>NC_050459.1:52347401-52947401 GCF_903995425.1 Onychomys torridus
CCTTATCCAGGACAAATAGATTGCCATTATCCTAAACATCCACTATTAACTTTCTTTAAAGAACATCCTGTAGTTTTCCCTAAGGTAACTGCTTCCCAGCCCATTCCAGGAGCCAGTGTTATATTTACAGATGGGTCTAAGACAGGCTGTGGTGCTTATATGGTGGATTCTACTGAACCAGTAAAGCATCAATTCTTGCCAGGTGCACCCCAACAGGTGGAGCTTTCAATAGTTCTTGAAGTTTTTTAAGGCTTGTCCATTTGCATTTAATTTAGTGTCAGATTCTAGCTATGTTGTTAATGCCTTGAAAAGCCTTGAATGTGCAGGGCCCATCAAATCTTCTAGCCCTGTTAGCTCATTGTTTGGCCAATTACCGAAACTGATCTGGCAACGTAAGAATCCCTTTTTTGTGCAACACATCCGTGCACATACCAGTCTGCCAGGTCCATTGGCTAAAGGCAATGATATAGTGGACCAGTGTACTAGACAGGAATGGATGTTTGTGGCTTCTGCCATACAACGAGCACATGCTTTCCACAAAGAATTTCATGTTAATGCAAGGACATTACAACAAAAGTTTTCTATCTCACGTGCGGATGCACGAAAGGTGGTACTAGATTGTCCCCAATGTGTCATTTTTCATCATCCTTCTAGATTAGGAGTCAACCCTCATGGTCTGCTCCCCCTAAAAATATGGCAAATGGATGTTACACACATCTCTGAATTTGGATGTGTCAAATACGTACATGTATATGTTGATACCTGCTCTGGAATCATTCATGCCACCCCAATGGCAGGAGAGAAAGCCTCTCATGTTATTGCTCATTGCTTAGAAGCTTGGGCAGCATGGGGTAAGCCTCAACAGTTAAAAACAGACAATGGTCCTGCATATACCGGGCAGAAGTTCACTTCCTTCTGTCAACAGATGAATGTGCAATTTGTACATGGCCTACCATATAATCCACAAGGTCAAGGCATTGTGGAGGGTGCTCATCACTCCTTGAAGGAATTGCTTCAAAAACAAAAAGGGGGAATAGGCTATGGCCGTACCCCTAAGGACAGACTCTCTCTTGCATTATTTATCCTGAATTTTTTGAATTTGGATGCTTCCAATTGTTCTGCTGCAGACAGGCATCATTGTCAGCACAGTCCTTCTAAAGAAATGGTGAAATGGAAAGATGCCTTGACAGGTGTTTGGCATGGACCCAATCCCGTGCTGACATGGGCACGAGGTTCTGTTTGTGTTTTCCCACAGGATCAGCAAGACCTGGTGTGGGTTCCTGAGTGCCTCGTGAGAAGAGTCCATTGCCAAGAAGAACATGTCTGTGCGGACAGTGATCTCCCTGTTTGTGCTAATGATGATTCGGCTGGGAGTGACGGACCTAAGATGGGGGATACTGTCAGTGTTCCCAAGACCAATGCCAGTCCATCATGATGCAATATTATTCCCACGGCTATTCAGTAGTAATAAAAGTATGGATGTTCCATACCTCCCTATGGACCCAGAGGAAGCTCCTATAGGAGAAAACAGGTCTTTTGATTTAAATGGAACTCTTTGTTTCCAAATTGTCAGAAAGAGATCAAATGTTTCCCCATGTGTTTTGATATATAACCAGACGGCTGGATGGTTTGATTTGCCTGGTTGAAGAAATCTACCAGCCCTTGGAATTCTCCTGTATTCGTTATTTAAAAAAAGTGTGGTAATTGGAGAATGCTGACAGATCTGAGAGCTATTAATAAAGTAATTAGCCAATGGGCTCCCTACAGACTGGGATGCCCTTGCCCTCTCTGCTACCCAAAGAATGGCCTATAATAGTTATTGACTTAAAAGACTGTTTCTTTACCCTACCCTTAAAAAAATGATAGAGAAAAATTTGCCTTCACAGTTCCTAATTATAACAATTCTCAGCCAGTCAAGAGATATCAATGGAAGGTCCTCCCACAGGGAATGTTAAACAGCCCTACCTTATGCCAATACTTTGTGCAAAAACCATTGGAGATAATTCATGTAAAGTTTCCACAATCCATAATTTATCACTATATGGATGATATCCTATTAGCTGATCCAAAGTTAGACACATTAGAAAGCATGTTTGAAAAAGTAAAAAAAGTTTTGCCTCACTGGGGACTGCAAATTGCTCCTGAAAAAATACAACGAGGAGATTCTATTAATTGCTTAGGATATAAGATAGTTACAAAAAATTAGACGCCAAAATGTACAACTGAGGAGAGATCGATTAAAGACTCTTAATGATTTTCAAAAGTTGTTAGGAAGCATTTCCAACTTATTGAGTATCATGGGAATACCCAAAGATGGACTACAAAATTTGGCTAATACTCTAGAAGGGGACAAAGAATTAAATAGTCCAAGAGAATTATCAGCTGAAGCTGAGACGGAATTGGCTCTAGTAGAAAAGACAATTCGAGAAGCACATGTGGATCGTGTGGATCCAGAACTTAAATGCACTCTTGTCATATTCCCCTCCAGACATTCCCCCACAGGTATTTTGATCAGAGGGAAGATATTATATTGAAATGGATATTCCTACCATGTAAACTAAATAAGAAATTAAAGACTTATATGGAAAACATCTCTGATTTGATTCAGAAAGGTAAATTAAGACTTCACCAGTTGACAGGAATGGACCCAGCAGAAATTGTAGTACCTTTAACTAAGAGGAAATCTCATAACTATGGAAAGATAATGAATACTGGCAGAGAGCATGCAGTAACTTTTTGGGAGAGATTAACAACCATTATCCCAAAAGCAAGAGGATATAATTCATAAAGAAGACTGAATGGGTCCTTCCTCACATTGTATGACACAGCCAATTTCTGGAGTCCTCACATTCTATACTGATGCAAATAAATCAGGGAAAGCAGGATACAAATCAGGAGACTTAAGTAAAGTGGTACAAAGTCCATACTGCTCTGTACAAAAGGCAGAACTGTATGCCATTCTTATGGTACTGATGGACTTCACAGAACCCCTCAAAATAGTCACTGACTCTCAATATGCAGAGAGAGTTGTTTTACATATTGAAACTGCTTAATTTATTCCTGATAATACAGAATTAACTTCATTATTCATACACTTGCAGGAAATCATCAGAAAAAGGGAACATCCTATATATATATATATATATATATATATATATATATATATATATATATATATATATATATAAACACATATCAGATCCCATACAGGTCTGCCAGGACCTCTAACACAAGGTAATGATGAGATTGATCAGTTACTAATAGGTAATGTGCTAGAATCCTCAGAATTTCATAAGAAACACCATGTAAATAGCAAAGGTTTGAAGAAGGATTTCTCCATTACTTGGCAACAAGCTAAGGATATTGTGAGAAAATGTCCTACTTGTTCCTTCTATAACCAAACTCCATTACCTGCAGGGAGCAATCCAAAAGGTATACAAAGAAATGAAATTTGGCAGATGGATGTGTTTCATTTTGCAGAATTTGGAAGATTAAATTAGGTACACCATACCATTGACACCTATTCAGGATTTCAGTGGGCAACTCCTATGAGTTCTGAAAAGGCTGATTCTGTGATTACACACCTATTAGAAGTTATGGCCATCATGGGATACCTGTACAAATTAAGACAGATAATGCTCCAGCATATGTCTCCAATAAAATGAGACAGTTATTTGCTTATTACAATATAAAGCATGTTACAGGTATACCACACAATCCCACAGGCCAAGCAGTCATAGAAAGATCCAATCGAACTTTAAAGGATATGCTAAATAAACAGCAACAGGTAACAATGACCCCTAGAAATGGATTGCATAGTGCTTTATTAACCTTGAATTTTCTCAATGCTGATGAGAAAGGAACAACAGCTGCAGAGAGACATTGGACAACAGAGAAAACTCTTGAGCTAAACCAACCCGTTTATTTCAAAGATGTGTTGACCTCAGAATGGAAACATGGATATGTCCTACATTGGGGAAGGGGTTTTGCTTTTGTTTCTGCAGGAGAAGAAAAGCTATGGATACCAACAAAATTAATAAAAATTCGATTTGAACAGGAGAAACCCCTTGATGAGGAGAAGTAAAAGATCATCCACCAATGTGACATTTCTTCAGGTTGTAAGAAAAATTTAACAATCAAAGGTTGGGGTAGGGTTCTGTTTTTGTCTTTCCAGGATAATGGAAATACCCATCTTCCAGAAATCATAAGGCCTTGGATATCTGGATATTTACAGCAGAAAGAAAGAATCTATTGGTACCAATCTACACAGGGTAAGATATTACTGTCTAACATCTATATCTCTATCAATCTAGAATAGTTGTGGTTCCAATTAAATTATAAACCAAGCTGGCTTGGAGATGGAATTGGCTTACTCTTTCTCTAAACCCAAGCATATTGATAAAAGAAAAGGTTGAGAGATTCTTCAGTCCCATATCAGAAGAGCCCTCTGATGTGGACAGAAGGAAACCAATTATAAGGGACCATTGCCTTCAAGATTCTAATTCTCTCCCTGCTTACTCTTGATTTCTTGGAATCCTTTCTTAGATGTCATGACATCTTTAAATCCAAACCTTCCATTCTGATAAAAAATAAGTTTCTCCAATATCAATCTCTGAAGTCTCCAGAAGGAAGATGGGGCCCCAACAACAACAACTCTACCCAATCCAGAATGACGCTATGGTGGTAATCATCATCATACTACACTTCTTGCCAGAATTTCAGACAATCTTACTAATTACTCTGAGAGTTGCTGCAGAATCTACAGTTAGTCTAACTGAGATTTAACTATCTGAGCTTTCTCACAATACCCAACAGAGATACCATTGCCCCCTAAACAGCAGGAAGCAATTCTAAGAAAACAACGCCCCTTATCCCTAAGGTTTTGTATTTCTCAGGGTTATGGATAATGGTTCTAGGGTTGGGGGTGGAAGAACCTATTAAACTCAGTACTCTCCTTAAGGAAAGAAAATATGTCTCAAAAAAAAAGGGAAAAGAAGAAATGGAATGGATAGGTATAAGATATTATGGTAGACTATCATATATATTAGTAAACAAATTTAGTAATATGGCAGCCTTAGATAATTTGCACTGTTATGAATTCTTATATGTTGATACAAATAAAAACTTTTTATATTCCTATTTAAGATAATTTGTATATTGATACAAATACAGAACTATGTTTGTTATGTTGTACACATATTTTTACTCTTATTTGAAATATTTGTATATTGATACAAATGTAAATTTATATCTGTCATACTGTATGTATGTTCCACTTCTGTTTAAGATATTCTGTATACTGATATATATTTAGGATTATTATCATATTGCAATTGCACTATACATTCCTACCTCTGTTAAAGATATTTTGTGTATTGTCACAATTTAAAGTCATTGTCCTTTTACTGTACATTTGCTTACAGACTGTTTGTCTTATTTATAGGAAGCCTTAGTCCTTAGGTTGTTTAGGTAGATAAGACTTATAGATTTATTGTCACCTATGCTTGTCATCTCTATAATTATGTTAGTTAGGTTATCCAGATTTATAAATACATAGGTCAGATGGACAGGTAATCTTCAAACACTTCATGGACCTAGAGAATATGGCATTTAAATAACTTAGAATTCTGTTGATGTGAGACTCAATTGCTCCTGGCAGCACCAATTTGATCCCGAGAGAATATTGGGCTTCTAAGACATTTCCATTTGGAAGTTTGTCTTCTTGGCACAAAATGGCCTACTGGGCAAAGAACTGCCCTTGCTTCAACTGCTGACAGTACGAATGCTGTCCTTTCTGGACAAGCGGGACACAAGGAAAGTGACCACTATACTTTGCCAAGACAGGGTAAGATGGTCTTTCAGAATTTCTAATTCTGAAAATGGTCTGTCAGATACTCTAGGCCTGTAGCCAATTTGAATGCACCAAGGGAGCTGAGAAACATTAGGTGACTGTCCAGGCTGCCAGCTGTCTCTGTCTACTCTTGCAAGCCTCCCGAAAGTTGCTTGCATCCTTCTCCCATTTTTCAGGTATTATTATATTCCTTCCCAGGTCTTTGATGAGGTTGAAGACTAGCAGTTATAGTTACAACTTTGTATATATACATATATACTATCTTAGATAGAATATATTAAGTATTAGACTCAGGTTCTTTAGGATAGGACAACTTTTGGAATGATCTTTGTAACATGCCACCTACCCAAACTCTAGACTTCCCTGGATTTTACTATGTGTTTTTTGCTTGATATTGTTTGCATTTATTGTAATTCCAACTTATCTAGGTCATTATCCCTCATTACTCCTGGACAATATTTGATAACCATTTCTTTATATATAGTCTTGTATTAGGTTAGAACCTTCTTATTTAGACAAAAGAGGGAGATGTAGTGGGTAGCCATCCCAGCCTTGACCTGGACGTTCCAACCTCCTTGAGTCTTCAGTAATGGTCATGCCCACAAAGCGGGGCTGATGGAGGAAGTGGAAGACCCAGGATCGAGAGGAGAGGTCTCTCTTGGTTCTGGGATGCTGGATGGTGGAGGTAGACCGAGCAGAGTTCTCCAGAGAACACCGCCGGACTGTGCCATACCTTTGCCAAACCCTATAACCTATCCCTTCATTTGTAAGTTACCCCACAAAATAAACCTCCCTTTTAACTATGTGGAGTGGCCTTAATAAATCCACCAATACCAGTGTGCAAAAGTATTATCCCACAACAAATAAACTATCAAATTTGTATAAACTTTATTCAGTAAAAATAAAAATGAGAACCGAGTATGTATGGACACTTATAATCCCAGCAGTGGGGAGACTGAGGCAGGGGAATGACACATTCAAGGCTGGCTTAAGCTCTACTTCAAGGAGTCATTTGTGAATGAGAGGAGCAGAGAAATATTAGCAGGGTGCAAAGAGATTATTAAAAATAAGAAATAGTTCATAGTTTCATAGTTTATGGCTTCTTTTTTATGGAACTTCTAAAACTTCCAGGCTTGTATTTATAAAGGATTTAATAAAACTCTGGCCAATTATTACAAAAGTAACAACAAAATCTGTCCTAGGAATTTTAGTTTGATTTTGTAAATGAACACTTATTTCTAATAAAATGTAGTGGTCTTTTTCTTTTGGGCCACCAACTAACTCCAAAATCATGATATGGAGACTTGCTATTAGTTATGAATGCCAGGCCTTAGCTTAAGCTCATTTTTGGCTAGCCTTTTTTTTTTTTTTTTCCTTTAACTCAAATTAACCTGTTTCTCTTCATCCACATTTTGCCTTGGGGTGTTTTTACTTTTCTTTCTGTATGCCCTACTCTGTGTCTGTTGACTGGCCCCACACATCTCCCTCTCATATTAGATTATCCAACTAGATAGCCAACCTCAACTCATATCATTCTGAACTCTGAGGAGAAATTTTATTATTTCATACCTGAGTCTACTTCCAAATCTCACTTATGGATCATATAGGAAAACCTGCTGTTGCAATTTTAATGAACCAGCATAATCCTCAACTACATTCAAAATGCTTATCTTTCTACCCACAGATAACTGTGGCTCCCAACCAACACCAAAGAAGGTCCTCTTTGAAACAGACAGATACCATTACAGAAAACCATATCTGGTTTAAATACAGAAAAACTGATCATGATGTACTCAGCCCAAGTGGATATATGTAGAATATAACTGCACCTAAGTCTCAAGGAACATTAGGGAATATGGAATGCAAAGTTGTAAGAGCCAGAAGACCAGGAAATCTGCTGTGAGACTGTACCTCCTGGAAACAGTGATGAATCTTCACCCATAATACCTCAACAATATGGCTATCTAAACAAACCTTTAACTAAGACAAAACCAATAGACATGCTAATGTGGAAATGAAAAATCTCAGACGGCCCCATCCCTAGATAAAGAACTACTGAGGGATGGTGAAAGGGAGGAGCTGCCCTTCCTCCAGGGAGGAGTTCCTTGATGGATCAACTAATAACAAGTGGTAAGCTCTGAAATCATGCATATGCAAGTAACACGTGTGTGTGTGTGTGTGTGTGTGTGTGTGTGTGTGTGTGTGCGTGCGCGCGCGCGCGCAAGTGTGCAAAACAAAAACAATTAAAGAAAAGGAGGCCAAGAATATGAGAGGGAGCTGTGAGGGAGGAGGCATGGAAGAAGTTGGAGGAAGAAAAGGAAATGCAAGGAAATTGTGGAATTGTATTTTAATTTTTAAAAAATGCACAAACCACCACCCAATATTTGATTTCTGATGACTAATAAATTAGCCCAGTTAAAATGTAAGCATTCTCAGTAGTTACTTCTTGTAGCTAATCTTTTACAACTATCTGCATGGGATTGTGAACAGCTGTTTGTTCTATTTATGAACTTAGTGGGTAATATAAAGAGAAGGAAAGGAATTCTGTGTGGTAAAGAAAAAAAGAGGCGATAGATAGGCAAAGACAATATTTCAGTGAGTACTCTAAGCACAGAAAAGTCAAAGCAGTTTAAAGTTAACCAACTCCATACAAACTTAGATTCTGGGTGGGTTTTTTTTAATTGTTTTTTGTTTGTTTGTTTGTTTTGTTTTGTTTTGTTTTAGTATCCAGTTCCTGAATATCTGCAATTTCATCTCTGTGGCAATAAGTTGGTAATAAATGCAGAAGGGGTCCTTTCTAACCTCTCTTTTATATGGCATTAGCCAGTTTGATACTACCTTCAGATCTGGGTAGACAGAAAAGAAGAGAACAATGTTCTGGTATATACTGAAGATGAAGAATTTTTATAAAAGGTACTGAAAGGGTTCGGGATTTAGCTCAGTGGTAGAGCACTTGCCTAGCAAGAGTAAGGCCCTGGGTTCGAACCTCAGCTCAAAAAAAAAGGTACTGAAAGATTAACATGATGGGATTAGTAAGAAAGAGAGAGAGGAGGGGTAGAGAGGAGAATTAAATAAAGAAATATGTAAGTTGGTGGAGAGAAAAGTTAGATGAATTCAAATCACCCAAAATATAATCATTAAATGTGAGGATACGGGTCTCACTACATATTCCAGGCTGGAATCAAGCCTAT
Organism: Onychomys torridus; assembly: GCF_903995425.1. NCBI lineage: Eukaryota > Metazoa > Chordata > Mammalia > Rodentia > Cricetidae > Onychomys > Onychomys torridus. Next base: position 52,356,444 of record NC_050459.1, read on the forward strand.
CCTTCTGCTTTGGACACCAGAATAGTTGGGATCACAGCCATGAACTACTGCTTCTGACATTTCTTAGGTAATTTTCCACTGAACATAGATTACTTTTGAAAGATTTTTTTTCAGTTAATAGCTTTCCATCTTGGAGCTAGCACCCCAGGTCACCCCAGTTTTACCCCAGCCTTAAATTCAACACTGTCTTCTGTTCAGCTTCTCAGATAACCATTTTATTTTTACTTTTTCTCCATGTCTATTTGCTACCATTCTATAATTGTCAGATGTGATCATATCTTCTCAGCCAATTATAAAATGTATTTTCAGTCATGAATATATTTATCTTTGAAATTCTTCCTTACAAAAAAATAGTTATTCTGATTTTTGAATAAACTTCACTGTGATTTTCAGCAGCATTCACCAACATGAAGCTGTGTAATTAAGCTCAATGGTTTAGAACCAAATATAGCATTGCTTATGAAGATTTGTAAAACGTGTGGTTTTTCTAGTTTCAGAACAAAGTTCACTGAGATGTAACTTGATTTTTGTTGTAGGTTTTACCCCCTCCAAATCTCTAAGACACAAAAGCAACCTGCAAAATGTCTTTCTGTGTTTAGTCACAGTCATGGAAGAAATTGAATGAGTCTAATATATTATGCACCCCAATAAACTTATCTGGGGGTCAGAGAACACAACAACCACTATATTAAACATAGAGGTTAGGCAGTGGTAGCACATGCCTTTAATCCTAGCATTTCAGAGGCAGAGATCCATCCGGATCTCTGTGAGTTCAAGGTCACACTAGAAACAGCCAGGCATGGTGACTCACGCCTTTAATCCCAGGAAGTGATGACAGGAAACAGAAAGGTATATAAGGCGTGAGGACCAGGAACTTTACTTTTTCAGCTTTTAGGCTTTTAGCGGCAGTTCAGCTGAGATCCAATCGGATGAGAACTCAGAGGCTTCCAGTCTGAGGAAACAGGATCAGCTGAGAAATTGGCGAGGTGAGGTTATCTGCCGCTTGTTCTGTCTCTCTGATCTTTCAGCGTTCACCCAAAACCTGGCTCCGGTTTTGTTTTTATAAGACCTTTTAAGATTCGTGCTACAGGTCACTGCAGCCTTGTGTACTTGTAATAGCTCTTTAGGATCTTGTAACCTCAGTGAGAGCCAAAAAAAAAAAAAAAGGAATAAAGATTCTATGTTGTAGCAAGTTTCAAGGCTGTGGCATGAAAACCACTATGAGTAATAAGTGAGTGCTAGTGACCAATGGGCAAGTTTAATAGTTTTAAAAGCTATGAAATCTCAACATATGGAGCTAGAGAGTCCATTTCTGATGTTACTGAAAGTTGTTCTTTGAAGTCAATGCAGGGACAATTGATGTTGAACTTCTGACAGTCATGAAATCTGGGTTGTGTGGAGCCCTTGAGACTTGATGGAATTGCTGAATGATGATGGGAGCAACCTGAGAAAAAGACCCGGGTTTTTCCATGTAAGAATCAGTCCTCTAAGTCACTGGCAAGGAATGGCTGATGCTACCATAGACAGCACTTGGAGAAGCTTCCTGTGGTCCTCTGTGGGAAGCCACCAAGGAGTCCTCGTCCCAAGGAAATAACAGGCATCACGGGAGGGGGCTCACTTCTCAGCTACCAACTTGTTCCTCTTGTGTACTACCATCAAAAGCAAAAGAGATCATCAACCTCTATGAATCTCAGTAGAGTGAGAACTATTGGTCTGTTCATACAGGACTTAATGAGTGGGTCAGAATTTTCAGTAAATTCCTGATAGCAAAACCACAAAAATGTACATGAAGCAAGGCGTCCTCGAACTAAAAGTAGGAAATTCCCGAAGCCCTTCAGCTTCCACCTTCTCAGTGGCATGGCACAATGGTTAAAGAGTTGTAGCAGCAAACACTGTAAAAATTCTGCCCATGCCTCTACCTCACCGTCACTGTCATTCCTCTCCGAGCTGCTCTTTTAACCTGAAATTCCAAATTCCAATCCCCTCCTAACTTTAAGGACCTACTCATTTACACAACCCTGGCATGAACTGCTACCTCCAAGTCATCCACATATTGCATGGCTGGCAAACTGGGGATCTATTGCTAAATCAGCAGTATAAATCTTATTTAAAGTTTTCCCGAATTTGGAACCCATGGGAACACTGTTTGTCAACTCTGCCCTGAAGAATTATTGTCCACTAATTATTACTTTCTCTAGTTTGCCAGTGATCCATCTACTTTAGCACTTCTATGCAAATGCAAGTATGTTTTGACTTATTCATAAGCCTTTGAGGGATGCTTGATCAAAAGTACTGCTAAAATCAAGATAAATTATGCCTTTTCATAAATTACCTGAGTTACCTCATCAAAAAATTCAGATTAGTGCGACATGATTTATTTTTAGAGAATCCAGCATAGCACCTGCTCAACCACCCAAATAATTGATTCCATTATTTTAAGAAGCTTAATAGAATAATGCAGATTCCCTTTTTTAATGAAATAATTGACCAATTACCTTTTCCACTAAGAGTGGGGAACACTGGTTTACCTACTAATTATGTGTAAGGAAAATTTTTTTCTGATTATTTTTATCAATTTTAGTGTCCTTTGGTGATGGTACCACATCTTCATAATTATCAGTCTCTTGAAACTCGTCATATAAATAGGTAAGTGAGTATAAGGGAAGATTTGATATTTCCTTGAGTCATTCACAGGACTGGAATTACTTGTTGATTTTGTAAACTTTCATTTATACCTGGGTCTTAAAGAATTGGAATTGAAAAGCAGGGTTGGAGTCATGCATGAGTAAATAATTTATGAGTCAATTTGCATATGTTTGGGGAGTCTGAGGTGATGGATGGACTGTGAATCAGCATCAGAGTGCATTTGGACCATTTGACACAAGTGTACTGCTACTTTAATGGGGGATGTGTGTGTGTTCTCTTTCAGGAGGCTAATGCATACAAAGAAGATAAGAAGAGATCCACCTCAAAGAAACTTAAAGCAGCAGATTCCACAAAAACATCCTTTACACTTTCCCTAAGTTAAGCTTTAGTCTTTCAGACACGTACCTTCCAAATAGATAAAGACACAACCCACTTTATATTACAGAGATCAACAGCTAGCTACATCTATGACAAAGAGTCATCGCTGATTCCAATTTTTAAAATACACAAATGTAGGGGCTGGAGGGATGGCTCAGTTGTTAAGAGTACTTGTTGCTCTTACAGCAACTTGGGTTCAGTTCCCAGAACCCACTTGGCATCACACGACCATCTTTCCAGGGTGTTCAACCATCTCTTCTGACCTCTGTGGGCATTGAACACACGTGGTACACCTGAGTGATACATACCTAGATACATAAAATAAAGACAAAAACATCTAATAAAAATAAAAATTAAAAAACAAAGGTCATTCTAGAGTCTGTGATGTGTGTGTGTGTGTGTGTGTGTGTGTGTGTGTGTGTGTGCGCGCACGCGCACGCGCGCGCGCACATGTGTATTTATATATGTGTTGCTTGGCACTGACCTGAGGGCCTCATGGATGAAATCAATGCTTTACCACTGAGCTATACCCTCAGCCCTAAATGGAGTCTAGTGTAAATAATAATTTGCAGTGAAAGATCCACCCACCTTATGATTCACACACACACACACACACACACACACACACACACACATTGTCAATAAAATAATAAAATAAGCTATAAACAGTTTCCCTGGCCTTTATGAGGAACCGACATATTTGGATATACTAATGATAAAGTTAGAAAACTTTTACAAACACATTAAAATGCTTCAATGCTTAAGCTTTTGGAATGAATTTTCAGTTCAAGATGACAGAAAGAGTTCATGTTTTCTCTCTGCTGGTCCTCTCCAGATTTCTTTGAACTCTAATAATGAAAGTAAATTTGGAATGAGAACAAAAGAGTGGAGAAAGTTGAAGGTGGAATCATTGGTGTTAAGGGTATTTCAAAAACTCCTGAGAGCTAGCCAGAAGAGGGGATAGTTAGCATGGGTAGAACCAGACATGAGGGAACCACACACCATCTGAGAGGGCTGCTGGCCAGGCCATCGTAGTGCACCCTGATGGAGAGCAGAAACTCTAAAATGGGAGTAAAAGGAAAAGCCTAAAATTGGGCTGTCAACTATACACAAATCTCAGTCTTCTCATTTAGTGGCGAGACGAGCAACTGGGGTTAGGTACAAACCAAACCATACCTAAGACAGCAAATCTGTAAACTGGGAAGACCATGGATATCCTGTGAGGAAGGTGGCCCAAACCTCCTGCTGCTGCTGCTCTTCCTCCTTTTTGGATTGTTGGTATGTGTACGGTTCTGTATGTGGGTAGGTGCCTGTGAGTGCCCATGCATGCGGAGGACAGAGGCTGAATTCAGATCCCATGGACTTGGGTTCCAAGCAGTTGTGAGCTACCAGATGTGGATGCTGAGAACTGAACTTGGGTCTCCTGTAGAGCAGTATAGGCTCTTAGCTGATAAGCCATCTCTCCAGCCTGTATATCCAGCTCCTTAAAGAATAAATCAGGACCCCATATGGTAGGACACACACACACACACACACACACACACACACACACACACACACACACATTACCTGGCAACATCAAAGTTTCCTCATGAAATAACCAGAAATCAAACAAATTGTGAACCGCAGGTGTTAGAACAGCCTCACCTATGCTACACACATGATTTTGCTACAGTCTTGGTTATGAAAATATAACATACATTCCTTGCACTGTGGTTATCGCCATAACACACAACACCAGAAACCACCATCTTTAATACCTTAATTCATATTGGAGAGTATTGTATTTTATGAAGGTTTTACTGTACATACAAAATTTTCCATTCTTATAAAATCCTAACAGTCAAATTATAGAAAACAAAGACTTTTTAATATTTCCATACTCATTCTTCAGCATCTAAGTAAGAGAGTAGTATGGTCTTGGATTGTATTTAGCTAGAAAGTTTGAGTTTTTTAATTTTATTTGATTTTTTAAAGTATTGAATTGAGCATCTAAAAAAAAAAAGAAATCTATAAATGAGTTTTGGCTTGAGATTAGCACATAATTGTCAACTACTTCTGAAAAGACCCTAAATATACTGCTATCATTTTTGTACTGTGTATTTGCAAGAAGCAGCATTTTTAGCAATGACAATAATAAAATCAAAATATTAGTCAACATGGAAGAAATGTTAAGGATGCTTTATTTTCTACATTAGCAAATATTCAGCCAAGATTTAATGCTTCATGTAAAAATAAGCACAACTATCTCCTTATTATACAAGTTTGCTGTCATCTTTAATACAATGAATTTAATAAATTAGATTAAATTATATATATATATATAAAGAATTTATTGAAAATAAAGTATTTTATAGATTGTTGTCAGTATACATTTATTTCTGTTTGTATTTATTTGGGGTCATGTGGAAATTCCTCATATGAACAAGCATTGTGAGTAGAGACAGCTTAGGCAACTTGTTCAAACAGAGCAAAGTCGTCCTGGTCTTGAATTTCAGAAGCCTGCAGCCAATAATTCTGACAGTCTACATGATCTAGGTAACTAAGAACTCTACTCAGGGAGCTGCTACAATGGGCCTTATAATAATTTTGTGCCAATTACATTAGCCTTCCATTTTTTAAAGATGTGGGAACAGCGAAGGATAACCATATTTAGAATAAAAACTATGATGAAGTAACTAAGTAATTATTTTTTTTAAAGAGACAGAAGCAGAGGTGATTCAAGAAAAAAAGGTTAAATAAAAGTCTAATAATATGCCCAAGAGATGTCAGGCATGTGACTCACAAAAAAAGTCAAATGGAGCCGGGCCGTGGTGGCACACACATTTAATCCCAGCACTCAGGAGACAGAGCCAGGCAGATCTCTGTGAGTTCGAGGCCAGCCTGGGCTACCAAGTGAGTTCCAGGGAAGGTGCAAAGGTACTACACAGAGAAACCCTGTCTCAAAAAACAAAAAAAAAAAAAAAAAAAAAGAAAAGAAAAGTCAAATGGAATGAGGAGTAGACATAAAACAGTAAATAAACACAAAAAAATTTTAAAAACCACAGTCATGAAGCGACCTAGTCAACGTACTTTACTGACATCTCTGAATTTAAGAAAGGAAAGACGAGAATATGCAAAGTAAGAGGTACATTATTATCAAATTATGTAAAACTTTTTATGGATTTTTTAATATTTATAGTTAACCCCTTAGCATAGCATGAAGTCTTAAGTGTTAATATCACTGACAAGGTAAAATTAAATTAAAACTGTAGTTGCCAAACAAGTAAATTAAAATCTTAGAAGACATAACTAAAATTGGCAACTTATTCAACATTATTTCAGTGGGTAAGACTGTGAGCACAGGAAGTACAGCTCTTTACAAATTAAAAGGGAACCCCACTAGTTAACATAATAATACAAACACTAGAGTTATAAAGAACATGAAGAAGGATTCAGGTCAAGAACAGATGAGCTGAGTTCTCTTTCAGCGTAGGAGAGCACTAGGGCATTAGAGAGTTTGGTTTGTTTTGTTTTGTTTTTTTTTAATAATTAAATCAGGAACAGTGGCATCAAACACATTGTCTACACCTGTGAGGTTAACCACAGAAAGCAGAAAGATATAATCAGAATTTACAGACTCCAGGAAAGAAAAATTAGATCAGAAAGCAGCTCCTTTTATCTAAAGTCATTTATGCTATACAATGGGATGTTTTCCCATGCTCTGCTATTAAAAAAAAAATACAGATAAATCTTTTCCACACAGATAAACAATTAGTTTTGTGGATTTTCAACAAGCAAAGGATCTGTATTTGATTTCACATCAAATTCCTTTAGGGTGTGGAATTGAAATATAATAGTCAATAGAGAATCTTTTTTAAATCCTTGGGGAGAAATCCCATAGATCATAATTTCCAAAATTAAACCAGGAAAATCTGCAAACTCTGGATCTCTAGAAGCATTCTGAGACTGTAGTTATCTGGGGTTTCAGGATATTCCAAAATAAATATATTTATCATATGCTCACACCAGATAACAAAAATGATTGAGAAAGAGAACAACCTAGGCAAGCAGGACTAGGCCAAGATTTAAGACATCAGGAAAAGTTGCAATTACTAGTGTTACTCAGAAGACATACATGGGAGTGAAGCAATCGAAATAAATGTTCTCCTACATCTAACAGTCAGTTCAAAACTCCTTTCTCACTTTTGTTGACAAAATTTTCTCATTCCTTAGGATACCATCAATTCCCTCTCTGAGCCTCACTCCTACTTGGAAGACCTGAAGGGACGATGTCCTTAATTGGGATACTGTGTCTCTAATCTGAGATTTATACTCAACTTCTCTATGTAACTGAACTCAATCCTCTCTAAAGAAATGGAGAGATTGTTCTGATTGTTGACCCTGGGAGGAAGAACCACGTGATACAGACCCCTGATACTCTCTATCTGCTGCTCTTTGGAATCTGCCTGCCTCTAGTAAATACAGGGTCACCATGAAAACCTGTCATTTTCTGATACACAAGGGAAAATGAAAGAGTTCATCATTCTAAAAGAAACAACCAACTATTAAAATTCTCTTTTCAGACATCCATACACAATTTCCTGTAGTTCTGCCTGTAACAAAGTTCACATTTATGAGCAACGTATCAATTATGAAAATGCTAAATGAAGGAAAATTCACTTAGCTGTTGGACAGATAAAAACCATTGGAGTTTAGTTGTTTAAATATGAGCTGGCTGCTGTCTACAAAATGATAATAATTACATAACATTATAGCCTCTTATATAGGATATAATTTATAAAAACAGTGATAGAAACACATTTGTGAACTGGGTTGTAACATTGTTTGCTGCACAAACAGACATTGACCTAACCCTAAAGGTAAGTGCTGTGAGCCTCAAACATTCCCTTAGAGAAAAAGCGTTTTCTTATCTAGTGACTTTTAGCTGACTCTTGCAAAGTCATCTCATTTCTTGGGGCTCTATGGGTGGACAGGGGAATGCACAAGCAGGGTCCAGGGTTCCAGGTGCACACAACCTCTTCCCCACCCCATCAGATGGGTCCCACCCACTCCAGGCTGTGTACTACCAGGATTCATTGCGGGAGAAAGTCTCATTGTCTTTTTATTAGTGTGCACTGTGCTCTTGCTCCTGACTGCCTGAATTCACCTTCTTTGCAACGTTACACCAATAACTGTGCCTTGGGCTTGAATTTTCATCTTTTCTCTCTTTCCCTTTTTCCCCATATCTTTTCTGTCCCTTCCCATGATGCACTCACTCAATGCCTTATGATGTACATTTTTATTCTTCATCTTGGGCTTTTTCTGACCACTAAATCTTGTACACTACTAGGTAACTGGACAGACTTTGAAAGCAATGCCACATAAATCCATTATTGGTAACATCAAATCATAGGGACAATAATGATAATTTGCATAGTAAAATAACTAAATTAGATAACCATCCCTTGAAACATAGGAAAGGGAGTAGCCACTTCCATGCCTTTCGACCAAGCCCCTATCAAAGGCATTGGTGTTCACCTTAGCATCTCTTTGTTCCTAGACTGTCCTTTCTCCAGAGTCCCTTCGGGACTAATGTTTTCTCATGCTACACTATTTATACTAATTAAAACTATTCTGTCTTGTTTCTCTAACGGCTGATTATTCTTATCAGTACATTTAACATAAATTACTGTTAATATGTGTTTTAAATGACCAAATAATATCATCTTATTAAGAGCTAAATGCATTGCCTCAATCATGCAAATCCAGAAATGAAGTGATTCTAAGAAGTCCTTTGGAAAGAGAGATTCATAAAGGAAGAAAGGACACCCTTCAAATTATACTAATCCAGGCAATTGACTATCTCCCCATTCCCACCCCAAAAATGTAGCATTCAGAACCTAATATGGAAACCAGCCACACAGAGAAGAGCTGCCGAAAATGCTGATCGTCCATATTTCAAATCCTCTTTTTATCAAGAAGGAAACTTTTTATTAATAGACTAGGTAGCGACTTCAGTATTTAATTAGATCCGATTTAATCCCTTTTCACTCCTCCATGGAGTATCACTTCTCAGGCAAAGAGCAAGTTTGGCTTAATGAAGCTGCTACTGGAGGAAAACGTGAAGTTTCAAAGGCGATAAAGATTTCAGCTGATACTCATTTCACTGAGGACACCTCAAGGAACCTTTGAATTGAAGTTCTTTAGGAAGAAACATTCAGAACTCTGACCCTGTGAATCCACTACTTCCCTTTGATAAAGAAAGAAAAGAATATTCTATTACCATGCTCTCATCCATCACTTATATTCTTTCTGGTGTGAAAGCGAGCAGGGAGGAAACAGAGGTGGTAGACTGCAGAAAAGTCATCCATGGAACAAAGTGAAAATGAGGCTTAGATCAGTTCATAGAAATGGAGAAAGCTGCCAGGGCGACGGTTTCACTCTGTGACCAGAAGAGAGGGGAAAAACACTGAGGAGGAAGGAGGGTGGGGAGGCCGCCTCAGCACAGAGAGCTTTGGTCCTTCTCCTAGGGTTGTGACCCTGTGAGTGATGAAGAAACCTGTGGACGTGTACTGCCTGCAAACGCCAGGGGTCTTGAGTGGCACTGCAGTCTCCCACACATTTCAGTCTCAAACAGAGGGAACGAACTGAGCTGTGATGAACGTGTGTCGCCCGCATTCCGCTTACTTTACACACAAATGAATTCAGGCAAGTTGAGGGATTCAGTGATGTGTTGGAATTGCATTGTATAATCAGAAAACATTAATAACAATAAACAAATTATGGAGTAAATGTAATCAGGAGGAAGCCTGCGTGTGTTGAACTAATGTGAGTTAGTGAAACAATAGACTGAGGAATTTTATTTTGAAGAGTTAATTATCTTTTGGCATTACTTATAAGAAACTATTTTTTCAGGTAACATCAAATATTATACAGGCTCTTTTTAAAACTAACCACTTACAAAACATTTTTTCCAGTCTAGAAATAAACAAACAATGGGAGAACAATGTGCAAATATAATGTCACAGCAATATAACTCCTTCAAACTTAAAATTAAATTGAAAAGTGGACTGGGTTTATTGTCAGATCTGATATTAGAGAATGACAGTGAATCTTAAACAAGAAGAAATTCTACTCATTTTAAGAATACATTCTGGGGCCTAGAGATATAGAGGACCTGAGTTCAGTGCCAGCACCCATATGTTGGCTAACAACCATGAGTTAAATCCAGTTCCAGGGTTCCAGTGCACTCATCTGGCATGCACAGGCACTAGGCACATATATGATGCACATAGTCACGTGTGGACCAAACACTCATGTACATAAAATAAAAGAATCTTTAAAGAATACATTCTGTAAGACATTGCTAATCTGAAGGATGTTTTTAATTGTTATTCACTTATTACTTCTAATAGTTTAGCTAGGGTTTTTTTCCTGGATTTTTCTACAAAGGAATTAATGAGCTGTGTGAAATAACCAAGATAACATAGCAAAGAACCTCCACAGTTATATTGATTGGGATTTTCTTTAATTAGGTGGGAGAAAGTATATGGATACAGACACAATTAAAATAATTGTATAAAACTATGTAAGTCTGCTAGTTGAATAAAATCTTGAAAGAAACAAAGAATTTTATATGAAGGAAATATGCATATTCCAAAATAGACTTAAGGAATTTTATGAGTTTAACAAGCATGACTTACCTAACTGGGAATGAATCTAAAAATATACAAGGTGGGAGGGTAAAGAGATACCTCAGCAGTTAAGAATACCACACGCTCTTCCAGAGGCCATGGGTTTGATTCCTAGCACCCACATGGCAGGTAAAAAAAAAAATCTGTAACTCCAATCCTAGGAGATCTGATGCCTTTCTCTGGCCTCTATGGGCATTGCATGTATGTGGTCCAGTTGCACACACAATACATAAAATACAGATAAAATAAAATGTAAATATATATGCATGATTACATATATATGTCATCTGTGTGTATATATACACATGTGCCACATATGGGGGCAGCACACTTGAGTTTTATCATTCATAGGAAGGTCACTTCCCTGGTCAGAAGGCCTTTTTTTATGAGACAGTGACACATAGATGTCCCATATTCCTATTCTGTCACCTCCCATCATGACGTCTATGTCATCATTCATGGAAAGACCTTCATCACTGTGACATTAGCCACAAATGGTTAGTACTGAATACATGTCTGTGAAAGCAACACTGGATGTGCTCAGTAGAACAGGAGTGTGTGCATAATAATTAAAACGGCAGCAGAAGCCACCATTAACTTGAGGAGGAGTGGGGTGCATAGGAGAAGTTAGAGAAGGAAGAGGCAGGAGTCGGAAGGACACAAATATAGCATTCATGTATGAATTCTAAATGAAAATGAATGTGTTTTTAGGTATTATGCTTTTTTCTGTAAGAGTGCACTTCTCTTCTTCAATATCAACTCTCTTCTCATTGTAGGAAGAGTGCAAAGAATAAGAGAATAGGGGCAAAGAAGTAAGTGCCACAAAATCTGGATTATTGAGGGATCCTAGTGGTACATCACAGAGAAATTCTTTAAATAGTTTTATGTCCACAAAGAAGAATTTTTATACATAAACTAAATATTGACAAATATAATTTTTAAGGCTTTCCAAACTAGATGAAGGACTGTCCTTTTCAAAAGATCAGTAAAGTAGGCTTTTGTTTCTAGGTATCAAAAACAAAAAGTTCTCTTTAGGTAAGCTACATCAATTGAAGCATTATTTATCAACTTAATGGAAGCATTTCCTGCCTATTTCATATAGGCACCATTTGGCACATTTGTGATTCAACAATGAAGAAGATATAAAGACCCCAACCTTCAGTGAGCAAATTTTCCAGGAGAATGCAATAGAATTACAACTAATTACAACAAAATAAAGTAATAGAGTGTTTATAGCAAAGAAAAGAACCACATAATAAATATACTAAGAAGACCAGCTGTCAGCATGTAGGAGCCGATTATCACTTTAAAGAGAGCTATGTAATGTCTAGCTGTGCAAAATTGCATTTTGTTTTAAAATTGCATAGGCAATGTTTTCCTTATCCATTCTTCTGTTGATGGACACCAGAAATCAGTGGGTGTGATAAAGGTTACAAGCTGTGAAACTAGATAGGAGACTATGAGAGAGGATCAGAAGTTATGGAAAAAGTAGCGTGGGAAAGATAGATGGAATATGAAAGAGGAGAGAAAGCTACTGAAGATGGGAAGGGGGCAATGGGCATAACATCAGAAAGAGAAACAATGAAACAAATTTTGTATAGAAATGACATAATGAAGCTGAATTCTGTGTATGCTAATAGAAATAAGTGTTAAAATAGGATATTATAATAGATGTGTTTCAAATGTGGTATTCACACACAGAAAGTGAGTGAAAGAGAAGGAGACACAACTGGAAATCTTTACCTTGAAGAGGAACAAGAGTTTTCATTTTAGTCATAGGTATGGATGCAGTGCATAGATACAGCCTAAGGATGGAGTGTAGGGATGCAGTATAGGGGTAAAGATGCACTTTGGTGGTAACTATACCATGTCTGTAGAAATTATTTTTCTATAATGAGAGGATATAAAGAGCCTCAAGAGTTTGTGAGGAGAATAAAAGATATGAAATATTAATCTAGAAAAGCAAATACAGAAATGGTGAACTACATTGTGATGGTCAGGCAACACCAGGAAACTTAAAACTCCATGCAATTCCAGCTCTCAACTGTCCTCCACAGATACCCATTCACATATAGTGTACACACACACACACACACACACACAAGCACACACTCAAAAAATTGAAGAGAAATTGTCAAAGCCAAAATCAAAGAGGAAGTTACAGCACAGACTAGAGTAATATTGAAAAACTGTAGGACATATGGAGATTGTGCTTATTGGTAATGGCAAAACCCATGATACAACCATAGGGATTCATGGTTGAAAAAGAAAAAGACAAAACAAAAATAACTGGAGAAGCAGCATTGAAAAAACTGGGAGGTTTGGTGGCTGGGAAATATCTTCCATGTGTATGGCAAATCACCCAGAATGAAGACTAAGAGAATGACAATAATACAGACACCCAACGTGTGGGGAAAAATGGGGAAGTGTAACTGGGATTAGAAGATACAAGTCATAACCAGGCACAGGTAACAGAGAACTCAATGCTGGAAGCTTGGAAGAAGAGAGGAAGAAGTGTGACCATGGAAAGAAGAACAACACCTTTCCTCACTTCAGAGCTTAAGAGAGGAGGGCTGTGAGGGGAAACAGTCACCCCATGAAAAGTCTGTAGGGGAGGAAATCCTCAGGAGACACAAGCAGTATGTGACTTGTAGTTTAAGAACATTAAATACTGAGATTAATTCTGCCTGAGGGGCTAGGCATGGTGAGCAGAAATTTAGATCCTTGAAGAAAAAAGATCAGGCCAAAAGAGTAGTTCAGTACCCCAGAATGAACATTTAAAAAATATGTGGGTTTTAGGCCACAGTCTTGAGAAGGCAGAGTCAGGCTGGCCAGCCAGCCTTGGCTACTCAGTTAACTCCAGTCCAAGGAGAGTCTTTGCCTCATCCCTTAAAATCAAGGTGGGCCACATCAAGAACAATCAATATTGTTCTCTAAAACACACACACACACACACACACACACACACACACACACACACACACACACACAGATACACACACCAAGTAAATGCACAAACATATTCATACACATGCAAATAAACCCCCTCAAAAAAATCTTAATTCAACAACTTTCTTTTTCATGTGCTAAACCCTAAGAGATTCTTCCATGGGAGACTTAAGAAAACAGTCTGTTGTTAGAAGGTTATTTCCAGAGAAAGGAAGTAGCAATGAGGAAAACACAACCATATACTGATCTGAAATAAATCAATAAAGTATCCCATGTACAACATAAACTGTGTCATACTGTACTGAGCATGTATGTCTATGGAAATTTTCAGTCTAATATCTGATACGTCTATCCGGTCCTAAGAGTCAGTTTGCACACAAAGATCTGCCTCCCTGCACTTATCAGACATAGCAAAAAGAATAAAAGTCCTCTAAGATTTGCATGAGCCTTGCATGAAATATATCAGAGCTTAAGAGTAGAGGTTTGAGTTGAATGTTTTACTTGACAGAGCACAATCAAGACCCCTCTCCCTTCTCCTAAGCATCACCAACCCCGTGGCACATGCCTGTTCCTTTCAGTTTCTTTCATGTGTGAGGGAACTTTCTGACATGACTTCTCAGTTTCACCTGAGTATGGAATAGTTACAGGAATAGAAAAGTAATGAGTGACAGTTTGGGGGTAAGTGCAGTATTCATGGTGGAACCGTAGAAGAAAATGTTGATATTCTATTCTGAAGGTTCAATGTTCTCTTTTCCCAAAGCTCCTTTTTTTTCATGCTCTATCTCCATAACAAAGACAAAATGTATTTGCAGCACCTCCTAGTAAAATGATAAGATATTCCTATTTCATAGTCTTAAAAGATTACCTCTCAATAGCTCTATGATAAATAATCCAACTTAGCTTTCCCTTTTAAGTTATGACCACTTGCTGAATTGTGAATAAGCTAATCCCAACAAGTTTACACAGAAACTAGAAATCGTTTGCATTTCTAAGTCTTTAAGAATCTCGATTTAATTAAGCTACCTTTCTGCATGCATGGAAGAGGACATGATAGCAAATATATAAATAAATAAAAAGTTGCAACAGAGGGAAACTCTGTTGGCATTTGATTTTTTAAAAAGTCTTCAACATCCATCTACCTTGGGATATAATTTCAAGCAGCTTTATTATAGCTTTAAAAAAAAAATAGAAACTTGGGGGGTGGGGAGCCCTGCTTTCAAATTCACAATCCATTATTCAGAGCTACAGAGTTCATCTTTATCTTTCTGCATTTGAGCTACCTAGTGTTAAATTCAAACTTTTATCATACGCCCTAGTAAAGCTCTTCCTTACATCTGGAAAAGAAAACTTTCTTATCATTATGATGACACCACAATTCAAAACTGTTCTAGTTAGGTTTCTGTTGCTAGGACAAAACCATGACCGAAAGCAACCTGGAAGAGGAAATCGTTTGGCTTACATGTTACAGCCTAGCATCAGAGGAAGCCAAGGCAAGAACTCAAGGGAAGAACCCAAAGGCAAGAACTGAAGCAGACACCCCAGAAACACTGCTCTCTTTCTGGCTCACATGCAGCAACCTTTCTTATATGTTTGTCTGTGTTTGTAGGAATTTTTCATCTACATGGAAAATTAGTGTCAGGAACTGCTTAACTTCTCTTGACCCAAACTAATTACCAGTTCTTACCAGTTCATCATCCCTAAAGTGTCTGCAATTTAATTATTAAACATTCCTAAGTCTGAAGAGCTATTTCCTCACAGAAATATTTACCTAATCACAAATCCATGTCAGGATAATGGAAACATGAAACATGCCTATACAATACCTACAATTGAAATAAAACCAAAGTATTTGTTCCAGTACCAGAAACAGCAGTTTAGGACCCTTCCAGTTGAAAAATAACTTAATTTCATTATAGAGCCAAAAGAAAATAGCTGTCAGCCTAGAACTCTGCAACTAGTGAAGGTGTTCCTTTAACAGATGGGAAAATAAAAGTGCATTAATGTTCGTTACTTGAAACAGTCTATGTACTGACATTCATTCAGGAGGTAATTTAATAAAGATCACCTTTTATCAGGAAAAGGTTTTCTTTTTTATACCTTCCTAATTTTGCAATATTCTCCACTGGTGAAAGAATATAGAAAATGAATAATATCCCACCCCGCAAAACATGTTAAATCAAAGAAAAGTAAGAGAACATGGAGAGTAAGTCTTAATTGACTATTTTTTCAACTTTGACTTTACAATGTCTATACTGGTGCTATTTATTGCAAATGTCTTATTTAAATACACAGATATGCAGCTTACCAGGAGTCAAATACCCCTAAGCTAGCCAGGAATGTAATGCATGATGCTTATACAGCGCTAAGGAATCCTACACAGAGATATCTCAATTTTGAGCCTACCTGGGCTGCATAGTTAAGACTTTATCTCAAAAAGTTATAAGTTTAAAAAAAACTATTAAATTTATCACGTGCATTCGTGTCCAGATTGTTACAGGCCTAGTCTAAAGCCAAGAATTTGTTCATTAAGGGACAATTGAAATGTGTTAATTTGCTAAAGCAAAGAAATTCTTAAGAACAAGTTTGCTAGTCCTTCCATCATGAACCAGGAAGCTGAAATTATAGAACTTACATTTTTTAGTTCTGAAAAAAAGCCCAAGATAAATATGTAAGGAGGTCTGATGTCTGTTGTTATATCCCCCTTTTCATCTCTAATTTTGTTAATTTGGACCTTCTCCCTTTGCCTTTTAATTAACTTGGATAAGGGTTTATCAATCTTATTGTTTTTCTCTAGGAGCCAACTCTTTGTTTCACTGGTTCTTTGTATTGTTTTTCGTCTGTTTCTGTTTTATTTATTTCAGCCCTGAGTTTGATTATTTCTTGCTATGCTAGTCCTTTTGGGTATGATTTCTTCTTTTTGTCTCTTACATTTGAGTATATTGGGTTTTCATTTTCATTCAATTCTAGAAAGTTTGGTTTCTTTCCTCTGTCTTGACCCATTTTTCATTCAGTAGTGAGTTGTTCAGTTTCTGTAAGTTTGTAATCTTTTGTTGTTTCTGTTGTTACTGATATCCAGCTTTAATCTGTGGTGTTCAATATGATGCAGAGTGTTATTTCAGGTTTTTTTCTGTATCTCTTGAGGCTTGCTTGTGTCTGAGTATGTGGTCAGTTTTGGAGAAAGTTCCATGAGCTGCTAAAAAGAATGCATATTGTTTTGTGTTTTTTGTGCAATGCTCTGTAAATATCTGTTAGGTCCATTTGTTTTGTGGAATGTATTCTCCAGTATTCCTCTATTTGGTTTTTGTCAGATGACCAATTTATTGGCAAGAGTGGGGTATTGAAATTACCACTGTCACCGTGTCAATATGTGACTTGAACTGTAGTAGTAGTGTTTCTTTTACAAACTTGGTTGCCCTTATGTTTGGTGCATAGATGCGAAGAATTGCAACATCCTCTTGCTTGATTTTTCCTTTAGCATGCATATAGTGTCATTACCCATCTCTTCTGATTAATTTTGGTATTAAATCTATTTTGTCAAGTATTAAAATTGTTACACAGGCTTGATTCTTAAGTCTATTTTCTTGGAATATTTTTCCATTCTTTTGTCCTAATGTGATGTCTAAGTTTTTTGAAGACAAGTTGTTTAACCTCATTAAACCACTATTTACTAATACGTAAAATGAAAATATTACCACTTATTTATTAAAATTGTTTTGAGAACCAAATTACATTATGTTTGTAAAGTACATACTTTAAAAATACTGAGTAAATTGCATGCTGGTTTGATGGTGGTGGTGGTGGTGGTGGTGGTGGTGATAATTATAGAAGAATATGTGATTTCTATAGTAAACACTCAGTTAAATGTAGGTGGAAGTTTCTGTCCCACCAGCAACAACCAAATACCCATCAGTTACTTCCCAAATTACCACTAGAGGCTTATATTAATTGTAAATGCTTGGCCAGTAGTTCAGGCTTATTACTAACTAGCTCTTACACTTATATTAACCCATAATTCTTGCTTATGTTTAGCCAAGTGGCTTGGTAACTTTTCATAGTACAATATTTTCATCTTGCTTTCTCTGTGTCTGGCTGGAAACTCCTGACCCCACCTTCCTCTTCCCAGCATTCTTAGTTTGGTCACCCCGGCTATACTTCCTGCCTGGGCTACTGGCCAATCAGTGTTTTATTAAACCAATTTGAGTGACAAATCTTTACAGTGTACAAGAGGATTATTCCACAGCAGTTAAATATAAATACAACATTAAAAAATAAGATTGTACAGAGATTAGAAAATTCTACAGAATAATGCAGGGGCCCTCCAAATCTGAAATTGAACATAACCCCAGTAGAAATTTAAAGAAGGCTTTGCAGACTATTTAAAAAGATTATGGATGTTGAAGGACCTAGAATTCACAAACTGGAAAAAAGTACAAAATCTGAGAACTGCTGTTATTGCCTTAAGACCTGCCTCAGTACTACAACAGTCAAGAAAATGTGTTGTTGGTAAAAGACTAAATATATGGATCAACAACACAGAAAAGCCCATAATATTACAACTGTTCAGTTAAAAATTCTGACAAATGGATCAAAGAAATTAAGGAAAAAATTTTCTTTTCAGTAAATGTTATCATAATAACTTGCTCTTCAACTTGAAGTAAATGGACCTCAACCATATGATACACATTTATGATACACAAGAAATTTATTCAAAGCAATTCACAGATCAAAATAAAAAGGCTAAAACTTTAATGCATTTAGAAAGAATATAAGGAAAACTATGATTTTGACAAACCAAAAAAAAAAAATCTCCTTAATAAACATACAGAATCACTCTTGATAATTGGCAAAGCAATTGATAAATTATACTTCATGAAATTTAAAGGCATATGTTAATTCAAAAACATCATTAACAAAATTACAACTAAAGTCATGAACTGGGAGTGTACATTGCAATCCATGTATCAAACAAGACAATGGTCCAGAATATGTAATTAACTCCTACAAGTACAATAAAGACAATCCAATTTTTAAAGCTATTAGATTCAACAGACAACTAATAAAGGGAGATGAAGAAATACAGCCTTTTAAATTTTTCTGAATATTTTAAAACAAATTAGAAAGAAACAAATTAAAACTACCATGTGATTTTGCTATATAAGAATATTATGCACATTGATACATGCATGTTACACACACACACACAAACACACACACACATGTGGTTGTGTGTACATATGCATGTAAGGGCACCCACCAATATGGCTAGTTTTCAAAATCCTATGATACAAATGTTAATAAAATATTCTGTCACTGCCTGTGAATAATCCAAGAATCTGAGTCAATCTAACATCATACTAAACAACTGAACTGAAAATTATTATCCCAATAGGTGGTATAAAGGTGTTTTAACAGCCACAGAATGCACATTAAATTCTTCTCTGAGCAAACAGAAAATGAGTGGAACTTCCTTCACTTGAAAACAGGCAGCTATCAACATCTTAAATGACATATCACACTTAATGGTTAAGGAAGCCATTATTTACTACTAATATCTCAAAGACGGCAAGGGGCCTTTTTCTCACTTTGGCAACTCTTCATTCTGTACTGTGGGATGTTAAGACAAAACAATTAAGTCACCTCGAAAGTACTATAAAATTTGGCACTGAGTGCAGAACAGTGAATATACTGTATTATTCTATTTATAGAAAACTCTACAGCCTAAGAATCATATCTACACTAAAAATAGATCAGCATCAGCAGTTGCTCAGATCTGAAGATGAGGTAGTAATGAGAAAAGAGTGATAAAGTTTGCATTGCTGGGAAGTTATTCTTTGTACTTGCTAGTAAAGTAATAAGCAACTAGTTATGTTGTCTGTCTTGAGGAAAAAATTTTATGTTATGTGTATGTTCAGCCTATCCAATTTTATTTTGACTGTTTGTGTTGGCATGTGAGGGCACATGCATGCATATGTACCACAACATGTGTGTGGGTAAGAGGACAGCCTGAAGGTCTCCACCACATGAGTCCCTCAGCTTGGACTCAGGCTGTTGGTTTTGACTGCAAAGGCCTATTTTATAATAAGGCAGTTATCCACACAGATACAAGTAAATATATTTAGACATGTAAAAACACACAATCAATGTGAATTTAGAGGTGATCATAATTCATTAAAATTGATTTTTTAAATTACAAGGAGTGAAATATAAACATTTCTTTAAGGGTAAGTTCCTATGATTATATTTTGTTTTCTTTTTCAAAACAGCACTGTGTAGAAACTACATAGTTATATAAGTCTTGGGTATATTTTCACTTTATCTCAGAGTTCATAGGAAATATCTACTATGATGACATAAATTTCTTTAACATACTCCACTCATTGTCAGACTTTCCACAGTCTCTCTGGAAAGATATGTGGACAGATGGATTGAAGGTTGCATAAATGGATGGATACATATATACATATACATGTGTAGACAGACAAAGAGATGTCCAGTTACTTTACATACAAAAATACTAAGGCTCCAAAAGCATTTGTTTAACTGTCTAAAGAAAGACTTAGCAGTAAATTCCAGGAAGGATTTGATCTTTGATCACAAACCTACTTGGCTCAAAATCATATTCTTTACATTCTGTTTGTCTCTGCTGTCCACATAAATCATGAATTAATATATCAGTAATTGAAAGTCAATTAATATTCAGTTTCATAATACAGTGGTGATTTTTTTCTTTGGATATCACACTACTTCTCAATAATTTTAAAATTGCTTTCTCCAGCTCGCCCTAGTGATAATTGTTGTGCTGTGTTTATAGGGTGAAAGCGGTGTCTCGAATGTGTTCTGAGTAGACTTGCCATTTTTAAAGCTGAAAGGTAAAGAAACAATTCTGCTTCTATTGTACTAACATCAAATAATGACTTAACCAATGGTAATTCATACTTGTGCCCTATGTAAAAGGCTATTGACATAGAGCATCTTGAGCGGGTGCCCTCAGACAAATACACAGAATGAAGTTGAGCATCGACAGTTACACATAGCTTCATGGGGAATACTCTAGGCAACAGACACAGTCCATGCAAATACTTTTCAACAGACACTGTCATGTCTAGGAACCAATGTGGAGCCAATGTGACCACAACATGCTAAGCTTAGGGAGAATAGGAGTAGACACTAGACCAAAAGCCTATCAGACCATGCTAGGCTCAAAAGACACCACAAGAACTTTAGAGGTCTTCATATTCATGTTGGGATACCAACTAGCTAAGAAGAAGTGACCATGACATTCCTTTTATGTTCAGTTTTACATTGTTTATGTATCTGTTTACATAGATGTTATGAATAGAAGAACAAACTGACGGTTCCAGGGCTCCTCTTAGATTAAGGTCCTGAAGCTTGATGACTACTACTATTTTTGTTTGTCAAGTATACCTCTGGCTAAATGTACTGTGTTCCTGGCCATACTAACTTCTAAAGTCAGTGTGTCCATTCTCCTGCTAGACAGTGAGCTACTAAAACATATATCCTTTAACAATATATTCCAGAATCAAGTTAATGGTCTGTTTTATAAATTCATATGAACCGATCAGCCACATCCTTTTGACATGATCTTGCATACCTATGTAAGTCGATAGAACAATTCCCAGCTTCCCTTTTTACCTTTCTCTAGAATGCTACTGAAAAAAATGAATGAATTTTAAATGGAACTTGTTTTCTAAGAAATCTGAACCAAACAAATAAAACAAAATTGAGGCTTTGCAAGCTCATGGATCACTTTTCACATTCAAGGGGAAATAACAAAATCATGCAATCCCCTATGAAAATGATACTTGCAATAACAGAGTTATCATTAATCATTAAACCAGCCAGTGGGCTTAAAAACCCATAGTAGAAAGTAAACAGTGTGATTTATAGGAAGTAAACTAATTTCATAGTTAACCATTTTTTTATTATTAGGATGTCTATGATGAGTTGATCTTTTCTAAAGGGCTGTTGTGTTCTAAACATTCAAGTTTCTTAAATGTCATACTAAAGTAAATGGCAAGAGTAAAATTGTTTTAAAAGAAAGTAGAAAACATGTGCTATTTATAATCATTAAAAAATAGGAACAACTTTTATATTAACTTGTTATGTGACTAAAATTCCAACAAATAGGTCTAAATAGATGGCTCAACCCTAGTGAGCACTGGCTGCTCTTCGAGAGGATCTGAGTTTGGTTCCTAGCATCCACATGACAGTTCACAACTGTCTGTAATGCCTTTCTTAAGGAATACAGCACCCTCTTCTGGCCTTCATAGACACATACAAGTATTGCACATAAGTGGTGCACAGACATACATTAAGGGGAAATGTCCATTTACATAAAATAAAAATCAAGGGGAAAATCCCATCAAATCTTTTTGCCTATGTTTAAACACCTAAAACTATATCCTTAAAATCCATGGCACACAAGCCTACACCCATACACATTATATACATGTACACAACAACAATACTACTAATAAGTATAAATAAAGTTGTTAATTATGTAACAAATTGGTACTATATACATCATGTATTTTTGTAAGATGCTGGAGGAAAATAAGCACTAGGAAGTTTGTCAGGCTAGAAAACCAAATAGACCTTCCTTCTCTTTCTGTTCCCCAGATCCAATTCCCCAGTCTCATTCATCCCTAGCTCTGTAGCAGAACAACCTTGGCAACCTTCCCTACCCACCTCCACTCCCATCTCCTGTGGACTCCACAGATCTTCCCCTTCTAACCTCCCTTCTCCCACTGGTCGTCATATCCCAGTCCCCTCCACCAGCAGGTGCTCACTGCTAACCCACAGGCCACACCTGCCAGGATAGCGGGTAGGTTTCCCAAAGACCTTCCCTTCTCTCTTTGTCCCTCTGTTTCCAGTCTCCCCTTTTGTTCCAAGCTCTGTAACAGAACACATGTGGCAACCACCCCCCCTTCCCCACTCACATCTCCTGCTGATCCCACAGATTCCCCTTCAACCTTCCTCTTCCCACTCATTGCTTTGTCCCAGACCCCAACCCCAGCAGCCAACCCCCTCCCCCACCCCTTGCTAACCCAAGGGTTACTTACTCTCCTCCCAGAGAATAAACAGGCTGAAGGCTCCCCCACATCCCTCTTACTGCTCCTGAGACACACCTCCTTTTCCCCAGTTTCATGCCCTGCTCTGTAGCAAGACATCTACTGTGGTCTCTTTCTCTGTAAACCCATCCCAATGGAGCACAAAGATCTTCTGCAACCTTCCATCCTCCAACTCATCCCACTATTCCAGCCTCCACCATCACTGGACATTTCCTACGAACACACTAACTGGCCAGGCAAGGAAAACAGGCAACATACAGCCATCTTCTTCCTGAAGATCCAGAGAGAAAACAGGAAGCAAAGAAGAACACCCACCCAGTAAAGACAACTCCAGGAATCAATCAGCACTAGACCTGAAAAAATCTCAAACACAGATGCCTAGACACCAGCATAAGAACATAATAACAGCCAACGCACTGTGTCTACACTAGAGCCCAGCTATCCTACCACAGCAGGTCCTGAATATTCCAACACAGCTGAAACACAAGAAAAGTACCTTAAAACCAACTATATCAAGATGATAGAGGTCCTTAAAGAGGAAATTAATGAATCCCTTATAGGAATCCAGAAAAATACAAACAGTATGAGGAAATGAATAAATGTCTTGAAGAAAGCCAGAAAAAAATGCAAACAAAAACACTGAAGGAAATGAGTAAAACCATTCAAGGCCTAAAAATGGAAATAGAATGAATAAATAAAACACAAACTGTGGGAATTCTGGAAATGAAAATTTTAGTAATTCAAACTAGAAAGTCAAGCTTCAACAAAGTACAGAGATGGAAGAAAGAATCTCAGGCACTGAAGATAGAGGAAAAGGATACATTAGTCAAAGACATAAAACATCCTGGAAATCTGAGACACTATGGAAAGAACAAACCATGATCTGATTTGTGCTGGGCCAGAAACTATGTTGATGTCTTTGGACTGTGCTACAGCTGGAAGCCAAGTTGAGGTCAGTGATCTGTGCTGCTGCCAGAGTCCAGGTTGACGTCTATGATGCACACTGCTGACAAAGACTGTGTTTTTGTCCATGGTCTGGGCTGCTGCTGGAAGGCATGATCTATGATTCCACTGGCAATGTCTGTGCTCCATGATATCACCAGAGAACATGTTGATGTCCACAATTTGTGTTGCTGCCAAAAACCAGGTTGATGTCCCAGATCCATGCTGCCACCAGAAGCCATGTTGATGTCCACTGAACCACGCTGGCAAAAGAAAACATGTAACTCCATGAAGAGCTGCTACTGCTGCTGCTGCTGCTTCTGCTACTGCTGCTGTTACTGCTGATATGAGCATAGAAGCTTCTTTTGTAGTGTTATTGATGACTGCATACTCATAACTGGCAATGAGAGACATTGAGGCTTCTGTGATAACATGCCACATACACTGCCAAAAGAAAACACAGTCCAGACACAAGCTATAGAAGAAGAGTCCTTAAAAGTTGTTCTTAAAAATAAAGATGCTGGAGTTTAGCTCTTCACAGTTGGTAGCTTCTACTTGGGATGAGGAGGGATTCAGTTTTCAGTTTTATCATGCTCCAGTAAGTATATGGGGAACACAAATTAGACTTTGTGGGATTTTTCTTTAGGAGGGAGAAAGGATAAAGGATGAGAGACTAGATCTGGGAAGAATAGGAAGCAAGTGTGATCAGGGTACATTATACAAAATTCCCAAATAATTAATAAAAATATTATGTTAGTGGAAAAGAGAATAGTAATAATAGAGAAAAGAGAAGGACCCCAGTTTGAAGGCCCAGAAAATATTTCCAACAAAGTTATAGAAGAAAATTTTTAGAACCTAAGGAAGGAGATAGATATTGAAGTACAAGAAGCATACAGAACATGAGATTAAACCAGAAAAGGAAGTCCATCACCATGTAATAATCAAAACACTGGACATACAGAACAAAGAAAGAATGTTAAAGGCTTCCAAGGTAAAAGAACAAGTAACATATAACACATAAAGGCAGATTTTTAGAACCACATCTGACTTCTAAAGGGAGATTCTAATGCCAGAATGGTCTGGACAAAGGTGGGGTAAACTCTAAGTGATCACAGATGCCAGCCCAGACTAATATATACAGAAAAACCTTCAATCACCACAGGTGGAGAAAACAAGAAATTCCATGACAAAGTTAAATTTAAACAATATCTATCCTACAGAAGGTAACAGGTAAGAAGGTAACAGAAGAAAAACTCCAACTTAAGGAGGTTAGCTATACTCATTAAAAAAGAGAAAATTTAAAAAAATCTGACAGCAAGAAAATCAAAAGGAGGGAAGCGCGTGTGCGTGTGTGCGCACACACACACACACACACACACACACACACACACACACATACATACACACACACACACACACCATCACCACCACAACCACCAGCAACAACAACAAGAAAATAAAAGGAATCAGCAATCATTAGTCATTGATATTTATCAATGGTCTCAATTCTCCAATAAAAATACATAACAGATGGTTGCAAAAAGAGGACCCATCCTTCTGCTGCATACAAGAAACACACATCAACATCAATGATAGGCATTACTTCAGGGTAAAGGATTGAAAAAAGATATTCCAAGCAAATGGACCTAAGAAGCAAGGTGGTACAGCCATTTAATATCCAACAAAATAGACTTTAAACAAAAACTAATCAAAAAAGATAGGGACAGACACTCATCAAAAGAAAATTCCACTATGATAACATTTCGATTCTTAACAGCTCTACCTCAAACACAAAGGCACACAAGTATGTAAGAGAAATATTACTACAACTTAAATCACAAACTGACACTCACATACTTGATAGAGGGAGACTTCAATACCCCACTCTCACCAATGGACCTGGCATCCAGACAAAAACTAAACAAAGAAATACTGGAGCTAACAGACATTATCAACCAAATGGACCTAACATATATGTACAGAACATTTCACTCAAACACAAAAGAATATACTTTCTATTCTGTATCTCCTAGAACTTTCTCAAAAATTGACTACATACTCAGACACAAAGCGAGTCTCAAGAGATACAAGACCCAGAGAGGGTAGGTGATGAGAAGGGTCTAAGGGGATGCATGAATCTCTCAGGGAGGGGAAAACTGGATAGGTTTTAAGGGCAAACCAGAATCAGATGGGGATCGGAACAGGGGGATCAGGTGCCGGAAGATTGAGTGAAAGGGAAAGTGTGAGCATAGATGGCTGGAATGGAGGAGTTCGCGGCCTTGGAAACCTAGTGCAGGAGAGCTGCTTGGAATCTGTAAGGTGATCCTAATGAGGACTCCTAGCAATGGAGTCTAAACTATCCATTTCTTGTTGCCAGGCCAGGGCTCCAGTGGCAGGATAGTTCGCATACACTTGAGTTGTTGGTTGTTGGCCAAGCGGGTCCCATGGAATTCCCCAAACTACAAAGGCTGTTGCTAAGACAATGGGTTGCTCTCTCACGAATGACAACACCCACACAACTCACTGAACTTGTAGAAGGGGATATATATATATATATATATAGAAAAAACAAATGTGTGTGTGTCAGTAACATTATTACTAATGATATCCTGCTATATTCTTAGGCAATGCCTTATCCAGTCATTATCAGAAAGGCTACTCCTGTAGCAGATGGGATCATATGTAGAGACCCACAGCCAGACATTATGCAGAGAGAGAGAGTCTAAATGTTATTTCTCCATCAAATCCCTCCCCTCCAAGCTCAGGGAATCGGAATCCTGTGGAGATTGTGAGAGCCAGAGGGAAATGAGAACTCCAAGAGAACACAGCCCTCTGAATCAACTAAACAAGGCACACATGAGTTCACAGAGATGAAGCAGCAGGCATACATGGGTCAGCACAAGGTTCTCTGTGTATATATTATAGCTTTCAGATTAATATTTTTATGGGACTCTTAACTGAGAAAACAAGTTGTAGTTAGAGTTTTCCTGCCTGGCCCAGTCAGGACAAATCTCTCTTACCCACCAGTCCCACAGTCGCTCAGACCCAACCAAGAAAGCACACAGAAACTTACATTGTTTAGAAACTGTATGGCCGTGGCAGGCTTCTTGTTATCTACTTCTTCTATCTTAAATTAACCCATTTCTGTCAGTCTGTACTTTGCCACATGGCTTGAGGCTTACCAGTGTCTTTACATGTTGTTTTTCATGGCAGCAGCTGGCGGTGTCTCTCTCCAGCCTTCTACTTTCCAGAATTCTCTTCTCTCTTGTCCTGCCTATACTTCCTGTGTGGCCACTGGCCAATCAGAACTTTATTTACACAGAGCGATATCCACAGCAACAAGTGGGTCTCTGACTCTTGTGCCTGCTCTTGGGATTCTTTTCTTCTTCTTGTGTTGCTGTTCAACTTTGATATGATACTTTTTGCTTCATCTTATTATGTTTGGTTTTGTCCTGTCTTGTTTTTATCTCTTAGAAGTCTGTTCTTTTCTCATGAGAGACAGAAAGGGAGTGGATCCAAAGGGGAGGGTAAGGGGGGGGAAACTGGGAGGAGTAGAGGGTGGAGAAACTATAATCAGGATATATTTATGAGAAAACAACATATTTTCAATAAAAGGGAAAGAAAAAGAAAGAAAGGAAGAAAGAGAGAAAAAAAGGGGAGAGGGAAGGAAGGAAGGAGGGACAGAGGGAAGGAAGGTGCAAAAAGAGGGAGAGAAGGGAAGGATCCATACCAAGGAATCACAGGTACAGCTTACATAGGGGTATCTCAAATGAGTAGTAAAGAACAGCCCACCCATCCTGAAAAGAGAATGAATATTTTAAAAGCAAGGTTTTAGGAAATCAAAAGTACCATAGGTGAATAGAAAACAATAAGCAACATCTTTTTAATGAAAGTAAATTAGAAATTTCATAGACACAAAGAGACTGCAGCATGTTCTTGAACAGCAAGAGACGTTAGATAGTAATTATATCCTGAACATTTACAAAAAGTTATAAGCAAGAACAACAAATCTTTCCCCTCATAACAATAATACATTTTAAGAATATAAATATATTTAACATGAGTTAAGGATTGTATAAAATATAAAATTATTAAGACATCTCATGGGCCCATGTAATTTTACACAGGTTTATATTACTATACATAAACTAAAAGTAGATTTCCTTTAAAATAGATATAACTATCTTTGTAGAGGATGAAATTATAAAGTTACAGGAAATACATAGTTAAAATACCTAATATCATGGCTTAACAAGAGTATTTTACATATATAATATATAAATATTATAAATATATATAAATTATATAATTATATATATAATTCAAAAGGCACAAATGTACTTTGAATTAATAGAAAACAATCTGTGGTCTATGAACAAAATGTTTAAAGATGTGAGCAGGTTCTCAGTAATTTAAGGATCACAAGCACATCTAGAGAATCTCTTAAGTGGGACTGTCATGCTTCTGGATAGTGTTTGTAGATCTTGTCTCCACTCCTCACTGTTGTCCTTTGTCATTTTAGGCACTGCAGAGAGACTTTAAGAGCTTTTCTGGCCAAACACCAATATAAAAAATGAGAAAGGGATGTGACTAATTATTTCATGAAAGAATATATATGAATATCTAATAAGCATATGAAAAGATGACCAACACCACTAGTCATTAGGAAAAGGCAACTTAAAATGGTAAGACAACAGACCACAGCCACGAGAACAATGAGGTAACAGTAAAACAGAGAAGGGAAGAATGTGCACAAAAAGGTAGGAAAATTTCCTAGAAAGGTATTTCTAGTAAAATTTAAATAGATGTGATTGATTGTTACCCTTGAAATTCATGTGCTTGGTATGTACTCACTGATAAGTGGATATTGTCTGTCAAGTAAATGATAATCATGCTACAATCCACAGAGCCAGATAGGATAACATGGAAGACTCTAGGCGGGACACATGGATCTCCCTGGGAACAAGAAAAAGAGTAGATTTTGCAGGTGGAGTGGAGGTGGGTGGGAATGGGAATAGGAGGGACCAGGTAGGGGGGATGGAGGGAGAAAGTAAAGAGAGAGACAACTGGAGAGAATGGGATGGGGTTGATCTGGAAACCTAGTGCAGTGAAAACTCCCTGGAATCTATGAGGGTGACCCTAGCAAGGACTCTTAATGATGGAGGATATAGAGTCTGAACTGGCCATCTTCTGTAACTAGGTAAGGCTCCCAGTGGCAAGACTAGGACACCAACCCAGACACAAAACCTACACACAATCTGTCCTCCTACAAGATGTGCTGGGGTATGGATGGTGCAGAACTTGTGGGAGTGGCCAACCAATGACTGGTCTAATTTGAAGTCCATACCACAAGCCACAAAGGAAGCCCATGTCTGACACTGCCTGGATAACCAGGAACCTGGGACTGGATAGGCCAGAGTTGTAGGGTAGAACCAAACGTTACTAGAAAATTAATCCATGAAATGATTCCTGATCATGTTCTGCTATGCTCATAGATCTGTGTCTAGTCTAGTAATTATCAGAGAGGCTGCCTCCAGGAGCTGATGGGAGCAGATTCAGAGACCCATAGCCAAACATTAGACAGACAGAGCCCAGGTTGGAGATTTTTATCACATCCTTCCCCTTGTAATTCTGGGACACACACACACACACACACACACACACACACACACACAACACAATACACATACACACACACACCCCACAACACAACACACACACCCCACACCACAATACACACACACACACACCCCACAACACAACACACACACACACACACACACACACACACATATACACCAATGAGAAGAGGAATTGTGGAAGCCAGAGGTGTTGTGGACACCAGGAGAGCATGGGTGTGTAATCAATAAAGCAGGACTCACAGGAGCTCACAGAGAATGAAGGGGGCAAATATAAAACCTGCGTGGGTCTGTGCAAGGTCTTTTGCACATATGTTATGGTTGTTGGCTTGGTGTACTTGTGAGACTCCTGACAGTGGGAGTGGGGGTGTCTCTGATTCTTTTACCAGCTCTTAAGGCGCTTTTCCTCCACTGGGTTGCCTCTCCCAGCCTTGATGTAAGGGGCTGTACTTGGTCTTATTGTGTCTTGTTATGCCATGGTAGGTTCATGTCCCTGGGAGGCTTGCTCTTTTCTCAGGGGAGACTGGGAGGGTGTGGATCTAGGGGGATTTAGGAGAGAACTGGGAGAAGTAGAGAGAGGGAAGCTGCAGTAGGGGTGTATACATGAGAGAAGAATAAACATTTTTTAGAAAAAGAAAAAGAAAAAGAAAAAAGAAATTCATGTGTTGTAACCCAATCCACCCTACATTAAGTAGTGACTTCATTGAGAGATAGGGCCTACAAGGTGACTAAGATAAATTATTATTTTATAGCAATAATATTTTAGTTTTATAATTTTAGTTTATAATTTAGTTTAGTTTAAAATTAATTTCTCCCAAAAATGAGCCCCCAGTTGGTTATCTGATGCAAAGTAGTCAGCCCTGAAATCAAATCACATGCACACAACAATAAAAACAGGACTCAGAAGGTTTTGTGTGTGTGTGTGTGTGTGTGTGTGTGTGTGTGTGTTTACATGTATTTAAAGAAAAGAAGTCATCCTTTTGAGAGATATTCAGAGGGTAGGCATCTGGAGGGCATGGATGGAGGATAAGGAGAGGGGAAAGTGATATATTCTAATTTAAGAAATATATTTTGAAAATTTTACATAATCAAAATCTGCCTGTGATGAAAAGGAAAGGCAAGTATGAATTAACAATAAATGGTACTGAGATCTTACAGGTATAAGGGGAATATTCTGTAACTGATGGTAATGGTTGTACAACTTGATCAGTTTACTCAAAGTATCATTGACTATACTTGAAATGAGTTATGGCTTTTCTTTGTCACCAAAAATTTATAAATCATTTTATCTCAATAAAAATATTTAAATGTTCTGAAGTCATGGCTCAACAATTTTGAAAAATGGTACAATCTCCAACAAAAAGACGGAAATCAATTTAAGTGAACAAAGATAAAGACCACTTTCATGAGTAACTGAGTGAAAGACTCCATGCTAACTTTTGGCCTCCACATGCACACATATGTACACACATCCACACAGTTCCATATGTGTACATTATACTCATACACACACACACACACACACAGACACACACACACACACACACACACACACACACACACACATACACACACACATATAGACAATAAAACTTAAGAGGAAGTAAAATTAGTATTGGGAAATATATTTTCTGGTTTGCTTTAAAGTTAAGTAAAGGAAGACAGAAGAGTGACTTTAACTGCAAAAGCTGGGCTTGGTGGATCAGGCCTTTAATCCCACCACTCAGGATGCAGAAGCAGGTTGCTCTCTGAGTCCTAGGTAAGTCAAGGTCCCAGTGACAGCCTATCCAACAACAACAATAATATCAATATCCAAATATGTCAAAAATGCAGTCTTTCATACTAAATAACTTATGTTCTCCATGTAATTCATCAAGAATGAAAATTTTCAAAGGCAGATTTTCAAGAGTATTATGTTTACCTAGAAATGGACAATAGTTCTCCTAACTTTTATTTGAAATGCCTGTAACAACAAAAGCTGTTAAAATGTAAAATACTAATGATCACAGTACAGCCTGAAAGTCTGCCATCACCCCTTGCTTTATGTTTTCTTGCATCCAGGACGTGATGGAAGAGCTCCTAATTTCTTTATTCTTTGTTTTGAAGTGAGAGGTTCAGCTCATCGCAATGGCCTACAATAAAATCAACACATCTCAGTATCCTTTGAAGCTCCTGTGGCTGTGAAGTCAATGTCTACCTAGTGGAGTTTAAGTGAATCAGCCCCAGGAGGCTTCAAAGAGGTTTGCTTAAAAAAAAAATCTAGCAAATGTTCTTTCCTTTCTTCTTTTCTTCCTTTTCTCCAAGCCTCTCTTTGAAAACAAATGCCACCAATTTGGCCCATGAGGAAAATTCCAAATACTTTTTTTTTTAAATGATGGGAAATGGAGCTGGGAAGCAAGATGCTTCATGTTTATATACCATTGGGCTTCTCTGTAATACATAAAATGGATTCTTAGTAGAACTGAAACAAAACATGCTTCTTTTTGCTGTGTGCTCTGTGTTCCTGAACTCACTTGCCTGATAGTTGAGTTCTGGTGGGGTGTCTTCAAGAGGCCATTACATTAGATCTGGCCAGTGATAAATGTGACTAAGACTTTCTGAGTCTCACTGGGTCTCCGATGGGCATTCCCTAGTTCTGTTCCCCCAATATAGCATTTCGTGCCTTGAAAGAAGGCCGCTCTCTTCACTGGAGTGATAAAGGGGTCTCCATTCTAAGGGCTAGCCTCTGGGCCTTTCCTGTCCTCCCGATGCACGACCCCTCCCATTGCTCTCTGGCTAACTGCCGCTGAGAAATGAGTCTATTTTGGTAGTCTCCTGCTAACACGAAACTTTCATCTGCCACAATGACACAGCAAGACCTAACACGGTCATCACACCTGCGTCCCCTGCTCCTGACTCATGGTTTCTACTCGTCCACCAGGACTCTGACCAGTTTGGCTCACAGGAAATTTCTTAGATTTACTGAACATTTCCCTCGAATGGCAGTAACATAACAATATTCATCTATCTCCACCCCAATTCCACTTTCAATAACTGTGCCTAGTGACACATTGTTAAGTATGACTGATTGGGCAGAGCACCATCTAGATGTTCTCAGATTCCTCCTCAACACACAACCAAAATTTAGCAGAGTGCTTCCAAAATACTTCTTGCCCATGTTGGTCCCTTTGGCATCCTGTCCTTGCTAACTCGTAGAGAAAGGATCATTTGAATTCCCATTCTTTACTCTCACAGGCCTAGACTGTAAAGTAAAACTCTATAGTCTAACTCTGGCATTATAGTTCTTGACCTATTTGTGAGAACACATAACCTTTCTTTACACTTAGGCTCTCAGGATGTACCTTCCTTGATGAAGCATGGAGATTTAGAGTGATAGCCACTTAGGCTCTCAGTTCTTGGCTCCAGTTCTCTACCTTCATAAGGTAAGCGTTCTTTGTGATTAAATAATTCTACACTATTGATTCACCTGCAATTAAATCAGATCTGCAGAGACATGTCTCTATGGAAAGAAAGGAGAGAGAAGACAGTGGAAAATTCCAATTTAAGTAGTTTGAAATCATGAAGAAAACTTGACTCAGAAACTACCTGAACTGTGTTTAGAATGATGGTCACATCTTTAATTCATTTGCTCTTTCACTTGGTATTTGCAATCATGGATGTTTTATCACAGACTTTATGCTTGGTACTAAATAAAGAAAAAGTCCTCTTGACAGCTGCACAGGGAGCTTAATTAGGAATCTCTTTAAGTTTACTTTAAGATGCATAATTGATATAGAAATGCATGAAGCAAATAGCACCCCCTTAACATTCTCACAATATTTTAAAAGTTGCTGATTGTCACACTTGTTTCATGTCCTCTAGAAGATGTCATCTTCTAGCTCCTTTTTATCTTAATCCAAGGGTAGGCTTCATTTTAATAATTCATTAGCTGTTCTTTAGATGGTCTTGCCTGCTGAGTTTATTAAAGACTGATTAGCAGTTTTATCGTTTCTAAGATTTTTGTATACATTTTCAGTGTCATCTCCTGCTGATTTGAATATTTTTCTAGTTAGAAACAACTTTTTCTTTTTTCCTTTTTAAAAATTATTTTCTGCTTGGCTTGTGTATCCACCAACCATTTCTATCCCGCCAAGTATAAACAATGATGTTTGAAACCTTGTGAGTAATTCCACATCTTTGATTACAAGTTTTAGTGCATACCCCCATATCAGAGAAGCTTCATTCTTCTTTATCAATGATCTTCAACCCAAGACAGGTGTGCACTCACCATTAAATACAGCATAATTTGCCAACTCATAGGCATGGTGCAAGAGCCACCTGAATTTGAAGTTTGCATTCATTAGTTACTATTTGTTTGATTTTTTTTAAGAGTGACAGAAGCAGACATATTTGCATTTCTTTCAGAGTTCTGACATTTAGGTTAACATAGTTTACATTACATTCATAGAAATATTTTTCATAATAGCTTTGAACACATTGGCATAGGAGAAAACTTTCTGAATACAACACCAGTAGCACAGACACTGAGATAGAAAATTAATAAATGGGACCTCCTGAAACTGAAAACACTTCTGTAAGGCAAAAGACATGGTCAATAAGACAAAATGGCAGCCTACAGAATGGGAAAAGATCTTCACTAACCCCATATTTGACAGAGGGCTGATCTCCAATATATATATATATAACTCAAGAAACTAGATATTAAAATACCACGCAATCCAATTAAAAACTGGAGTGCAGATCTAAACAGAGAATTATCAACAGAGGAATCTCAAATGGCAAGCAATACTTAAAGAATTTTTCAACATCTTTATAACCATCAGGGAAATGCAAATCAAATGACTCTGAGATACCATCTTACACCTGTCAGAATGGCTAAGATCAAAAACAATAACGACAGCTTATTTTGGAGAGGATGTAGAACAAGAAGAACACTCTTCCACTGCTTGTGGGAGCACAAATTTGTACAGTTACTTTGAAAATTGATACAGTGGTTTCTCAGAAAAATGGGAATCAATCTACCTCAAGACTCAGCTCTACCAATCTTGGGCACATAGCCAAAGGATGTTTAATCATACCACAAGAACATTTGCTCAACTATGCCAACAGCAGTATTTTTAGAAACCCAAGAATTTCAAAACATGTACTAAATTCTTCCAATTGAGAGTTCTCTCTTTGGAACAATGCTAGTTTTGAAGCTTCATAACCCAGTTTATTTTTCTAATTTTACTATGCCATTTGGATAGAACCTCAAAACAACCTAGTTGCCCTTCAGACAAAAAATGGCCAAAGAAAATGTGGTACATTTACACAAAGGAGTATTACTCAGCTGTTGAAAACAATGACATCATGAAAGAGCTGGTTGCTTTTTAAGCCATTTCTTTCTTTCTTTTTTTCTTTCTTTCTCTTTTCTTTCTTTTCTTTTTCCTTTCTTTACTGTTTTCTTTTTTTAAATCTTTTGCCTTAGAAACTGAAACATGGTCCTGGAAAAGTTTTGAAATTTTCTGAAGTCTTGGTTTCTTCATTTGTACGCTTAAAACCTTACAATAACTCCTTCCTAATATTTATGTGGGAAATAGTTGAGGTTATATTTATAAAATATGTAACCTGTACCTGAAATATGTGCATTTTCTTAATAGTTTGTTTCGTTTCTTTTCTTCCTTCAGCTATTCCCTTTTCTGTTTTTCTGTTTTAATCAAGTTACAATTACAAATTTCATTGGCATTTACATAACATATATGATGCTAAGTCACTGAAATAGTTCTTAATCTCATGTTTGGCTCAGCATATCACCAATTTTGCTGTATTATGCCAATTTTCAAGTCCAATGTGTTAAAAATAACTTTATTTTCTAGAAATTGTTTAGAGGCTAATGTTGATAATCCCCAAGGCTCTCTAAATTGCAATGTGTTTACTCATTGCTTGACAGGCACTAGTGAAATATGTCAACCGTAAATATACACAAACACACAAGTGAGTTATCATTTCAATCAGAAGTCCACTTATAAAAACAAGTTTCTACAAATGTCAGGTAACCTCAGTATAAGTCAACATTTACAGGTGATTGTTCTAACTAAAGAGTGCTGGCATCACAGTTAGAAACCCAAGAATTTCAAAACATGTACTAAATTCTTCCAATTGAGAGTTCTCTCTTTGGAACAATGCTAGTTTTGAAGCTTCATAACCCAGTTTATTTTTCTAATTTTACTATGCCATTTGGATTGTTGAAACCCACATTTTATACTTTCTGAATTCATCAGAATAATTGCAATGTGTTTTCATTTTTGAATTTGCTGGAAAATTCAGAAGTATAAGAGAAAATAGATAAAATCTAAACTTGGCATTTTCTTACACTCTGTGTGTGTGTGTGTGTGTGTGTGTGTGTGTGTGTGTGTGTCTGTCTGTCTGTCTGTCTGTCTGTATTAAGGACAGAGGCTAGTCTCAGAAACTTGGCACTTTCGTTCATGCAGTGATATTTTAATTTAAATGTATTAAAGGGCAGTATATGTGATAGCAGTTTTCATTTCATAAGCTCACCTCAGCAAGGAGTCATGCTTCTGGGGGAGCAGTGCACGATGCATGATACATGCTGCATACCACATGCTGCACAGAGAGAAAGCACAAGCACACTATGGTAGGAAATAGTGGAGTGCAGAGAATGGAGTTCATGCAAAAAAAAAAAAAAACTCATAAAAGATGACTCGATTGAGAAATAAAAATTATGCCTTCAAGGCATTTGTTATTTGGGGGACTTTAAATTTATTTTTGTCAAATTTTCTGAGACTGGCTTAATTTGATTGGTAAGATTATTTCCAATTACACCAATTTTCCTACTGATGACATGACTTCATTCATTATTACTGAAAATGTTCCAATGTGTATCTATATCACATTTTCTTTATCCATTCTTCTATTGTTAAACGCATAGGTTTGGACCATAACTCATTTATGTTAACTATGGCCATAGTAAACTACAATGTGTGAGTATCTCTAAGAGGTGTTGATGTGGGTCCTTTGGGCACATACCCAAGAGTAGAACAACTAGGACATGTGACAGCTCTGTTCCTAGTATTTTGACAAATCTCTACTCTGGTTTCCATGGTGACCAGACTGGTTTATATTCCCACTGACAAAGTGTGAGTGTTTCCTTTGATTCCTTACCAGTACCTGCTGTTTGTTTTTATAATCAATGATATCTTAATTTAACTAAGATATAATCCCAATGTAATTTTGAGATTGAAATGTGTTTATATCTTTTGGTTGCTTGTATTTAATCTTTTGCAAATTGTTCATTTTGTTACCCAACTTATTAATTGGGTTGTTCGATTTCTTGTTGTGTAGTCATTTTAATTCTTTGTATATTCTACAAATTAATCATGTCTCAGATGTATAGCTAAGTTTTTTTTTTTCTGTTCAGTAGTTTGTCTCTCCATTTGACCCCTTCGCTATACAAAAGCTTTTAAATTTCATGAAGTTCTATTTGTCAATAATATTTTAATTGAAAAATAAAGACAGGCTTGTATTGACAGAAAGTAAGTCAGAATTGGCAGGTACAGATTGCAGAGTAAATATGTTCTGTGAACTAAATTATCTAAACCCTGTAGCTGCAGTGACTAATACCCTGCTCCACCCCTGGGGGAGTGGGAATAGCAAAAGCATTTTTATCAAAAATGTTAAAGAAAAAATTATCTAAATAATAATGTAAATGCTTCTGATCCATTCGGACACAAGGCAAAGAATAAAAGTCTGTCATTTATACTCACTTTGCATGTACTTTCAAGTTAATTTGCGGGGAAATCTGAGAGACATGCTCTTCCTGTGTTCTTATAAATAGGAAATCAGAGAGTTTACTAAGTGTTACCTAGAACTGAGGAAGAGTTGAGACATGATGGCTCATGCCTTCAACCCCAGCACTCAGAAGGCAGAGGTGGATCTCTATGAGTTCTAGGCCAGCCTAATCCATAGATTAAGTTCTAGGACAGCCAGGGTTACAAAGAGAAACCCTGTCTCAAACAAACAAAATAACAACAAAAAAGTACACATTCCTCTTTAACATATTCTTAAGTCCATGATAAAAAGGCAAGTTTTTAATACAGATATTCTTGTTTTCCTTCAGCATGACTAACGCACATTTTTATATGGGGATGCTTTAATATTTCCTTGCACTGGTGAATTAATCATGTTCTATACTGAAAATATGAACTTAGAAGAAGTGGAAAAAATATCTCAGGGGAGTTGACAATCACAATGCTCTGTTTCTTTCCTCATTTCTTTTTCTTTTCTTTGAGAAAGAAGGATTCTATTTATAAAGTGCCATAAGGAACTGAAACAGGCCCTTGCTTTGTATAGACCCATATTCTATTTGTACAATAACAGCTACTGAAGCAAGAATATATGGGTCAAAAGGGTACTGAACTGACCACATGGTGAATACTAAGATGGTGGTTTAGGGGAGCTCCCAGTTGGGAGGTTTGTTATATAAAGATTCACAATCTTGAATACTATGGTCAAGGTGAAGGAACATCCATTAGTCAAGAACATATACATTATAACTTTACACAAACAAGTTCAATACTATAGGTGAGTAAAAGTGGCCCACAGAAGAGTTTAGGTTTCATTTGCCAGTGTACTGGTAAATAAGCACAAATTGGTTCCTAGGTATCTGTAGAGCTGAGAAAGGCAACAACCAATCAGAGAGAGATAGACAGACAGAGACAGAGACAGACAGAGACAGAGACAGAAAATAAATATAAGATCAGAGCCAAAACTGATGAAAAGAAAAAATTAGAAGTTAAAACTCTAAAGGGTTGAAATACATATAAGGCCAAATAAATGGTTAAAGGCATAAGACATTGGAATCAGCAAATGAAATGGTCTTAGAATTATGTCAACAATGACTACAACTCCTTCCTATCTCTGGCCCCTTTCTATGTCCCATCCCAGTTAGGAAGTCTTTCATGGGTGTCCAGCTAAGTAGAGTAGAGAAATCCAAGAAACAGAAGAGTCTGACAACCAGAAAAGCTCATGGATGAAAACTTTTGGCTTTTAATCTGTTTCGTCTTTTGCTCTTTAGAAGAACAATTATTATTTCATGTGTCTGGATATTTCTACAGAGCCATTTTGTAACAAAAGATTGGAGATAATCTTCCTGAGTGTAGAATTCTGTCCCATTATCTGGAATCCCAAGGCACTATTTTCGAGAATCTGAAGCCCACATTACCAGTACAATTTAAAATCTGAAGCAGGGCTAGTAAGGGATGGTGTATCATTGACCTTAAGTCTGGTAACTGAAAACAAACTCCTTGCCTTGAACTGGCATCAGAGGAGCAGATAACCCTTGCCACTAGAAACAGCAGTGTTTGGGGAGATTACGTGGCAATTGCTCAACTTTGATGAAATTCCTTCTCTGGTGGACAGCTGACAGAGAGCCAGATGGGAAGGGTAGATTACAGTTCTTGCCTTCCCTTCCCCGGCCCGCCATGTTTCCACTTGTATTGTCCTCATTATGTGGTCAAAGCCAACTCAGAGAGTTGCATTGCATTCCTAGTGCACAGGGCTCTAGCTGTCCCCCTTTGTCATAGCATTGGCACCACTGCAACAAAGAGGGGACAACTACTCTTGGCAATCTGTCACATAACAAAATGGTCCTGTGCCTTGTAACTAAGGAGAGAGAGTTTCATGTTCCATTTGCCCTGTGGAAAGGCAGCTTTGAATGGGACTCTGCTAAGACCAACAATGACTATGACAAAGGCTGGGACTATGAGAGTCAGAGCAAAGGGAGGGTTTCAAAGCTCAAGGGGCAATTAACCCAAAGAGGAAAATAACTACAGTTAACAGGTGATGAGAGTCAGACTCCATGTCACACTCCATGAAAGAAATAAGATTTCCAGTTGCAAAAGTGTTCACACAACTGAACAAATGAGCAGAAAAACTGGGAATGTTAAAATGCAGGGGAAATGCCTAATACAGGCTGTTAGGGACCAAGATGTCAGGAACCAAACATGAACCATGGAAAGTGCTAGCTAGACCAGAGAACAAGTCATAAGCCCCTTCCCAGAGTACTAACCAGGGCCTCCAAAGATAAGAGAACATCCCACAGTCAGGTGCCATGACAACTGAACGTAAAGAGCATTCCAGGGTCAGGTAGCCTAGCAACAGAATAAACTGCCCCTGACCAGTGACCTTAGCCAACATCTTGCAGTTGCACAATCTGCCTCACACGCCTTGCACCCCTTCCATGTTCTTTCTACACGCCCCCTTTCCCTTTCCCTCCTTCCTGCCCCTTCCCCTCCTATGCTATATAAGCCTTGCGGAGAAAAATAAAGATTGGTGGCTTAATCAGAATACTGTCTTGCTGCTGTCTCTTGTGTCCCCTTCCCTTTCATTCTCTCCCACAGGTGGGTCGCCCCCAGTTGAAACCCCACAGGCCCTGGCATCTGGCGCCCAACATGCAGCTCGACCCTTGCCTCGTCAGGAGTTGAACATCCTTCTCCAGGAAAGTCTAGATGTCTGGTGGAGATTTAAAGCGATCACCCATCGAGACCACCCGACTCGGCGTCCTGGAGATCCGGGGCAAAGCGGGAAGGACGAGGTGAGTCTGACTTCACCATGGGACAAGGAACTTCTCAGGACTTGTTCATAAAGGGCATTAAAGATGCCCTCCAGACACAAGGGATAAGGGTTCGTAATAAAAAAAGACCTCATAAAATTCTTTAGTCACTTAGATGATTGTTGTAACTGTTTTCCCCAAGAAGGGATGATTAATGAAAAATGCTGAAAAGAGAGAGAGAGAGAGAGAGAGAGAGAGAGAGAGAGAGAAGGCAGCTAGCAGCTCTGGCAGGGTGTGAGTTGTGCAGTGTGCGGGATGTTTGTTTGTGTATGTGTGTGTGTGTGTGTGTGTGTGCTGTGTGCTGTTTGTGTGTGTCTGTATGTGTGCGGTGAAAGGCGGAGGGGGGAGGGAGCTGGGAGGGCAGAGGAATGAGAGCGCGTGGCACCTCTCTGAGGCCTGAGCGCTCCATTAAAACGGCGGAGTAGTGGGAGCAGCGGGGGCCAGGTCCACAGTGTCTGGTTGGTGGTGAAGTGACCTTGCTGCTTCTTTCCCCACCGCACCTTTGACCCTTGCATTGCTTGAAAACCAGAGTGAGGCTTGGTTTCTGAGTAAGTCCGCCTTTGTGCTGGAGTTGGCTCCGCCCACGCCATCGGTCTGGCTATTGGTGTAGCCCTAAAGTCAATGGGCGCCCAAGAATTGAGAACCCAACAAAGTCATCTTTGCTTCTCCTGTAAACAACCGGGACATTTTGCACGGGAATGCCCCAAGCGGATCCCTGCCCCCTCGGGGGGCACGGCCACGGTGCCCCACCTTGGGGTCACCACTCGGCCACTACCAACCACCCCATGTCCTAGATGTGGCGATGGTTTTCATTGGGCAAGGGAATGTAAATCTAAAACCGATGCTCATGGTCGCTCCCTCCCTCCCTGCCCGCTCCCTCCATGCCTGTCAGGAAACTTTCTTCGGGGCCAGCCCCTGGCCCCTCCACTCTGGGGAGTGCCCCATGGGGCCTCCCAGGCCACTCCCCAACTGTCTGCTCCCTCCAACGGGCAACTCCAGGCAGCGCAGGACTGGACCTCTGTGCCGCCACCAACACAATACTAGATCCATTACAGGGCCCCCAGGTCATCCCTACTGGGATTTGGGGGCCCCTGGCCCCAGACACCCATGCCCTTGGCCATGCCTCATCCACCTTAAAAGGTGTCCAGGTCTACCCCGGTAATATTGATAATGACTATACAGGAGAGATTAAGATTTTGGCCTCGGCACTCCAGGGTCTTGTTGCCATCTCCCATGGCACCCGCCTTGCCCGCCTGGTTACTTTCCCTGCGCTTTCCTCTGATAACCCCATTCAGTCTGCCCAGCCCCAAGGAGCTGCTCAGATCGGCTCATCAGAGGCTTATTGGCTTCAGCCTATTTTTCACTCTCGATCCACACTTACCCTTAAACTAGATGGCAAAATGATCTGACAAATGGATGTTACACATGTTCCTGACTTTGGTAAACAAAAATATCTCCATGTTTCTGTTGATATATTCAGCGGTTTTATTTTTGCCTCCCCTCATATTGGTGAGGCCGTCAAGGGTGTTATTGCTCACCTCCTGGTCTGCTTTTCTCCTTTGGGTGTCCCGAAACACACAAAAACGGACAATGACCCAGCCTATACAAGTAGAGGACTTAAACAGTTCCTCCAACAATTTGAGATCTCTCACACTGTTGGTATTCCTTATAACCCTCAAGGTCAGGGCATTGTAGAACGAGCCCACCAGACCTTAAAAACATGGCTCTCCTGATTAAAGATGTCTGAGCTTTCCTTTGTCGTCGTGTCCCCCCCCCCCCCCCCCCCCCCGCCCCGCCAAGACCACCTGAGCCATGCTCTCTTTGTCCTTAACTTCCTCATCCTGGATGGTGAAGGTCGATCAGCGGCTGACCGTCATTGGCACCCCTCAGGAGATGCCAGACACCCTTTGGCCATGTGGCGAGACCCCCTTACAGGCATTTGGAATGGTCCCGATCCTGTACTTATCTGGGGCCATGGCTCTGCTTGCATCCTTGATCAGGCACATGACGCCTGGTCCGATCTGTAAATTTACCTAACATTCCCAGGGGACAGGCTGCTCCCCCTGAGGACTCTCCTTCTTCTCTTTCAGATGCTAAAGCTACCATCAAAGACTGAGACCTCAAAGAGATGGAGATCACCCACGAAGCTGCCCATTGTGAGTCAGCTGGCTGCCTGGTTTCTCATACTCCTCCTCCCGAGCCACAGCCTCTCTAGCCCATCACAAAACACCTCTAAACCATACCTGGCAGGTGTTGACGGAGCAACAGGATGTCATCTGGCAAACCTCCCTAGTCACCCCTGGCCCTTGGTGGCCAGACCTGTTTCCGGACCTCTGTAAGCTCGCATCAGGCTCTACAGCCCCTTGGGGTCTAGAAAATGACACCGCCTAACCACCCCCTACAGGCCGGTGCCCCGCCTGGGTGTAGCAATGCCTTCTGTTGCTGCCGCCTCATTAGGCCCACCCTCTATGTCTGCCCCGGTTACCATCGTCCCCGCTCCAGTCATTACACCTGTGGTGGTCGCCCTGAGCGCCATTGCAAGGCCTGGGGCTGTGAAACCACCAGTGATACATACTGGGGCCCTTCCTCATCCTGGGACCTTATAACTGTTAGGGCCAATTACTCCCGCCCTAAGAATCCCTGGACTATTAGACCTGAGTGCATTAATTCATGGTGTCATCCTCTTAGGATCTGATTTACTGACCCTGGAAAGAAGGCTACCAATTGGGAGCGGGGCTGTGGCCATAATTCAGGTGTCATCTTCTTCATCAAACTTTTAAAACAGCCTGTTAATTCCCCTAATGCTGTTGCCATCTGTCCAACTCTTTTCTTGGCAAGAATGATTTTCTTACAACCAATATATCTCAGACATCCATGGGTTTTTCTCCCATGTTTCCACCTCTCCCACCAACTACCAAAGATATGATTACCACCCTTATAGCAAAAACCTACCAGGTACTTAATATCTCCAAGCCTGATTTAGTTGACTCCTGCTGGCTTTGCTATCCTTCTGCCCCACCATTTTATGAAGGAGTGGCTGTTGATTTAGATTTCTCCCTAACCACTGACCCACATGATTGTTGCTGGCAACAGCCACCCACATCTCACCTTACACTCTCCCAAGTTATGGGCTCAGGACGCTGCCTTGTCACCTTAGGAGCTATCATTCCTCCTGTTTATCAACCACTTTGCAATGTCACAGACAACCTAAGTACTTCCCTTAAGTCTGGATATCTTCTCCCTGACAATGATACTTGGTAGGCCTATACTGATGGCCTAACACCATGTAT
Organism: Onychomys torridus; assembly: GCF_903995425.1. Taxonomy (NCBI): domain Eukaryota; kingdom Metazoa; phylum Chordata; class Mammalia; order Rodentia; family Cricetidae; genus Onychomys; species Onychomys torridus. Next base: position 52,399,665 of record NC_050459.1, read on the forward strand.
TTCTCTTCATTTAAATAATCCCTCTGCCCCCTTATTTTGCATATTGGTTCAGCTTATCCCTAGGCTAACCTATTATTCTCCAGATCAATTCTCTGGAAGATGGGAAGAGAAGACTCTGGCAGAGACAGCTACCCTCGCACCACCCCCCATCTCTCAAAAAGGGAGCCTGTGACTGCAGTCACTTTAGCCATGCTCCTGGGGGTGGGGGCTGCAGGGGCCGGTACAGGCATAGCCTTCCTGGTCTTATCTAATCAACATTATTCAGAGCTTAGAATTTCCATAGATGAAGATATAGCGCAGCTCGAGCGAGGCATTTCCACTCTTGAATCCTTCCTCACCTCCCTTTCAGAGGTGGTCCTCCAAAACCGCCGAGGGCTAGACCTCCTCTTTTTACAGCAAGGAGGCCTCTGTGCCGCTCTTAAGGAAGAGTGTTGCTTCTATACTGATCACACAGGAGTAGCAAAAGATAGCATGGCTAAGGTCCATGAAGGCTTAGAGAAGCGCAAAAAAGAAAGGGACCAACAGCTAGGCTGGTTCCAAAATTGGTTCTCTGCATCTCCCTGGCTAAGCACCCTCCTGCTGTCCCTCCTGGGACCCTTGGTTGGCCTCATTCTTGTCTTGACATTCGGCCCTTGGGCTTTGTCTCCACTAACTCAATTTGTGCGCAGTCAGCTGGCTGAACTTCAGGCAAAATAAATTCAGGTTCATTACCATCACCTCGACCTCCGTGAACGTGGTCTCAATGAACCAGATACAGACTCCATATAAGCACAGACCCCTCTGCCCAGGGGAGGATGCACCTGTGCCTGGGAGCTGGAGCCCACTGCTTAGGGGATTGAGGGTGCAGCTGGGACTGCAGAAGGCAGGGAGACTAAAGTGCTCCACCATCCTGGGTGCCTTGGATGACATGCTCTATTGCACAGTGGTTATGCAGACCCTATACTCTTCCCTCCCGGATTAAACCCCCCCCCCCCTGTAAAAAAACTGCATTGTTTCAGCTTCCTTCAGGACATGTGGGGACTCCTACATGAACCAATCGATTACAAAAGGAACTCAAAACTTAACAGGTATGGAGCCTCTGTCACCCCTCCCCCATCATGGCGAAACATTTGGGCCTCCTTTCTTTGTTTTGCTATATGTATAGAAGGGGGAGATGTTAGGGACCAAGATGTCAGGAACCAAACATGAACCATGACCAGAGAACAAGTCATAAGCCCCTTCCCAGAGCACTAACCAGAGGCCTCCAAAGATAAGAGAACATCCCACAGTCAAGTGCCATGACAACCGAACGTAAAGAGCATTCCAGGGTCAGGTAGCCTAGCAACAGAATAAACCGCCCCTGACCAGTGACCTTAGCTGACATCTTGCAGTTGCACGATCTGCCTCACACGCCTTGCACCCCTTCCATGTTCTTTCTACATGCCCCTTTTCCCTTTCCCTCCTTCCTGCCCCTTCCCCTCTTACGCTATATAAGCCTTGCGGAGAAAAATAAGCCTTGGTAGCTTGATCAGAATACTGTCTTGCTGCTGTCTCTTGTGTCCCCTTCCCTTTCATTCTCTCCCACAGGTGTGTCGCCCCCAGTTGAAACCCCGCTGGCCGGGGCAACAGGCATATATGAGAATAATTATGTCAAGCTTTTTTTCTACCCTTAGAGGGTCCCTGAGGGTTGGGGCTGGGGGTGGGGGTTAACACAATAAAACACTTGCACACAAACATGAGGACTGGAGGAATTTAAATTCTTAACACACACATAAAAATCTGAGTATACAGCCACATGTGCAACTGCAACACCACAGCTTGGGGGCTAGAGCAGGGTAGAGACAGGAAGGATGCTAGACTTGTTGGCCATTGGCCTAACTCCAATTTCAAACTTAGATGGCCTTTCAAATCAATAAGATGGCTGATGAAAGAGTATGGCACCCAATGTCCTTTTCTGAGCCTTCATGTGCATGTACAGGCAAGCACACCCACACAAACAGATACACAATACACACACACACACACACACACACACACACACACACACACACATACACAAATGACACATGTGTATAGAGAGAGGAGAGAGAGAGAGAGAAGCCCTTATGGTTTCACCTCCAAAGGGGCCAAAAAAGAAATAAGACTTCTGTTGGTAGTCTAAAAGAACATTAGCATAATATTAAACCATGTTTTTTTTAAATTATTATTATATTTGTGTTTTAATTTACCCATCAGCCATGGGTTCCCCTGTCCGCCCCTCTCCTGCCCCTGCCCCCACCTTCCTGCCAGCCCCTCCCCTCCATTCCCATCTCTTCCAGGGCCAAGGCTCCCCTGGGGATTTATTTAAACCTGGTGGATTCAGTACAGGAAGGTCCAGTCCCCTCCTTCCAGGCTGAGCATGTGTCCCTGTGTAAGCCCAAGGTTCCAAACAGCCAGCTCATGCACTAAGGACAGGTCCGGGTCCCACTGCCTGGGTGCCTCCTAAACAGTTCAAGCTATTCAATTGTCTCACTTATAAAGGAGAATATATGTGCATATAATTAGTAAGAATAAAAAATGATTAAAGTCCTATTAAAAGATGCCATCAAATTGTTTTGACTTGCTGGGATGTGAACTGCATTGGCTCCACCCAGCTGGAGACCACAGGCCCTCCCAAGATGACACTTGCCAGCTGCATCATTCATGGGGTTGTAAACACCCATCTCTTCCCTTTTCTCCATTGGTTAAGTGATGGCTATGGCTGTACTGTTATGGTAGCCTGGATGCTTCAACATTCCTGGTTGGCATCTGTGGTGGTCTGAATAAGCATTGCCCCCATAGGCTCATACATTTGAGTGTTTGCATCATTAGGGAGTGACACAACTTGATAGAGACTAGGGATTAGGAGGTGTGGCCTTGTTGGAGTGGGTGTGGCTTTGTAGGATGGCGTGTGTCACTGGGGATGGGCTTTGGTGTTTCAAATGCTCAAGCCAGGCCCAGTGTCTCTCTCTCCCTGCTGCCTGCTGATCCAGATGTAGAACTCCCATGTACTTCTCTATCATCATGTCTGCCTACATGCCACCATGCTTTCCACTATGATGACAATGGACTAAACCTCTGAACCTGTAAGCAAGACCCAATCAAATACTTTTTATAAGAGTGTCCACAGTCATGTTGTCTCTTCACAGCATTAGAATATTGACTAAGATAACATCCCTTAGCTTTACCCATAAGTTTTTCATTTTATTATTCTTGCCTGGGTTATCCTGGGTGAGTGTTGCTGTGGATATTGCTCCGTGTAAATAAAGTTCTGATTGGCCAGTGGCCAGGCAGGAAGTATAGGCGGGACAAGAGAAAAGAGAATTCTGGGAAGTAGAAGGCTGGGGAGACACCGCCAGCCGCCGCCATGAGAAGCAACATGTAAAGACACTGGTAAGCCACAAGCCATGTGGCAAAGTATAGATAAGCAGAAATGGGTTAATTTAAGATAGAAAAAGTAGATAACAAGAAGCCTGCCACAGCCATACAGTTTGTAAACAATGTAAGTTTCTATGTGCTTTCTTGGTTGGGTCTGAGCGACTGTGGGACTGGCGGGTAAGAGAGATTTGTCCTGACTGGGCCAGACAGAAAAACTCCAACTACAGAGTGTTCCCTATTTTCTGTTAGGATCTCCTCTTGGAAAAGGGCAGGAGCAAACATACCCTATGCTGAGAACTCACAATCCAGAGGACCTCTGCTAGACCCTCTGCTCCTTCCCTAAGTTGTATAATTATCAAAGAGGGTATGGATTTGTAACCAAGTACAAGAAATCTCCTTCCATTCTGGGAAGTCCATTCAACATACAGAACACCCTTCACTTACTCATTTATACACAAGACTACTGAAAAATACCAATTGTTATAAATTGAGCTAATTTGCTGGAATTCAATGTTGCTGTAAGTTTAGATCCTTATTCTTGAAAAATAGGCAGGTAATGGATGCTTGAGGACTCACATTAGTCTGTCTCATCACCTTCCCAAGAAAATAGCAAGTTATTCATTTGAAATTTCACAATTTGTTCTCTGAAGCCTTTTATTATGTTTGTAATACACATCCAATGTCACAACAGTGCTCCCAGGACACTAATACAGAGATTCGTCTGATGGCATATTTAACAAAATAGCTGTTTGGAGAAAGAACAATAACATAATCCTTTAGAATCATTGTGCTCTGTGTTTCATTTAGCTGTGATAAAATGTTACCTGAGAGCCGTCTCCAGCCAACCTCATGCTTTCTTTGCATTTTTTAGCTTATTAAGTATGAGGGCATTCATAGGTTGAGTGAAATTGCCAGAAAACTGTATTTCATGTTGAGGATCAGCAGGGGTCTCTTGGAGGGCTTCAGTTTTTTCTCTGAGTGTCAGGAAATCAGATTATTGCATCCAGCTGCAAGCTGTTTTGATTGAACTGAAAGTCTGATTTAATTTGGTACAAATGGCAAATTACACCTCTATTTATCCTTGAACTACATGTACCCACCTAGTAGCACATTTCAGGATGATCTTCAAAGTTTAGAGAGGATACGTAATTTTTAAAGATCACTTCACTGTGTCTAGACCACTCATCAAATGTTAGCATGTGTTGAAGGCCTGATAGAAGTAACACACATAATCTCCATACTTCCTACCTTTATGTTGTTTGTAGAATGTGTGGCTAACCCTGTGGATAGATGCATAGTAACCACATGGAGAGTCTTTCTTTACAAAGTTCAACAAATTGGACTGTATTTATCAGTATCACTCAGATACACAATGTGCTTTTACCATGTTTATCTCTCCTTCCCTTAACTCCAATCAAATCTACCCCCGACCGACCCACCTTTACTTCCTATCAACTCATTGCCCTATTTAATTTTTATAACTCAGAGAGTCAAATTTGTGCTGTCTATATGGTTGTGGGCCCATCCACTGGCACATAGTCAACTTTGCCAGGAGCCAATATTTAAATGTTAACTAATTGTCCCTCCCTCAGAAGCTATTAACTAACTGTATCTCTTCAGCTAGGGCTAGGGGCTCATGAGTTTCTCCCCTGTCTATGCAGGAATGTTGACTGGCTTGATCTTGTGCAAGTTTTATGTAGGTGAACATAGGGACTGTGAATTTGAGTGTAGTCATCCTGTCATGTCCAGAAGACAATCTTTTAGTCAGATCCTCCCTAGCTGCTGGAAGCTCATAATCTTTCTGCCCTCTCTTCCATTATGATCCTTGAGCATCATGGGGAAGAGTGTGCGACACAAACATCCTATGTCTGGCTACTCAAATACATACTCACTGCAATTTGACCAGTTATGAGTTTCCAGATAAGCATAACTTTCATCCCTCATCAAAGTGGCATCACTGGCAGCACATGGAGACTATTAACAAAGATCCACAGCTGGTCAAAGTTCAGAGAACAAGAGTGCCCAAACCTAATGGATACTTCTACTAAGCAATCCCTACAACTAAGACTCAAAACACTGTGGAATATGAAATATAAAGACTAAGGGACAGAAGACCAGAATGGCTGTTGCTAGATAGTGTCTTCTATATATGACAGAGAAGCTGAACCCATGAACTCTCAATAATATGGTTATCCCACATAATGACAGCACAAGTTGACAATCCAACATGAAAAGGGAAAATCTGGTAAGGTCCCACTCATAGATGAAGAGCAATTAACATTGCTAAGAAACAGAGTCCGTCTTCTCCAAAGACAAGCTTCCTGATTGTCCATCCAGTCTGACACCAAAGAGCTAACCCCAAACGTATGTACATGTGACACTAAGCAGACTGATATGGCTGAGGTATGCATGAGTGTGGCGTATGGGTGGTGCTGGAAGGGGAAAGGAAGGGGTGGAAATGATGAGAATATGAGAATGATGTATAAAATTTTTTAAAAATAAATTAAAAGGGAAAAAAGACAGCAAATGTTGGTAAGGGTGTAGAGGATTTACAAAAACTTGTAAGGACAAAGTAATGAGGTCAATATGGAAATGAGTGCAGTAGTTACATAGAAAACTAGAAACAGTTCCACCACATGACTCAGTTTTTCCACTACTTAGCAATTATCTCCAGAGACACGTGCTAAGCCATGCTCACAGTAACCAGGACATGGGAGCAGTCTAGACATTCACAACTGATCTTGGATAATGAAAAGGTTGAACCTTTATAAAATGGGATTTTATTAATTGAAAAATGAAACAATGAAATTTGAATGTAAATGGATGAAACTTAAAAACCAATATATTGAGAAGTTGAACTCAGATCTGATAAATGACCTCTGCCTTCATTTACATGTGGATCCTAGTGTCAAACATTTAGGTCTGTTTGTTTGTCTTAGACTAGATGTAGAATCCAGGAAGACAGAAAAGAGTCATTGGTTGTTAGGAGGGAGAAAGAACTTATGGGAGAGGAAAATCATAGATCACAGGTGATAGGAAGTGAGGAAGGGGAATTATAGAAAGGGAAATTTAAGAAGGAATGAGGGATAGGATGGAGGTGAGGGAGGTCAGTGACTAACACTCAAGATACTTGAAAAGCTATATAAAATCTTACAATGTTATAAGCTACACACACACACACACACACACACAGAGAGAGAGAGAGAGAGAGAGAGAGAGAGAGAGAGAGAGAGAGAGGTTAGAGTTACCCTACACTGGAAAATGCTCTTCCCAGAAGCCATAGTTTGTCAAATAAAATGGCCAGTGATGGCTATACTTCCCCTAGAGTTGTCATTCATGGGTGACCAATACACACCCCCAAACAACATAGGTCATTGTCATTACTCTTGGTAGCCCATCAGTACTGTTACTGAAGACACCACACACTTTGGTCACAGGACATGTAGAAATCAAGCTGGTACTGACTAGGAAGCTCCTCCCCTGCTGCCTTGCTTCCATAGTTCCAGAAATTTCTATGCAGGCTGCAGGCTGCTGGGAGCAAATAGGGTTACCCAGCTGTGAGCCCTGTGAGCTACAATGAAAGATGCATTTTTAAAAGACTCTGAGTGTGTGTGTGTGTGTGTGTGTGTGTGTGTGTGTGTGTGTGTGTGTGCATGTATGTATGTGTGTGTACATTTGTCTATATGTATGTGTATTTATATATGTATGTATGTGTATAATAATTAGTGAAAAAGAAAGCCATGAATTTGAAAGAAAGCAAGAAGGAGAACATGGTGGAGAGGCATTGGAAGAAGGAAAAGAAAGAGACAAATGCTATAATTATATTATAATCTCAGAAGACTTTTAAAAAACAGTGCAAGAGTTAGGAAGGTGCTGAGCAATTAAGAACACTTGCTGCTGTTACAGAGGACCTAGGTTTGGTTTTCAGCACCTCCATAGTGGCTCACAGTCATTGGCGACTTCAGTTCCAAGGAATCCAGTTTCCTCTTCTCACCTCTGCTGGCACTGTTACATACATGGCACACGTGCATGCAGGTGGACAAAGTACTCACAGACATACAATGAAATAAATACTTATAAAGTAAAAAACATGCAAGTAATCATTTTTTATTAAATTGTCTTGAGTGGCACAACTTTCTAGAACCATTCTGAAAAGCATACTTAAATATAAAAAAGAACTTCAGAATTACAATACCATTTCAATATTACATTTTAGTAGAAGGTTTTCATGGTTTCTCAGGTTTTCAGCTCAGAAAATATACAACTACAAGACATACAGCTTGAGAAGCTTTAAGCAATGTCAAAACAAATACTTACATGGAAATAAGATACACATTAGAAAGTACGGATGCTATAAATGGAATCAGCAGGAGTATTTTTTCACCGAGGGTTACAAAAAGAGATAAATGAGTTGGCTGCATTGGTTCCCTTAAGGGCTATAGTGATCATGCATTTTCCCAGGTGCTCCTTAAGTTTCCTCTATGTAATGCAGCTAGCCATAGTCTCAAAGACATTAATTAGAAAGTCTGGGTAGTTTCCAGGGAGCATAATAATTTTTAAAATGTGTATGCATGTTTGGATATGACGTCTATTTTTGCATGTTCATGTGTGCACCCCAACATTCATGTGGAGGTCAGAGGGCAATCTTGGGTTTTTATCCTCACCTCACTTCATTTGAGGCAGGGCCTCCTGATTACTGTTATGTGTGGCAGGGTAGCTGACATGTGAGCTTTGGAGGATTCTCCCATCTCTGTTTCCCATCTCCTCATAGATGCTTTGGGATCGTAGATATGTGCTACAATTTATGGCTTTATGCAGAATCTGTGCATCCAAACTCAGGTCATTATACTTAGGTGACAAGTATTTTATCCACTGAGCTATCTTTCCAGCTTCAGCAATAAAACTGTTAAAACTGGAGGACTTCAGAGATACTTTTTTTAAAATTTCTGATGCCATATTTGCTTCTTCATTTACTCAGAGACATTCTCCACCAAATCATGCATATCTTCAGTGAAGCCTCCATGTTTCTCATGTGTCTTTTCAAACATAATGATAATTTCTTTTCTTGAGTAATAAAGAATTAAAAACTCAGTTGAGCTGAAAATCATGGTCTCATATATGTGCTTCCATGTCTATACTTTGCTATGCAATGACACTGTAAGGAGACTAACCAAGTATTTCTTCTGTTTTCTCCATCTTAAACTACATCATCATGATGCCTCTCCTAACATCTTGTTACAGGAAATGAACAAGTCTCTGTGATGTCATCAGAACCTTTAAGTCCCATGCTTCATTCAGCATATACAGCTTTCTTTTTTCCTTTCATTCTTAACGATAAATGACATTCTGTGATATAGACAGAGATGTGTTGACAATAGGAATATGGAGATGAGATATTTTTAGAATCTATCTTACCTTAGAACATTCGAAACTACAATGGCCCAAGAATGAAAATATCCATGACAGTAGACAGTACATGAGAAAGTACTGTAACATGCAGAGTAAGAATGTTATTTTGATTAGTTCTATTTCTTTTGTTGAGATAAAACCTAAGGACCAGGAGCAACTTACATAAGGAAAAGATTAACTAGGTTTTATGGTTTCCCTTTTTTTGAAGGTTAATATTCTTTATTTAAAGTTTGCCAATTTCTATGTAAATCAAAACATGCATACAGTGAAATATCCACAATAATATTTGACTGATTATCTGGGTATAGTTGAAAAGCTGCATTGGTACACAGATTTTTTTTGCCTATCCCCTTTTATTCTTTTTTATTGAATGTAGATTCTTTTCTCATGCAATATATCCTGATTATAGTTTCCCCTCCCTCTACTCCTCCCAGTTGGTTCCCACCTACCATCCCCTTTCTGTCTCTCATCAGAAAAGAACAGGCTTCTAAGAGATAACAACCAAACATGACAAAATAAAACATAATAAGATGAAGCAAAAACTGTCAGATCAAAGTTGGACATGCAACCAAACAGGAGGAAAAGAGTCCCAAAAAAAGGCACAAGAGTCAGAGACACACTCAGTCTCACAATCAGGAATCCCATAAAAATTCTAAGCTAATAGCTATAATATACACACAGAGAACCTGGTACAGATACATGTGGTCCCTGAGCTGGCAACTTCACTCTTTGTGTGCTCATATGTTCCTTGCTTAGTTGATTCAGAGGGCCATGTTCTCCCAGCACCTCCATCCCCTCTGGCTTTTAGAATGTTTCTGCCTCCTCTTCCCCAAAATTCCTTGAACTCACAGGGGAGGGATTTGATGGCGATGTCCAATTTAGACTCTCTCTCCACATAACGTCTGACTGTTGTTCTCTGCATCTATTACTATCTGCTGCCAGGGGAAGCCACTGTGGTGACTACTGGAGAAGGCATTGATCTATGAGTATAGCAGAATATCATGAGAAGTCATTTTATTGATTTTTCTAGACAAGTAATTGGCTTTATCCTAGGTCTCTGGGCTATCTAGTCTCTAGTTCTTGATGACCCAAGCAGAGTCGCTAATGTGGGTTCTTAGATCAATCAGACATTGGTGGGCTACTCCAACATGTGCCACCACTGCCCTAGCATAGTTTGCAGGCAGGACAGATGGTAGGACAAAGTTTTGTGGCTGGGTTGGTGTCCATGTTTCTCTTTCAGTAACCTGCAGAGCACCTTCCTAATCAAAAATGAGGGTAAAGGTTCCATGAAGGTATCAGTTCAACTTCTCCAAGTTCCAAGAGTTGTGTGGGTGTCATCCTCAGCAATAGGACCACTGACAGTTTGCAGAGAGCAGCTTTTTTTCTTAGCAAAAGCCTGGGTTGTTTGGGAATTTCCATTGGATCTCCTTGACCAACAATTCAATTAAATGCACCTTGGTCCCTTCATTGGGAGCCTCGCCTATTTGCAAGAGATGGCTAGTTGAGATTCTGTATCCCCAGTTACTAGGAGTCCTCATAAGGATCAGCTTTATAGATTCCATAAGTTTTCTACTGCACTAGTTTTCTACATCACTGCCTAAATATACCTCCCAATCTGCAGTTTGAGCCATCACTCCCCATGCTCTGTCCCTCCATGCTATCTCCCCTTGACAAGTGATACCCCTGCTATAGTCCATATCCTACACAGTCTTCCCATAAAATCCATTTTATTCCCCTCTGTCAGAGAAATCCCTGTGCCCTACCTAAAACCCTCCTTTTTTCCTAACTTCTCTGAGTCTACAAACCATAGCTTATCATTTACTTCACAACTAAAATCTCCTTATGGGTAAATACATACCATATTTATTTATTATTGGTCTGGGTTACCTCATTCAGGATGATTTTCTCTAGTTTCATCCATTTGCCTGCAAATTACATGATGTCATTTTTAACAGCTGAGTAATACACTGTTGTATAAATGTGCCTTACTTTCTCAAGCCATTCTTTGGTTGAGGGATATTTAGATGTTTACAGTTTCTGACTATTATAAATAAAACCACAATGAACAAGGTTGAGCAAGTGTCCTTGTGGTAGGACACAGCATCCTTTGGGTATATGCTCAAGAGTGTTATAGCTTGATCCTGAAATAGATTGATTTCCCCTTTCTGAAGAAATTCCATATTGATTTCCATAGCATCTGTACAAGTTTACACTCCCACCAGCAATGGAGGAGTGTTTTCCTTGCTACACAACCTTGCCAGTATGACCTGTCACTTGTGTTATTGATCTTAGCTATTCTAACACATATAAGATGTGACATCAAAGTAGTTTTGATTTGCATTTTCCTGAAGGCTAAGAATGTGGAACATTCCTTTAAGTGTTTCCCAGCCATTTGATATTTCTCTACTGAGAATTCTCTGTTTAGATCTCTTCCCCAGTTAGTAATTAGATTTGTTTGTTTTTTTTTTAATATCTAGTTTCTTGTGATCATTATATATTTTGGATATTAGTCCGCTATCAGATGTGAAGTTGATAAAAAAAATTCATTTATCATTCTGTAGACTGCCTCTTTGTCTGATTGACAGTTTCCTCTGCCTTACAGAAACTTTTCAGTTTCATGAGGTCCCATTTGTTGTTGATCTTAATGTCTGCTGTAATAGTATTCTGTTCAGGAAGTTGTCTCCTGTGTCAATGTGTTCAAGGCTATCCCCCACTTTCTCTTCCAACATGTTCAGTGTTCCTGGTTTTATGTTGAGGTCTTTGATCTACTTAGTCTTGAGTTTTGTACAGGGAGATAAATTTAGATCTATTTGCATTCTTCTACATGTAGACATACTGTTAGACTGACACCGTTGTTGAAGATGCTTTCTTTTTACTAGTGGGTATCTCAAGCTTCTAATTCCAGAACTTGGGAGGCAGAGCCAGGAGGATATCTGTGAGTTTGAGGCTAGCCCAGTCTACAGAGCAAAACTCAGGACAGGCACCAAAGCTGCAGAGAAACCCTGTCTCACAAAAAAATAATAAATAAATAAATAAATAAACAAACAAACAAATAAATAAATAAATAAATAAATAAAGGTGTCCATGGGTGTGTGGATTTATGTCTGTATCTTCAATTCAATTCCATTCATCAACTATTCTGTTTTATGCCAATACCATTGCATTTTAATTATTGTAACTCTGTAGTAAAACTTGAAATCAGGAATGATGAGACATTCACCAGTTCTTTTATTTTTCAGGAATGTTTGAGCCCTTCTGAGTTTTCTGTTTTTTCATATGAAGTTGAGAATTGTCCTTTAAAGATCTATGAAGAACTGTGTTGGAATTTGGATAATGACTGCATTGAATCTTTACATTACTTTTGGTAGTGTGGCCATTTTTACTATGTTAATCCTGCTGATCCATGAGCATGGGAGATCTTTCCATCTTCTTATATCTTCTTTAATTTCTTTTTTCAAAGACATGAAGTTTTTATCATATGTCTTTCACTTCCTTAGTTAGAGTTACAGCAAGATGTTTTATATTATTTGAGGCTATTGTGAGAGGTCTTCTTTCCCTGATTTCTTTCTTTTGGCACTTGTATATAGGAAGGATACTGAATATAGTAAGAACTATTAAGCTCAGTGGTGCCTACTAAGGGTTTTGTTGGAGAGGAATATAACTACTGCTCTGATATCTGAGAGAAGAATCAAGTATGATAGTCAGTTAAGGGAATTACAGGCTAATACATGTTAATAAATGCTGAACTGATCTTATTAAGATAAAATGTTCTAGTAAATCAAATGATACTCATTTTCTTAAAACATTATGATAGCAGGTGTTCCAATCTGAGCCATTCATTTGCAACATGATTTAAAATTAGCAAATGTCAACGTGATGAAGGGTTAGTTTCTGAAAATAGAGATTATACAGAATATATCCAATGCATGCATCGAAGCATAAATAATAATCCTTTATAGTGCTTCATGGTTGCAAGATGTACTAGCATGCATCAAATTATTTGCTGCTTATTGCAGCTTTGTAACAGACAAAACAAGAACACCTTTTATTATTTACATTTTTCAGATGAAGCAGTCCAGGCTCAGAAAGACTTCATGACTCAACTAAGTTTACATTATTTATACATTGTGAATTACAGAACAAGAATTAAAAATCAAGTTTTATGATGACCAATTCTATACTTATTCCTATATAAATTGAAAACTCTGTGGCATTTTGAAGTTCTACAAAGAATAATGGATTCTACATGCACATAATGGAACAGTGTTCATATCTGGTACATTAGAAGACAACCCGCAGTGGTGAGGAGAGGCAGAAGGGAGGAAAAATAAAGATCCATGCTGTTCTCTGGACCCTTCTTCCTCATTGTTTACTCAATGATTGGTATTTTTAAATTTTATAATTGCTGTCAACCTATTAATTCTAAGTTTATCATTCAAATTGTGTTCTCCTGATTAATATTTTCACTTATCTATTTTTGTCAAAAGTGAATTCAAATATAGAATTTAAATCAGCTTTATACAAGATTCAAAAACTACTCTCTATTACAGGATAAATGAAAAGAATTTAAAGTAGATGATGGCTCCCTACTGTGGTTCAGTGTGTAATAGCCCACTTTGACAGATAAATGGCCAATACTTCACAAAATTGTCTATTTTCTCAGTGAAGCAAGATATCTTTTCCTTACACATGGCTCACGAATTACAAATCTGTTCTGATTGTGGTAATGCTATGAGCCTCATGATTAAAAGAACATTTGAATGATAATGCTTTTCTGGGCACAACCCAATAAGAGTCCAGAAAGTAGGGCAGAAACACATTCATTCCTCATTTGCTGAGTTTTACATCAGGAAAAAAGTCGGCATACTCTTTCTGATCAAGAGATGATATACAAGTATAATAGGAATGACCCTGATATAGAAATAAGAACAATAATGTTCCTCAAATGAAGATTACAAAAATAGGAAGCAAAGCCAGTTCACTACAGCAATCAACATCACTTTTATGTGTTAATGTTGAACTTGAACTACACACACACACACACACACACACACACACACACACATGCACACATGCACACATTCCTATCAATATCTATGAAAATCTAAACTGTGCTGAGCTTTCACTTCAATCCTGTTAGAATGGCCATTACTAGAAAGACAAGCAATAATAAGCATTAGCCACAGTGGGGGAAACAGGAAACCTTCGGATGCTATTGGTTATATATAAACTAGTACAGATGGTAGATGTTCACCAAAAATTAAAACTGTGATGACTATGTGATGCAGAATTCCCTTAGATGGATAGAAAAGCAATATATTTATTTCACAAGAATGAATATAACACAGTAAAGTAGCTGACTCCATATTAACTACAGCTTTATTTGCCAACCCAAAATCTAGAAATAACTTGAGTACCAATTGATAAGATGAATGCATAAAGAGGCAAACTCAGCCTTGATGGAGGGAAATATTGCCATTTGGAAGAACATGTATGAATCCAGGACACACAACTTCAAGTAAAATAATCTTGATATGAAGAAAATAGCCATATGTGGAAACTAATTTTTTAAAAGATGAATATATAGAAACATATAGTAATGATTCCTAGGGCAAGGAGGCAGGGACCAGGTGTAGGGTGAAAAGGAGCAGTTTGAGGTATGTGCTTTGGCTTGAAGTAACAAATCTGGAAACCTAAAGCACATGAGGACAATTGCTAGTTCTACTGTGTTACCAAAGATTTGTTATGAGAACATATTTAAGTTACAGTTACTACTAAGGCAAAGATAACTGTGAAAGATAGAATATGTTATTTATTTAACTATAGCTAACATTTCACTCTGATGTACGTTGCATACTTTAAATGCATAGCCTGAAAATGAGGCTTTTTAAAAATATGTTATTAAAGCAAGTTATATAAAAGGTGGCATAGCTCACATTCCTTACAATTTTTATAGATTAATTTTTATTTTTAGTTACACAGTAAGGGTCTCAGGAAACATAATATTTTTAGTGATCAATAAAAACTCTACAGGACATACAAAGTTCCAGTATGGATGGGAAAGGAGCTTAGGAAGCTGTACCCCTAGCTAAGGAGTTAATGGCATAAGAAGAATAGTTATCTTTCTTTGGGTCATGACCAGTGATAGGTTGGCCCACAACTAAGTGCATATGAGCAGCACAAAATTAAATCAGTTCTTTCTTAAGTAAAAGAGAAGATACAAAGTTGAAAGGGAGATGCAGTTGAAGTTGGGGATAGATATGACCAGATGCATTGTATACATGTATGAAATTCTCAGAAAACAGAAAAAATATTAAAGAACTCCATAGGACTTAATAGAGTCCCAGCATTTTTTCCATCTAGTAGTTCTTATCTTAAACTAGAAACATCCTGTACCCAGAAGAACATCTGTGAATTAGGGTCAGAACCTTAGGAAACAGAAGAATGAGATTCCCAAATAGACTTCTAGCATCAAGAAGATCAGGAAATGAAAGCAATGGAGATGATGACGATGTTCACGTGTCCATCAGCTTAACTAGAGCTTAGACAGGCTTCTTCCTGACTCTGGGCTCTGACCTTACCTTACTATCATCAGCCACTTGAAGGAAAATGTAATTGTTCATTCTTTACCTTTTTGAGGTATAAATCCTTTTTAAGGCCTCTTGCCAGATGTATAACTGAGTAGTGTCTTTCTCAGAAGCTGGGGGCTATTCCTGTAAAACTGAATCATCAAGAAAGATAGCTCCCCGGTCTCCAAGGCACTGTGGGAGTGGAGTCTGACTTCCATGAGCACCAATTAGCAAACACAGATGGTCTAATCACAAAGCAAGACATTTGCAGTGTCAGAAATAACAATGTGTTAACCTCATCCCCTTCATTGATCAAATGTTCCTCTAACTTCTAATACCTTTCCACTAACTTACCCTAGCCTTGAAAAGACCCTGCCATCTTTTCCTTAGCACAGTTGGAAGGGAGAAATCACTTACATGATGTTGAAAGATATTAAAGCTGAAGGAATGGTATATGGTGTACATTTTTTATTGATTTAATTACTTAATAGTTTTAGGTTTAAAGAAATTTTTGTAGCCAAAGCTCCCTCAATCCAGTCTCTATTCCCCAGGATTCTGTTATGAAGCTCTTCCATCAATTATGATGTATCTGTTATAGCCAAAAGGCCAATCCTGATATGACCCACTGCGGTCCTGGTCCTTCATTTACATTAGAGTGAGTTCTTTGTGTTACGTGGTTGGTTGCCTTTAAAGTCACTGCAGCCAAATATGTGATGTGAACAATGAAAAGAGGAAGGATTTTATTTTGAATGATGGCTTCAAAGGGCTAACTGCTTGGTCACCAGGCTACATATACTTGGGGGAAAAAAAAGAAGAAAAACATGGTTCCAGGATCCTGTAGTGGACAGCAGTTCATATCACAGTGGACAGGAAGCAAAGAGTGCCACAAAAAGAGCTCAGTGATAATTCTCCCCCAAAGACCACCCTGATTTATCTCCTTCTCTAATGAGTTCCTACTGTTCAACTGTATCACAAGCAACAAAAGAAAAAGTTAGACCAGTAGAAGTATTTCAAATTTAGACACTTCTGCAAAGCAAAAGAAACAATGGACAGAATCCTGTGGGATGAGGAAAACACAGACCAACACTGACAAATACCAATTAAAAGTACAATGTTCAAAACTATGGCAAGCAGTATGGAACATCCATGGGAACCAGAATGAAACTAGACCTCTATCTCTCACTATACAGAAAAATCAGTTCTAAATGAGTCATAGATATTTTTGTAGATGTTCCTTGCCAGACTGAATAATTTATACAATGTCAAAGTTTCAAATAAACATTATTGTGAGAGTATATCTTAAATGATATCTCTTGGGCACTGTTGCATACATAGTATGTAACACATGTGGCAATACGTTTTTAGAACATATTTAAATTGTTTCCTGAACAAATTTCAAAAAAGCTTTGCCATTATTTAAAAGGTAATGATCCTGGGGATTTAAAAATCTTTTCAATATATGAAATAATGATGCAAACTGTCTATCTAGTATTAAAAAGTTGAGATGTCACTTCTCAAACTTAGGAAATACAGTACTTAATATGGTTATGTATTTACATGAGGAGACACAAAAGAGATGGAAATACATTCTGGAGTCCCACACAACTTGGGCAAATAGCTGAGCAGTAGTTTTCCAGTGAAGACGCAGCTACTCAAATGTGAAGTCAAGCCTTAAGAAACTAGTCTATTGTTTATTCTTCTTTCCATGAGAATTGCTACAAAACAATTTTAGGAAAAGAACGTCCACCCTACCCTTGTAGTCTCCCATGTATGACATAACCATTCTCAGTAGCAAGCACATATCCCAAACATTCACTTCTAAGATACAGGGTGAAGCTGTCTTGCACTTCAGAATATAGCACATGGTATTTTTAGAAGGTGAAAAGGTGATTTCAGAAGGAGGAAAATGTGATTTAAAAAAAGAGAATTATATGTATGTTTCAAAGTGAAAATAGATATAAATCACAATATTGTATATTCTAGCATTCTAATACATGCAAAGCAAATAATAATTTAAAACATATGTCCACATGTATGCACCAAGAAAATAAATAAATGGATTGCTTGACTGCTTAAATACAAGGAACCTGGGATGTTTTAATCACTTTCAGAACAGCAGTAGCATGTGAAAAAGAGAATGAGTCTCTTTTTTAAGAAAATACAATAGACACAAGGAGAAGACTCTTTTATGTGCTTTACAATGAGCTACCAATTAATCTCCATTTCTAGTCATCCCCAGCCTAGGGATAGATGCTGAGCTACAGACACAAAAATAAGTGACCATATCCTGTTGTAATCCTGAGGCCTAGCACACTCGTCAGTCAGAAATAGGATTTATTTGCAGGCCTCCGACCCATGATTAGCTAAAATACATTTCTGAGTTTAGATCCCCAAGCTTCACAAATGTGAGCCAGACAGTCAGGTATCTTTACACTCTTCTTTTTGTGTATGAGGGTTGATTATGCTGTCTGCTTCTTCCAACCATGCATGACATCATGAGCTAAAATTCCTTTAGAAACAGCCAGCCTACCTCTACTCCAGATGTAGCCCTTTAAAATTACTTTATTTTATATGTATGAGTGTTTTGTCTGCATGTATGTCTGTGCACCAGAGTTACAAGAGGTTGTGAATCACCATGTGTGTGCTGGAGATTGAACCCAGGTTTTCTGGAGGAGCAGCTGGTGCTCTTAACTGCTGAACTATCTCTCCAGCCTAGCACTCTAATTATTAGTCATTTCATAGCATGACAGAATAAACTTCCTGAGTTCACAAGGCAAATGGTCAAGACCCACAAAACTTCAGTGTGAATTTTTGCCCTGGGAAATGATTGCTTGTCTTCCACCAGGTTTTAAGAATGTTAGGTCCATTGTAGGAGGAGCTGTTTTCTGATTTCTCCAAGGAATGCAAGTGTCACTCTGTATAAGAATCACCATCAGGACTATTAATACTGTGGACCCAGACACTCCATTTGAAGATTCAGCTCCACATATGTGGGGACAGGATCCAAGAAACTATGAGAGAAGCCTCCACAGATTTAAAGATGATTTTGAAAATTTCCTTAGACCAGTGAGTGGTAATCCCATGGTCATTTCCTGATGATATTAAAATGCCTACTTTAACTGCTTATTGTTGCCACTGACAATTATTTTTTTATTATATGAATTTATTTTTTAATTATATTTGTGTTTTAATTTTACATATCATCCATGGGTTCCCCTGTCCTCACCCCTCCCACCCCTACCCCCACCTTCCCCCCAGCCCCTCCCCTCCATTCCCATCTCCTCCAGGGCCAAGACTCCCCTGGGGATTCAGCTCAACCCGGGCAAACAGCCACTGTCAATTAGTAAGCAATGTGAAAAGTCACTTGTCCTGAGTATTTTAAAAGCAATTGCCTGGATACCTAAATATCACACTCCTTTTGAAATTCTGCAATTGAAATATATCTGCCATTTTAAAACTAAATGCAGATATCTTTGAGTCTAAATAATACTCCTAAGATTTAATGTAGTCAGCTCAGTGAATGAAGCATAACAATTACCAACAATAGATTTAAAATAATGATCCTAGTGGAATAAAGCTGCATAGAATATTTTTCGATTCCTTGAAAAGAACATGAGTTGTTTCCAAAGACAAATCTGAATTTTAATCCAAGTACAAACCATTATTTGTGAACATAAATAATTGTTCTATGGAATAACTGAATAAAAAATGGAATGGAAATTGCAGGTGGAAAAAAATTGTTTTTCCCATGGGAAGTAACTTGAACCTTTGAAATGTTCTCTTCTTCTCATACATAAAAGCATCTCCTTTCAACGTGTGGCTCTGTAGACTTACACAAAGCAAAATTTTGCTGAAACTTTGTTGCCCTCCTTGTGTGGTGATGTTGTACTCAGAGCAACATAAGACACTACATATCAACAATGTCTCTCCATCCCAGAGTAAGCTTATCCAACTCCAGAGAAACTTTGAGAGTCATCAAAAATAGTTGATGTCTAAAGCTGTCATATAATAAAGCCAATACTGTAGATCATCACTATGAGACATAACACCTATCCCCTGTTGCTAACTACTCTACCCTTAATCATTCCAATGCATTAATCCATGAGCTGGAATTTTCCCTGGAAAACTACCAATCATTGACCATGTCCCACTGCATTCTGTGGCTAAGAAGCTAATCTTTATATTTCTGTATACTTTTTCTCCATCTGTTAGATTGAATGGTTGCCAAGAGTTGGCCTTATTTTTTCCCAAACTTGTTTTGCTAGTTTTATTTTACACTGTAATTATCTAGATAAATTAATATTACATAAGCTGATGAAACAGGAGTATGAAGAGAATTGTTTCCAAGAAAACTAATTTAAATGCTTTCCATTAAATGATTTGATTAAAGACAAGTAACTAAAAATAATGTAGTCTCATTTGGGGATGACAAAGCAATTTATAAGTAGAAAAGAAGTCTTAGAAATTTAGGATTATTTTTCACTCTGCTTATATGGAAAGCTTTTTCCTTGTACTTTGAGTAAAGAGAGCCTACAATAGAGGATGGAGGCTAGCACTTATATACAAAGAAATAATCATAAAATTCAAACAGTGAACACAGATTCAGGCCAAAGCCCTGACTACAGCAATAAAAATAAATAAAATAATTTATATATCTAAGTTAACATAGAAGTGCTGGCAGATACAGCACCATGCATTATTCTAAGTCATTTATTTATAGTTTGAAATTTCTAACTGCCTTTTTTTTTTTTTTTTTTTTTTTTGGTTTTTCGAGACAGGGTTTCTCCATGTAGCTTTGTGCCTTTTCCTGGAACTCACTTGGTAGCCTCAAACTCACAGAGATCTGCCTGGCTCTGCCTCTTGAGTGCTCTGACTTTTAAACATACTGACCAACTACTACAACTTTCCCAAATAGTACAAGTTCATTCAATAAAGTTTTCAACATCATTTGTAAGATACAAACATATTTACGCAGACAAAAGAAACTGCCTGTATTTTCAACTACAAAACTTGAAAGACTGAAATGATTTTACACTTAATTCTATATTTACTTGCAAAACATAATTATGATTAAACAACCGGTATAACTTAAAGCAAAAATCCACTGCCTACCCCCTGCCCAGACCCATATGATAAAAGTCCTAGCCATCAGCCTATGGTGCAAGC
Organism: Onychomys torridus; assembly: GCF_903995425.1. Lineage (NCBI taxonomy): Eukaryota > Metazoa > Chordata > Mammalia > Rodentia > Cricetidae > Onychomys > Onychomys torridus. The sequence goes on from NC_050459.1 coordinate 52,420,184, forward strand.
AGGGGGTAGTGGAACTCTTAGGAGCCTAAGAGAAACAAGCTGAGTTATAGAGGAGAGCATACTGGGCTCTGCTCACACCCAATCCCATGTATGTCTCTCTCTCTCTGTCTCTCTCTCTCTCTCTCTCTCTCTCTCTCTCTCTCTCTCTCTCTCTCTCTCTCTCTCTCTCTCTCTCTCTCTCTCTCTCTCTCTCTCTCTCTCTCTCTCTGTCTCTCCATTTTCCTCCAGACTGTCATAAAACACACATATGTCTCGTCTCATTTACCTCATGTATTATGCCACTATGGACCCAAAGCATTGAAACCAAGGGAGAGCAGATTCAAACCTCTAAACCCAACACCCAAATGAATTTTGTCCTTTCAAGTTGCTCATCTGGAGTAATTTGTCATAGTGGTTAAAAAAAAAAAAAAAAAAGGTTCACACTCTTGGGAACCTATTCCTCAGACTGGATTGCCTTGCCCAGCATGAACATGGGGAGGTGCCTAGTCTAATGGCAGCTTGATATGCCATGGTTTGCTGATGCCCATGGAAGGCCTGCCCCTTCCTGAGTGATTATGGAGGAGGGTTGAGGTGAGGGCTGAAGAAAGAGGGGGCTAGGAATGGGAGGAGAGGATGGAGAGGAAATTTCAGTAGGGATGTGAAATACATAAATAGACAGATAGATAAATAAATAAGTTAACACTCAGGCCCATGAACAAATACATAATAAATTCTTTTTGAAATTTCAATAGCTCCACCATACAGTGTATGTTTAGAAATTTTATTAGAATGAAATATTTATGATATTAATATGCATATTTGATAGTTTCTGGAAAGAATAAATAAGCATGTTAGATCAAAGAGGGGAGATTAACTTGTATTTGAAGTAAATATCATGATCTTTCTTAATGGACAGAAAGTTTTCACCTGGAGAAATTGCCTTACTTTGCTTGAGGTTCCCCTACCCCCGTATAATAGAATGCAACATAATAAGTCATTTATACGCTGGGCCGTGGTGGTACACGCCTGTAATCCCAGCACTCGGGAGGCAGAGGCAGGCGGATCTTTGTGAGTTCAAGGCCAGCCTGGTCTACCAAGCGAGATCCAGGAAGGGCGCAAAGCTACACAGAGAAACCCTGTCTCGAAAAACAAAAAAAAAAGTCATTTATAAATAAGTTTGTTGAGCACTCCTAAAGGCTGGAGAGTCCAAGAGCATGGAGCCAAACAAAGGCCTTCACATAACAAGCCAGAAGTGAGCTGACATGAGGCAGAGAGGAAGCTTGAACTGATGTCATCTCTAGAATTAGGAACTGTCTCTACAACTAACCCATTACCTTAATATCGACACTGATACATTCATGAGATGACCCAACCACCTCTTAAAGGCCCTAACTCTAATTATTGCTGCAATACCAATTAAATTCACCATGTAATTTGGAAGATACACACAAATATTAGCAGTATAGAAATATTATTCAATTCAGCAATTTGAGAAATGTTTGTGAGAAGATACTGAATGACAGTTAAACTGGGGTTAAGTGTTGGATGGCAAGGATTAGGTTTCATAATGAATGCAATGGGGAGTGACCAAAGATTTTAGGACTACAGTGATTACATGAACATGGGTATTCAGAAAAACAAAGCAACAGCTTCATCTGAGAAAGACTAAAAGACGTAAGCTAAACATGTTATAGCAGAGATAGTACTCAAATTAGAGCAATACCTGTTGAAAGAGTAGTAAGGTACTTTTGTAATTATTTAAGAATTGCTTGAATGTGCATATTGACAGGACTCAGCAAGATTGGACACAAATAAGTAGGATGAAAACTTCAAATATGTTTAGCAGAGATAAGCTTTCAGAGGTTCTGTTATAGACAAAGGGAGATGAAAAAGAAAACCCTTTGGAAGGAAAGGAGATAATGAACCTGATTTCGAAGACTGGAGTCTTAAATTTAAAAATATTCTGAAACAATTAGCAATAAAAAAGTAGCTATAATGCATAACAAATCACAATTTCATTAAATGCTTCAAGCATCAGTTAGTGAACTTCCTAAAATTCTTGCAATAGATTTAAGCATTTTTAAATCACATATTTGAAAGTAGGAAGACTCTCCAGCATAAGCTGTCTTCTGTGCTTTTGATCTTAGCCATTCTGACAGGTGTAAGGTGGTATCTCAGAGTCATTTTGATTTGCATTTCCTGTATAATTAGGAATGTTGAGCAATTCCTTAAATGTCTTTCAGCCATTTGAACTTCCTCTGTTGAGAATTCTCTGTTTAGCTCTATAGCTCATTTCTTAATTGGACTGTTGGGCATTTTGTTGTCTAATTTCTTGAGTTCTTTATATATTCTGGATATCAGCCCTCTGTCAGATGTGGGGTTGGTGAAGACCTTTTCCCATTCTGTAGGCTGCCGCTTTGTCTTGTTGACGGTGTCTTTTGCTCTACAAAAGCTTCTCAGTTTCAACAGGTCCCATTGATTGATTGTTTCTCTCAGTGTCTGTGCTACTGGTGTTATATTTAGAAAGTGATCTCTGGTGCCAATGCATTCAAGAGTACTTCCTACTTTCTCTTCTATCAGGTTCAGAGTAAGTGGATTTATGTTGACGTCTTTGATCCACTTGGACTTAAGTTTTGTGCATGGTGACAGATATGGATCTATTTGCATCCTTCTACACATTGACATCCAGTTACGCCAGCACCATTTGTTGAAGATGCTTTCTTTTTTCCATTGTACATTTTTTGCTTCTTTGTCAAAAATTATATGTTCATAGGTGTGTGGGTTAATGTCAGGGTCTTCAATTCGATTCCATTGGTCCACATGTCAGTTTTTATGCCAGTACTGTGGAGCAAGGGGAACTCTCCTCCACTGCTGGTGGGAATGCAAGCTTGTACAGCCACTTTGGAAATCAATATGACGCTTCCTTAGAAAATTGGGAATCCATCTCCCCCAAGACCCAGCTGTAGCACTCTTGGGCATATACCCAAGGAATGCTCAATCATACCAGAAGGGCATTTGCTCAGCTATGTTCATATCAGCATTGTTTGTAATAGCCAGAGCCTGGAAACAACCTAGATGCCCTTCAACTGAAGAATGGATAAAGAAAATATGGTACATATACACAATGGAGTATTACTCAGCAGAGAAAAACAATGACATCATGAGGTTTGCAGGCAAATGAATGGATCTAGAAAAAGTCATCCTGAGTGAGGTAACCCAGACTCAGAAGGACAAACATGGTATGTACTTACTCATAGTAGGATACTAGATGTAAAACAAAGATGACTAGACTGCTACACAACTCCAGGGAGGGTACCTAGAAAACAGGACCCTAGGAAAGACACAGGGATCACCCAATGACAGAGAAATGGATGAGATCTACATGAACAACCTGGACAAGAGTGGGAGAAATGAAGGGCAAGGTTTGAGGGAAGGGAGGCTTGGGGGAGCAGGAGATCCCACCTGGATCAGGAACAGAAAGGGAGAACATGGAATGGTAGACCGTGATGGATGAGGACCACATGAAAAAGGAGTAGGCAGAGTGCTGGAGAGGTTCCCTTTGGTCCACAGTGATGCATCCTCTGAAGACTGCTGGCAGTAGTCGAGAAAAAGCCTGATCTGACCTAGTCTGGTGATCAGATGGCCAAACACCCTGATGGTCAGGCTGGAACTCTCATCCAGTGACTGATGGAAGTGGATGCAGAGATCCTTAGCCAGGCCCCAGGTGGAGCTCCATGTGTCCAGTTGTCTTGTCGAGAAGGAGGAGGGATTGTAAGAGCGTGAATTGTTGAGCCCAGGATTGGAAAAAGCATGGGGATGAAAGGCCAGACGAATGGAAGCACATGAATTGTGAACCAAAGGCTGTGGAGCCCCCAGCTGGATCAGGCCCTCTGGATAAGTGAGACAGTTGAGTGGCTTGGACTGTTTGGGAGGCATCCAGGCTGTAGGATCAGGACCTGTCCTTAGTGCATGAGCTGGCTGTTTGGAACCTTGGGCTTACACAGGGACACTTTGCTCAGCCTGGAAGGAGGGGACTGGGCATGCCTGTACTGAATCCACCAGGTTTAAATGAATCCCCAGGGGAGTCTTGGCCCTGGAGGAGATGGGAATGGAGGGGAGGGGCTGGGGGGAATGTGGGGGGGGGGGCAGGATGGGGGAGGACAGGGGAACCCATGGCTGATATGTAAAATTAAAACACAAATATAATAAAAAAGGGGGAAATAAAAGGGTTTTTTTTGATAACATAAGAGGTAATAACAAAAAAAAAAAAGAAATTATTGTGCCTAAAACAGGATATGTCACTCATATCCATCCTTTAAGAAAGTAGGAGGAAGGCAGCTATGCTCACCACTATCCCTTCACTTGTAAGTTACCCCACAAAATAAACCTCCCTTTTAACTAAAAAAAAAAAAAAAAAAAAAAAAAAGTAGGGGACTTAAAGTGAGCTTTCAGTTTTAGACTAATACCAGGTATAATTTTTTTCAATGAACGCTTTTTCAATAAGTTTGTGAAATGATATAAGCTATTTTTCAAGAACAGAAAAAATTAATAAAAGTCACAACAGTATCAATTATCACTATTTTGTGCCTATGAATGTTAGTTATAGCAAATGAGACTAAGTCTATCAGATATTGTTTTTTATAGCCAGATAATAGACTGCTGGAGAATCTGAAATTTACCTTTTACTTGCATTAAAATTTTAAAATTGTATTAAAAATACATATTTTAGGATTCAAGTTACTAACATACACATTTAGTTTAGAGATTTTAAAAAACATTTTTCTTTTCATTTATTTATGTGTGTAGGTATTTTGCCTGCGTGTATGTCTGTGCACCACATGAGTGCCTGTGGAGGCGAGAATGGTGTTGGATCCCCAGAGACTGGAGTTACAGAGAGTTGTGAGCTGCCATGTGAGTGCTGGGGATTGAACCTGGGTCTTCTAGAAGAGTAGCTGTTGCCCTTAACCACTGAGTGATCTATCCAGAACCCTAATTTAGACATTTTAAAGGCTGGATTTCATTGTGCAGTGTGAGGCTATGGAACCAAAATATATATCATGTGTAAATTATTTCATTGGCTATCACTTTATTAGCAAAGTTAGTATTACCTGAAAGCAACAGATTTATGAGCTCAGTATTATAAGCCCTTAAATATAGACTGCCATTCATTCCATCCTCATCTATGGCAGAGATGACATACAGAGAAGATTATCCAAGGCAGGACTCGGAGATTTTAATGATAAGAAGCCTGGATGAGCTAAGTAAGCTATTCAAACTGCTATCTCTGGCGTCCGTAACGAAAGAACTGAAATTCATTTTCTCCCCACAGGAACTCTTAGAAGAGCTAAAGAACTGTCTTATAAATAACCAGTGTTACCTTCTTTCCCTACTGTGAAAAGGCTTTCTAGGATGGCTGGGGAGCACACTCCCTACTCCCACCCCATCGCCAAGGCCATCAGAAAATGAAATGGCTTCTCAGGAGGCAAATTAGCGAACACGACATTTCAAATGCTCATCAAATGCTAGAACTCTGTGGGATCTGAAGTGACTACCACATTAAAAGTCCAGAATAAACAAATATAAAATTGTGACAAATACGTTAAAAACCTATAAAAACTGATTACATGAACTTCTTCAAGCCAAAAGAAAGCAGATTTTCTATTTAGTGTTTTTCCATAGTCTTTGTATGTATGTGAGCACATTTGCATGCATGTTTGTGTACAGGCGTACAGTACATTGTATGCATGTGTGTAGAACCTAGACATTGACATCAGGTACCTTTCTCAATTGTTCCTTTATTTCATGATACAGGGTCTCTGGCTAAACCTGGAATTCAACAAATCTGCCAATTTGTCTGTTCAAGGAGCACCAGGAATCCTCCTTTCTCTGTATCTGCAGCATTTGGATTACAGGTCTATGCTACTGGGTCAGGGTGGGGGTGGGGGATCTGACTTAGGTCCTCATGATGACATGGCAAGTACTTTGCCAGATATGTCATCGCCCCAGTCCCTCTCACTGATCTTACAAGATCACAAGTGGGCATCTGGTCATCTGGAAAACAATGACCGCTTTGACTTGCATATTATCGTGAACAGAATGGTGTCAGATTAATAGAGTTGTAGAGAATTGACACGGAAATTCTCTTAAAATATGTAACCCCATTATTTCCTTTAGACATATTTACGTCTTTAAAGGAAATCCCTGCTTAAATTCTAGGCATTTAAGGGCAAACTTCTGGCAAAAGAACTAATTCATCATACATCTGTATCCATTTATCATGTTTGCTTTTTTATTCTATAAGAAAAATCGCAGTGCAGTACTGTGCCATTTCCTCATTTTTGCAACAAAATTGCTTGCGAGTACTTTGCTCCTGAGCATTCTGCATGTAATTCAGAACAATAAAAAGCCCCAAGGATCTCTTTGATTTCGCAAATCAAAGTAAACAGATACATTTCAATGTCTGAAGATATCCATGCTTGTCAAACCTGGTCTGGGATAAGGATGAAGGGGCATTCAACTGGTCCAGGTTAGTGTTGCTGATGAACACTCTGTAGCAAAGACTATCTAACCCAAAAGGTCAATGTTTTCAAAGATCGTCTTGGACTTTTCCATGGATTGGAGGTCAGCTGCACAGTGGATTTTTCTATCCCCTGGGAGGTTCTTTGGTCATCAGTATACTAATAAAAAGATGCACTTGAAATGAGGATTTTTTTGGTCAAGTTTTGCATAAAAGTGATTCACCTTAAAGTCAGTACACATGCCCTTTATGAAAAGCTTCAAGTAGTTTCACATTTGGTTACTTTTATGGTGGCTCACTGAAGAAATATCCATGAAAGCAAATGTTAAGGGAAAAAAAACTCATAGATTTCTTTCTTGATTAATCCCTGCTCCTGTTATAAAATACCACAGACTTGGCATTTCATAAACAATAAAAATTAATTTCTCCTACTCATGGAAGCTGAGGAATCCAGGCTCAAGATAGCATCAGACTCAGCACATGGGGAGGGTTCTCCTCGGATGCTGACTTCTCAGCGTCTGACTCAGTGTGTGATGAGAGTTCTTCTGTGATGCTGACCTCTTGCTATGAACACTGTGTCCTTACAGGGCAGAAGAGCCAAAAGAACAAGAAAGCAGGAAGGTTTGATTTGTCACCTAAGCCTTTTTGGGAGACGTTGCCTAAACTCCCCACCTGCAGATTCTGCCTCTAAATATCATTCAGGTTTAAACTGAATTCTGAGGAGACCTACACATTTACACCAAAGCCATTCCCCCCCCTGCGTTGCCAGCAAACCAAACATGTTCTGCACTCAGCATGTGCCACATGTCTTGCTTATGATCTCCAGTATAATTTTCCTACGTGCCTGAAGAAAACAATCAACCATTCTCGAAGAAATCTCCCTTGAAGTCATAATGCCAGTTCACTTTCCGTCTTCTAAATGATCCGTTTTCAATGCCATTCTTTTTTTGTTTTCCGATGCAGGGTGTCTCTGTGTAGCTTTGCACCTGTCCTGGATCTTGCTCTGTAGACCAGGCTGGCCTCGAACTCACAGCGATCCGCCTGACTCTGCCTCCTGAGTGCTGGGAATAAAGGCGTGTGCCACTACCAGGCTTCAATGCCATTCTTAGCAAGCAAATTTACATCAGTTTTATGAGAAACACAGTAACAAAACCCTGCAACATTTTCCCTGTCTTCTTATTTCTCATAATAGTCTAGAGTGAATGTGACTTTTCCTTTTCCTCATTTCTATCTCTTTTATTTTCAATACCAGCCAGAAGCCTAGGCTTGCATTCCCTGACACTGGGTTTTCTCACTTGTTTTATGAAACTACTTCAACCCCAGCACTACCCTATGGTCAGCCTGAAGCTGCTTGCCAACTTCCATTGCCAACTCTGACTACTGTCTTGGACTCTAATTAAGGTATGATTTTTTTTCTCTTTCTCTTCTCCATCTCTCTCCTGTTATCTGCCAAGATTTAATTATTTAGCTTGTCCTGGTGTTTTCCTCTCAAACTTTAATAAAATTGCCCCTGTGTTAAAAAAAGAATGAAATTTTAAAAAGGGATAAAAGGAAATAGAGCAAAAAAAAAAAGAAAGAAAAAGAAAAGAAAGAAAGCTGGAATAAGCTTCTCCAGGACCTTCTAATTTTGTTCCATTGCCCAAGTTACTTCTCCAAATCAACTTTCTCATATGTAAAATGGGAATAATATTAGCACCTATCTTGAAGGCGACCATAAACATACAATAAGATAATACACATGAATGTCTTAATAAAATTCCAGTAGTGAAAACCTCTAAGGAGTTGTTAACTATTCCAGGCACAGTCATTCATATTTCTACCACCACCATTGCCATGTTACAACAAGCATTGGAAGTAAAAACTAAATATAAAGCTAAGAATTACCTATTTCAGCTAAGCTCACACTGGGAACTAAGCCTCCAGTATTCCAGAATTACCCATTTTTGTTGACACTTCTAGAATAATGCCTAGCATATAGCCAGGTCTCTCCAAATTCAAACGAATACTCAAAAGATTGAATTAATCAACAACTAAACACAAAAATCTAGAGTACTTAAGAAACATGCATCATACACTATAAGAAATGTGTTGGGATTTCTACTCATTAGCATGGCAAGGCATTTTGATAAAGTCCCTCTTCTAGAAAATAAAGAAACTTGGATGATTCAATGTTCCACTGAAAACATATTATAAAACCTGACATCTACAGCATGATTATTGTTTGTATATATGCATATGTATGTATATATATATATATGCATACACACAAAATATATCATATATCCCAATGAAGTAACATAATTATTTCTAATATTTAAATGTTCCCAGGCATTCATTCGAGTTATATAAATCATTACATTTTTCTACATTGAGGAATAACAAGATGAGAATTTGATTTGCAAAGATCTTGTAGCTATACTGTGGTGGACATGTTGTCAACAGCAAGGGTAGGTAGAATCAGTGAGACCAGCAAGGAAGCATGTCTGGTAAAAGCCACAGTAAAAAATGGTAGTGATTAGGACCAGAGCATTCACTAAGATGGAGACATGGATACACTTCAGAAATCAACAAAAATGAAATGACCAGTGTGGGAAGTAACCAAGGAAAGCATCAGTACATTTTGGCCAAGATAGAGTGTAAACAGTGGTACCATTTACTGAAGACCCATGGATATGCCAGGAGAATCTAGATTACCCATTGCACTGGATTATGTTTTTATCACTAATTAGTCCCCCAGCCAACTAAAATTCTGCATTTCCCCTTCAGAACACAAGGCTGTCTCTTGCATGCCATTGGATTGTTTCTCTGGATAAAACCCTTCTCCCTCCCACCCTACATACTTTCAGTTTTATGCTTTATTTCCTCTTATCTTTTCTGTTCCTCGTTAGTGAGCTAAAGGTTTGGAAGAATATAAAAGAGAAATGTAGATTTCACATAAATTCCTCTCTCGGGAAAAGGTCATTGAGCCCAGAAGAAGGAACAAACTACCTTGTAAAACTCATCATTAAACTCAGTTTACTTAGTCCCAGGGCACTATTTATGACAAGTCACTAAAATGCCAGCCTACCCCTCAATGAAATGACTCACTCTGCTTTATGGAGATGCTTTTCCTTAACGTATTTTGTTGGGTAATGTGTATGGGATACAAAACTACTTTCTTTTCTCGGAACTAAAAGTTTTTATACCAAAATCCAGATAATGGAAATAGCCAGTCAACAGTGATACTTTTAAAACTATCCTACATGGATTGATTTTTTTTTTTTAAAGGTTTCTCCATAAAGCCAACAGACAGGAAGTACCATGTTCAGCCCTTGAACAGTTGCACTAGGGTGCTCATTATTGGCTGATGGGGATGCTGAGTTAATGAGCCTTAGAATCACCTCTTGAAACAGAATGGATAACTTAGCCAGATGCTATCTCAGCATCGCTTCTACATCTCCTCAGCAAACATCAATAATAATGTCTGAAAAATCTTAGAAATGCCTTCAAACGGATGGTTAGAGATACATCTGGTAGGGACATGATCTCAGCTAATCTGTGCTAGAAGTTCAACAACATTGAAGGAAGATGGGGACTCCTGGTGCTCATCTCTGCGATGGTTAAATATTTAAGAAGTGCTGAAGTGTTCCCATCTCATACTTGTTTGTGTGGCCAGCATGGTGGAAGATTTAGGGACTGGATCCATAGATAAGCCATGCTGTATGAATTGCTAAACAAGTAGAGTCCTCAGACCAGAAAACTGCTCCGGGGTGAGGTGGAAGACAGCACACGTGGCTAATAAAACGGTCAACATCGCCTTCCCATTTCTCAGATGAAAGAACCAGCAGCAGAAATTCGGTCTCGTCTTCGCATGCGCTTTGGGGACCGGATCAGTTCACCGGTGCAGTGTAACTACGGACTGACTCCTGTTACTCCACGAGCTTCCTGCTGAAGGGAGACAGAACAGTTTCCATCTTATCTGAAAGATGGGTTTGCAGGCCACCTGGGAACTCATTAAGGGACAAATGTTTTTCAGTTCAAATTGCTGAATTAATCATACATACAAATCCTCACTCAAACGGAAAAGAGAAGCCTGGGAATCAGATAACATGATGAAGACATTGAGCTATTCATATCCAAACCTATAAATCATACAAATTATTAAAACACCAGAGGATCTGTGGGTGTGACAATATAAATTGCTCCACAGTAAACTGTCAATAAGTCTTAGAATCACTGAACCCAGTTTCAGAAACTAGAGAAAATATATCTTTTTTGAATCTCAGTTTCCTTGAGAATGAAATATTTATATGATATCTTCCCTCTGAAACCTAAGTGAAACTCTGCTTAGGAGTCAAACTGGGCCAGTAAATAAGTGTGACAGTAAAGTGGGGTTTTTCCCTCTTTCTATTTACTTGTTCATATTAATTTTATAATATTTTTAGGTTGTTACTTAATCTACAAACTTTTAAGGCACAGTGTTGCAAACATCTCATTAAGTTCAATGGGAAACACTGGATGTGCCCTCAGCCAGTCTATGATTTATTCTTCCTCCTTACAACCCCATACTTTGTGATAGCACTTATTAGTAGCCCCCCCCCCTCTCTCTCTCCTTTTTTCTCCTCTCCTCTCTCTGTCCCTTTCCTCTCTCTCAGGAATTTCTCTGATGTCAGCCTTTTCTTTCCTTTATCAGCACGCCCAGATTCTGGACACAGTCTGGAGGTGAGACACACACGTGATTAAGCTCTGGGAAACAGAATGTGGAAGTGGGAATGAAAGGCAATACTTTAGATAAAATAGAAAGCTGCTCTCAGAATGTATTCAATAACCATTCTCAGGATCAAGGTCTTGAATTTCAATGACATTTACTTGGGTGTCATTCTAAAGAAAATGTATGTAATATTTCTCGCACCTAGCCCTACAAACTTGAAGCACTTATCGCTTTCAAAGATTCCCTCACACTTTAGCACGTCTCTTGTATCTTACCTTTCATGGACTACCAATGCTATATGTAGAACAGTAATGTTTTAGTGTTCTGTATTACAGTCAAGGACACATTTATATAGTAAGAATTTATACTGCAGAACAGGGGTTCAACTGGAGGTGATTGTGCCCCACAAGGGACATTCGTCAATGTCAGGGAATAAGTGTAGTTGTCACAAATAAAGTTAGGAATGCTACTGGATAGAAGCCAGGGATGCTATTTAATATCCTACAATGTGCAGAGTAGTCCCCAACAACAAGTAGTTGCCCAAATGGAAGTGTCAATAGCGCTGTGCTCTAGATAATTGGTAAGAAACTAAAGTAATGGCATACTCTGTGTCAGAAAAGTTGCCTAGTGAGGGAGACCTTTTCATATTTCCTGAATAAGTTGAAATTATGAAAACCTCAATACAATTTTTTAAATTATTTATTTATTTATCTTTACTTTTTTATTTTATTATTATTATTATATTTGTGTTTTAATTTTACACATCAGCCATGGGTTCCCCTGTTCTCCTCTCTCCCGCCCCCACCCCCACCTCCCCCCCATCCCCTCCCCTCCATTCCTATCTCCTTGAGGGCCAAGTGGTTGTTCAACGTTTGGCTCATACTTTGCTGTTATTCTGTTCTCTTCTCCCTCATGTTTTTCTCAATGCAGCAGTCCTTCTCCTTTAAGAGGGAGACTTTACTTGGCACATGACCTCACACCTCACTTTGCTGCAATCTAGTGAGAGAGGTGGGATGTTCTCAATCTGAGAAGCTCAGATGCATGACTCTATCTATAGCTTGATAGTTTAACAACTACGTGAAGTTTCTAACTCTAACTGCCCTTAGAGTCAGTTGTAAAAATCTTTGTTAACTAAGGGCTAATGATTCTATCCATTTAAGATCATTTTAGCAAACTCTGCATTAATCCATGTATAACTCATCCCTTAGATGTTTTGACTGAGTAATCTTTCTCTTTGCTCTTACAGATCAGAATCCTTCCATCAGGAGAGGCGTCTGGAGTGGGTCAGCCTATAGACCAGCTGTCATCTATTGCTCAAGCCTCTGCCTCAGAGATTTAGTCACGCAGTCTGCTCCTTGTAGGCAATTGCCGCAATCATTCAAGTATCCACATCCTTCCAGTCTGTGTTCACTTTTCCGCTCCCCTTCTCACTCCTTGTCAACCAATTTCCATGTCTCTTCCAAAGGACATGTAGAGGACTCTGGTAGTTAGTTTTGTCACCTTGGCACAAGCTAGGGTCATCTTGGAAGAGGGAACCTCGACCGAAAAAAATGTCAACATATGATTGGCCTATAGGCGAGTCTTGGGGAGCATTTTCTTGATTATGATTGATGTAGGAGGGCCCAGCCCACTGTGGCAGTCCTACCCTGTAGTTGGAGTTTTTCTGCCTGTCCCAGTCAGGACAAATCTCTCCTACCCACCAGTCCCACAGTCGCTCAGACCCAACCAAGTAAACACACAGAAACTTATATTGCTTACAAACTGTATGGCTGTGGCAAGTTTCTTGTTATCTACTTCTTCTATCTTAAATTAACCCATTTCTATTAATCTATACTTTGCCACGTGGCTTGTGGCTTACCAGTGTCTTTACATGTTGCTTGTCATGGCAGCAGCTGGCGGTGTCGCTCCCCAGCCTTCTACTTCCCAGAATTCTCTTCTCTCTTGTCCCGCCTATACTTCCTGCCTGGCCACTGGCCAATCAGAACTTTATTTACACAGAGCGATATCCACAGCACTACCCCTGGGCAGGTGGTCCTGGGAGATATAAGGAAGAGAGCTGAATGAGAGCGTGGTGAAGCAAGTCAATAAATAGCTTTTTTCTGTGGCCTCTGCTTGAGTTTTTATCTCCAGGCTCCTTCCTTGAATACTTTCCTTGACATCCCTTCATGATGGACTGTAAACTATACCATGAAATCAATCCTTCCCTCTCCAAGATACATTTGGTCATGGTATTCATCACAGCCACAGAAAGCAGATTAGGACAAAGGCTCAACTTCTCAGAACCATGATTACAGTGTGAAGTCATTTCCGTATTTCTTTCCCCAGTGCTCCCTGAGCCCTCTCCAGTTCACTGCCAACACAGAAGGAAACAGAGTCCCATCCAAGATAAATGGCACAGGGACACCTTCTGTTTCACACGTCTGCTGAGAGATCTGATGGTTCTAAAAAGCCTCAATCCAGTCCCCAAGTACAGAGTGTCCTTTGCAGCCTCCGGTTGGCAACATACACGCTGGCATTCTCTCTTGCTTCCTTCTTATCCCAACAGTACTTTATCCAGCATATTTTTAAAGCCAGAATTTTGAACTTTGAAAGCAGAAAGGTTAGTGTTTCTTCCTCCACTGCTGTTGGGCTTGCTGTGCCCCCAGGGGCAGTGGCAGCCAAGTCCTAGCAACTCTCAGTGAGTATGTGTGTGCTTGAGAAAGAACTTGTATGAGAGAGAGAGAGAGAGAGAGAGAGAGAGAGAGAGAGAGAGAGAGAAAGGATGGTAGAGCCCAAAACATTTGGCTAACAATTTATAATGTCATCCTACTATTAACAGCCAAAAATAATTACAAAATATGGTTGTCATCATTGTTATTATTGATCTCTTCAATTTATAAATTATTTTTCACATTTTATGTGATCTATTTTATCACTTATTTAGATTTAAATATAAATTATAATTTATTTCATATACTTAATAATATTCCCTTTCCTATGATTTAGAAGGAAAGAAAATTCTCTTTAAATGTCAGCCAGGTATTCTAGTCTGAAATGAAACTCAATACATTCATATGTCTTTTAGACTTTGAGACAATAGGACTTTATTTAACATATATGAAGAGGGATTTTCCCATACCATGTACCCTTCCAACAGTTTTATATCCACTAACTTACATAATCCTCTGAAGGCCCTGGTACCAAGCACCATTGTTGTCTCCATTTGGCAAAGGAGAAATTTGAGACTAGGGTAAATGAACTATCTACAGTCACACAGCTAAGAAGAAATAGAGCATGGATTCACATCCACATAATCTTTCTTAAAAGACCAATATCCCAAACTACTAGCACACCATCAGTCCCTATTGTATAGATTAGAGGTAGTCAGTAAGTATGAACCATGAAGGGCATGAAGCTATGTGCACAGCATCTGTCTTTTCTTTTGGAATGACTTAAACCAGTGATGATAAGTACAAATATATTATGCTGTATAATCTCATTAATATTTCCTTTTATTGTTACCTGTGAAGAATAGAATAACAAGCCTTGGGGGTCAAAGTTCCCATGTGAGCCAGGTGAGTGAGGAGCACAGAGCGTGAATTCCATGTTTCTTGTTTGAATTTAGCAAGAAGACTAACCAGGGCTAGTACATAGGCTAATAAATTCACTGTGGTAAGAGGTAACTTATTAACTTAAACTAGTAATAAAATATGTATTTGCTTTTTGCATTAGACTACTTACTATCCTATGAACCTACAATGCACTCAGCAGTTAGTCAAGACTTGGGGATTTGGTGACATGTCCTAAAACCTTTGGGGAGACACAAAAAACAATAATTTTTATGAGTCAAGAATGTGCACACAGTGATGATAAAAAGAATCCCCAAGTGTCACTCTCTACTTCCACTATTAACTGTATGTGTCTCCCTGTGGCCCACAGTGAATGATACCCTGAGATGGGGGTCTTCTTCAGATTGATGATGAACTAGTGAAGTGGAAATATCAGGCTGGAAAAAACTTTATGCACTCTTGAGCTCACATCACTTGAATGAAGGGTCCTGAACAGCAGGATGTTTTGTTTCCTAGGACTTCCCACAGGCATTTCCAAGCACTCACTAAACTTTTGCCAAGTCCAGAACCCTTGCATTTCATAACAAATGTGTTGTGAAGACAAAAGAACCCTGAGCCAGCACACCCAGAGAGGGCCTCTAGGTAAACTGCCACTATAGACAGGACATAGAGATACCTTCAGTGTTTTCAGAATACAACCACCGGGAGAGTGTTATCTCTTCTTATATAGAAGCTCTCACCAGAAAATTCAATCAAAATGTTAAGTTCATCTCCCAAAATAATAGATTGTATTTTATTATATTGGGAATAAAACTCATTTTCCTGGAACAGTAAATACTGTAGACTTCTTTTTCATCTGTTCTAAGTTGGAAATAAAAGAAAATTTTTACCTTGAGATATTCATTGCCCTCCTCAGAATTTAATACAAATTCATTTACCATCTACATTCCTCTTACATCCTTTATTTCCTCCACAGGCCATGGAAGCTTGGGATAGAGCACGTTTACTTTTACTAGTTCAAAAGGTGGCTGGAATTTTTATTCTTTGTCTTTCTGAGTGAATCCTTCTGATTGCTAAATATGCGAGCTCCCCTCCAGGGCCTCCCCTGAGGGACAAGCACTTATGTCAGCAAGGGCGCAAAGCCCAGTGGTGGCTTCTTAAGCACTGCAGCTACAGACAGCAGGAGGAAGAATATGGCTTGATTTGGACTGAAAAGCACAGCAAAATTTTTGTGCCAAAAGTAGAGCCTACCGTCACTGAAATAGATTTTTTTTTTGTAGAAATAAATATAAAACTTTAAAAACTGCTCCAGAGATTTTTTTTAGATGAAAATGACATGTTAGGTCTATAAAACCTGAGACTATCGGACTTTGATGGAAATGTTCTAGAAGGGGTGGGGGGGGGGGGGGATAGAGGAACAATTTTTTTAAGGAATGACTGAAGGGGAAAAAGAAGAAAGAAGAGAGGGAGAGATATGTTTGGATTAGTTTTTTGTCAGTTTGACACACGCTGGAGTCCCCTGTGAAGAAGGAACGTCAAGTGAGAAAATTCATCCATTATATTAGACTGTAGACAAATTTGTAAGGCATTTTCTCGATTGGTGATTGACAATTGACGTGGGAGGGCCTGGCCATGACAGGGGACACTACCACCCCTGAACAGATGGTCCTGGGTGGAGACTGTAGAAGCCATGGGGAACAAGCCAGCAAACAGGGTTGATCCTGGGTCTCTGCCTCCAGATGGCTGCATTGAGTTCCTGTCCGGACCGTCGTTACAACGGTAAGCTATGAAAGAAAGAAACCCTTTCTTCTACAAGTTGCTTTGGGTCATGGTGTCTCACCATAGCAGTAGAAAGAAAACTAGAGGGAAGGAAGAAGTGAGGGGAGAGACAGGAGAGAGGAGAAGGACAAAGAAAAGTGGGAAGGAGAGAGGGAAGGAAGGACGGAGGGAGGAAGGGACAGAGGGAAGAAAGAGGGAGGAAGGAAGGAATTTGTGCCCCCAGGAACTACCTCTGCTGTCATTACTGCTTCTGGAAACCCTCCAGAGACCCAAATGTGAATCGAGATCAAAAAGATAACAGCATTTCATATATAAGAGAGCAAACAGAGCATCAAAAAGTATTATATTAGGTGGCAAAACATTCTGGCACACTCCACATTGTATTTTTCTTAAGAAGCCCACCAAACAGAGGTAATTCCAAGGGTCACTTTCCCCCACTTCAGTCTGTCCATATTTCCATGCTATCCATTCCCTCATAAACCTGTGAAGTGGGTGCATAGGAGGGAGTCTGGCACCACTGGACAAGTCAACAAGCAAACCCATACCCTCTCCTTGGCCTCAGTGAATACACAGAAATTTCCACATGTCACAGGAGCTCTGCTCTGTGGCTATGATGCATGTAGTTAAGCTGTCTGTAACCGTGCCTTTGACTCAAGCCCTTGTTCCTCACTTAGAGACATCCAACCCCTGCATCCAAAGTGTATTGATTTACATGGTCCATTTGGGAAAGTTATTAAGCAATATTTTCTTTTCTAATAAAAAGAGAAGCCAGTATATGTCCTGAAGGAGCCAGTACTGTTAGGAAAAAGAGAAACAAGCAGGAAAAAAAAAGAGAGAGATTTGGGTTCTTAAGAAAGACAAAGTGAGAGAGTAGGGGACAATTTCAGCCCGACCCCAGCAGGAGAAGGTCAATACCCATTATGATCGAGCTAAATGTGAGACCCCTGTCTCTGTCCATGCAGAAAATCTCTGGTACAGAGAGGATCAGGCTAAATTCCACCTACCACAGTTCTATCCTTTGACACAACCTCTATTGACAACACACTCATCCCCAAATATCAATATCTGTGGTATAAGTTTCATAGGGTTTTTGAACATTTCTAAATTCCTTAAATCCTTCAATAAGCTCTCCTAAATCTTTCCTGATTCCTCCTGAGCCACCACAACCTCACTACAACAGTCTGCAGGGGTCTTAGAACATTACTAGAAAGGAGAGCTATTTCATGAGCTTTCAAGACAAAATATGTGCCTAAGACATGTAAAACATACTTATAAAATAAATAAATACATATATAGCTTCATTGTTGGTTGTCCTAGGCTACATGTAATCCAAAATCTGGAGAGGTTATTAAAATCTCACTTGACTACAGGAACATTCACACTGAGCAAGTGATAGCTTAGTGCCCAGCACTGTCTCAGAGTTCAAAATTGAACGTTAAAACAAAAGGGGAAAACACCATAACAACAGCATTATACTAACATTACATGTTGATAATAAATGTAACATACTATTTACTTGTAAAATCATATGGTCTAGCAAAGCCTTTTATTCTGTTATTTCCTAATTCTACTTCTACTATATTTAATTTTTAAATATCAAGATAATTTATAAACTGACTTACCAGTATATGTCAGTATTTTACAATAAATCCTGTGAAGAGCAAATAAAGGCAGGACCACTACCATTATGGAAAGAGTTTGAATGACAGAAGAGGTCAAATACTGATAGGCTATTTTACATCCACATACAACAATCTTCTCTATCCAAAGTCCATCTGTCTTTCTTTCAAGTGCCAGGAACATGATATGCCCTGATGAACTCTTTTCTCATTAACCTCAGCTGTCCCCCTCTACAGCCCTCCCCTTATTCTACAAGACCAGTTCTCTCTTTGAACCTGAAACTCACCCTTTGGCGGCTAGTCAGTAACGTCCCTGGATCAACACTGTTACAGACACATACAATCACGTCCCACCTACACATGGGTTCTGTGGATTCAAACTCACATCCTCATGCTTACACAGCAAATGCTCTTACCCTGAGTCATCTTCCCAGCCACCCATCCATGGTTTTAACAATGCTTATTTCCTTTATATCTTTACTTCTCACACTAGTGATTTAATTTTGTGGGGTTTCCCTTTTACTTTTCTTTGGCTTGTTCTCAAATCCTAACTTTTTTTCTGCCTATATACAACGGTATACTCTTCTATATACAAAGAAGACCTCAACACTTGCTGTCATGACCCAAAGAAATACATTCCATTTGTGTCATAGCCCAACCCCCTCTGCCATAGTAGGATAGGAAAATCTGAATATGGAAAAAAAATAGTTTGTAAAAATATCATGTGACAACTTAGGATACAATGTGGAATATAGTGTGGAAGGAACAGTCAATCATTGCTTGATGCTTCCTATTAATCCTACTACTGGCAAAGAAAGGTAAAATCCTCACACCAGTCAGACTTTGAACCGTGACCCTGGAAGGAGATGAAGATGCACTCTTAAGAGTGAAGTAAAGGTTGACTTCAAATATAGCTAGTTCTTATCGTCTTAAAATAAAGATGCTTCCATCTATCAACTATGACAAAGCATGTCCTGTGTAGACAAAATGGAGCAGACTCATCAGCCATGTACAGAAGACTAAGTCACATATGACATGGTCAGAATGTGGAGCTGATTCACTGGGTGATAAATTTCTGGATTGAGGCAGAAGGCCTCATAAATAAGAATCAGTGTAAGATCAACAGACAAGGCAAAAGTGAAGTTCACCAACTAGAGTAAGTTATAGACTAAAGTGCATCAGAGGAAGGCTCTGGAGCCTTCACCTAAGCTGAGCAGCAGTCATTGGTCTCTTGATGAAGGCCACAACAACACTAATCAAAGCATCTTGTGCCTTTACCTGAATTTGATCGTTAGTTCCTGGTCAGATTCAAATAAAGACATTGCATGCAATGGCTTATATGGGACATTAAAAGTATATTGGAGTATTAACTAAATATATATTTAGTTATATATTCCTAAATATAACCTATTGAGTTCATATAATGATAATCAAAACACAGAATTGTGGGTCCCAGACCCCAAGGATACTCTACAAAACACTCCCACACCTAAGGCTCAGGCAACATTGCAGAAGAGGGAGCGGAAAGATTTTCAGAGTCGGAAGGGGGCTTTGCTGTGAGATTGAGTCTCCTTGTAACATCAAAAGCTATTCATAAAGTCTCACCAGCATTGAAGCTTCTTAAAGTGCATGGTTGTAGTGGTCTCAGAGAAGAAACTATTCAGATTTGGCGTTATTAATAACGAACTCATGACTCATATTAGCTAGTTTCTTCCATGGCTCACTTGACTACCTACTACCTTTTATTCTAATTAATCATATTGTATCTCCCAAATTTGTAATAACACATTGTGTATTAGTTGCTGGCTATGACCCTCTTCTCCAGAAATGTATCCATCAATTACAATAGCTATCACATTGCCCCATCTCTTCCTCCACACATTTGATTTGGTAGCAGGGTTTCCTATTTGGAAATTTCTATTACTGTCCCAAATGAATCTTGGTAATCCACAAGCACAAAACACCAACTGCTGATGGTTATAGACAAAGACTGTAGAAGCTGCTTAATGTCTGTGATGATGCGGTCAAGAGTGATTATCAGCCTTTAAAATGTAGATATGCCACATAAGCCTCATCAGATGATAAACAAGTGCGTTCTGTTTTAAGGGTGATGCTTCTAAGGAGTTTTAGGGGCTTCAAAAGTGATTCATCAAAAAGTAAGTTTTATGCTTCATATTTCACGATTCCTGACACATGTAGAAACTCAATAAGCAATTTCAATGGAATGAACAGTAAACTATGAAATTAGCTGATACCAGATAAGCTAGGTGTTAAATATAATGAATAAATCCTGTTTCACATATATGCTAGGAGCACTGATATGCTCATGCACTGCTACAATTATTCTATTTCATTTTTTCTTATTATTTTTAATTTTTCATTGAGCCAAATTTCTTAGGCATCTGAATGCTTTGTCTGTAAGTATGTATGAGTCCTCTGTGGATGTCTGGTGCCTGCAGAGGTCTGAAGAGGGTGTCAAATGCCCTGGAACTGGAATTACAGATGACTGTATTCCATTGTGTGTGCGTGCTGGGAACAGAACCCAGGTCCTCTATAAGAGCAACCAGTGCTTTTAACCACTGAGCTATCTCTCCAGTACCATGAGACTAATGTGTTTTTTTTTTTTATTTAAGAATTTCTTAAAATCATTTTACATACCAACCACAGATCCCCTCTCATCTCTCTTCCCACTCCCCCTCCCCAGCCTTCTTCCCCATCCTCCATGCCCCATCCCCAGCTCCCATGAAGAGGTAGCAAAGCCGGGTACATTCAGTTAAGGTAGGACCAAGCTCCACATTCCTGCATCAAGGCTGAGCAAGGCAACCCATCATAAGTAATGGGCTCTAGAAAACCAGTTTATGCACCAGGGATAGATCCTGATCCCACTGCCAGGGCCTCTCAAACAGACCAAACTACACAACTGTCTCTTATATGCAGAGGGTCTACTCTGGTCCCATGCAGGTTTCATAGCTTTTGGTCTAAAGTTCATGAGTTCCCACAAGCTTGGTTCAGTTGTCTCTGTAGATTTCCTCATGATGATCTTGACCCCCCCCCCTTGCTCATAGAGTCCCTCTTCCCTCTCTTCAACTGGACTCCTGGACACATGAGCCTAAATTTTAAGTTAAACTTGTCCATTGGTATATATAAGGGGCAGCAGAGGGGTGGGAGCAGTCTATACAAAGTTCAGTATTTCCCACAGTTTCAAGAATCCAGCAGAAGTCTCTGGACGGGACATACCATACACAGACACATACATGCATGCATGAATGCATGTGCATACACACACACACACACACACACACACACACACACACACACACACACACACACCAGCATGACCACCACCACCATCTATAATACAAAACAGGTGAAACAGCTATAATCTCTGAAACTTCTTCCTGAACTATTCTCAGCTTCACCCCATCCATCCATCCATCATGTTCCAGAAGTACTGTTCTCCTTAATATTCTGTTACAGACTGAACTCTACCCCTCTATGCATTCAAATATTGAAATCCTATCTTTCTGGGTATCATAATATGACCTTATTTGAAAATATTCTCATTTCAGATAGACCTACTTAAAATGATATTATGCTAGGAGGTGGTATGGAGCCCAATCACTGTATGAGTGATGTTACTGTAAAAAGAATATTGGACACAGACAAGCAACATAGAGAATGACATACAATATGGAGGCAGAGATCAAGCAATTCGAGTATCCAAGAAATGCCACAAATTGCTTACCAACCACCAGGGGTCATGAAAGACACAGAGAACAAGTTATTTCTGGGAGCCTCAGAATCAACCCTGTCCACAACTCAACCTTGGACTGCTGCCCTCCAACAGTGTGAGACAATAAATTTTTGCTTTTAGGTCACTCTGTGTGTAGGAAACAATTTTAAATGTCTTAAAGATTCTAGGCATAATCTCAGTATGAGGACCATTGCCAGGGACTGACTTTCACACTAACTTCTAGAGGCCAGGGGTATGATAAACAGAACTCATAGCAATAAGAAATGTGATCCTTTTGTACCCAATGAAATCTCTAATATGTGCAAGTGTGCTGAAAAGTAGCTGAAGTGCCCACAGCTCTGCAGAGGTGAAAGAATTCTGTTGTGCTATGTGGAGCCATTCTTTGTGGTCCAAATGTATATACATCTTCCCAAGCTTCTGTATTCTTGTCTATCAAAAGAAACCCTTGAACTGTGTTGGCAAGTCTCTGACAAACATATCACTGTCCTGTCATGACAGGATATGTTAATTAAAAAACATTCTTTCTTTCCTCATAATCAACAACAACAAAAAAGATATTATAGGCATGATCAAAATATCAAGAGAATTTTTTAATCTCCAAAGACAGGAAAATCATACAAAGGAGAAATTCTAAAACCATCCAAACTTCAAACTTTTAAACTAATAATATTTTTTATAGTTTTCTTAATCTTTAAATCATTTAAAGTTTTGAACACAGGTCAAGGAATAAGGATACATTTTTGAAAATTTGTATTCCTCTACTTTTCAGTTTAGGGGCAAAAAAAAATATACCGTCCAACGTCATTTTAATGCCAATCTTCCAAGTACCCAAAACGTAACTATGTGAAGCTTTCTAATTCTATTTTTAAAGGTTACTGTTTAATTGTGTGTTACATAATTTACAAAAGACTTTCTTATATACTAAACTTATGAAGACTATTGCCTACCTACAGCAGGGCACTCCCTCATGTGATATGAAATAAAATTACTGTAGCATTGTAGTACATCATTGTGAAAATATTAGGGTACCATGCACAAAAATAATTTTAATATGTTACACTTCTTAAAAACAACAAGTTCTATAAAATTTGTTTATTATTTGCTCATCAATGTCTGTTTTACTTCTTCCATTCTTTTTTATTTTAAATGCAATTCGTGGGAGGCTGGCAATTGAATATATTTAATTCCCTCAGATAAGCTTCTTCTTCAACTTAACTATGAACATACATTGTATTTAATATAAGTCACAATGTTTATTTTGACTATAAATCACTTTTATTGTGATTAAATATGGCTTTCATCATATCGTACTGTCCAGTCCATGGGGCCATATTTGGCCAAGAATAGCTACAATCACAGTACAACACAAGATTGCAAACCTACTTAAAACATCATGAGAACTTTTTGTGTGCTTTTTCCTTTTGACTCAACTGTGCAGTTCTCAAATGTGAGTTTTATAAATGACAATGTCGTGTTCAATGTCAAAAGGTTGGACACATCTGTAAGAATTAGCCAAGATTTATTTCTTTTTATTTTTTTCCATCTTCTCTTGTAACTCGTTTCTGCAGTCTGTCAGCACTTGACAGCTTCATAAATTGTTTGGGCAAGCCTTTCTTCTTAATGCCAATAACTCACCTCATCCTCACCCACATCTTGCCCAATAAGGCTAATCTGATGTTTGGCTAATGAGAAAACTAAAGCATAAAACATAGTGCTTATGTTTCCTTTATTATGTCTTTTGCAGCATTTTCTCAAAGGCTTGTCTGGAAATATATAAGTCAAAATGACAGGGTGCAAGCACATGCCTCCTAATGATAGACATGCTTCTAAACATCAGAATGGTTTTGTTTCTGATACTAATGCAGTTCAGTCCCCTGTGTCACATGGTATACAGAATGATCAAAAACTGCTTGGGGCCAAGTCCTTCCTGCTGTGTGTATGACTGGTTTTACCATTACATATTTTTGTCTATATGGTTTGTTTCATAGATGGGGAGCCACTACAGTGAACTAGGCATCTATGAACTTCTAATCTGAGTAACAAAAACTGTAAATGAATTATGCTGGGTAGCATTTTAATTCTTATGGCAGTTAATAATATTTATGGCACATTAGGCTACTTAATAATGTGAGAAAATATAATAAACACCTGTAAATTAAAAGGAAATTAAAAATTAGTAAATTGGGAATGATGCTACTACATAGATACAACCACCGTTTAAAAAGTTTCATCTCACTCATGTACAAAATAATTAGAATTCTTTTTCCAAGTTAGTTCAATGTAACCATGTGGAAGTAAACAAGGTATCAACATTCTTATGACAAGGAAAACATGACATCAGAAAACATGCAAATCAACTTAAACTTTAAAGTGCTTTTTGTTTACAATGGTCTGGAAAGGACATGTAGAAGTACAATACCAACAGTTTCAGCCTGTGCCCCATGCAGTCTTCATAGGTAGAAAGGACTCACAAAAGACAAAGCAAGAAACTCTCTATGAAAGATCTATGTTTCTGATGGTACAGAATTTCAGACTACTAATTAAACTTTAACCAACAAGGAGTTTATAGCTCAGTGTTAGAAACTGGTCTTTTATTTTTAATTTGCAGGATTACATGAAACCATTTTCATACAAGTATACAAAGAATTCTGAGTACATTCCCTATACTACTTCGATCCACTTTCTCACTCCTCCCCTCTCCCATTTGCCCATACTCTTGGTTATTCATCCTGAAGATGCCAAGTCAACAAATCACAGAGATACTTGGACATCAACATTTATTGCAGCACTACTCACAACAGATAAATTGTGGAACCAACCTATGTATCCAACAACAGAGGAATGGATAAATAAAATGTGCTTACTACATATAGTGGAGTTTTTCAACCATAAAGGAATAATTTCAACATACATAAATGTAATGTACCACATAAACACACTCAGGGACAGAAACTACATGATTATCACATTAGATGCAGAAAAGGCCTTTGACAAAATCCAATATCTGTTGTTGGCTGTTTTTGCTCTTTGGGGAGGCTACCACCCAGCTCTCAAATAAATCAGAGACTGATGTGTATTCTTAGTTATAAATGCCCAGCATTAGCTTAGCTTGTTTCTTACCAGCTTTTCTTAACTCTAATTAGAGTCTTATGTACCTTTTGTCGCTGGGCTTTTTCCTTTTGTTCCTTCTGCATATCTTATTTTCACTCTTAATCTGTGACTGGCTTGATGGTTGGCCTCTAGCATACCCCTCTTCTTGTTCTCTTCCTCCTTCTTCTCAGATTTCTCCTTCTATTTCTCCTCTCTGCCTTCCAGCCACCCCTATCTTTCTCCTGCCTTGCCATTGACCATTCAGCTTTTGATTAGATCATCAGGTGTTTTAGATAGTCACAGTAACATAGCTTCACAGAGTTAAACAAATGCAACATAAACAAAAGCAACACACCTTACAATAATATTCTACAACAAACATCTACTCATGACAAAAGTCCTGGGGAATCTAGAGATATGGGGGACACATTTTAAGATAATAAGTCCATACAACAAGCCCACAGCCAATATCATTCTAAAAGGAGAAAAACTCAAAATATTTCTACTAAAATCATGAATATGACAAGAACGGCCACTCTCTCCACACCTGTTCAGCACAGTACTTGAAATCTTCACTAGAGCAATAAGACTACTGAAAGAGATCAAAGGAATACAAGCAGGAAAGGAAGAAGTCATAGTATACTTACTTTCAGATGATATGATTCTATACATGAGTCCCCAAAGACTCCACTAGAAAACTTATGCAGCTGATAAACACTTTTAGCAAAATAGCAAGATACAAAATTAGCACACAAAAATTTGTAGCTTTCCAATAAGCCAATGCCAAACATATTGAGAAATAAATCAAAGAAAAAGTTTCTTTCACAATAGACTCATAAATATCTTGGAACAAATATGGTTAAAATTCCCATCCTGCCAAAAGTAATTTACAAGTTCAGTGCAATCCCCCTCGAAACTCCAAAGCTTTTCATCAAAGAAAATGAAAAAACAATCTTAAACTTCATCTATAAACACAAAGAAACAAGGACAACAAAAAAAAATGATCAATAATAAAAGAACTGCTGATGGTAACACCACCCATGATTTTATGTTATACTGCAGACCCATAGAAATAAAAACAGTGTGGTACTGGTGTAAAAACAGACACTTTGATCAATGGAATAGAGTTGACGATATGGACCTAAATCCATGCAACTATTAATACCTTATTTCTGATGAAGAGGCCAAAAATATATACTGAAGAAAACAGCATATTCCATGAATGGTACTGATCAAACTAAATAGCAGAATATAGAAGAATAAAAATAGATTCATATCTATCACCCTAAACAATGAATCTGGGTGAGTATGAGTGTGTAAGAAGTAAAGGGTAAATATGGTCAAACTACATTGCATGCAATTATCAAATTACCAAAGAATTAATAAAAATATTATTTAAAAACAGATCATCTCAACTTTGTGTAGAAACTGTAGTAGCCTTATTCACATTTCCACATAGTATGATAGATGTGAGCAAATCCTGCCACAGCACCACCAGAGTCTCACTAAAGTAATGGAATATGGGGAACAGCCCTCTCCTCCGTGATTGTGCCTAGACTGACCAGACAGGACACCCAGAGAAGCAGAGACTGAAAGAGGGAACCTGCTGTTACAGGTGGAGTACAGACATGAAGGGAGACATATTTCATGGAAAATAGATACCGTATCTGTGAACACACTGGCTAACAGGACTGTTGCTGACAGCAGGCTGGTGGAGAAACACATAGTTACAGAGAAGAAAAGCAGGGTTTGACCAGGAATGGGGAATCAAAGAAACAAGAGAAAAGAAACAGTCTTTGGGCCTGGGTGATGAGACAGAAATCTACCTTGTCTTGAGAATGAGAGCTTTCTAGGCAAATTAATTTTAATGTGTTTGGTTTTCTGTTTTGTTTTGTTTTGTTTTGGTGGGGGATTAACTTTTTAAAATTTATTTATTTATTTATTTATTTATTTATTTATTTATTTATTTATTTTACATTCTGGCCACAGTTTCCTCTCCCTCCTCTCCTCCAGTCCCTTCCCCTGGTCCTGCTCTGTTCCCACCCCCAATCCACTCCTCCTCCATTTCTGTTCAGGAAAGGTCAGGTCTCCCATGAGTATCATCAAAACATGACATATCAAGTCACAGTAAGACTAAGCACCTCCCCATGGACAAGGCAACCCAGTATGAGGAGTAGGGTTCCAAAAGCCAGTAAAAGGTCAGAGACAGGCCCTCTTCCCACATTAGGAGTCCTATAAGAGGATCAAACTACACAACTGTAACATATATGCAGAGTGCCTAAGTCAGTCCCATGCAGGATCCCTGGTGGCTGGTTTGGTCTCTGTGAGCCAAAAGTTTAACCTTTCAAATAGTTTATTTACCCCTTCACAACCACACAAACCTCTGACTATGATACAAAACACTCCAAACTAAATAAAAACTTAGTGTATTTGTCTGACGTGACTCAAGGTTAGATGGATTTCAAAGACAAATGGGCACCAGAATATGATTACTAAATATCCTCAATGTGGTTTTCATTATGAAACATATTTCACATAAAACATGCATATTGGGGCCAAAATTGTGCATGTTTAAAATTTGAATACAGGCTGGCATTTGTGGTTATCATTATTATTATTATTATTATTATTATTTCTTCCAGTGATTTTCATTTTTATGAATATATCTCCAGCTCTCTACTATTTCAAACATCCTCAGAACTCTTTGCTTAAGGAGTGATGGCTGCCTTTCAAGGGCGTCAATGAGACCGTCATCCTAGTCCAGGTAGGAGACCTCCCTAATTTCCCTTCATATTTACTCCAGGTTATATTACTGTTGACCAAACCCAATATATAAATGATACAAACATAGATTTGTGGGCAGAGTGCTGAAGTGTACAAAATATCCATAAAATAAAGGACTGCCTTTGATTAAAAAAAAAACAAACAAACAAACAAAAACAAAAAACAAAAAACAAAAACAAAAAACAAAACAAAACAAAAAAACCTTAACCCACCAGGTTGTGGAGGCACATGCTTTTAATCCCAGCACTTGGCAGATGTGGATCTCTGTGAATTTGAGGCCAGTCTGGTCTACAAAGTGAGTTCCAAGACAGCCAACGCTGTTACACAGGGAAACCCTGTTTTGAAAAAAAAAAAAACAAAAAACAAAAAAAACCTTGACCTGAATTTGAATGACACAGATACAGAATGGGTGAAACCATGCTTCAATCAGAGATGGGATTACTGCAGTACAAACCATTTTACAGCCATATCCCAGGTCAGTCCTCCTACAGGCCTTTATTAGCATCCTGTAGAAGTCCCACAAAAGACTACCATCCATGTATACAGTCAGCAAGAGTGTTTATTACTCCCGCATGCTGGGGACTGTCATTCCACACAATGGCAAGATGGTAAAGACCCAGAGAGGGATGTATGAGCTCATTTTTTAAGCATAGCCAAGGGGAGGTCCTAAGGCAGTTAGGTCACTTTAGATACAATTAACTCAAGCAAGTGGCAATCATATAAGTAAATTTTAATTGGCCAAGGCTAGTCAAGGGCTGGTCAGGACTTCTAGTTTTTTCAGGACTGGGCTGCAGTCCTGGACAAGTCCCAGGCTTTGTCCTTATTTGGTTACCATCTTGGGTTGTTTATGGCTTAGGCCATCATACCTCCTCATCCTTGCCATCAGGGATGTTGGAGATTGTCTTTTGTTAATGGCTCTTCCTCAGAAACTGCTTGCTTAGTTCCAAAAAGCAAGGACCAAGGCCTAGTTTTTAACTGAGTTAATAGGGCAGACTGTCATTATATTTGCCTATTCCTCTCAGCCCCTATCAGTCACTTTTGAAATAGATGCTGATGGTGTGAAGAGAGGTAGATGAATTCCAAATTTGTTTTCAATCTATTATATTGTTGCAATTGCCAGTTTATAGCCCTCAATGTGGTCAGGATTAGGAGCAGGAAGAGCAATCTGGGATCTAGGAATAGGCTCAGATCCCACAGGCCTTACTCCTCCAAAATTGATGTACACCCCGTCAGTGCAGCAATTCATAAGTGAGCAAGGACATCAAACTTAGACAAAGATCAGAAACCATGAGTACCAGCTACTTTCCACAAAGGTTTTGGGCCATCTACCCATGCATCTTTCTGAAGCAGTCTATACCATGTATGTTGGTTTGGCCAGCCTGTGCAGCCACCTACAATCAAGACTTAATAACATCAGCAGGAATCATTACTTGTTGCTCTCATTGCTAATAAAAAGCTGGTCAATAGCTAGGCAGGATTTTCAGGGCAGAGAGAATGCTGGGAAGAAAGAGGGTGGGGTTGGAGGAGCTTTGAACCAGATTCAGAAGAAGCAATGTGGGGAATTCATAGATGAGATAAATGAGCCTCAGGGCAGCACATAGTTTAATAGAAATGGGTTCATTTAAGTTGTAAGAGCTGGTTAGAGTCAAGCCTAAGCTATTGACTAAGCATTTATAATTAAAAATAAGTCTTTGTATGGTTATTTGGGGAGCAGCTGA
Organism: Onychomys torridus; assembly: GCF_903995425.1. Lineage (NCBI taxonomy): Eukaryota > Metazoa > Chordata > Mammalia > Rodentia > Cricetidae > Onychomys > Onychomys torridus. The sequence goes on from NC_050459.1 coordinate 52,449,662, forward strand.
TGGGACAGAGCTGTTTGATAATCTAGACAGAAAACTTCACCTACCCAATGTGAAGCACTTATTTCCACATGAGACCTGAGAAAGCTTAAAAAAATATAGGTTCCAAACACATGGAAAATAGAGACAAACATGGCAGCCTACTCCCACAGTCTCTCATGCAGGCTGCAGTACAGAGATCCATCTCCTGATACAGCCTGCAGGCATGAGCTGCCAGCTCACCATGAGCTAAGCTGTGAAATAGTTTAATATTTTCTCATGCAGACAGAAAAAGTTACAGATACTCAGTAAAGCAGGTTCAGATGGGAAAAAACCCACCCTCTAAACAGGTTACAGTGTGCTTAACAATGTGCATAGGCTGAAGGGGAGAAAAGAGGAAAAATGATATAGATAGTCATAAAAAATAAACAAATTGTTTAAAATAAAAGAGTAAAGTCTTTAAAGAAAGTAAAGTAATACAAAAAATAAGCCATGTAGAGATGTAAAATTCACAGAAAGTCTGGATCCTGTATGTAATTATGTTGTCTCTGAATTTTTGATTGCTAATGAGCAAATAATAGGTGCTGAGATGATCAAGCTTCACAGAATACTCCAGCCAAGACTTAACAATTATCCTCATTTTCCCAAGGTTCCTCCTCAAAGATGCCAGCAGCCCCAGACAACAACAATCAGTCAAAAAAAAAAAAATTCCACATTCCCAAAAGATGAGTTGTAGGTGTTTGTCATCAATTAAGGGGGATGGGTTACAAGTTGTTATTGGTCATAGTCAGGGAAAAATCTAGACAAAGGAGTTAAATCCAAAGATCTCTTTCTAAAGGAAAAAAAGGGGGATATAGGAATGATAGGAGAAAAGGGGGTCCATTATTGCATCTACTTTAATCCCAAAAGCAAATATTAAGCTTAAAAAGTTTACATTGTTATGGATTTTTGTATATTGATACAAATTTAAAGTTGTTTTTGTTATACTGTATTTATGTTTCTTCTCCTTTGGGATATTGTACTTATGCAGTTCATTTAAAATGCAATGTTTAATTAAGAAATACAGGTTAATAGTCATATATGATAATCAACTTATAGTCATGTTAGGTATGTTTTCAAGGTTAAACAGATTTATTTAGATAAATAGATGATCTTCAAACACTTCAAAGACCTATAGAATATGGGCATTTAAATGTTTTAATAACATAAGGCTTTTCTGGACAGTGAGACACATCTGCTTCTGGCAGCCCAGTTTACTTCTGAAAAGCTGATGGGCATCAAAGAAACTTCATAAGGAGTTTGCTTTTCTGCATGGCAAAAGCTAACCACTTGGTAAAGAAAGTGCCCTTGCTTCAATTGCTGACATTACACTGTCCAAACTGGACCAGCAGGATGCAAAAGAAAATGACTGCAAAACTTTGCTAAGAAAAGGTAGGACAGTCCTTCAAAACTCCTACTTCACAAAAAAAAAAAGAAAAGTCTATCAGATATTCTATGCCTATAGGCTAGAAATGGATGCACCAAAACTACAGAGGAACTTTGGGTGACTGTCCACACAGCCAGATGTCCTTATCATTAGGTAACATTACACCCCTTCTGGGGTCTTTAATGGAGTTAAAACTGAATGGTTAAACTTAGAGTTTTCCTTAGTTTTGATAAATGATAAATTAAGTATAAAACTTTAGACTTACAAAGATAAGATAGATATTAGTGTATTTTCTCTAATTTTTCCAAATACAAATGGACTGGATATTTTAACTATAACTCTTACTTGATAACTGGTTTTGTTATATATAATTTAATTATGTCAAGGTTAAAACCTTCCTTTTTAGACAAAAAGGGGTAAATTCTCTGGAATAATCCTTCTGTAGACTGTGAAGATGTGTTGCTCTCATTGTTAATAAAAAGCTGCATGGCCAATAGCTAGGCAGGATTTTGGGAGCAGAGAAAACTCTGGGAAGAAGGAGGGCTGAGATGGAGGAGTCTCAGGTGAGCCAGATGCAGAGGAAGAAACATGGAAAGTACATAGATGATGTAAACAAGCCTCAGGGCAGCACATAGACTAATAGAAATGGGTTTATTTAAGTTGTAAAAGCTAGCTGGAGACAAGTTTAAGCATCAACAGAGCATTTATAATTAATAACAAGTCTCTATGTGGTTATTGGGGGAGTAGATGGTGGGACAGAGCTGATTGGTATTCCAGATAGAAAACTCCACCTATAGCATACCAGCTATAGCACCAGCTATGAGCAGGCTTCCCGGGGTGATCTGCCCATCTTCATTTGTAAAGGAAGTCTTCCTGTGGGCATGACACAGAAAGTAGATGTCCAAGAAAGGAATGTCCCACAGAAAGCATGCTCTGGCATCCTTGTAAGTGCCAAAAAACCCTAGATCTTGTACACAGACAGAGCACAGACTCTAGGACCTGTGGTGATCTTTCTAGCCATTTGCAATCAAATCTTGACAGTTTCTAGTGGATTTGTGAAAAATCCCCTGGGAGCCTCCTCCATAGCCTCTTGCAAAAATCTCTGCTGCAAGTGGACTGAATCATCTTCATGAACAAATTCATCACTCAAAAAATCATCCCTTGTAAGTTTGATGGCCTTCTCTAGGGTGACTCCCAGTAACTGTGGCAGCAAACCTCTGTGCAGTACAAAGAAGCCTTCATAGCAGAGCATTTTCTGAAAACAGTTAAAGCTGTTTTTACACAAGTGCTCTCCCACAAAGGAGCCAGGTGATCATTGACTCCACATTCAATTCTTTACAAGATCAAGACTTTACAAGATACACAGCAGTGGTTCCAGCAGCTTGTGTAACAGAATTCAGAGTAAACCTGTGGGCTGACTCTGCAAGCTGTAGAAGTGGCGGAGTTGTATCACCTGAGGCCTTATACTGCCTCTGGGCCTTAGTCAAGTTGAAGGGTAGAGTTTCTTCTTCAAGGGAAGCAATGTATTCAATGTCTGCTAAGGTCATATGTTCCCCTGGCTCAAATATATCTGCTAACTGAAACAAGATGTCAACTTCTAAGGGTGTAACCAACTACTCCTTAGTCACATCCACATCTTTCCTGCTGCCAGCCAGAATGCTATAGATCATCCTAATGAATTCCATGTTGTTAAGGAGCAAAATTAAATGAATTAAAATAGGAGAAACTAACTCCATGGCATACAGTGCCTCCAGGCATTCTTCAACAAAATGAGTCAAGACATAGGTTAGATGGTCACCATGATGTCTCAGAAGTAAATGACTGTGACTCTTTCAGTCTGGACATTGCCTTGTTGGACAAAGATTACTTCGCATGCTCTAACTGTATTTCCAGCAAAAAATGAGTGAGCTCTGCAAACGTAAAATGTCTTTTTCCTCCTTTTCCAAAACGTAGTTACACAAAGTCTGAATCACAGTGAAATGGAATATGTTGATGAATTGTAGTCTATCCAAAATCTTGCTTAACATCCCCAAAAGCAACCTCTCCTTTAGTAAGTTTGTCAAATGGCTAGCAGGACATCATTAATAAGGCATCCATTGAACACAGGACAGTTTCTGTAGAAGAACTCAGAGTCAGCCCAAGACACTCCAAGATGAAGTTCTCAGCCCAAAGGAGATTTATTTGCCCCAGAGGGTAGGGATAAGGGACAAAGACAGGAGATAGACTATGAGGGAGAATTGGAAGGGAACAAGGGAGAGAAAAGAAAAGGGGAAAGAGCTGCCTGTGGATGGAGAGAAGACAGATGTGGCCCATAGGAAATGGTAAAAGGGGAAGAAACCCTGTGTTAGGATGAGGTGTTGAATTTTAATTGGGCATGTTAATTAGGTGAACCAAAGGGGAATTTTCATTGCCAAACTTTAATACTTTGCTAGCTGGACCTTGGTAGTCAGCCCAAAGTAGTAACCAAATAAGGGAGTAGACCTTGGAAGCTAGTTTTAGAAATGTAATCTAAAGGTTCTTAGCAAGGCAGGGGGAATGGGAGAAAGGGGGCTCTGTTTGCCATGCTCAGGCTGTCTAGAGTCCCTTCAGACTCAAATGCTACAGAATCTTGGAAGGATATTAACTGTTCTTTGAGCTGATCTACCATACCACTTAAAAGTTTCACAGTCTTTGGATTGGTTCATCTTTCTCCAAGATATTCAGATTCCAGTGACAAAGTCATCTGGAGACAAAAAAAAAAAAAAAAAAAAAAAAAAAAAAAAAAAAAAAAACACCTTTTTTTTTTTTTTCCAAAAATATACTACTTCCGAAATATTGTTCTGAGTTCAGCTGGACTACTGTCTTGGTTAAGGCCACCTTGGGAGCTGTCATGCTTCTGCCTGGGTGTGGGCGGCTGAGGGATCTGCTCCTGGGTTCACTGGAACTAGTTACTCCTGCGTCACACTTCTGGTCCCAACAGCAGTGTGGGCAGTGATTCAGCCTAGCCTTTGACATGTATTTTATGTGTATGACTAAGCATAAATGACCTGAAAATAAGAGGAACCAAGCTGTTCCATTATATTCTGGCTGACAACATTATATGGACGAAAACCCAAGGTCTGGAGGTGCGAACTAATCTATCCTTTGCCTACACTTTGTATTAATTTGCGTTCTCTTTTGCTGTAACAAAATACCGAACCAGGAACACCTTAAAGAACTTAAAGAGGAAGCGTTTATTCCGGCTTAAGTTTAATGGGGTTGCATACAGTCCATTATGCCTGAAAAGACAAGGCAGCAGAAGTAGCAGCCAGGAAGCAGAGCAAACAGGAAATGGAGCAAGGTTGTAAGCCTCAAGGCCCTCCCCCAGTGACCCGTCCTCCAATAGATTTCCTCTTCATGGTTCTGCACCTATCCAAAACAGTACTACTATTAGCTGAAGGTCCAAGTGTAACATGAGCCTCCTCAGAACTGTTTCACATCCATGCCAGCACCCATTTAGGAAGACAGCAAAACAAACCATCCCTTGAATCCCCATGAGCTTTCCTATGCTATCAGGTCAAGAGTCCCCTAGTTTGCCAACAATGGGCATAAAAAGGACTCAAATTTCTCCATTTCCATCATTTTCCCCATTCTGACCATGATTGCCTAGTTTTAGTAGGTTCAATATCCATATAATCCAAAGGGAGTCTGGAATGCATTATTGTGCACTTGAGGAAAGTGTCAAATATGTTCTAATAGTCCTCAGCTAGTTCCGGAATACATGGAGATCTTGAGATTTGTTTGTTTGTTTTGTTTTGTTTATCACTTGTAATGTCTAGTATTGATTGCTGGCTTGATAGTGTATACAATCTCCTTACAGACACACCTTTAGGCTTGTCTATAAAGGATATCCTAAATAAGATTTAGTGAGGTGGGAATTTCATCTTAAAAAAGGATAAAGGATGCACCATTCCTCAATCTGGAGTCCCAGACTGTCCAAAGAGTGGAAAGCTGACTGAGCAAGACCCTTCACCATTTCCTGCCTCCTGGTTACACGTGCATGAACAGCTGTCCCAGACTCCTGCACCCTCAAACTGAACTCTTCCTTAAGTAGCTCTGGTCAGGCATTTTGTCACAGCAGTAAAAGAATGAACAAAAACATCACTCATTCATGTTACCATCACATTTAAATTCAAGCCCAGACCCTGAGACTGCCTTTTCCTTATTGATCTAGTATGTTCCCTCTTCAGCTAAGCTATTACATTATCCTCTATTCTGGACCACAGATAATCCTCTCCTGATCTCTGAGAGTATTTGTCTCTAGTGTAAAACACACACACACACACACACACACACACAAACACACATATGCACGCATGCATGCGTGGATGGACGGATGGACAGACTTGAATCCAAATGCATCCATCTATTTTCTAGCAATGCTCCTTCCTCTAATGTTCTGTCTTCATCTTGGTTCCATCTCCTGGTGCTGTTGGATTTGCTCCATGACAGCCAGCCTGGAAAACTGTGCTTCTCATCATTTACTTTTGCTTGCCTTTGGTCACAAGGCCTCATGAAAACTGTGTTCTTAACATCAATATTTTCAGTCAGACTAGCAAGACTTTTTTAATCTGAAACAATACATCAGAAGGCCTGAGGCTCAGTTGGTATATTACTTGCTGTGCAAGTATGAGGACCTGAGTTCTGGACTCTAAGGTCCATTTTAAAAAGTCAGGCATGGTCATTCATGTCTATAAGTCTAATACAGAGTGGTTGGTGCAGAGTAAGAGAGATAGACAGATCCTTGGGCTTGCTAGCCAGCCTGTGTAGTCAATCAGTGACCAGTGGGTTCAATGAGAGACCTTGCCTCAAAAGAAAATGTGCAGAGTGACCTAAAGAAGATACACACCAACCAATGGTCTCTCTGTGACACACACACACACACACACACACACACACACACACACACACACACACAAAGAATACATAGATTGGATCAGAAAGGAAATGGCTCCAGGAAGAGAATTGAGACCTAAAGAAAAAGAGAAGAGATGTACTCTTTCCTGAGTATATTTCATCCTTGTTTTGTATCATGTGCACAAATAAAACTATTGAAACTAAAGGACCTATCCAGGATCTTCACTGCTGGCTCTGCTGCCATCTCATTTTCTTCATAGACTAAGAGATTTCTTGTTTGAAATGTCTCAGAGTTTCCAACTGCAACTGTCACAATAAATAATCAAATCTCCCTCTAAGTGGAGACTCACCCATGTCTCCCGCCTTAAGAAGAAATCTACCTTGGGCATGTCATGGACCCAGCTGCAGGACCACCCCTAGAAAGGGTGACTGGCTTTAAGAAAATGTGCTTTTCCTTCCCAGAACCCCTAGTCCAGTCCCCAGGCGCCACCATGAGATTCTCCTGAGTTCCACCCCGTTCTGGGTCTTCGTTTTTTATTGTTGTTGTTTGCCAGAGGCTACATTTGCTTTTAAATTCCCTAGTACTTTGGGCTTTTCAGACTCTTTCTACAGCTCCCTCTCCAACATGTGGCTAACCTTTATACCTAATCATCTGAATAGCATTGGTTGCTTTTTTATCCTCTTTTCTTTTCCATTCTCTTTCTCTACTCTTGGCAGCTGCTTGAGGTTCCATTTGAATTCATTCTGTTTTTCATTAATGAGACTAAACGCTCTGAGAGGGATCTGGAGTTCTCTGGTATTGTAGGGTAGTTCCAGCAAGACTCCCTGTGCAGTAACATGTCTTTTCTACCTTTTACTTCTTTAATAGGCAGGGAAACCAATCCTGTTTCTCCTCTCCCAGGCTGTATCTTAACTCTCAGACTTCATCATGGAAAAGAAAAAAACCAGTGTCAGTGGATCCTACGCGATGTTTCATTTTACCACTTCACTAATCCTAAACAGAAAGTACAAGTTCTCAATCTTTGAAAGTAGCTCGTGTTTCTATTCCATAAAGAAAGGATCAAAGCTAAGAAAGAGTCACCTTCCTCAAACCCTGTGGACCACAAGTATTGGAGATGAGACAAAACTGATGTCTCTAAGATCCTTCATGATTCATCTAGTTTCCTTTTGTTCCGTTTTTTGTTCTATTTTCTTACATGCTAATGCTGCGTGTATTCTTCCAGTACTGCTGACAGTGAGGCTGGATGTGTCTACTGAGAGGGACAATCTTGAGCATTTCAGGATTTAGCAACATCCTTCGCTTCTACTACTGTAACTTACAAGCACTAGTACATCAACTTTAAACAACCACAACTTTCTCCATTATAGTCTTGAGGGGGAACAGCATCCATGCATGTTTTCTAAATAAATCATCAGTTGTTTGGTTTCGATACAGGAAAAAAATGATCAAAAGATAAAAGTCAAGTGTTTATTTTTATGAAAAAAATGAAAGTCAAGTGGGAATTACAAGAAAGAGACAGCAACTTTTTTCTCAAAGTGTCTTGCTCAGTTGGCAGAGGCTGGACAGTAGCATCAAGGAACTAAGCGCTCTCCATATTGTTACTTTAAATTCTTATCCAGGAGAAGATGCTGAGGGCAATGGCTTTGCAGGCTATTCTCAGAGAAAATCCTCCCTAGACGCTGACTGTTCTCATCAGTGGCTCCTCGTGTCAGCAGTAGCCCCAGGTGACGCTTCCAAGCTGTCTAAGACAGCTGGCCCTGGGTCCCTGGAGCCTCATGCTGTTCAGAGAACTGCTCCTCCATGACTGGAAAGTAGGAAGTCTCCCATGCCTTCATTAACAGTCAGGACCTGAAGCACTCAGCAGGAAGCCACAGGGACCACCACAGTGGTCTATCCAGAATAAGAATTTCAAAGTTGTTTAGATTGTTCAAAGCCACTAGTCACCGTAATACCTCAGAGTGTACACAGTCCATTGTCTCTGTTAGCTCCCTTCATCTCTACAGATGTTATTCAGCTCAGAGAAAGTTTCTTCCCATGTTGCCCCAGCTCTGGCTTTAACTTTCTGAGTATTTTGCACACCTACTAACAATCCTCAAGCTTTATTTTATCTTCTCATAAGGCACAGTGGCATATAGACAAAGCAAACTATTAAAATATCCCTGGATAGTGTCTCCAACTGCTTCTTTTACAGAGAATGATCAAGATCTGTTTACAGCCTGAAGTCTTTGCTAGGACAGTACTAACCATCACCATTTGAGGGTAGTTGAGCACGTAGAGCAATAGGCTCTAACAAGATTCCAAGTACTGGCAGTATCACCTTGCACTAAAGCCATATACCAGGGAAGAAGTCTAAAGAGATGGATCAGTGGGTATAAACACTCGCTGTGTAAGTATGAAGCCCTTAGTTCAAATCCCCAACACCCATGATGTAAAAAGGCTGACTGCACCTATAACCCCAGATTGAGGGAAGGGAACAGGTAGATAGCTCCAGCCTGACTAGGTTAAACAGTGGGCAACTGGTTAAGTGAGAGACTCAAGGCAATATGACAGTTAGCAGTAGAGGAAAACAGCTGATGTTTTAATCTGATCTTGACATAATGTGTACACTCATGTGCTTATACAACATACCATATATGATACATACATACATCACACATGAACATAAACATGCATGCATGCACTGCTCAATTATATTGTAACTTCCAATTATTGTAATTGTTTGCACACTCTTGTGAGCTGAAGCAATGTGATCGTCTTAAAGACACAGAGGAATCACAATGTCAACTCCAGCACTTAGATGAAATTGACCTAAATCCCTTTTAAAAGTAGAGGTGCAATAAAATTGAAAACAAGTTAAATCTATCCACTTTAGAAAATAGTTTGGCAACCTCTCAAAACGGGCTTTTATATACTGAACCCCATTCTCAAGCATATATTCAAGAGAAATGAAAATGTCCAGTCAAAAACTGGCATATATTCATAACAGCATAATTCATAATAGCAAAGAGTAGAAATAGTCAAATCCCTACCAATCATAGAATAAACAAAAAAAGTGAATATAGTTTAGCTATTTAGAAGGGTATTATACAACCACACATGAAGAAAATTCTAACACATTCCACAATGTGGATGAGCCTTGAGAGAATCTTACAATGATTGTAAGAAAGAAGTCACAAGAATATATAGACATAGATATGTAATATGTGGTCATGTTTATATAAAATACACAGAATTGTGTTTACAGATGCAGAAAATTGATTGGTGATTGCTGAAATCTGATGAAGAGGAGGTAAGTGAAAAGTGACTGCTGATTTGTTTGAGATTGCTTTCCAGAACTGTAAAAATATCTTAAAATTTATTCTAGTGGTAGATGCAACACTCCATGGATACATTTAAAATTTCAAATCATACAGCAAAAACAACTTCAAAATGTCTTCAAATGCATCAAAATCATCATCACAAATATCAGGTACCCATGAGCAATCAAGAAATAACATGTCTTGGGAACTTCAAGAAATATTTAAATTTGTACTGTGAATTCAAGGTATTAACTTAATTACCAGATGTTGTTGACAGTAGGCTTGCAGTCTAATGGCATCTAGTTCTCTTTTTAAACTAGTCTGAACTTCACTTAAGATGATTTTATAGACAGCTGTCAAATGGGTCCAGATGAACAGGTTCACAATTTGTTATTAAAAGAATATTATGCTAAATGAATCCAAATTAATCATTTCTAAAAAAAAAAATCACTTCAGAACACCAAGTCTGGATGTTTTTTAAAACACAGAACCTTTTTATGCCAGGCTAACCTCACACTCACTGTGCAGCTCAGGGATGACCTAGAACTTCTGATCCTCTTGCCTCCACCTCTGGAGTTCTGGGATTACAGTGTGCATCCCCTCTTCATTGTCTTCAGTGTTAGAGGTCAGCCCTCTCTGCAAAACTGAGCTTAAATCCCAGCCCCTGAAACATTTGAAGGCATTCAACTGTTCTCCATAGAAAATAGCTTCATTCTCTCGATGTTTCAAGTGAAAACTACATCATGCTTTGGGAACATACGTTTTGCTTTTGAAACATTTTCAAACAATGGTATCTCGTTCCCCTTCTGACAAAGTACTAAAACTCAAGGAAAACAGAGAGCGAATATTTAAATTTGTTTCTCTTAATCTCTGAAGACATTAATTCAATAAACATAAATTAGTGACCCTTCATTAAATAAAAGTTCAGTTCTACAAATTGTCTTCCAAATACACAGTTATGAAGACCATGACTAGTTAAGTTGTTTCATTTTTGATTTTGTATTTATTTACTTGTTTGTTTGTTTGGTTGGTTGGTTGGTTGATTGGTCAGTTAGTTGGTTGACTTTAGAGACAGTCTTTGTATGTAGCCCAGGGGCTGGCTTTGTGCTCCTGATTCTCCTGCTTCAGTTTTCCCAAGAACTGGGGTCATAGGCATGCATCACTAAGGTCTTCCTAGCCTTCAACACTAAAAATAGAAATCCCAAATACATGTTCATCAATCGAAGCATGAAAACAAGTTATTCCCAGTGTAACATAAAACAATGGGCAAAATAATAGAGTAGAAATCAAATTGACCTCTTTAATTTCTGAGGCCATAGCACACTCCTGTGTATTTGAACAGTTTCTCAGTTATGAAGACGAGCACATTGCAAATTAAGCGCCCTATTTTGCTGCATCTCATGCTGGTGTGATGCTTGTTAATTTACTCTCATTTCATAAGTTTATTTCAGTAAAATATCTCCCTGTCCTCTGCAAGAGGTGTGAATTAAGATCAAAACCGGTCTGTTTCAGCATCCACCGCAATGCAGCCACTCGGGAGATCAAACACACACATGTTCTCTGTATTCTTTTATGTAAAAGAAATAGACTGGGTTGTCTCCTTCAGGAAACATATGAGAAATTTAAAACTTGAAAAAAAAATTGCACATAGGGACAAGAATAAAATTGCTGCAAAAAGAAAAAGAATGGGAAAAGCTGGACTGTCATTCAAGTCTCCTTGCTAAATAGGAGATCAAACTCTGGGTTTCTCTATTCAGCTTCATCCTGTTCCCTTTTATGTCATTTGGAGAACACATGAAGCAATTAAACCCAGGGCTTCTGTAGCCACAAAGGTTCTGGATGGCCTGGCACTCCATGCATCAGAAAGAAATGACTTCAGCACAGTGGGTAGTTTTTTTTTCAGGTATCACTTAGCCTGGAAGCTGTTCTTTCCCTGCCAAAAAGCCAGGGCTATCTCTAACAACTTCTTACTGCCAGGCAATGACAAGGGGACACAAAGCCAGGAGAAATTTCAAAGAGAAAGCCAAAGCCCAATCTGGGATCGGGTGATGGGGATGACATTCTCCGAGCCTGCTAGGAAAAAGAATAAACCTTTGGTAATAAATTAGGAACCTGGGGAATTAAAGCTATAAAGTGAGTTGAGAAAGACTTTTATAATAATTAACAGCAGGGTGTTGCAATAGAGAGAGAATCAAAACTCTCTCTGTTGTGATAAATGTTCTAATAGAGAAATACAGGAGACAGAAAAGTAAGCAACATCAGATCTGAGGCCAGAGCAACACACCAGGGCCCCAGGCTCAGCAAAGCCTGTGTCTTCCTGGCACAGCTGCAGTGAAATTACCCACCTTTCAAGAATCTATAAGCACAACCAGGAAGGGCTAACAGTGAGAAGAATCCATGTTTTTTTCAGTGAACCCACAGCTCAGAGGAAGTGTGTGTATTCTTATACAACTCATTTAAGAAAGAAAACTGTGCTAACCATGACTCAGCACATTTCTCTCTAACGCAAAGATAATAAAAATGGTAACTTGGGTATTTACTTTAGTTTAGAGAAACCTAAATATAAATGCATGTGTGGAAGAAGGGGCACATTTTCTGAAGCACAATTTGTAGCGGCTGTGTGTGTGACTGATTGATAAGCTAAACTGTGCTTCACATCTTTCTGTTGGTACAAGTCCTGCACCATTGCTCCCATGTTATCTGTAGAAGTTCCAAAACCACATCGAAATAGTTGGAGGATAACTGAAACAAGAAGCTGTCTCTCCATAGATATGTACAGGACAGACAAAAAGTGCTTCCTTCAGAAATCATCTCAGTGTGCCCAATCCTGTATAGAATTCATGTCCCTAGAAGAGGGATCCAAAATGGGCCTTTGTAGAGATGCTGATGAACTTGGCCCAACACACAACTTCTCTCAAGTCATACTCTCATGACAAGAGATATTACAGACAGTTTGTTTTTGCTCTATGCCATTAAATCACATACTAGCAGTAGGGTCTTAAAGCAGGAGATAATAGACTGTTACTGTAAAAACAATAATAGACAGATGAGATTTGCTATTCCTCTAAGTCGGGATTTTTAATAACTAACTTCTGTTCAATTTTTCACTTTATTATTCTATTTTATATGGATGTATGGATGGGTGTTCTGCCTGCATCCATCTCTGTGCGTGGTCACATGAGACCAGAAGAAGGTATCAGATGCTCTGGAACTGGAGATACAGAAAGTTGTTGCCATCGTGTGGGTGCTGGGAATCTAACCTAGGTCCTCCTGGGGAGTACCCAGTGCTCTTAACCACTGAGCCACTGCCCAGCCCAACACTAACTTCTTTCTAACAACAAGGAGTGGAATTCAGCATGAACTTATGTGTCTAACAAGGATCCCAAGTACCTGGACTCACAATATAGGAAATAACAACAGCATGCTTTCTACCCACTTCTTTTTTAATTTAAACTATAAAAATATTATATTGCTTCAGTTAGACAGTGCTTCGGGTTATAGCTAAATTTCTCTATGTGTTTCTATCTCTGAATAAAAAAAGTTAAGTAGGCTTGGAGGATTTGAGCTACTGGCAGTTATTTCTTTGTGTTTATTCTTGCTCTGTGTCCTGCCAAGAATCATAAAATGGGTCTTCTGGTATTCTGATAAGACTTGCTCGTGCTCCAACGGTTTGGAAATCTTTACCACATCACATCATTCTATTGAACTAAATGAAAGGGGCTCAATAAAAATTTAGAATATCTGAGCTGAAACAAAGATAAAATATCCACATGATGGTGATCATAGTGAGTGAAGACACAATTTCAACAATTTTGTCTCTAACATGGAAGATACAGCTGATGTCTGTCTATTCCTGGGCCAAGTACTTCATATCAAGAAACTGTAGCAAATTTCTCCATTTGAAAGGTCATGGTTTCACCTATGGTACAGCAAACTTCATCTGTGGTATATCTAAAACATGACAGTAGTACCAAACCAGTCTCTGTCAAGTGCTTGTTAAATATATGTGGCTTAATTACACTAAGGAGGTTTGAAAATTTCTGATCAATTTTTCTCATAAATGATTTATTTTCATCTTTTAACATCGATTCACCATTTCTAATCAATGAGTGCTATCCTAAGCACACCATACATATTATCTCCTTTAATCCTTACAACTCCTTAATCATTATCCCTGTTATTGGTAGAAAACACAGACATGAGAAAGATAAAAGTTTTGAAGGGAGCACCTAACTGATCTTAGAGAACTGGGCCTCAGACCTCCAGTCTAGCTCAGAATCCAAGCCCTTACCACAGGTCTCTCACATCTTCTCTGACCTTCACATAAGGCAGAGATCTCAGAAGAAAGCAGAATTTCTCACCTTGCATTCTGAAGGGAAAAAAAAAAAACCTCCTCTTTCTTTCACAGAATACAGAAAAACAAAAATTTGTTGCCACAAACGATATCCCCAGACAAGTCTGATGTTTTAAGATGTCACTTTGTCTCAGTCTGATCCACTAAAGACAGACAGACAGTAATTCCCAGGACTCTGTGCTGCTCTTCCCAAACTTGCTTAAGCCTAAATTTATGACAGCAAGACTGCAATGTTTCTCAGAAGCAACTGTGTGCCCTCTCCCACTAGGAACATTTGGATGCTGAGAAACCTTCTGATGATTACAACAGGCTGAATCTACCAGGTGGAAAAGAGGGATACTTTCAATATCCTGCAGTGAATAAGATACCTCCCCCAAAGAATATATCTGGTCTAAAACATCAACAGTATCACTGTTGAAGAACTCAGACTTCAGTGTTCATCTCTACAAATCCTCATGTCTGTAGCAATGTCCTGCTTGGCTTGTGGGGTCACAGTGCACAAAGCTAACGGAGAACAGCTTCGCTATCGCTCATTTGCCCATCCACTTCACATACCTTCATGTGTGTGACATAGCTTTGAAGTTGAAAACTTTGAAAAGTCCCTGGGATTTGTTTTATTAATTCTGCTACGATTGTAATATAATTTTTCAAATATCTAAGAAAGAATTCTTTGACAAGGTGACATTGTCAAGTAAAGATGAAAACAAGTTGCATTTATTTCCCATCATAAAAAGACATAGAGATTTGGCAAACATCAAAGATTGTCACTTTCAACCATCAATGCCTAAGACAATTTTTTTAATTGCTAGAATACATTTGTTTCACACTGTGATTTTGGAATATTTATCGCAAGGGTAAATATGAACACAAACCATGTCCATCAACTTAAAAGAGGTTACAAAGAGGATTTTGCCTTCATAGAAAGAAAAAATGATTTTTCTGTAGAATATAGCTTGTAAAAATGCCCTTGAAAATAGAAAATTCTTAGGGTTTTCTCATTCTTTGTACTACTTAGAAATATAAAGGAGTCTGGAATGAAAGTAAATCAAAACAATTTCTTTTTAACACTATGGTTTATACACAAAATGCTGCCACTAAAACACCAGCAGTGTGATGGGTGGCCTCCATCATTCTCTCTACTGTGTCTGCCCATTAGCTAATATGTCACCAACTCAAATTTCTGCGCGGAAGCCTGAGCCCTCTAGGACTGGCATTTCAAATAAAGAAAATTGACACCCACAGGAAGAGACACATTAAATTGCCTCTTTAGTTTTATGCTTTAACCAATGGTATTAACCAGCATCACTCAAAAGACTTCTAAAGTATGTGTACTTCTAAAAGAAAGTAGAGAATTGTTCAGTTATGGGATCAGGGCCCAGCATCCAACACAAGTATAAGACAGCCAATGCTTAATCTAGAATGTTCCATTTACTAAAAAAAAAAAAAAAAAAAAAAAGACGCTTCTCAGAAATCATGAATAACATATCACAAGACTGCTCTCCATAGTTCTAATATTTAAAAAGAATACAAGAAAATTTATAAAATAAATGAAATATAGAGAAGAGCTATCTTCCAAAACTGCATATTTCTTGTCTTGCAGTGTGACTTTAAAAGGTAAAAATACACAGTGAGAAACACAACAATCTCATAATTCCATCATTAAGGGGAAAATGGAAATCACTCCCCTATACAAATTGAGATACTCGGATCACTTAAGATTTGTGTATTTGGTTCATATTCAATTCTGTTAAGTCTTTTGTTTTTGTGTTGATTTTAATTTCCTGCTCCCCAAAGACATTTCCAAAAGTGTTCACTGTCAAAAAATGTCTTTTCTGTAGCAACTATTCCATTTCTCACAAAGTGCTGAAAGGATCTCTTACTAGCGGCTGTCACGCGTGGCAGGCCCTGAGTCTTATCAGGGCCATCAGCTGCTAATAGTGTGTGGCTCATTTTCCAGAAAATTTACCTGTATGAATTCTCTGAGACGAGGATAAATATGCATTCCAAAAGAGATGCTTTAGTTTCTGCTAAGACATTTTAAACTCTAGTATTTTGTTCAATGTGTGACATCATGGGCTGTATTCATATTGGTATATGAAAATGTTAAAAAATGAAAACAGGAAGTATATCATAGAATCAATGAAACAAGTTATAATTTTAGTTTGTCCGGACAATTCAAAATATCTCCTATCAAAGCTAATTCCTATCTCCCTCTGGAGATAAAAACATAGGCCAGGAGATACTTTATTTCTATTCCCGTCAGAATAGGGACATATACTTTCTGATACTCTCCTAGCAGACTCTCTATGTAGAAACTTTGCTCTTTGTCTTCTAGGAAGATTCTGGTGTTTTGGTCCCATTCTCTTCTAGATAAATGTCCTTACAGAAAAAGCAACCCCATTGCTACATTTATCTTCCTGAGCTATTATCTTCAATGAGACTTGGTTTCTAAATATTTTATCTGGACCCCTTTTCAGAACATGTCATGGTATTTTAGCCAACCTCTAGAAAACTGCCTATCCACTCTATTACCGAGCAGAGACATCTCTATTAAAGTAATTGCCATCTGGCTCTCATTTCTTAGTAGAAAGCAGAGCAGAATGGCAAAGAGTACATGTAATTGCCTTCTGTAGAAAATGATAAAATTACAGTAAAGAAAAAATAAAATAACCCACAGTGATAAATACAACAGGCAAAACATTTCTAAGAGGTATAGTAAGAGGAACAACATTGATTGGTTTAAGTAAACAGACGTTTTCCGATTTTCTTTGCAATGCTATGGATCATACCCAGAGCCTTGGACTTCCAACTAAGAACTTTGTCAATACGTCAAATCCTCACCCAGCTCAGTCATCTTGATATTTCTAATTGTCCTTTCCCAAAGGACAAGCAAGTTGAAGTTTTGGAAAAAAAATTACATTTTATTTACTTATGGAAATGTGTGTTGAGGAGGGTGGGTACATGTATGCCCTGGCAAATGTATGTACATCAAAGAAAAATGAGGGGTGGGGAGAGTTGATTCTTTCTACCATGTGAGTTCTGGGAATCAAATTCACCTTGTGAGGCCTGGCAGAAAGCAGTTTTACCCTCTGAGTTATTTCACTGACCTACAAGTAGAAATGTTAAGGATTCTCTTCTCCAAGGCAATGGTAAGTATATGAAACAATAGAAATGTTCATTAGTCAAATTTAGCCACATAATTCAAGATAACATATTATATATAATAAAAAATAAATAATTTTTATTATTCATTTAAAATTAATAAACAAAGATACCAAAAACTACCAAAGGTATCACATCAAAATACATGTGAGAAAGGGCTAGAGAGAGATGAAACAGTGGTAAGAGCAGTAGCTGATCTTCCAGAGAACACAGGTTCTACTCTGGAGACCCAAAAAGTGGCTCACAACCATCTGATAACTCCAGTTCCAGGAGATCTGTCACCCTCTACTGGCACCCCTGGACACTGAGCACTGCATGCACATGGTGCACAAACATGAAGAAAAAATAAACAAATAAATAATTTTAATTTGTTCAAATACCTTTGAGATGGTACTCTGTGGTGTTGAAACTGATTTTTTCCAGGTAGAACAGCAGATTTGCTGTGAGCTTGAGAATAGGCAAAATAATTGTAATTATGTCTTTAGAACAATTGTACTTCCTCTTCCTCCTCCTACTCTCCCTACTCTTTCTAACCTTCCTCTTCCTCATTCTCTCTATCTTTCACACATACAAAAATACACACACACACACACACACACACACACACACACACACGCATACACACACACATGCACACCTTTTTCTCCAGCTCAAGTAAACTAAAGTTGGTTTTGAAATGCAAATACTATCCTGGGAAAAATCTAGATGTTGCTGATTATAAGTGAAAACCTTTAGACTCGGGCAATTCCGGGCTACCTTAATCTGCTCAACCTAAAACCAAGCTTGCCAGAGAACAAAGTCCAGTCTCTCAGAGAGATCTGCCCATGGGACTCCAATTCAGGGGAGACTTCCTTCAAGAACTGTAAGTATAAACAAAAGGAATTCATCAGTACATATCCTATCAACTCTTTCATGGTTTAAAGATGAACAGACAACTAAGAATTGCCAACTATGCAGGAAAACAAAAAGGTTAAAAGTAACAATAAGCCGGGCGGCGGTGGCGCACGCCTTTAATCCCAGCACTCGGAAGGCAGAGCCAGGTGGATCTCTGCGAGTTCGAGGCCAGCCTGGTCTACAGAGCAAGTTCCAGGAAAGGCGCAAAGCTACACAGAGAAACCCTGTCCCCAAAAAAAAACAAAAAACAAAAAACAAAACAAACAAACAACAACAACAAATAGAATAGAATGACTGCAAATGGGGGTGATATCTAAGATTTGAGAACCGCTCTGAGTCTGGACTGCAGTGATGGTGACACAAGCTGAAAAGTTATTAGAACCCCTGGAAGAGATGGACACAGTTACATATCAGTTAAAGGTATTTTCAAAGGATAGATAGCTGATGGGTCAGAAACCGGTGTTAGCACAAAAATGTAGCACATCGTGTTAGATAATGGTTAGGAAAAACTTACAGAATATTGCCACAGGACAGAGGCTAACCACATCCTTCCCCATCTGTGTTTGCCAACTGTCCTTACCCAAAACAAATGCAAACTGTCTGCGCTTATTAGAAAGAACCAGACGAGAGAAAAGGAAAGCTGAGACAAATTACCCATGAGAGCTTGTTAGGAGTTACAGCATCGTGGCCCGAAGTTGGAGACTAAGCCTTCAGGTCCCAGAAGGAGCTTCAATTAGAAGGGGCAACCATCATCAAATACAGCATGCATGGGAGACTCTTGAAGGGGAGAATTCGTGACTGAGTTACACTACAGGCAGCATGATGGAGTCTTGAAGAGAGAGAGAGAGCATGATGGTATGCTGAAGACAGTGAGGCATCAGGACTGCAGGAGAGCAGAGCTTCCGGTTCTTGTAGTCTTGGACCAGGAAGGACTCTCCACACCACATGACACAGGGAGGTCTACTCTTCACATAAGGAGTTACAGAACAGAGAGGCACCAGATAAAAGGGAAGCTACAAATTAAAATTGCCTTGCCTTGCTCTTGCTCCAAATCACAAAGCACGGTGAGAGATGCTTCAAGGTCATAGCATAGCACACATTTTTTTTTTTTTTCAAGACAGAGTTTCTCTGTAGTTTTGGAGCCTGTCCTGGACTAGCTCTGTAGACCAGGCTGGCCTCGAACTCACAGAGATCCTCCCGCCTCTGCCTCCCGAGTGCTGGGATTACAGGTGTGCGCCGCCACCACCACCACCCAGCTACATTTTTTTTAATTTTTAAATGAACTTTTTATCTAGAAAAAGAGAAGCCACCAGGCACGGGGGCCTGATTTCTTGGAAAAGTAGCTAGAAACTGTGTGATCTTAATAGACATGGCTTAGGGATAAGAAGTGCTTTATAAGTTGGAGCAAGATGTTCATTAGGAGTTATACTCCCACTCACCACACTAAGAGATGAGGGGCTAACTTTCTTTAAATTTTTGCTTACTCCACTTATTTGTTGTGTGCATGTGCATGTGCACATGCTACTATTCACCTGTCTCCACAGAAGACAGTTACAGGAGTCAGTTCTCTCCTTCCACAGTTTGGGAATCAAACTTTGGCCACCAGACTTGGCAGCAATTGCCATTACCAGCTCAGCCATCTTGCCAGCCTTCTATATTTCTTGATAATTACGTTTTCAAAGAATAGTGCCCAGACCTTTGATAAAGACACCCCTGAGTTCAGAATGGTCAGTAGTCATCTAAAAGAAGTGTATCTCGAAGCAGTGTAGAATTAATGTATAATTACCAGTTTCTTACAGTAGGAACTGTAAGAAAACAGTCATCAGAGGCCAACCCATCTGACATTTAAAACCAAGCTGGAGACAACTTTTTCAAACGTAGTATTTTTTTAGTTGGCATGCAAAATGACTGGTTACTGATTACAGTGTCTTTTACATTCATCATTGTATTTTGCTGGCGTTTGCCTCCCAACCATTATCCTCCTTGCTCAGGACTTAAAGCCTTCTTGACCACAAGGAAATCAATGAAAGAAAATAATTGGCCCCTACAATGAAACAAAGCACGCAGAAAAGTGGAGCAAAAATGATTCAGTCTTCACAAGGCAAATTCAAAAAGCCAGGGCTACAGTTAGCTCCTGAACATGGAGGTGGAGAAACTTCTCAGCATAAAGAAAGAAAATGGAGAAAGACAATGATAGGAAACATGAGTCTATGATTTTCTGGACCTTTCAAATCCCCTGAGCTGTAAACGCAGGAAGCGCAAAGAAGCTGCAGAGAAATGAAATTCTACTGCTAAGGGAGGTTTGGGCAGCACAAACTTTCAGTTTATGTTTTTGGCTTTTCACACTATGATTTTAAAAAAATGCAACTCATTTTTCTGTGCTAAGCCAAAGAGCAACACAGAAAGAATAGGTGCTAGGGACCTTTGTTTTATTTTCTAAGAGGCGAGAAACCGCAGAGAACAGCTTGAGCTCTGGGCTAGCTATTCATATAGCTAGAGGTGAATTGTTAAATAACTATGTAATGTTTTATCAGACTTCACCTATTATTTGGCCTCAAAAGACATTGACCACAATTTGGCTCTATCCAATATAAGTGAAATAACTAAAATTATATTTATTAAATCACTTTTAATTAAAATGTTTTGATTATATTTTACTATTTCTTTCAGTGCAATATCATTTCCTTATTAATATTCCTTTTAATTTTCATCTTTTGTTATTTCAACTGAGAAGTGTAATAAAAAAGTACATTACACCAGACAAAACAGTGATAAAAATAATCAAGAAAATATAAAATATAAAATGCAGTTATATCATTGATCTAGGCAATCTGAATGTTTTCTCTATATTGTGCAGGCAGAGGCCAGTGTTTATTATGAGAAAAATGCCAAAGTTGACAGTTGCCAAAACACGTCTTTGTATTGAGTTGGGCTAAAGTGTTCAAGAAACTGGGAATGCACTCAGTAGAATGGTCTTGCACAGGGAGGGAAGATTTTCCCGGTATTGAGCGCTGGCAAAGATTGTTCTATACTCTAGCGACAGACATAAATGATGGAACTCCCTTAGGGCAGTGGAACCCAGATGACCTCAGGACTATGAATCTACTAACCCCAAATGGACAAAGGCAAAAAAGAGAGCCCTGACAGATGTGACAAATTTGTAAGAGTAACCCAAGAATGAAGGAAAGGTGGCAGCGTGCAATTGGCCCCTGCGGTTCTGGAATCTTCCAGAACATAAAAGCTATTGAGAAACAGGCTTCAGGTCCCAGGTAAAATATCTGCACATCTTATATAAAAAAAAAAAAAAAAAAACAAGGGCTAAATGAAAACAGAACATGCGCTCTGAAGATAGGCTTTTTATTTATTTTTTTTTTAAATTACCCATCCTCCAAGGCAGTATGAGGGACCAGCTCTGAGCAGACCAAATGTGTGGTAGGAACTGAAAAGTCTGAACGTGCAGCAGATGGGAGCTGCTAAAGGGAGAAATTCCTGTCAGTCTCTATCTCCTAAATGGTTTTGGTGATAAAGTATTTGTTGCCTGAGTTTTCCTTGAGAAACACTGACCAAATATCTATTTAGTAAATAAGTGATTGTACCAACGTTTATCCTGGTGAGACTGTGAGTTTACTTGGTCACTGGGGGAGCATGGGAAACCCCAGAAGCTATCACATCACCAAAAAAGCTCCATCCAAGCAGAGGTCAGGGTACATGAAAGCAGCGCCCCCGCTGTTTCTGGTTCCATCACCTCAAAGACAGCTTCCAGAGGACTGTAGCTCCCTGTTGCACTTTGTAAGTTTCTTCTGAATTTCTTGAGCTGTTCCCTCTGGGAGGGAATGTTTCAAGTCAGAGGAAATAGCCACACTACAGCATTCATGGCCAACTAAATGATATAATTTCATATTATACAAACCCATGTTCGTAGAAGTTAAACAGGTTCAGTATTTTAAAATGTCAAGAAAACAAATACCTTGCAGTAAGTTCATTTGGAGTTCCAAAAGATAGACTAGAACTTTGGTTGTTCGGATGGTTTTGTGAGCTAAATGGGTGTGCTAAGCACTATATGGCTGCTTGAATCACAACCTCTTAACATGGTTTCTAAGACCTGAACCTTCCCCTCCTTCAGCAATCCTGAACAGCCCAGTATGCGATATTTTTCCCAGACTAAAGCAATGGACCACTTTCAGCTAGCCCTTCCCTGAAGAAATGTTAGTCTCACAATTGGCCTCTAATTTACTAGAATTTCTGTTTAATCAATTTACCTAGGCAAATGAATTTTAAACAATAAGTTAGCTTCCTGTCACTGTCACAAGAATGCTTGAAAGAAAGCTGCTTCAAAGAACATAACTTTTCATTTTAATTTTCAGGGAATTCAGTTCATAGGCACTGGGCCCTGTGGCATAGCATATTATTGGGGGATCATGTAGCAAAGGAGGTATAGCCACCGTATGGTGACCAAGAAGTGAGAACAATGAAAGGGGTTGAAGGAGAGAGAGAGACAGAGACAGAGACAGAGACAGAGACAGAGACAGAGACAGAGAGAACATAACTAGGAAGTTAAAAGTCTTGGAACACATCTACATTTAGCTTGAACTGCCTATCACCAAAGTGACACCACTTTAAATTTGGAAGGACTCAAGACATTTGTGTTTTATAAGCTGGTAAAGTCCCTCTATTTTACACAAGATCATTGTTACGAGAACCACCAAGCCTTACCGGAAACTTATGGCAAGCACAATTCCCTCTTAAAAATTGTTAGTTTTAATTGACAATTATCTATAAATTTATGAGGAAAATATTTTGATATGTGTTCACAAGACAGGGAAATTAAATCAACCTAATTAACATATTTATCAATTCACATACTTATTGAATTACTATAGAAAAATTAAGCCTACTGTTGTAGCAAGTTTAAAATAAGCAAGACACTGTCATCAACTGCAGTCATCACACTCTGCATTGTGTCTACAAATGTTAGTCCTTTACCTCACTGAAATGTGCTCTTTGATGTGTCGCAGCCCTGGTGTCTGATAATCATCCTTCTGCTCTCTGCATCCATGCATTTGATTTCTGCAGATTCTTCACATGTGAGAGCATGCAGTGCTTGCCTTTACGTGCATGGCTTGTCTTGGTTAGAATAATATCCTCCACATTCATTCTCAGTGTTGCAAATGCCCAAATTCCTTTCATTTTAAAGAATAGATTACATATATATATATAAACTATATATAACATTATGCAAAATCATATAATAAATATAAAATGATATAGAGAGAGACATTTTATATATATATATATATTATATTAAATAAAATTATACAAAACTCCTTATATGTATATTATATATAATATATGTACATATTAATAACATATATGTGTGTATCATATATGTATATGTTATCATCTTTAACATAATATATATACAGACATATATATTATCATTACACACATACATACACACACACATACACACACACACCACACACAAACACACACACACACATACACACATGCACACACATGCACACACACATACACACACACACACACACACACACACGTACACACACATACACACATACACACACACATACACACATGCACACACATGCACACGCACACATACACACATGCACACACATGCACACACACACATACACACACACACACACACACACACACACACACACACACACACACAGAGTTTTGAGCCACTCAGGATGGGTGCTGACAACTGAACCTAGGACCTCTAAGAAAATAGTAAATGCTCTTAAATGCTGAGTTGATTCTTCAGCCACCAAAAAATACATTTTTAATTTCTCTGTTTTGTCTAAACAATGTGCTTTTTCCAGTACATCTCTATAAAACAAAGGTTTTTTGTTTGGGTATGTCTGTTGAAGTCTGAGAATGCCTTTCTTTCGATAACCAGTGACACTCTGTGCATATACAAATACAGCGAACACATCGACTCCTATAGCTGTAAATAAGTAGAAAGCCTAATTGAAATTTAAGGTCATTCCTGTCCTCTGTGCTATTTGCCCACATGTCATACAATTCAACAGGATTTCTTCCTTGTCTTCATTCCTTCTTGAACTCTTCAACTTAATCTCCGTAACAGCAGTGTTCTATGGCGCAGTCTATTCCCTGAATGTAGTATACTTAATTTTTTTAACTTTCATCAATTCTCTGTAGTTTTCACATCATGCATCGCAGTTCTACTCATCTCCCTGTCCTCTCCAATCCACTGTCTGCCCTTGAAAACTTCCACCCCAAAGCAAAACCAAATTTTAAAGAAACCTCCCCCACCCAAAACAAGCCCAAAAACAAAAACAAAATAAGAATATTGTCATGAAAGAAGATGTAGTGCAGCCCATTGAGTCACACAGTGTCTCCCTCAGTCCATTCATCTTTACTTTCAGTGTTCATTGCTATGAGTCCTTGGTCTGGTTCAAGGCCTCTGGCTCCTGCTACATCATCAATACTGGGCTCTCACCCACCGGGGCTCCTCTTGGATAGCCTGTTGTTGTCCTGTATCATGGAGATCCTGCTGCTTTGGATTTGTAGCTTTGTACCTTTAACATGCTCCAACATTGTCCCCTTCTCCTTTTTGAGGGTCTCAGAGTCATACATCAGCAATTTCAGATCTCTGACACTAACGTGTTGTGGGCACCACTGTCTGCTTGGTATGTGAGTAGGTATTAATCGACAGATACAGAACACACAGACAAGCTGGATATGATGGATTCAGTGTCATTATTACCTCATTCTCTTCTCAGAATTCAGTCTAACTTGAGCTGAATGTTGTAATACCATCCTAACTTCAAATTGAGAAGATAGAACTCTTCTTTTTAGGCACTCTGTGCCCTTATGATGCTTAATGATAAGTATACAGATCTATTTCCATAAACATATTGAAAATGGTAATAAAAAAAAGCAATGTTCTAACCATTCAATGTCATTATTTCTATCATGTTCCCTGACAATATTCAATTACATAAAATATATACAGATGCCACAAATAGGTTTTGGGATAAACACCTCATCTCTGGAAGGCAAAGAACCCTGCTAGAGCAGAAAGAAGCATGGAGACTTGGTCATGGATGATCCACTAGTTGTGAACATTCAATATGCTCTGCCCATGAACGAGATGTTCCCTGGAAAATGGAGAGTCCAGATTTCAGTGAGTCGATCTAAATGAGGTACATTTGCAGAACAGAAAGTGGTTCTCTCTGGTGACCTATTTCAGCATCTTGGAAATGATCGCCTGCCTTCCTAACTGGATTACAAACTTCACAGATGTGGAACTCCCTGAGAAATTAGTGCTCACTGCCCCCTTCACAAATGAGGACATCAGGCAGTTTTTAATAAACTGTACTTTTAAAGTACATCATCAGCAAACCAGGGAAGTAGTGAACCCACAGAACTGCAAAACAGCGAGTCCCTCATCCAAAATTATTTTACATCTCTGTTTTTCAACTACAAGTGATGCTATGCTTAAATATGCTTTCAAATGTATGTAATAATACGCTTGGGCTGTAACTGAAAGGAATTGGATGCATGTTTGTAAATGGTCTGGAAACTGTTTAGGACCAGAGCAGAGAGACCCAGCAGAGCACTTTAATGAGGAAGCCATATCTTTATTTTCAAGTTTAGCAATAACACACTAGAGTACAAGAATGTTGGCAGAAAGCAGCAGGTAAGTAGGGTTGCTGTGATAAAAGCCGTAAGAGAATTCTCGCAGAACAATCTATACAATTGGTCTTCTCCCTTCTCAGGAGCACAGCAGAAACTTAGGTGTTCCATTGAGATGTCTTACTGTAGAACATAAGCTAGCCAATTCCCAGCCCTGGTTCCTGGGCCTCCTGAGTATGTGAATGCAGGAAAATGCTAAAATGCCCAACAATGGGGGACTTTCTAATGAGGAATGCTAGAACCTGCTGAACCTGTGCTTCTGTGAGCTAACAGCTAAGAAAATTGAACTAACACGTCTTGGTTTTAAATGAGAGGCAGCGGCTGTCTTTGGGATCTAAAAAACAAAGACAGCTTCAGGATGAATTTTGGGTACTCAAGTCTAGATGGGGGCATCGTGAAATACACGTGGAAGAAAGGAGAGGGAGAATTAGACACTTTCCTACTAATTTTCAAAAAGTATTCACAAATTTTTAAATCTTACATTTTATTGTCCTTTAATTTGTTTCATCAATGTTATTTTTGATTCATTTAACAGCTTTATTGGGGGCATTATTGACATATAGAAAAGCAGTACATGTTTAATATATACAATTTGGATAGTTTGGACAGACAACCTGTCCAAATGTGCCACCATCACCACAACCAAGCCATTAAACACATTCATTGCTTCCAGAACTTTCCTTATGTCCTTTTATATGTCACTGGGGTTTTAATTTTGTTCTGGTGGTGATTTTGTGGTAAAACCATTTAGAATGTGTGCTCCATATGGTGTTGTTAACTGGGGGCACTGTGCTGTACTGCAGATTATCACCCCTGTTTCGTCTCGCAGAACTGACACTTCACGCCCCCTGTGTAAATCAGCCTTTTGTCATCACTCTCTAACAAACAGAAAACAACTAAGAGGATTATTAAGTCTCGGGATTTCACAGATTGTAGTCTGTGATCAGCCAGCTCCGTTGCTGAGGCCTGTGGTAAGGCAGAACCCCAAGTCTTAAAGACCATCTGGCAGGGAGAGAGCATGTAGCTCGGTCAAGAACATTCTTCTCTGGTGTGCACGAAGCCCTGGTTTCTATTCCCCGTCCCGCAAAAACAGGGCATGGTGGTGAATGTCTGTAGCCTAAGAACTAAAGCGCATGAGAATATGGGAAGATCAGAAGCTTAAGGTTAACTCCAAACCAGCCAGGGATACATTGACACCCCATCTAAAAGAAGAATTTAAAAGGAAGTGGGGGGGGGGACCAGAAAATTAGGTGGTAAGCACATTTGTATCCTTGTGACCACTAAGAAGCAGAGGGAGAGAATGCTTCTTCTTCCTTGTTTAGTCTGCCCAGGCCCTGGCCTATTGCATGGCTGCCACACTCAAGGCAAGCTTTGTCCACTTGATTAGCCAGCTCTGACTCCCAGACACACCGAAAAGTGTGTTGCTAATCTGTTGTGGAATAATATTTTAACTAGGTAAAGATGTGTTATGTTTGTTTCTGCTGCCTTTGTTAATGATGTAAAGATGTGTTATGCTTATTTGTTTATGCTGCATTTGTTTAATTATGTAAAGATGGGTTGCATTTGTTTCACCTTGCCTGCCTAAGGCACCTGGTTGATCTAATAAAAAGCTGAATGGCCAATAGCTAGGCAATAGAGGTATAGGTGGGGCTGGCGGGCAGAGAGACTAAGTAGGAGGAAGAATTTAGGCTTGAGAAAGAAGGAGAAGGAGAGAATGAGGGAGAAAGACTGGGAGTTGCCCAGGGCCAGAAGCCAGCCAGCCACCAGCCAGCCAGACATGAGAAGCAGCAGAAATAAGATATACAAAAGGAAAGAAAGGTTAAAAAAAAATCCCAAGGTAAACATAGCTAAAGAGAAACAGATTAAGTTATAAGAGCTAGTGGGACAACCATAAGATAAAGCCAAGCATTCATAACTAATAATAAGTCTGTGTCATGATTTGGGAGCTGGTTGGTGGCTCAAAAGAAAAAGGCTGCTACACTGATCTACCATTTTTAATTCAATAATCCTGAAGGTTGAGAACAAGCATCATACCCACTGAGCAAGATTTCGCCTCCCTCCTTCCCTCTGGTCTCTACTTCCGTGAGTTCAAATGTTTTCAATGCCTCTTATAAGTGCACAGTATGGATCTGGAGGATGTTATGCTTAGTGCAATAAGCCAGTCACAGAAGAAGTAACACTCGTGTGTATGACTCCACTTATGTGAGGTACCACTTATGTCATCATTATTTCACTGAAGGACTTTTTTTTCATGGCAAAAATCTGAAAGGACATAGAGATTTTCTCTATATCTCAGTGCTGTTATCTATGTGAAAAGTTGTCCCAATTCCACACAAAGTCATGAAAAAAATTCTACTGATAAAAATGTGTCAAGATGAAAACAGCAAAGTATTATCACATGGATATTTCAGGAGCTTGTTAAATTCCTTGACTTATTGGAAATTTCTTCATTAGTTAGAATTATCCTTACTAGACATACACTACCAATAACAAGTACAGTCACACAGGTTAAAGAGACGTTAAAGAAACACAAACTGAAATTGTAACCCTATAACTATGAATGAAAACCCTGAGATTTAAGCTAGTTTAATATAAAACATGCTGTCAACACCCCTATAAATAGAATAACAATTCTTTGAAACAAGCTGTTGCCATTGACTTCCTATAAATGGTGCAGAGGAACACAGCACAAAAGAGGATCACAGGGAATAGCATCAAGTAATCTCAACTGTACTTGGAAATGTAGACACTGTAGATATGTGCAGATAATGCCAGCATGGGAACATGCATGAACAAGCTGATTCTAACTCTGCTTCTTGTATGGAAATTAACTGCAAGGAGCCATTCTTGGAAACACAGATCTTCCAATAAAACTACTCAATATCACTCCTCTAAGCATTGCTATGCAACACACACACACACACACACACACACACACACACACACACACACACACACTTATTACATCAAATTTAGTTCTTCCTAATGGTGTTCTCTGGTATGGCATCTTCTTGGTCTCTCCATTTATGCCTCCTGAGTTTATCCACATTCCTCTTAAACTGCAACACTTAGGATTAAAAGTAATCAGCCAAGTATTGTCTGGTACCCAGAAGAGACAATGGCTCTCTCATTCTCTAAGCCATAGTTCCCTTAATTTATCTAAAGTTGTCCTAGCCTCTACAACAACATCTGACAGGCAATTTATCTGAAATGCACTTTCAACTCAACTCTCAGGTCCTCCTTGAAGGCTCTTTGGCATGCCTGCTTCCACCTTCATAGATTTGGGACCACAAATGTAAGTGCCTACTTTCATCCTGGATAAAAGTAGTCTGATTAGGGAGAACTTCCCAGACAGACAACGTTTTCAATGGATCCTGCTGTTACTGTACACAGTAGGCTCACTCTCCTTCTAAACTGAATATCATGTTCTTAAAAATTAATGAATGTGTAACTATGTATTAATTTAAGGAATATTAAATGAACAAGGGCATAGCTAGCCTTGTATGGATGAAAGATTTCTTTCTTCTGTAGACAATAGTTCATTTATAGAGATTCTGTGGACACAGACGTCTGATAATAAATCAACCTAAGGGCATTGCAATCGGGTTTATATTTATATGTCTAACTCACAGACACACAAGAGGTAATCTGCAATAGTGCCTTGATGAAGTCTAGATGCTAAGTGTACCTGTTTTGTTTTTTCTTTTCTGATCTATTACTGTAGGTGTTATGTCAAAAAATAATGAGGCAATCGCATCAATTGATATTCATGAATCTGAAAATAATTGCCATTTTCTCTCCAGGGGAGATTGGATTACAATTAGCAAGACAATGAATACCTGAAAAGAAATAGAGAGGTGGTACTCGAAATGGAATAAAGGAGTAAATAGAAGCAATAAAAGTAACTTCATCCACTATTTGATTCCATAACAATTAGCCCCATCTGCCTAACCACTTCAGATGAAGGCATGGGATCTTATGGGTTGTGTTGGGTGTAAATTGTCCCTACAAACTTGTGTGTTTGAAAACTTGCTGCCAGGCTGGATGAGAAGTTGTGGAATGTTGCAGAGGTGGGACATAGCTAGAGAAAATGGGTCACTTCAGAGAGGGTCTAATGTTTATGGTTCATCCCTCTGTTCTGGTCCAACCTGCCTGCATCCTGACTGTTGACACACCATAAAGATCCACCTCACACTTCCCTTGCCTATTTCCTGTCCTCACACCTCCCTGTCATTACACACTCTCAAAACATAAACCAAAGCAAGCTCTTCTTTCATTAAGTTGTTTCTGTTGTATCCTCTGTCATAGCAACAACAACAACAAAAAAAAAATAACCAACATAACATGCATGACAGATTTTCTGTTCTTAGGTACTAAATACATGCAAATTTTAAATAAATAATTTCCCATGACTCATTAACTTATATAAATTGTAAAGTTCATTTTAATAAAAATAATGTAGCCATAAATGTTTTTTGCTATTATTTGTTACTTGTTCAAATATTTGGTCTCTAAATACAAATAAGAAAAGAATTCAAATGAATCTTTTGAGAACTTTAATCAAGTAACAAAATGCCTTTTAGAATCAGAGCGACTCTCGTGTAGTAAAAGTAATAAACTCTTCAACTGGAGAGTTTATCTTTCCCTTTTTCAAACCTAAGACAATAAAAATGAAATAATAAAGAAACAAACTTTTAATGGCCTATAGATAATCACACCCCTGCTAAGATACTAGTTTAGTATCCTGCAGTTTAAACAGCTGCCATTTGTCAGATAATTGCTTGTGTTACTTCCCATCTTTGCATTAAAGCAGAATGCTATATTTGCACTTTTGGACTACTTTGTTTTGTAAGCTAAGGTGGTACACAAGAATCACTGAAATAACTTATCAAATTATCTTTGCTGCTTGGAAGGTAGAAAAGAAGTCCAAAGAAAGCTCAATATCCTAACAAAGAGATATGGTGCATGCTTAACTTGATTTTCCATTTTACCTCTAGAAAGAAATATGCCAGCACCTTGAATGTACAGTCATATAATTATCTCCATCATCCAAACTCTCATGTCTGCTCTAAGTTTGTAGACCTAATCATTCTACTCCAATAATTCTCAACTTTTAAGTTTCTTAAAAGATCATTTGGCCTAGATTCAGCCCAGTGAAACTTCTCCTAAAGGTCCAGTCTTCGAGTTCAAAGAGTAAATATGTTCATCATCTAAATTTGCAAGTCTGAAAACACAGCACTGTGTGCGGCCCACTTCACTATTTGTATTGAATCTTCTGCAGGCTGAAGTCCTCTGTGCTCTCCTTTTAGCATGATTCCAAGCCCATCCTGTGCCAAAGAATGACGGCAACAAAGTAACAAGTAAGGGAGATTTTTCTCCAAGACTCATACGTTAGGGTTCAGTATTACCAAAATAAGGCAAAAAGATTGGATACAGTTCTGCTCCCATCAATGGTAGGAGATCTGTTAGGTGCCGGGTGAGTTAGGAAGGAAGGAGGACAGGTGAAAGGAGCTGGCCAATGTGATTAGGCATCTGTTTTTGTGACTAGAAATTAGACTCCTACCCCCCTTCCTATAACCTGGAAAATGGGATGCCATCTTGGCTCATTTCAAGAGATGCCTGCCAAGTCCACGAGAGAGGCATTCCTTGACACAAAAACTAGGAAGAGACTTCTTTAAAATTTGCATCTGTGGCCAGGCGGTGGTGGCACACACCTTTAATCCCAGCACTCGGGAGGCAGAGGCAGGCAGATCTTTGTGAGTTCGAGGCCAGCCTGGTCTACAGAGTGAGCTCCAGGAAAGGCTCAAACCTACACAGAGAAACCCTGTCTCGGAAAAAAAAAATGCATCTGTGGAAAAGAAAGCTTAGTGTTATACATTTTCTAAAGTAGATGCTGCAAGAGAATAAAACATTTTGTTACTTGTTTAAAATCCTCAGAAGATTAATTTGGGCTCTTTTATTATTTCTACTTAGAGGTGAGAAAATATTTGAATAATTAAGATGTAATAGTCAAGCTAAAATACTTTGATGTCAACATTATTCTTAACAAAATTATCTTCAAACTTTATACGAATTGTTGAATAACTGGAAGAGTTTAATTTTCTTGCAATACTGGGAAGTATTCGGAGACTAAGAACAGAGCAGTCTTCTCACAGTCAAAAAGCTGATCTACTCAAAAGGAAATCCCCAAATCAGGGGATAATGAACACTCAGACATAAGATAACCACGAGCAGACGACTCCAGTCACTCTTACTCATCCACTACAAATGGGCCGCCTTGCAATCACAGTTAAAGTAACTTCTGATAGAGTAAGATTTTTTTTATTATTTTATACATGCATAGCAGTAGAGGAAGGAAAGTGGAAAAATATGATGGAGTATAGTATTTCTGTCCTTTCTGCTAAAATGGCATTCTCCCCAGGTGGGGAGTGGGGGGGAGACTAATCAAATTTCCATTTCCCTAGCAATCCCGGCAATTTCATAGAACTCGTACCAAAAACAACAGGCTAACATCTGGCATTTCAGCAGGACACCGGCATTGCCACTGGAGGCTGCTACCTGAGAAGCTGATCCTGTTCCAAAGACATCACAACCCAAAAAGCCACCTAGCATTCATCAGAGAAAGGCGCATTAAGAAGATAATACTTGAGAGATTAAGCTTCAGTCTTGCCTTCAGCCCCCTCAAGCATTAGGATGCCCTCCAGCCGCTGTTTCAACTCTTGCTTTATTGGCTCATTTTCTAGCCAAGCATCGCAGTTTACTCCGCTTGCAGCTCTCTCTGCCCTCTGCTTCCCCACGATTTTACCACTGACCAGTGACTTCCTTGGAGCAATGCAAGTACCGACCAGTGAGTCCACCAGGCACTCATAGTTACTGAGAAACTCAGGCTCACACAGGCAGCCTTAATTAAACTCTGTGGGACACTAAATAAAACCCAAACTAGTAAATAAGAGAAGAGACTTATGAAAAATGGAGGTGCTGGTAGGGGTGGGAAAGGGTGTGGGGAACGGAGGACCAGGATATGTAACGTACATGTTTGAAATTGTGATAAGAACATGTGTTACGAATATATATATATATATGGAATCTCAGAATTCACCAAGTATTCTAGATTTCCTAGAAATAAGGACCCATAAAGCTCATTTTCCAGAGACTTGATTATGTTTCAGAGCCCCCACCATATTGTGGTATGTATGAATGTATATATGTATGTGTGTATAGGTATGTGTGTATGCATGCATGCATGCATATGTATTATGTATGTATGTGTGTGTGTGTGTGTGTGTGTGTGTGTGTGTGTGTGTTTGTATGTCTGTCTACTAGTTTAAACATTAAGGCAACTCCACATAGTTAAAAGGGAGGTTTATTTTGTGAGGTAACTTACAAGTGAAGGGATAGGTTACAGGATCTGGGAAAGGTATGGCACAGACAGGTGGTGTTCTCTGGAGAACTCTGCTGGGTCTGCCTCCAGCGTCCAGGATCCAGGAACTAAGAGAGCTGGCCCATCCTGATCTCGGATCTTCAGGGTCCTCTCTTGGCTCTGCCTTCTAGGAGTGATAGTTACCAAAGCCTCAAAGACTTCCAGGTCAAAGCTGGAGTGGCTACCTACTACATATGTCTATAATAAACTTTTACCTTCAACAAAATAGAAAATAAGGAAAGAAAGGATTGTACCAGGCCAAATAAACTCGTGTACCTGTTATCTATGTTGCTGAGGATGTAACCAGACTTAGAGTAAGCTAGTTCCCCTTATGGGTGGTTCCTGCATTTCAAAAGTGAAAACCCTCACCTACTGTTCATCAGGAAACTTCCACAAGTGTGCTCCTCTCTACAGCACAGGTTGACATTCATGAGGAAAATCAGCCACAATATTCACTACTTTGGCAAATTACTTCTAAGATACCTGACCTTTGAAAACTAGATAATATTGAATGTGTTCACTTCTTCTCATCCTGGAAATCACGTATCTTGATAAGTCCACAGAAATAAATATGTCTAGACTGCAGTATCTTTTCTTCCTGCAGCATGCTACCACAAGAGTTTGAGACTTAATGTCATGCATTTATATTTATGAAGGACTAAATAAAGGAAATGTAAATCTGAACAATGGGTCTTTAAGACTCGAACATTGACGGAGTCAGTCTTCCACTGGGCAACCATTGGTTCACCCAAGAACATATATCCCATTGGCTCTACCCACAAATGTGACTAAAATTTTATGTTGCCACATAAAATAAAATATCATATTTCCTTTGCTCATTTCTGTCATGAACTAACTCCAGGAAAAGGCAGGATAAAATTCAGCCTTTCATTCATTCACTCCAGGGTATGCGTGCTGTTTTGCATTTATCATTTTTATGTAAGCAGTTAGGCAAAATACATTTTGTAAGTAAAAGGTGTAAAATATTTTTAAGGGCCTTAATGAAGTGTATGAAGTAGTCCCAAGTGAGCAAAATAACAACCACGTTGTTCTGACCGGCCACTCAGAGGCCACCAGGAGCATCTTCTCAGTCACAAGCACGGAGAGCCACTCAGCAAACACCGACAAAGGGATTTATCACAGTATCTCCCCTTCCTCTGTCTTCACCCATTTCCCAGTGCCCACTCACTAAAGCCCAGGGAAGCTTTAATGCAAAGGTTGATTTCAAACAGAACATTCAACACTTTCATGGAATGATACATGAGCCTCTCTGGATCCTTTAATTCCTTTGTACAGATTACTTCTTAACCTCAAATGTTGTACTGGGTTTCTTTCTTCATTTTTTTTTTCATATTTATTTTTACTCTTTTAGGGGAGGAAACAGAGAGAAATTGAAAAACCAAAGCAACATAAAAAGAAAGGTGCAATTGAAGAAAAGAAGACAAAAATGCTTTTAACTGGAGAATATACTCTGTATCCTTTAACAATGGAAACTTTTGATTGAGCAGGTTAATTGGCTATCCTGTGGTGTTGGGTGCTGTAGTTCACCAGAGCTACTTCCCTCTGAAAAGGATATAATTTGGTTCCTTGATGCTTCCTTCTGCCTTCACCATGCATTTTGTTGTAACTTTTCAACAGCAAATGTTTTGTGTTGTAAAGAAAATGATGACTGTAGTACAGCTGCAGGGGGAAGTAGGCATGGCTGTTTTCTTCTTGTTTTGTAGGACAAATAATTACAGTTTTAAATATTTATAGATTAAGTGGAACATTGGTTGTAATATAGGTTAGTAGGAAAACACCCTACACTGGCATTTTTTCAAAACACTGGTATGTCTGATTAAAGAAGTTAATCTTTGTGTGACTCTTATTTGTTCTGTTCTGTTTGAGTCAACACATGCTAAGCACTTTCTATGCACCATTCCTAGATCCAGACACTTTATATGGATTATTTTATTTCTTAGAAGCCTAGGCGATACCATATCTAAAACATGATTTATCACAATTTTAAGACACAGAAATTCCATCACTGTGTAGATATCCACAGGGAATGAGATCTGCATAGAAAAACAGCTAGTGGCATCCTCACATTCTCCAAAACGTCACTTGCAGAATGTCACTTTCAAATGCTACTTATGGAAGATCAAATATTATCTTAGGTCTCCATCAGCCAATGAATCAACAAAGTAAATGTATGGATTCTTGATGGATTGAAATTCAGTCTTTAGAAAGAAGGAATCCTGATATCCATAAGTCACTCTAACTAAAACAAGCAGATCCAGAAAGGCAATTATGCATAATAGCAGAGAGTAGAAGGGTAATTATCAGGACCAGGGGGTGGTAACTATAGACATGTAGACAAAATGATGCAAAAATTCAGTTATACAGCAATAATACTGATAATGCCTACATGTTATAGCATAAGAATACCAGCTAATTTAAATGGATGTTATTCTTTAAAATCTCTGAGAGCAGCTTTAAATATTCTGACTATATTTTTAAAATGAGGTAATGGATTCAGTACAGGCAGGTCCAGTCCCCTCCTTTCAGGCTGAGCAAAGTGTCCCTGTGTAAGCCCAAGGTTCCAAACAGCCAGCTTGTGCACTAAGGATAGGTCCAGGTCCCACTGCCTGGGTGCCTCCCAAACAGTTCAAGCTATTCAGTTCTCTCACTTATCCAGAGGGCCTGGGAGTCTTGGCCCTGGAGGAGATGGGAATAGAGGGGAGGGGCTGGGGGGGAAGGTGGGGGTGGGAGAGGGAGGACAGGGGAACCCATGGCTGATGTGTAAAATTAAAACACAAATATAATAAATTTTAAAAAAAGAAAAAAATGATGTAATGTATGTTTCTTACTTGATTTATCCATTCTACTCCAAAATGCACACATAATTCAAAACAGCATTTAGAATATCATATATAATTTCATTTAAATCCATCATCCATCAGTTGGTCACCACCACTAATGATCCAATTACTATGTATTTCACCATCTCATGCAAAAACTTATATGCCCAAATTATAGAATTCAACATATGAATTTGGACATAACTATTTTGTACATAATAAGCACATGGTCCAGTGTGT
Organism: Onychomys torridus; assembly: GCF_903995425.1. Taxonomy (NCBI): domain Eukaryota; kingdom Metazoa; phylum Chordata; class Mammalia; order Rodentia; family Cricetidae; genus Onychomys; species Onychomys torridus. Next base: position 52,485,838 of record NC_050459.1, read on the forward strand.
TTTTTCCTCACAGTTCTAACAAGCTGATTTTATGTATTGTAATGTAGGAAACTATGGGAGAACTACAGTGTTTTTATGGAGACAAATAAAGGCCCAATCACTTGCTTAAGATGTATTAGTAAGAACCAAGACTGATTCAAACTACAAGCTTCTGATTTCAACTGTAAGTTAGAATGAGTTTGGGGAACTTTTACTAATAAGCATGTGTTCTAATTCTTCATTGTACATGTATTTGTATTATGACATATTATACACATTCATTTGTCTAAAGCATTGACAGCTTTGTTAATATCTATACTGACCCAGATTTTACTTCTAAAGTTTTAGAAATGCAAATTATCCATTGTGGTAAAGCTGTAAGCTATCTCCCACAAGACTGACCACACTACATGGAATGTTGTTATTAAAGATTAATTCTTGGAGATGAATATGCAGCCTTTTAACCAGACAACTAGCTTTATAAGACATAAAATGTTATTCACTCAATCAACAAATAGTTTTGAGTATTTACTACATGCTAAAAAATATACTGGTCACTTGGAATATCTTAATCAAAAAACAAAATCTTACTGTTGTGTATATTTCCAATAGAGAGAAAATAAGAAAACTGTAGTAAATAATAAGGAGGGAAATTCTGTAAGTTTGACATGGTGGGTATTTTGAGAAGTGTAGAGCAGAACAGGAAGGATTTGGAATACCAGAGTAGTATGTGAGACAAATCACAGTTCTAAACATTTGTCAAGATAGTCTCATTGAAAGATGAGATTTGAACAAAGATTTGAAAAGGGAGTTAGCTAACTGGATATTGGACATTAGAGAAGAGGACAGTGGATGATGACTCAAGACTAGGGAACCAATCAGAGAAGAGAACTTGAAGACAGAGTGGAATCTACAATAGAAACATGGATATCTTGCTGGAAGTATGAATGTGGAGAAAGGTTCAAAAAAATGAGCTCACACGTCAAAAGGGGGTAAATATCCAGAATATATAGAGTCATGTAGTTCATAGTAAGGATACTAGCTTGTTCCAGGAATAAAGTGAGGAGTTAAACAACATTTTGGGGATAGTTAGGCTTACCTTAAAAGTTGAGCTGTACAGTCAAAGATGAGTGATCTTGATAATCTAACCCCCATGGCTCTACTTCCTGAGTGCTAGGATTACAAGAGAGTGTCACCATGCCTGGTTTATGCACACTTAATGTCTAACTCAAGGCTTTGTATCAGTAGGAGATGAACATACCTACTGACATACATCTTTAGCACCATGAAACAGCACCTTATAACTTCTGAATCCAGAATACTCACATATTTAAATAAAATTGAAGCAAATGTTCTGATTATAAGTCTTCCAGAACTTGATATTATAAGGCCCTATTACTGAAGACATTTTGAACACAAGGACATGGTGATAGCAAGCTAGTACTAACCAGAAGGTTTCTTCCCTATTAGCTAGCTTTCATGGCACCAGGGGGTGCTTTGAAGACTTGTTGGGAGAGAAAAGCCATCAACAGTCTTACCCAATTGTGCATTCTGCATGCTACAATAACTACTCTCCTGGCAAGGTATGCCTATTTATGCAATAGTGGCATGAATGTATGGAGGTAACCAACATCTTTTTAATTAAAATTAAGACCTGTTACAAAAGAGGGACTCTATGTCTAGTACTATAGATCTGCCTAAGAACCTGTAGTTAGGGAGATCATAGGGCCTAGGGAAAAAACTAGTACTATTATTTTGTTAAAGAAACATAATATTGAACTACCTTCTAAATACTACATATGTCTCATTGTTTATCAGTGAAGTGTCATTATGTAGTAGATGGTTAATACAGAGACTCACAACTGACCAAAGTGCATAGAATAAGTAAGTGGATGTGTTTAATTGACATCTGATTCACATCCACTACCACCCCATACCAACATTCATGGGATATAGTAGAAAGGGGGCCAGAAATATTGTAAGAGTTTCGGCTCAGAGAGGATTGCTACAAAATAGTTTCTTCACATTGACAGCTGCACTAATTGTAATCAGGGTGTTTTTAAAATAAAAAAGAAACAGAAGACATGACGTTAAGAAGAAGAGAAGGTGTTCTACGGGGACTGGAGTGAAAAGTGGAAAAAGCCAAGAGGTTTGCTGGTATTACAAGGTATGACAAGGTCAGGCTCCAGACGTGTTTTGAGGTTTCTGATGATATGATTGTCTAATGATTGCAAGTAGGGTTGAAGAAAAAGAAGTGTCCAGGAGGGACGCCAGGCTTTAGGACCATGACTGAGGGGCGAGGGCTGCTATAAAATGAGACAGAAAATGGCTGCTTATGAAGTCAGTTTGGGAGTTCAGGGGAGATAATAAATCCTCTTTCCCACAGCAAGTTTGAAGAAATTACCTGCTATCCAAATAAAGACTTTGGTGGAAACCTTGAGAATATGAATGTATGAATATAGAGTTTGGCAAAGATCTTCAGCCTGAAAATACACATCTATTATTAAATACCAATTGATAGTATATAATAAAAGCAGAGTAATTAAGATGTGTCACATCTTCATGTGGCTGTCTAAGTAAGGTTTGCAAATTTCCACAGGTTTTTGAGAGGAGGCTGAGGGGCATTAAAAAACACCATGGGCCGTGCAGTGGTGGCGCACACCTTTAATCCCAACACTCGGGAGGCAGAGCCAGGTGGATTTCTGTGAGTTTGAGGCCAGCCTGGGCTACCAAGTGAGTTCCAGGAAAGGCACAAAACTACACAGGGAAACCCTTTCTCAAAAAACAAAAACAAAAACAAAAACAAAAACAAAAAAACATATCATCAGTTTAGCCAATTCTCTGGACTCAAGAATAATGAAAGGGCAAAAATCATTTGTAGGAAATTATCTCAAATATCAAAGGCACAGAGACAGCATTATTGCTTTATCAGTGAACCTTGATACATCACGACTGAGAACTGAGAACTAGGGAGCAGGAGGCTCAGAGTGCTTAGATACCATGACAAAAGACTCAACTTTATTCGGAAATGGCAACTTCTGGCTTAGCTTCTTGTAGGTAGTTTTCTGACTCTATTCAAGCTCTAAGAAACCAGGGGCAAGGAGAATGCATTCTGGAGATAGCACACAAATAAGGAGAAGGAAGGAAGTCTCAGCCAAATGAGCACATCTCATTAACTTGCCTAGCACCAGCCACTTGGGGTAATCGCTCAATTAGACTGTACTTTCCTTCCTCTGTGGGCTTATATAGAATTTATCTGTCTAAATCTATTTAGAATAATCCTAAACAGAGGAGGAGAAATGTCTACATAATTTATGGAAGTTGTTTCCCATCTATAAATCAATGGGAACTTATTATGTAGATTCCTTAATTTATACTCACAGTCATAAAACTGCCATGTTTTCTATGTAATCACTTTGGTAACAAAGAGCAAATACCTGAAAAAAAAAAAACTATTTTTCTTGGACAATGTATAGCCTATGCATTTCAGTGATCTATATTCAATATATTTTTTTCATTCCTGTGTACTTTCAAATAAAACTATCTCAAAGTCTACAATGATATTCACATATGTACTGAGAACAATGTGTTTCACACATTCTCTTATGGGAATTGATCTTCTTTGGTTTTTATTTCCAATTATATCCCTTGTGTTTTCACTGATATTTTCTATACTATCAAGAAAATAAAATGAGAATTTTTATGTAAAGACTTGCAAGTTAAGGTTCACTAGAAAAAAACCTGGATTATGCTTATGGAATATGAAAAGGGAGCAACAATAATCAAGATGTGGGGAAATCCATTGAATTATGAAACTAAATTTTTCTTTCTTAATTTTAACTTTTCTATTTTATGTATATGTCCATGTGCCACATACATACCTGGTGTCCACAGAAGCCAGAAAATGGTTTTGGATCCCCTGTAATGGGAATTACAGGTAACTGTGAGCCCCCATGTAGGTTCTGGAAACTGAATCCTGTTCCTTTACAAAAGCAACAAGTACTCTTAGCTCTTAACTGCAGCACCAGAAATTGTCTTTCTTATGTTTCCATTGCCAGGCTAAATTGTCTGTCAGTATATTTTTAATTAGTCATTAATACCTGGGAATTTCTATATTTAATATGACCTCTAGATTTGACTTAAACATATTTTAAGTTAATAGGTGAACTTATTCAATATATTCACATGTCAAGCATAGATGAGAAAAGCATATTTCCTCACATAGATAAATTGTGCTATTATTTTCTGGTTTTAATCACCAAGGCAATCAACTGACATTCAAATAATAACATATGTAACAAGGTACCTACTAATGAAAGGGATTATGTAAAAAAAAAACTGTAAAATTATGGCTGAGATACAGAAATGAAGCTCTTTTTCTGTAAAATGGCAGGTAAGTAGATCAGGTCTACATGATGAGTGAGGAGGTTATTATAGGTTTGAAACTGGTTCTGATAATTCTTAAAACCCACACTGAAGTCTGCTGCTTGCTTCCATAAATCAATGGAGGCTGTGAAAAAGGGAAGAACTTTTTAATTAGAAAGAGTATCAGATAAAATAGGTAAATCATTAATCTAGGTAAGGTTTGTTATTCCATATAATTCAGCTAAAATCATACAAGGAGAAACAATTTTAATAGAGCCCTGTGACAAGCAAAAGACTACCTAAACATCCCTAGTGATAATTCAGATTCCTATGTTTAAAAGTCGTCAGGAAATAGTCTAGTTAAGAGCATTGAAATTCCTTTCTAAAGTAGCCTATGACTGTAATACAGCTCAGAATCAAGCTCTGTCTTAACCAGCTCATATTTGTCCAGAGCAATGGTCCAAGAGTCGGACTCTGCTGGTCTCTCATTCACCAGCCAAGAGTGAGAAAAGCCTTCAAAGGGGCCCCTTGAAATCCTGAGTGAGCAATCTAGTATTCTGATGTCAAATAAATATCCCCATCAGACTTTCAGTACCATAGTGTTTGAAGGATAAAACAGCCATTCATCTCCTAATGAGTGTCAGGAAGACTATTCAAGAAGGAATATCATAGCAGAACAGTTGTAGGGCTGTCTATAACAGAGCTTTGTGGTGAAGGTGCATATTGAGGAGTGGAAATTTACAGACAAAAAGCCATATGCAGGTCCCAGAACTATGAAGAGGAAACATCGGGATCAAAAAAGGATTCTGACTCACCCAACGTAGCAGAATTCTTTTTAATTCTTTGAGAACTTCATACATCCATACAAGGTATTTTTACCATATTCATCTCCCACCTCTCCCCCAACCCCCTCATATCCACTCCCAACTCCTCCCAAATCTGTCTTTGTTGTTGAGTTTTGCTTTTTTTTTTTTTTTTAATAATCCACTGTGTCCCATTTTGCTTCCTATAAACTCACAGGTGTGAGGCCATCGACTGGAATATGATCAATCTACCAGGGGCCACATCCTTAAAGAAAACTGAATCCCCCTACCCAACAAGACATCAAGTGGCAATAATTCTCAGCAAGTGGTGTCTCCTGAGACCCTTCCCCACTCTATGGGACCAGAGATATCAGACACCACCTGGAATGAAAAGGCCAATCAATTATTGTGGGTAGAAGATTCTGACTAAGTTCTTGCCAGGGTTCTTGCTGAAAATGGGTAAAGCAGAGTGGCAGGGGATGTCTTTTAGTGTGCTGTGAATATGTGTTGTTCCCATCAGTTAATAAATAAGCTGCTTTGGCCTACAGCAAGGCAGCTTAGAGGCAGGCAGAAAATCCAAGGAGAGAGAAAGGACGGAGAAAGGCAGAGGTGGGGGATACACCAACCTGCCCCAAAGGAGCAGCATGCCAACAGACGGGTAGTACCATGGCTCCACGGCAACATATAGATTAATAGGAATGCTTTAAGTTATAAGAGCTACCTATCAAGAAGCCTGCCATAGGCTATGCAATTGGTAATTAATATTAAGTCTCTGAATGATCATTTTATAAGCAGCTTTGGGACTGTGGGGCTGGGCAGGAATGGGGGAAAACTTACCACTACGTTTTGGCACTCAACATGGTAGCAAGAATTTCCACCCAAAACCTGAGAAAGTTTAAAAAGTGATTCAAAAATGGAGCCAAAGTAGCTTCCTAGTTGTGTCTCTCAGGCAAGCCATGATACAGAGAACCTGCAGCATGCCAGCTTGAGTACAGCTCAGTGGATTCCCACCACACACGGAGGTGTCTCCAAGCCACACAGCACACTGTGTGGTGGATTTAGCTTTAGCTTTTCCTAGTTAAAAAAAAAAAAAAAAAAGTTGCTGGGCTGCACGCTGCTGGATAGAGAAATAGACCCACTGCTTTCCAGACTTGGTAGTGAGCATGGCTCCCAGAGCCGGCAGAAAATGTACCACCACCATGTAGGGAAGCTGAGGGGGGCAGAATCAGCAGCCAAAGCTGCCACTTCAGTCTCAACCATGCTGCAATTTAAAGCCATGATCAGAAAAGGATTATAGATGCACTATAAAACAGATTCAGATGGAATAAACTTCTAAATGGTTTACAAAGTATGTAAATGATACCTAGACTTGAGAGAGAGAAGAGAAAGGATATAGATAGTCATAAAAATAAAGTCTTAAAAAATAAAATAATATGGCCGGGCAGTGGTGGTGCATGCCTTTAATCCCAGCACTTGGGAGGCAGAGGCAGGTGGAGCTCTGTGAGTTCAAGGCCAGCCTGGGCTACAGAGTGAGTTCCAAGAAAGTACACAGAAAAACCCTGTCTCAAAAAACTATAAATAAATAAATATAACATATAAAAGTATAATAAGCCACTTAAAGATGAAATTATGCAGAGAATCTGGATTGTGTTGTCTTTGATATGTTTAACTAGAGAGAGACATTTAATTATAAAGGCTACTGAGTTTAACCAATATGTATATTTTAAAGGTATCTTTACTTCAAAATTTGTGTCTAAGGATACATTGCTTGGGAAAAGAGGTTCTGTTTTTCTTTACACAGAAGATGAGAAGCTGTGGATTCCTTCCAGGTTAATATGGTTCCATCAAGGAAGACGCCCTGAGAGGTCTCCAGATAATCCAACATCCAGAACAGCTTCAAGGCAACTGGCTCAGAGAATACAGCCTCACAGACTACTCCAGTCAGGACTTGACCATAATCCTAAAATTTTTTCTATCTCCATAAGACTATCAGCACCCCCACTCAATAGGAAGTAGCCTAGAACAATATACCCACATTTCCAAAATATAGATTCTAGGTGTTTGTCTCTGTTTAGGTTCTTATTCACAAATTGTTATTGGTCATAGTCTATCTCTTTCTAAAATAAGAAAGGAGGATATGATATAGAAATGTATGATATAGCTATGATAGGATGAAAGGGTAGATTATTGAATCTACTTTTAAAGAGCAACAACTTGTTTAAAATGTTTTACATTGCTATAGATTTTAGTTTATTACAAATTTAAAGTTAATTGTGTTATACTATAAGTATATTTCTACTCTTGTTTAAGGTATTATGTTTGTGTAGTTCATTTAAAATTGTAATGTATGTATGTATTTAAAATTGTGATGTATTAATAAATAAAGATTAATAATTAGTCATCCATGATAATCAAACATAGAGTCATATTAGTTAAGTTTTCTAGGTATACACAGATATATTTCAAGTAGGTAGGTAATCTTCAAATACTTCAAAGACATACAGAATATGGCATTTAAAGTGTTTTAAGAACTTAGACTTTTCTGGACAATGAGACATGTCTGCTCCTAGCAGCACCAATTACTTCAAAGAGGACGATGGGCATTGAAGAAACTCATTATGGTTTGCTTTCTTTGTGGCAAAAGTTAGCCACTGGGCAAAAAAGGGCCCTTGCACCAACTGATTGACAATATGTTATATAAACTGGACATGCAGGAACCATAGGAAGGTGACCAATGAACTTTGCAAGACAAGATGGTTCTTCAGGTTCCTGCTTCACAGAGGAGACTGCCAGACATTCTACAAGATACAGGGGAAAGTGACTGAGAGACTCTAGACCTATAGGCTGAAGATGGATGCCCCAAAGTTGCAGAGGAACTTTGGGTGACTATCCAGGAAGCCAGCTGTTTCTGTCATTTCCAGAATTTTGGAAGTTACTTACAAAGCACTTTTTGTTTATCTAGGTAACAGTATATCCTGCTGGGACCTTTGATAGAGTTGAAAACTAGATAGTTATAATTATAATTTTCCTTGGTTATGATAAGAGATAAATTAGATATGAAACTTTAGATTCACAAATACAGGATAGATGATAAAATATGTTAATTTTGCCAAATACAAATAGACTAGATATTGTAACTGTAATTCTTGCTTAATAATTGTTTGTTATCTATAACTTTACTATATTAAAGCCAAAACCTTCCTTTTTTATTAGATAGAAGAGGGGCAGTGCTAAGGGAGGTTTTTCTGTACTCTGTGAATATATGTTGTTCCCATTAGTTAATAAATAAGCTGCTTTAGCCCTTCCAGGCAGGTGAAAAATCCAAGGAGGGAGAAAGAATGAAGAAAGGCAGAGGCAGGAGAGACACCAACCCATCGCCAAAGCAGCAGCATGCTAGCGGTCAGGTAACGCCATGGCCACATGGCGACATACAGATTAATAGAAATGGGTTAAGTTATAAGAGATAGCTAGCAAGAAGCCTGTCACAGGCCATGCAATTGGTAATTAATATTAAGCCTCTGAATGATTATTTTACAAGTGGCCACGGGATGGTGGGTCCAGGTGGGACCAGAGAAAACTTACCACTACAGCAGAGATCCACATAGAAGCCTAAAATCAGTCTATAATTAAGCAAAAGGTTCATAAAAGCCTGGCTACAGTTTGGTCAAGGAGAGAACCTGTCACTTTCTATTCTTCTCTCAAATCACACTGTCATATTTTCCAAAAGTTCCTTCCTGGAAGGGGCACCTCAAGAAGGTTTTTCTCAACCCCTTCACTTTCCAAATTCAATCTGCTTCCTGGATGTTTTGGGGATTTGGAGGGCTTTTGAAATAAGATGTCACACTAGGTACTGGAGCTCACTGTGCAGCTCACAGTAGCCTTGAACTGATAGTGGTCCTTCTGCCTTGGCCTCCTGGATGCTTGGACTGAAGTATTAGCTACTAACCCAACATGTCTCTTTATGGAAAAGAAAAAAAGAAGTGAACCAGGATGAACAAGAGGAAAATTTATTGGTTGTTAAAAGTACTCACTTCTAATCTTTATTTCCAAGTGTAGAGAAAATTCTTTGGGAGGAAAAAACAGAACATCAAGTCAGTAGATCCTGTATCAGCTTATGAAATTCTCCTACCATCAATTTGAATGAGAAGTTGTCATCCTAGAACGTTCCAAATGCCACTCAACTGCCTCCTTAGTTTATTTTTTTAAGTCAGATACATAAACAATTCCCTCAGCTTCTCACTTTCTGAATTAATAAAGATGAGTTTTCAAAGCCCTCAAATGCCCCATAGACAAGATAAGCATTAAATGTGTGAAAGCTGGTACCTGTGAGCCTGACAGAAGAAAGCGGAGCGTTTTAAAAAGTGGAAAAGAAGAGAGCTCACCATAAGACAGCAGCCCCAGAAACCCTTGTTTTGCTGATAGGTGAGTTAATGATCACTTTTGATCTCAGCTGGAACCATCTAGTACTTGGAATTTATTATGCAGGCAATTACCAGTAATAACGAGTTTTGCCAGAATGTAGCAACTACTTTTCAAGACGATTTTAAATTATAAAAAGCAATAGTTATCCATCAGGAAATTACTAAGAGATGAGTGGCAACAGGAATATATTAGCAAGCAGAGTTTAAGGAGAGGGAATTTTATTAAGTGCTATCTGCCTTACATTCTTGGAGGGGGAGGGATCAATATTCTGTGCAAGGAGAGACAAATGGGTCAACAGCGGTGATTATGATGCATGCTGTTCTCACTCACACGTTGTAACCCATAGATTTATCAATGTGGTTCAAAATACCATCCACTCCCATTGCAGGAAGTACTTTAATTATAAGGTTAGAGCACAGGAAACTACCTCCAAGTTCTCATGTTTTCTTCTTGATCCTATACTGCCCCCCTATGGAAATGGACTAAGGACCCCTGTCTGTGCTTCTTGAATTTTAAAAAATAAATGCTTTTGTCATCTTATCAAAAATTTCATGAAACTTGGAGAATCTTTGAAAGTTATAAATGAAACATGTGAGATGGTATCATCCCTGAAGTTCACTATACACATGAACTTAAGGAGAATTCCATCCGCATTTAATTAAAAAAAAGAAAATGTGTGGTCACCAGAGAGAGCTCTGAAACATGCCAAGGCTACAACTGTTACTGAGTAAGTCTGTATAACTAAGATATCATCAACATAAAGAGGCTTTTTAGTATGCTTCTAATGCCTAGCTGGCAATGAGGTGGTTTGAAATATTGTGCTATTTCTACCAAATCAATTTCAAAGAGTATGAAGTAGAAAGACCATCCCTGCAGACTTTCAAAACAGCAATATGTGGAGTTTGAAATATATAAGATTGCAGGCAAGCAGTCAAGTATGTACATCTTGTGCAGTGTGTGTGAATAAAAAACACCATAATGAAAATTGAGTGAGATGAGCACAGCACATGACGGATCTGTTTTACTTCTTGTTATGTGATATATGCACTTGTTATCAAAAGCCATAAGACGCCATGAACACATCCATCATCGAAGCAGCTTGGATATTATGCACAATGTGCTGCTTAGACTGTAAAATGAAATAAAGCTATTAATTTCTTTGCTCCGGTCAATGAGGCAAAGCCATGAAAATGAATTGCCATTGTAAACACTTGCTAATATCACCCCTCTAATATTTATTAAACAATGTGAGGATGGGAAGTCTAAACATGAGAACTTGATTTTTCCCCACCTAGTAGTTGGCCTCAGTTGATTCCCCTTCACTAACTTTTTACTGTCTCATAAATTCCAGCATAAGAAGTTTAACTCCAGGAAGAAACAAGAGAAGTGGGGGGAGGGGCGGGGGAGCAGCCAAAGTCCAATACCGCTATTTATGATGTATATAAATCTGAGTCGTTTTGGTATCACTGTTCTTGTAAGATGAAGAACATGATCTATTGATTCCCACAAGTCTAACCCAGTGCTGGTTCCCTGTGGATTTAATGAAACACGGGCATTTTCCTGCATTATAATGACTCTGTCTCCTCACTAGCACTGCGTTCATTCATTGCTGAGTTTTGCAGGTCTCCTAAAGCTTATGGCTCTTTTACTAATACTGTGATGAATATTTTGTACAGCATAATAAAATAGCCCACAAATTTTAATTTTTACCTTCTGTTCTGCATAATTACAACTACCTCCCTTAGGAATAGAGGGGTAGCCTTGGTTCAATTATTGCTATACCTTATTATTTTCAAATGAAGCAATAAACAATGCTGAGAAGAAGGGATTTGAGTGCAGAGTTTTAAATCACGGTATACAGAGACAAGAAATAACAAGAGTAGCACCAGCAACAGAGACAGAGAAACACAGATGGGTGCTCAGATCTCTGTGGTCAGGCCACATTTTTTTTAAAGTGGATTTCTACAAATGTCTATTTTGTGACTTAAGGGTCAACAACAATAATAAGATGAGCTAGTAGCTATTGAGTCATTATATTTGCCAGAAAACAATACATGTTATCAAACTTAATTCCCATTAAACTAATGGAGACAAATATTATTGTCTCCGTGTTGTATGTAAAGAAAATAAACTTGATTGGTATAAACAATGAGCTATCACGAGGAGCCAGAATAATTATCTTTCAGTTTGTCTTTCTCTTTAGTTCCTATGGATTCATGTCTAGCCCTTAGGAAGCAAAAACCATAATAAAGGCTTGGAGGTTATTATTTTAAATGTAGTCACAAGTTTATGATGGCATGATCTACTTTTTAATTGACCTGATCTTCAGGATGGTATGAAAGTGATACACATTTAGTAGGAATTGGACTTTGAATTTGAATAACAATCTTTTCCCAACAGTCTCTTGTGATACTTCTGTTATCCATGAGCTACGATTTCCCATTAGTTACATGGTCAATTTAGAGAGTGAACAACACACATTTTACAGTATATGTGGTATTAAGCTACAATGTTTGCTTAGATAACTACATTAAGTACCCTGTCACAACTTACAATGTTTACAAATTACACTGTGTTTATAGGATGGTAACTCCACTATAAGTTGAGGCACATCTATGAGACATGAAAAGCAAATGAATGGGTTTCTTTGAAGCTCCTTCAGAGCAAGCCTTCAGCAGAGTGTGTGGAAAACAGTAGCTTCAAACGGAGGAAATGTAAGCTCCCTCTTGGTTTGAAAACTTCTGGAGTGGGAACTGTTATTGTTTCTATTTTGGGAAATGCCAATATGATAAAGGCCACTACTACTACTACTAATCATGACAGACAGAGATGCACCAGCTATGAATAAATAAAGGAATCATGAGACATGCAGTTATCTCAACAACTCCCATTACTCTTGGTGAAATTGTCTCTTCTTATATTATACAGTATGTTTGACACTATGCAGAACAGAAATTCTTTCCATCCATCTTTCCTTAAACTTCTATTATTACACGAATTACTAAATGGTCTTTTAATTAAAAAAAAAAAAAAAAACAGAGCCAGATATTGGGGTAAATGCTGAAAACTCAAAGAGACAAAAGAATAAACCCCTGCCACATCTTACCTAGGGCTCCTCAGCCTGAAAAGCTTCTGTTCCTGTCTCCTCACACCCACCCTTTCTCTGCCCAGCCATCACTTCCTTCCTAGTACTAGGATTAATGGCTTGTGTGCTTCCCAAAGACTGGGATTAAAGGTGTGAGATGTCAAGTGCTGGAATTAAAGGCATATGACTCCCAAGTATTGGAATTAAAGCTTTGTGCCACTACTGCCTGGCTCTGTTTCTCTCCTAGACTGAGTCAATATCATGTAGTCCAGAGTGGCTTTGAACTCACAGAGATCCAGATGGCTCTCTGCACCCCAAGTGCTAGGATTAAAAGCATGTGCCACCACTGCCTGGCCTCTGTGTTTAACCTAGTGGCTTGTTCTGTCTTCTGATCTTCAGGCAAATTTTATTAGGGTAGACAATATATCACCACATCTATGGTTCCTTTTCTTGTTTCTGTTTTTCCTCAATACCCTAAGTCAGGGAGTCCTTATCATCTGCTCCCTACTATATATTGTCTCTGGTAATTTCATCTACATTTTCCTTTCCATAACTTTCAAAGCCATTTTTACACAGTTGACATGAAAATCTATTTTCACTCACACAAACCTTCCTCTGAAGCCCAATGTATATTTCAAACTCAATATTGAATACCTATAACTGGATGTTTCAGCAGGATTTAACACTCGATATATTCCCTTGATAAGATCCTTCTGATTTTCCTCTCTGTATTGATGCCACTATCGCTATAATAATTCAGAAGATAGACAGCAAAAGGTTATATAAGATTTCTCATCCATTTTACCACCAAAGTCTCATTTGTCAATTTCTAAGTCTTATCATTTCTGCCTCTCTACACATTCATTGATCTGCCCTCCACTGATCATTCTTATCACTACCAGAACAGATAATTTCCTCCTTTCTAATACCTAGACATAACTGACTCTGCAATGGTTTGCCAAGACTAGGCTCTCCACATCTAACCCATTTTATACATTGTCATGACTTTAAACACTCAAAAAATTGTTTGTCTGTCTGTTTGTTTGTTGTGGGTATATAGTTTCATTGCTGACCACCCTGCATTGTATGAACAATAAGTGGGATCACAATTTTCCCCATCCCACATTAACACTTAAATAATGTTGTTCCAGACTTGTTTATTCAGCCATTTCTAGGACACTATTTGACTGCAGATGTCCAGGTGTTTGGACTCTTAACAATCTTTCTGCCCCTTCTTGCATGATGTTCTCTGAACCACAGATACAGGAACTGTGATTTAGATGGATCCTTGGGGCAGGGCTCCCCATGATCCATTAATCTCTACATTTGTGTCCAGTTGTGGTTTTCTGTGATGTTCTTTGATTCAGTGGAAACTGTACTTATCTATGAGTGAAGGATAAGGTTTAAAATGTAGTTAAAAGTTATACCTGTCTAGCAAAGTGGTGATAATAAATACTTTTCAAACGTCCATGACCTCACTTACCCTGGGAAGCTGGCTGTATTTTCCACACTAGATATGATTTCCCTCCTGTTGATTGGGCCTTAAGCCCAATTATATTACTAACACGTGAGTATCACTTACTGAAATTTATGGTCAATGTTGTGCTTCATAAGTGTTACAGCTGGTTAAGAGTATTTAATTACTTCCTTTCCTTGGCACCTTGTGTGGTATTTTCTAGAAGCATAGAAGCTAAGACTACAGGAAAGAATCTTTCAGGTCAGACTAAATCAAGTCATCTGAGGCTTGTATCCAATGTGTGTGGTGTCTATAACAAAAGGAGCCTACCCTCAACTTCTGAGAGGCAACCAAGCTCTACATCCATAGTCTATTTTGTTTTGAGAGTCACTTGAAATACACTGATCAAACATTCCAAAGGAGGTTCTTGTGCCTGGTACTGTGTTTTGTTTTGTTTTGTGTTTAAGTCTGGTGGCTCCTGTGAGGAGCATTGTCATCCCAAGTGTCTTGACATCCTTTAAGAAAGACGTGTGTGGGTGTATGTGTGTGTGTATGTGTGAGTTTGTGTGTGTGTTAAGTGTGTGTATGCATATACATGTATATACACGTTTTTATTGTGTAAAACTTTAGGTAAATATAAAATAATATGATTCCTTGAGGCACTATCAAACAATATTGGTGTTACTTGTCTCTTGACTCTCCTTCTTCAGCTGTATTGATCTCCCTCCATTCTCTCCAGTTGGGACTCCCTCCCTGCTTTTCCAAAGCTTCAAAGCACCTGTAAGCAACAAAACAGACTTATCAAGTTATATTTAAATATTTGTGCATATCTACACGACAATAACAATCAAAGAAAAAGAGCATCAACTTCGGAGGTTGAAGGGTAAGGGGAGTAACCTGAAACAGACTGGAAAAAAGAAAGTGGGGGATACAGTGATGCAATCCTATTTCAACTAAAAATATATTTTTAAAAATTTAAAAACACTGCATGCATTGAGTCACATGATTCATCAGTGTTCTTCAATGGTCTGTCTCATTTCTAGAATCTTTACCCTAGCCCCTATTCTACAGTAATGTTTTTATCCTTGTTCTTGCTTCATAATTCTGTGCCCACAAAAATCATAATTTTGTGTTATTTAAGCTTATTTCAAATTTTCCAAACATGACATTTACCCCTAAATCATTTCTTCCACATTCTGTGCTATCAATTCCTCTGCCTCCTTTGTATCAATACAACTGCTACTGTCTCTGTGACTAGAAAACAGAGCAACAGAGCTAGAGGTCAGTCAAGGCTTCATATTCTTGGAGCTGACATTCTAGTTCAAGATGAGCAACAGAAAGAGACATATTACACACAAATCAATATATTAATAAACCACAAAATTCCCAACTGAACAGACAGTAGAGTGAATAGGGTAACCTAAGAGTCACTAAAGTTGACTTGAGGACCACATTTTAAAAATATATCAGGGATGGCCACTAGATAGAAAGCACATTTGTCCTGAGGTGCCATTACAAATACAAGGAGTCAGCCAATCAAGGGTCATGAAATACATGATGCTATCCAGAGAACACAAGTGCACTGACCCTTAGCCCATTTCTACTCTGTTCAGTATGTTTATACTTTATCTAGATGAAGCAAACAAACAAAAGATACAGTGTAACAGGAGACCAATGGTAAAGGAAGAAAGGATTATAAGGAGAAGTTGAAGTGTAGGCATGTGTATTGGTTTGCTATTGTTGTCATAACAAAGTAACACAAATTGAGTAGCTTAAACAAATGAAATTCCTCCATGCATCCATCCATCCATCTACTCATCTATCTATCTATTATCTATCTACCATCTATATGTTGATCACCTATCTATCTTTTATCTATCTATTATCTATCAACCTTTGATCCTGGAAACTATAAATCTAAGATCAAAGCAAAGTCTGTGTCTCTTGAGGTCTTCTTAGTTTGTAGGATGCTGCCTTTTCCTTGGCTGTATATAGCCTTCCTGCCATGAGTGTCTGTGTTTTAGTTTCCTCTTGTTACAAATCATATTGAATTAGGTCCCACCTGAATCACCTCATTTTAGCTCAACTTCATTTTGAAGACTCTCATCTCCAAATATAGTAATAGTCTAAGACATTAGAGTCTAGAACAACAGCCTATGAATTCAGGCAGGTGTGGTTGATATATCATGCACCCCAATAAACTTATCTGGGGATCAGAGAACAGAACAGCCATTATATTAAACATAGGTTTAGGCAGTGGTGGCACACGCCCTTAATCCTAGCATTCTGGAGCAGAGATCCATCTGGATCTTTGTGAGTTCAAAGCCACACTGGAAATAGCCAGGCATGGTAACTCACTCCTTTAATCACAGGAAGTGATGGCAGGAAGCAGAAAGGTATATAAGTTGTAAGGAACAGAAACTAGAACCTTTTTTTAAGCTTTTAGCTTTTAACAGCAGTTCAACTGAGATCCATTCAGATAAGGATTCAGAGGCTTTTCAGTCTGATGAAACAAGATCAGCTAAGGAATTGATAATCTGAGGTTGGATGTGGCTTGTTCTGTTTTTCCAATCATTCAGCATTTACCCCAATACCTGGCTCTAGGTTTGTTTTTATTGATAAGACCCTTTGAAAATTGTGTTACAGGCAGGGATGCAATTCATGTTATAGAAATATAATGTATTGGCTCATGTGCCATTTTAATGAGAGTAAGTGCTAGGAAGTTATATGCTCTGATTTACATTTTATAAGGAAGGCTTTAGGTCTACTGCAAATATATAATGCAAAAACCAAAGCATGAAATCTAGTCCATAGCTGGTGCAGGAATCCAGAGGAGATTTGACATAGTCTCTTTTGTCTCATTGCTAACATCTGTAATACAATCTCCAAATGATATGATAGTTCAACTTAAGATATTTTTGGCTTAAAACATGGTAAAAAAATCCCTGCAGATTCAGTAAAAACTATACTTAACTTTTCCATTATATACTAGAATACTTTCTTGTAGTGCTGGGAAGTAGCAATAAGCCACAGTTACCAGAGAGTAACATAATCATAAATATAAATAAATACCATACTCCATAGTGTATGGAGTTTCTCTGTTAATCTTTTCCATTACTGAATTAAAGTATCTGAAAAGGTTAACTTTATGAAGCAGAAAGACTTATTTAGGTCATAGTTCAAGAGGTGCCGAGATATGGCACCAGCATTGCCAGGTTCTTTGAGATCCTCCTTGTGTGCTCATGTAATACTGAAATAAGAGATCATGTCTTGCAACAGTCATAGAAACTGGAAGTCCCCCAATCCCTTTTGAAGATACTACCAGTTAACTTAAACATCTCCTACTAGTTCCCAAATATTAATATCTCTACACTGTTTCTCACACTGCCATATTGGGAAACAACCTTCCATTACTTAAACAATAAGCAGCAGCATCTTCACCACAGCATTTTCTAGGATGCTTGGTGGTTTAAAATATGTTAAATACATTTTCAAATTAATAGATTTCAACTTCGATGAGTTTATTGGGACTAACCCAATGATAAGTCAAGAAGTGTCAATTCAACTATAGAATGTCAATGAAAATACAAGGTACAAACAAAATACTGTTCACTGTTTCCTTGTGAGTTTTTTCTCAACAATTGTTAAATTAAATCACTACTTTATTAAATGTTAAAAACAAATTCCAAGGTTATATAAACAATAGGCCCTTTAATAACCATATGGGTTCATATATCTCAGAATACCACATTTCTACATCTTTAAAAAGAGAGATTTAATGAGCTAAAAAGTTCCTCCTGGTCCTAAATTATAAATTTGAGTCTGTTTTTAAGCATAGTTCTTAGCATGTCAAGCCCAAAATTATTTGAAATGTATGCTATGAATATTTTAATCAGTTCCTTATAAATATAGAAATGTTGGACCAAGAGTTCAGTTCAGAGACAACCTTAAATTAAACTGAATACCTTTCAAGAAATCTGTAGACATCATTATAAGCCATTGTTTCACTCTCACTGAAGAGTGTTTTTACAGCTTTTTAGTTTATCATTGTTCGGCTACTGAATATGAAATGGGCCCATCAGGCTCATCTCCCAACATTTAAAAGCCTGTGCCTGTTTTTTGTCTAATTTCTTGTCCAAACCATTAAGATCATATTCACAATCACTGACTAGACAATCATGGCTTGCTTGCCTGTCACTCATCTTTTAAAACACTCTCATAAAAATGAATCATTGCCTTTGTCCCATGGTACTTCTATCCACTGATGATGCTGCATCTTCACAAGGCTTCTCATTTGCAGAAAACTAACCTCAACCTTACCTCTGTGAATTCCAATTTCATCGGCCAACAAAAATGGTAAGTAGGAGAGGCTGATGACAGATGACTCATGCTTGCTGAAACTGAAGAATGCCTGTGTCTGATTTCATAGCCCTAAACAAACCTCCACACTATTTGACAGCTATATACTTAAGAAAAGGAAAAGAAAGTTTTCAGACACTCTAGCCATGTTTACTAGCCAGTACCCAAACAACTAGAGTATAGGGACATCAATCACACTGTCAATGGATGACTCCTGTGGTAACTTACCTTGGAGATGTGTACAAGTCTGTGAAAAATTCAGCTGATTCAACAATTCTCCAGGGAAAAAATACTACTTGTCATTTATCCCTTCATTTTACAACTCACTTGTCTTGCTATTAGTCATAGTGACAATATAAATTTTTAGGTAACGTGAGCTTTTGTGTCTTAATCTGGTTGTTTGTGATGCAGTTCCCAGTATTTCCATCCACCGTCAGCCGGTTCCATGGTTCCTGGAAGATGGCAGGTTAGAAAACACTTCTCCTACAAAGGAACATAACCTCAATTGCAAATCAGAAGTCTTGATTTGCCTCCTTTACTCTGCTCCATTGTGCTGGCCTCTCTACATGAACTTCTTGGGGTCTACTTCAAGATCTAAGGACTGTACTTCTGCTCTCTACTAATCTCTCTAGAAAATCTGCAGCATCAGAATATCCTTACCTGGTGAAGAGCCTGAGAAATCAATGGAGAGGAAGAAAGAGGGAAAATTTCTGCCATCGTTCTCCACAGACCTCAACAATGTCTTTACTCCATGGCTTCCAACTTTCTTAATCCTTACTAATGTTAGGTAAAAACAGAAAAAAGAAGCAGGCTCCAGTCTCTGCACAGCATATACACATATCAGGAGAATGCATTATTCTTCATTGGATTCCCAAATTCTGTCATTATGGACAATTTTAAGATTTTTATCCTTGAAGAACCTAACAATATGTGGATCCTAAGACTGGTCTCCCACTTTTCTCTAGTGTTTGTCTTCTATATCTACCAAATCCCTCCCTTAGCAGGTTGAAATGCAAACATAGATGTTATACTCTCCAAATCCTTCCAAGATCTCCACTTAGAAAATTCAAGAGCCATACACTGTATCAAATGAAAAACAATTAATTAATTCTGTGAAAAAGAAATTAATTTGTTAGTTGTTCAATAAAAATTTAAATGTAAGAATATTTTAAAGATAAATAAACTTCTTGGAGGCCAAAAAAAGATTTTTTAAATCAAAATTTCTTACTTAACCCGTAACTCTGTAAAGGGATTCCTTCATCTTCAAATCAGTAGAATAAAATTTAGAGAGACTAAGAAAGTTGTCCAAGTTTGTGTGACTACAAAGGAGCACCACAGGACATTTAAAATGCAGATACCTTGTTTGGAAATTTTGTACCTCACAATGCCATTTAGCAAATAATGAAGATCATATATTAATATTTCAGAAGTTCCCAGGTAAATTTTTTCTGGCTGCATCTTTTTGTCTTCTCTCTGCTTGATAGCACAGTAAAGTGCCTAGTAAAGTCCAATCTGAAGGAGCTGAGGTTAACTAAATTGATACTCCTCTAGACAACAAGAAAGCTGCCTAAATGAAGTCTTCATGAGATAAGAATCATAGTAAGGTCTTTCCTCAATATAAGCTTGTTGAATACATGGATAAGTGAACTGAGTGATGGGGATTCTCTGATATAATTAATATACATCATGGAAAAATGTTTATAATCATAGAAAAAACATCATCACTCTTCAAGTTCTCATATTGCTTCTTTTCTTCTTCTCAACATAGTTTTCCCAGTTTGGGCCCTTATCAGGTCACACTCCTAATGTATCTCTTGTTATTTAAAGGTCTTGTGCATTCATTTTCCATAAACTCTTCAAGCAGTGAACAGAGAGGGTGATGTGAGCCATAAGTAGATATGAAATCATTTTAGCTAAATACAAAGTGATGAATATTGGTGTCAGCTGATCTGCTTTGTGTTTTAAGACCTTCTGGCCACTGAACAAAGATTTATGAGTGAAGAAAACTGAAAGTAAGTAAACCACATATGACCTTCGATTGTCTGTGAAAATTAATTCACCAAACAAGGGTTTGGGATAGAGGTTACTTGAAAAAATCCCAGGGAACAGAAGTAGAGGAACTATATACAGGAAACAAAAAGTGTGGCAGTGAATCAAAGTATGTCTAGTGTTCCCCTGGGGTTCCATCTTACTGGATGTCTTCTGGGAGCCTAGGAAGCTAGATGGCTGGCAATTCTGTTGCCCTCAAAGTTTGTTCATGAGCCATCACTGGTTGACTTTACTCTTGCATGAATTCCAAACAGCAAGAGAGTCCTGAGGTAGAATACAAAAGCAAGGTAGTATAACGAAAATGAAGAGCTACTACACTGGCCCTGCATATAGCCACTTGTGCTGGCAATGAAAAGAGAAAACAGTTGGTCAGACAATATGTAAACTAACCCTTTAAAAGGTGGTCAACATGTTTGGCCCCTTGCACTGCGCTATCTGAATCTGCCTATGCCCTACATTTAGCACAGTTTAACACAAAGTCTTCAAATTAGCATGTTCATAGTGTCTACCAAAAATAGGAAACACAAATGTGTCTTAAAATGGATCATGTTTGATAGCTCATTCCTTGATGCTTCAAAATAGCATGAGTTTTTACACCCCATACTTCTTCACCATTAGCCCACAAAACAAACAACACTTTCACTGTTTTGTTTTTCTCTGCAGTGGTTGTCGTATTACTATACAATTATCACTCATTCATGGAAACATTCAAAAAGACTGTAATGAATCTTCTAATTACTAAAGAAAATCCTTTTACTCCCAAGTTTTAATAGTCAATCTGAGATAGTCTGGTAATTAGGATCAACCTCCCTTGTCTGGAGCTCTAAAGAACAAACTCAGTTGAACCAGTATAAATTCAGGCATAGTAGAATGATAATTGCTACCCTAAAATATAATTGCATCTGCAGGTTCAGTGAACGTGTGACATCGACCACTAATCAGAATTGCCAATCTAGTAAGGTTTGAGATTAAGGAATACGAAGGATAAATTTATAAAGTGCATCACTGGAAAAGATGATAGAAAGACTCAAATCCACTTCACTTCCTTAGAGTATGGAGAGGGTACCAAATGTCAGTGATGTAACACAATGGAAGACTGCATTTCCAGCATATAGAGTTACTTTTTACCTGGTAGATTAATTAAGCATTTAATAGATCATTATATCATTTTAGTGGACCAGCTGCTTCCATATGGTGCCCTATGATTAGATCAGTGAATCTTATGGTTTACCCATGGATGCACCTCTTTTAGCATGCAAGAGCTCTAAAGCAATGTTATGTAGGATTCCACCACAATCACCAAACATTTCTAAGTCAGAGACACTTCAGAGTTTTATTAATAAAAAAGTATAAGTTCCAGTGAGGACAAAATATGGACTACTCCAGGGACTAAGTAGCCAACTTTAAAGATATGTGAGACAAAGGAGTTCAAGCTGCATTAATGATACAGTTTGGACATTGATGGACAAATAATAGCTTCCATCATGGTCATCACCCTATTCATGAAACTATGGCTGACGTACTGGAATGACAGACAAGAAAGGCTGACTGACACTCAGAACATGAGTCCTCTATTATCCTATCCTATCTTGATTTGAAAAACACTTCTCTGTAATTAATATTCTCTAGTGGACATTGCATGTGACACAAAGATCTATGGCATTTGTTTCCACAGATGTAGACCTTCAACCAGTTTATACCCCCAACTTATCTTTGGTCTTCTTGTGTAGTTATTTCAAGATGACTAACCAAGTAGCCAGGCTATTTACTAATATTCTAGTATCTATAACATCACATCTTCAGCCATTTGTTCTTCATTACAAGAAAAAAAATGTGAATTACTTAAAGCTAGTTCCCTGAGTGGATTTATCCTAACTAGTTATCATTCAAAGCCGCTTACATACTGTGCACAAATCAACAACATGATATTTTTATCTATCAGGAACATTTTGTACAAATAAATTGTCAAACAGACTTGATATTTGCTACTTTCATCAATTGAGTATAAGGATTTTTTATGAGTACCGTTGACCATTATCAAAGATGCATTGATGCAACAAAGGCATGTGAGATAGAGTATAAACTACCTGTAATGCAGCTTCCTATGCCCTCTGTACCTGTTCTCAATAATTCCTGAAGGAACCATTTGTACTGAATGAAGCACAACTGTTATATTTGTTCAATCTGATGATATAGTAGATTTGAAATTATCCAGGTATTATGAACAACTTTAATCTCGTACTCATTTGATGCATCACCCTCCAGTGGTCAGTCTTTTAGGGTCTAGCAGGATGTCAAAGGCTGCTTTCTAAATGCCATGTCATTCTCTGCAGCATAAACTATGGGCTTGCTCCAGAACCCTTAGAGACTAGGATGGGACTCATCACACAACTTGTTGATACACTCTGACCACATCTAGCAACATCAGTTCTGTTGAGTTATACCCCCTGGATTTCTGGGCAGCTTTCAGCACAGTCTGGACATGCATAAGAATCTCTTCTGTTTGGGGTCACCTCAAAATGTACAGGACTATGACTTGTCCAATAAAACAAAGTAAAATGGGAAAGAATGGCTCATATAAAAATATGCACTGTATTTTCCACTTCTTGCTTGCCAAATCAATTTATTTCATATCATCAATATAGCACAACCACAGGACAATTTATAGATCTTTAAGATGATAAAGTTCCCTAAGTATTATGAAGTGAACAAATTTGGATAACAAGACAATGGAAATATGCTGATGCCCTTCCTATGTCTCACAAATAATGAATAGTGAGAAAATGTTTCTTTGGTTTTGATTTGTTACTCCAAAGATATTATACAGATGTAACATTAAGAAGTGGGCATACTAATGAGTTACATTTGATGTTAGTCATTGACATCTGCATCTGCTTGGTTTTTGCAAAGGCCAACAAATAAATTAAAAGGACCACTAATTGGGAACCTTCTTAGGACTCATGGAAAACGTAACTAAGCATAGTCCACTCCAGTTGGGAAGAAATTCATCCAACAATATTCATCTGGTTTGAGCCAAGATCCCATAAATGTGTCAAGTGTCTCATATTTACAGATTTACACATTCATCAGAATATGTGAACATGCTTTCATAAACAACCAAAAATAACAGTGAGTAACAAAGACCCAGGGTAGATATATGGAACAACTAAAGTGAGGTGGATGATTACAATGGCAAGAACAATTGAAACACAAAAGGGGCTGAAAAATGTGAAGTGGGGTCTATAAAGAACTTTAATTGCACTTTACTGTTGTTGAGTATGGCAATATTTCTTGTAAATTAAAATGTAAACCTGCTTCCAATTATTCTTCATATATCCATAGGATATTACCTGAACCAAGGTAATGAGAGGAACTTCGATGAAAGGGAATCACATACTGAGGAGGATATTACATGATAGAGCTAATACAGAATATATTCTGATAGTTTCTCAATAAATTAAACATGAAATTGTCATCTGACCCTGTCTTAGTTAGGGGTTCTATTGCTGTGGAGAGATAGCATAACCATGCAGCTCTTACAAAGGAAAGCATTTCATTGAGGCTGACTTATATAGTTTCAGAGGTTTAGTCCATTATTATCATGGTGGGACATGGTGGCATGCAGGCAGACACAGTGCCGGAGAAAGAGATGAGAATTTTACATCTTGGCATCAGGAAGTGAACTGAGATGCTGAGTATGGCTTGAGACCTCAAAGTCCACCCACACAGTGGCACACTCCCTCCATAAGGCCATACCTATTCCAACAAAGCCTAACTTCCTAATAGTGCCACTCCCCATGAGCTTATGGTGGTCAATCACATTCAAACTACCACAGACCCAGAGATTCTGTGCCTAGCAATCTACATAGAAGAATTAAAAGCCATTTCTCATGCAAAAAAACTCCATGTGAGTTTTCAAAGAATCTCTAAGTTACAGCATCTGGGGACTATTTAAATTCCCATCACAGATAAGAAGATCAAGAGACTATGATATACCAATGGAATGAGAATGGAGTCTTATATGTCCTATAACTGGACAAACTGAAGAATGTTACAGTATGCGAAAAGATCATGCACCAGTGATTCTTTTGAGCTGAGTGTTGAGAATATGCAAAACTACAAAGACAGAGGTGTTTGCAGGAAGGAGCACAGGCTTCTGTTGATAGTAAGCAAATTATTCTGATTTGACTATCAGATCACACCTCAACAAAGGGTTTTTAATAACAGAAAATTCTCCCCTTTTTAAAATATGATGTGTATGCATTTAGCTTTAAGAATTGATCTGGTTAACAGTATGCCCATGCTCCAGACTTCTTTTGGAGGCCCCCAACAGAGTCCCAAATATACTCAGACTACAAGATAGCAATAGAAATTAGTGACTGTTCACATCATTCTTTGCACTAGAAAAAAAAAGAAAAAGAAAGAGTGAAAGAAAATCTTGAAATGTTAACTAGCTTATAAGCAACACTAAGAAAAGGAACTTTCCTTGTGTAGTTGTGGAAATTAGGCAGAATGGGGGGGGGGGGCGCTTGACCCACTGGATAGTATCACTTGTTTAAAAGATATTCTGAGAAAGTTCACATCCTGGTCAATTGTGAACTTATTTCTCATAAGAGGATTAGGAACAAACTTTCTGAATAATCTTCAAGCGTCCTTACCAATTTCTTTCAAATCCAACAAATTTAAATCACTGGAGATAGTGACAGAATGAGACACAAAGTCCCAGGCAATTCTCTGAGAAACTGCAGAAATCACAAGTAATCAGAACCTAGTCCTTTTCCTCAATCCCCACTAGTGATTTATAAGGGTTTTATCAGAGTTTCTATATTAAAGCCAGCCATCATTTCAACTCCAGAAGAAATATTGCTACAACACAATAATAATAGCATTTTTAGTAAATTGCAGGATGCAGCTTGACCCTCCACATGAAGAAAGGAGGCCTGTTGTGCTTCAGGACATGGTTCTGTGTTTTCTATTTCATGTCAAGGGCCAATTATTTCTAATTACAAAAAGGCAAAGAGAAAACACACTTTTCCAATGAACATGTTTTGCTTCCATAGCTCCACTAAAATAATCACTAAGGAAGAAACCTGACACTAATTATGTACAACAGCATGCATACCTCAAACTTATTATACTCATGATCATCTCAATACACATTTAATAACCCCTTAATTTTCCCCTTCAAATATTCATCACAGATATTCAAAATTCTGATTACAATTTCTGTAATCAGAACAAAGGATGCAACTTCAAAAATGTGAAAGGACAAAGCATCTTTGAATTCAAAGCATAAGAGTATTGAAATGTGGGTGTCAATTCCTAGCTAATTAGTCCTAGGTCTACTTCCTAGAGATAAGCTGTCATGAAAGACCACCTGATATTTTTTCACACGAGCTAATTAGGCAAGCATTCCTCTCATAATGCAATCACCCAACATCAGTACTTAGTTCACTCAAAATATCTTATAAGAAACATCTTTGTTTAAGCACTACTTTCATATGAAACTAAATGAATGTAAGAAAGTATGCCACCATGGGAGAAAAGGTTAAATATGTAAGTCTGTTTGTCCAGAGTGAGGTTGTAGTGTCAACGACAGCTCGTAGTGATGGGCATTGTATTGTGGTGATGATGGTGGTTTTATTGTTTGTGTTGTCCTGAGAAAACACCTTTCCATGGTTTGAAACTCACCACATAGGCCAGGCTGACTAGCCAAGAAAACCCAGTTATTGTCCTGTCTCTGCCACTTCCGAGCTGGGATTATAAGCAAGAATCGTCATGGCTGGCTTTAACATGGGTTCTGGGTTGACTTCAGGTCCTTATACTTGCAAAGGAAGCATTTTGTTGACAAATATGTCTACCAAGTTCCAAATAATATGTTTTAAAACACTGAAATTTTTTCTGTACAACCTCATATAACAAATGGTTCCCGCATTTGGATTATTCCCAAGAAGGAAGAATTTGTGTCTAGTGGTCCATCCTAAAGAGCATGGATAAAGAAAGAGGAAAATGGGGCAGGAAGATGAACTCACTGTACTTTGAGGGAGCTGTTGATTGACACTGACAACAAGGACTCCACTTTTGGGGAACTTCTAAGGAACACAGAATACTTCCTTGGATAATCCATCTAAAAGAAGGGCTCTGAGCTAGTCATTGACTGGCTTGTCTCTTACCTAAAGTTGATAAGGTATCAACTGCACCTTGACCAAGCCTAAAAGTGTGTCAACAAGACTCATGCTGCTATAGAGAAGGTCCTGATAGAGAAGGTCCACAAAGAGAAATGGAGAAAAGATGATAAATGCTTGAAGCAAGACAATGCTTAATTAATTCAACAGCAGATATGCATAATTATATCCTCTGTAGGTATTGCTGAAATATTAATATCAACTGAAATAATCCAACACATGAAAATTACCCTTAATGCCTAGAGATTAGAAAAACAAATATCACTTCTGTATTGCTTGCTAAAATTAAATTATTTGCCCTGGATTTGCCTCTCCCTTCCTTTCTCCATCTGGAAACTATACATGGCCATAAAAGCTTGCAGCCATTGAAAACCAGGAAAATACCCCAGTGAATGGTAGAGTAATAACATGGAAGGAACTCGAGTCCCTAAATGATCTTATAAATCAGAGTCAGAGTGTTCAATGAGAGAGTAAATCTCTATAAGCATGTGTCTCAGGATTTTTTTTTCATACCCCCTCCCAATCTTAGGCAAAGAAATCAATTTAAAGTAGGTTTGATTAATTAACATTAATTCTACTTTAATTTCTTACTTAAGAGAGAAATTAAATGTTAGAGATAAGACGTTGAACTTTGGGAGGGCCACAAACCATTGCCATAGCCAAGATTCTTCATACCCTCTTCCTCAAGATCCAATTTTTATTTTCATTTTGAAGACATAAAATTTAACATATTATATGTTTAACCTTTTTGTCAGAGCCATTTAATCACTGCTTTCATTTACACAGTGAGTATACTAAGAAGAATGTAACTACCTTCTTTGCCCTGTAAAATAAGGATCAGTATTCCAGCCCACAAGAGAAGGGTCGCCATGGCCATGACAAAGTTCCTCTGAGACTCAAGAGAGAGCTATAAAAAGAAGGCAGTGAAATTAGATCTGTGTAGGAGACACATTAGGCCAGAACCCCACAAAGGCTCCATACATTTGAGACTTGCCTTCCCACTGGGTTTAGTAACAATCCTGTTTTATCTTACCCAGTTAGAGGCTGGGTTTTATGTTTCCCTTTAGCCAAAGATCAGGACATCTTAATCTACCATTTTGTTGCTCTGAATAATTGAAATGAATTTTTAATCTTAGCAGTTTTTAATGCCTAAGCTTTCAGGTACATAAAGTGGGGGTACAGGGCAACAGATACAGCCAAACATCTGGTTGATAAGTAAACCACCATACTGCCATATCATCATCCATCTTCTCTCTTCTAATCCATCTTGAGAAAGCCACAAGCAAGGGACAGAATAGAGGAGGACTGAACCAAGGTGTTTGCTAAAAAAGACTAGATCCCTCTTCCCTTAGGTGAGACAGAAGGATAAAAGAATCTTTCAACTGAATGCAAATCTAGGGTTTTATTTAGGCTGAACTAGGTATTTTTCAAGTTGTAAAGGCGTGAAAAGCCATACATTTCATACAAGATGTCACCTAAAGGTAGCAATGGGTTACCCACAAGAGTAGTCAGGGCCAAAAAAACAAACTGATTCTCAACAGCACTTTACCAAACTCAGTATATCCAACAAACCTTGTTGTCCAGTACCAATAGCCAAAGAATATAAATTGACAGTATGTGAGAACAACTGAGCATCTTCCTCAACCCAATATTAACTGTTATCAAACCAGGCTTCACTGATTTTGTGACTACCATTCTCCCAATTTAAAGTGGCATCTTTTATGATTCTTCAGTGACACTGGTTAGCATCTTACAGTCTTTTATGAACACCAGGCACTTAATACACTAATCTCTACTTTGTACCTGCTCCAAGAATTTAAACTCCTCTGCCACGGAGGTTGTTTTTCTCTTCTAACTGAAGACTGTCACTCAAAAATTAATTAGTAGTATAACTATTCATAAATTTCCCATGAATAACAGAGTGCTTAGCATCCATCCTTTTACTTCTTTACCTGTTGACATCTTCACAGTGATAACAGCACCATGGGCCATATCTTGCCAAATTCAGTAGTCTTGTTTTAATCATCTTTATTTTTTATAAGGCTTTTTGTCTTTATAAAGCTCTGACAAAGATTGTTGTGACATGTTCCTTAATTACAGAGGGACAGAGAAGACAGCTTTTTAAATTTGGGGCCAGAGGGGGGCAAAAAAAGAAGCAAAAATAATTTTTGAGTTACATGATTTCTTACAAATGACACCTAGTCAGAGACCCATATATGTCATCCTCCATTTGCACACTTGTTCCTCACCAAGTTTTCATGACATTATTCTTCCTCTGAAAGGTATGTCTGCTGTTGGGTAGGGAGACTGGACCACTTAACAGTAATTCTCTGCTTCTTTTTCCTTGAGGACCAACCTTATTTAGAGAGTCTAAAAGAATAAGAGGGTTCCAGATTTGGTTTGGTTTGGTGAGTGAGTGTGTGTGTGTGTGTATGTGTGTGTGTGTGTGTGTGTGTGTGTGTGTGTGTACATACACAAATTCAATTCCCATTTATCCAGCTCCTATCACATTCCAAAGCCTATCTCAGGCATGGAGAATGCCTCCGCAACTGGAAGATTCTGGCCTCATGGAGTTTAAACTTTAGAGGGAAGTCACAAGGCAAACAGACTGATGAGATGGACAGTAGTTTAGATGAAGTTCTGGAGTAAAATACAGCCTTAAAGAAGCAAGAGAAAGGGCTAACGGTAGTAACACATTAGACTATCTAGAGAGCCTCCTTGAGTAGCTGACAGGAGTATAAACATGAAGGAAATGGAGGAGGGGAGATGTGGCCATGACAGAAAAGACATCCTAGGCCAAGTGAACATCAGGTAACTGGCCTGAGCCTCGACCAGGCCTGAAGAGTTCAAGGAGTCTGGTGAGGTTGCGATGGTGAGGAATGGGAACAAGTAATGAGGTCAAGGAGAACACAGACCAAATGTTTAACACATGATGAGCAATTGAGACTGTTTGCCTTTCTCTAGAGCATAGGGACATGGTGGGAGGACTCAGAGCAGAGGAGCAATGTACCCCAAAGCAGACGCATTTGAGAAGGATTCTTCAGGCAGTTAATAGTTGCAGAGAAGATTGAAAGGGGAAGAGCTGGGAATCTGTCCAGATACCCACCATAAACCTCCACCATGCAGGACAAGTTAGCCTCAAATTCACTATTGTAGTGCTCTGAATGAGAATGACCCCCATAGGCACATATATTTGAATGCTTGGTCACCAGGGAATAGAATGTTTGGAAGGATTAGGAGGTGTGACCTTGGAGTGGGTGTGGCCTTGTATGAGGAGGTGAGTCACTGGGAGTGGGCTTTAACGTTTCAAAAGCCCATTCCAGGATCAGTCTCTGTCTCCCTCTGTGTCTCTGTTTCTCTCTCTTTGTGTGTGGGTGTGTCTGTATGTGTGTGTGTGTGTGTGTCTGTATGTGTATATCTGTCTGTCTATCTCTGTCTCTCTCCCTCTCTCTATCTCTCTCTCTATCTCTGTCTCTGTCTCTCTCTCCCTCTCTCTGTCTCTCTGTGTCTCTCTGTCTCTCTGTCTCTCTCTCCCTCTCTCTGTGTCTCTGTCTCTCCCTTTCTGTCTATACCTCTCTCTGTGTCTCTCTCTCTCTCTCTCTCTCTCTCTCTCTCTCTCTCTCTCTCTCTCTCTCTCTCTCTCCCTACTTCCTAGGAATCAGGATGTAAAGCTCTCAGCTACTTCTCCAGAGCCATGCCTGTCCATGTGCCACCACATTCTCCACCAGTGTTTCTCAACCTGTGGGTTGCAATCGCTTTGCTGGTCAAGTGACCCCTTCACAGGGGTTAAAACACAGATATTTATACTACAGTCATGACAGTAGCAAAGTTACATTTATGAAGTATCAGTGAAAATAATTTTATAGTTGGGGGTCACCACAATGTGAGGCACTGTATTACAGGGTCACAACATTAGGAAGGTTGAGAAGCACTGTTCCCCACCATAGTGATAATGGACTAACCCTCTGAAACTATAAGCTAGTCTCCAATTGAATCCTTCCTTTTATATGATTGGCCTTGGTCATAGTGTCTCTTCACTGCAATAGAAGAATAGCTAAGAGAGTTATGACTCAGAGGATGGCCTTAAACTCCTCATCTTCTGGCCTTCACCTCCAAAATGCTGGAATTGCACACACGCACCACCACACTGGACCCCCTGCAGCACTAACAGCCGTTTATCCTTTGTGGTCCAGCCTGCTGGCATTATGGAACTGACCTGACCAAGATAGTCATCTTTAGGAGAGGTTCATGTATCAGCCCATATTCAGTGTGCTTTCTTAACTTCCAGCTAGTGCTTTATGATACGATTGAGCATGCCCAAGTGTGTTCCTGCTTGTCATTT
The DNA here is from genome assembly GCF_903995425.1 of Onychomys torridus. Lineage (NCBI taxonomy): Eukaryota > Metazoa > Chordata > Mammalia > Rodentia > Cricetidae > Onychomys > Onychomys torridus. Next base: position 52,516,883 of record NC_050459.1, read on the forward strand.
TAACATTTCATGCATGATCTTCATAACTGTGTCCTAGAAGGTCCAAAAAGAAAGAGGAAAATGTTTACCATCTATAGCTTCTCTTCTAAATGAGCAAAACAGGGATCAAGAGAAAGAGTATTTTTATTGTTTTGGTTTTTTTTAGCAAGTCTTTGAAAACCCAAGACCATCATATCTGAAAATAATATCTATGGAGCCAGAAAGATGGCTTATCAGGTAAAGGGTCTCATCACCAAGGCTGGTGACTTGACTCTGATCCCCAGGACCCATACAGTGGAAAGAGAGACTTGATCAATGAAAGTGGTCCTATGAAATCCACACACATGCTATGGCATTCTTGTGTAAATAAATAAACATAATAAAAAAGATCACCTATGAAAACATTTAGGTCTCTAAAGCTCAGTAGCCCCAAATGTATAATGTACAATTAAATGTCTACCTACTTCAAATTCACCATAGATCTGCAGACCTTTCTGTCTTCATAGAAAAAAAAAATCCCACATCCTGAGCCTTGCTTCCTATGTCCCCAAATGAACTATATATCCTCCTGCTACTTCTGTTTTCCTGGTTGTAAAATCCTGTTAGCCATCTATATTAGGTGCCTGGGGCTTTCCCCTGGTCCTTTGATGCTCTCTTCCCAAACTCAGCCTTAGAAGAGGATCACTGACTATTCATCGGGATGAATTCTAAATATCTGCAGGGGAGGAGTATCCTTTATCTTACCATGACCAATCAACATAATTTTGTTTCATTTGACATTGTTTCGGTTTTAATTGAGATACTGGATAAAGGTAAGGATGAGAGTTTATCATCTCGCAAGTACAGAGTATTGCAATAGAGGTGTTTATTCAGTCAGCTAGACATCTAGGGGCGCGTTCTAGAGTCCAGGCCTTCCCCTTCCGCAAGCCTGAGTCTTGTGGAGGATGATTCCTGGTTTAGAAACTGGGCTGCCCTCTGAGAAGCACACCAGCTGAACTGTCCTTACTCCTCCCAGGATGCTCCCCTGCGTGAAAACAGGCCACCAAGAGGCTGTCCCAGTTTCCTGGACTGACCTGACACTTCCAACCTAAAGCCTTCCGAAAAGCTCTCATTTTGATGAATGAAGCAATTTATCCGGAAGATGGGAATGGCAGAAAGAACGACCAGATAAAGAGCGCTACTTCAGCCCTCTTGGTGTGGTCTGGATGGCATCCCAACCGCCAGCCTTGTCAAGTGCCCGATGTTCTCTCAGATAAGCTGTTACCACACGCTGGGAAACACTGGAAGTCTTTTGGGCCCTTTGCCATCAACTACCAGGAAGAAAAATCACCTTCTTATTCCAAGCTCTTTTTTTTTTTTTCTTTTATGGTCATGACTGGTATTGCTTTAAGTAAAGCAGTTAAAACTGCTTAGCCTCCAAAAGTCTTTTTCATAGAAAGTACTTCCTTTAGTTGAGGTAAAACACAGAGAAGGCCAGATGCTGCGGAGACAGCAGGTGTCTTCAAGCACCACCACCACCACCACAGCCACCTTTTGGATATCTAAAGAAGAACGATATTAGTCTCAAGATACTGTTTTTATAACTCATCATAAAAAATGCTCAGAAATTAAGAGTGACACCCCCATAGTCCCTAAATATTGAACAACTCTGTCACTGTGAGGTCACTTTTAAGACTATACCAATGACAGGTGTATGGGATTTCTTTCCACTGTAAACAGGAAGCACATTTTTTACATTCTGTATCTCTTTTAGTATCTTTCCCATGAAACTATTTCTCAAAAAAAAAAGAAAAAGAGAGAGAGAGGGAGAGAAAAGAAATGAAAATCCACATCATTTCATACTCCAATCACCTTTTCAATACTGTTTCAATTATTCTCCAGAGACTTAGAATACAGCCAGAACCAGATTCTTTTTGCAATCAATATTTCTTTTATGGGACACATTCTATGATTTTATCTTAAACAAGATAATAGCTTCCATTATTCCAGAGCCAGTGTTTCTCTCAGAATACTTGAAACTTCGTATGAAGATGGAGCCAGCAAAAGGAAGAGCTCTCAGCTGGTTATAAACAGTCAGCTAGACATCATTTGTGAGAGAGTTACCTGACATCTTCTCATAGTTTACGTTAAAACAATTACCTGGCTAGGATAAGAGTGAGACACAAAAGGAAAAAAAAAAAAGAACAGAAGTTGAAGTAGGTCTTACTCTAAAAATTAGAAGCATGAAGTAAACAATTTTAAAAAACCCATAGACAGTCAGCTAATAGTTATTACATTCAATAATTTACCATGATATGCATAACGGTTTTGACCTCCAAAATAATTTAGCGCCTTGAGCTGAGATTAAATGCAGAACATTAATTTTTCCCTCTGGTTGTCAAGACAACCAAGAGGCCGTCAAATTCATTTAAATAAAGCCTGCATCATGTAATAATATTAAAGGGAATAAAATATTAATATGGGCCTGTGGTGGAACATTGACCAAAAGAGCTGCATTGAGTTTCTTTTCATTTATTGCCCTGACAATCTGTCTTTATACTGAAACTAGAAATTAAAGTGTCTTATAAAAAATATGTTTTTTGTGTTCAGAAGAAGAGCAGGTTAAGAAAGGGTCTTCCAAATGCTGGGAAACTTTTGAATCATCAAGGAAAGAAAGTTATGAGTCTCATCTTAACTGTTAGAATTGCACCCACATCAGGGGTCATATCCATGAAAATGAAGTTTTAAAAAGAAAAAGAAAGAAAGAAAGACAGACATTTAATTCACTAAGTAAGTCTTGATGAGATTTCTCCCCAAAATAAAAGTGCTTCTAAACTTGTGTTTTACATACATGCACATACTCCAAGCTTCCTTGTTGGCCCTCCCAAATTCATACTGTTGTTTATTCTGAAGGCCATCATGGTCGGCATCATTCTCCATTGAGTATTCCATCTGAAGGGTGGAGATTTTCAGTTCATCACCTCAAGAATCATTTGCACATTCTGAAGATGATTTCCCTATATGAACCACACATGTTACCTATAAAGCTTTCATTATTTGTTGGTTTTGAAACAGAATATCACAGTATAACCCAGGCTAGCCTGGATGCCCTATGAAGCCCAGGCAACCCTGGAACTCATCATCTTTCTGCTTCACCTCACAGAGCTGGGATTGCAGAAGACAAATCTCAGATAGCTGGCTGCATATGAAGATTTTAGACACCAAAGTCTCTGGTGGTCATAGGTTCGCACCATGAAAAAAGGAACAGCGCATGGTTTTCTAGATTCCAGGAGTTGTATTCTCAGCAGAAATGCTCACTTTACTAATTGAGAAATTCACACAAAATCTTTTAAAAACTGAACTTCATTTCAATTTTATTTGAGCCATATATAGCATTCTTTAATGCTCATCCCGTTATCTTTCATTACCAGATAGGTAACAAACACAACAAAAGCTGGAGGCTGGCCTCTTACAATTCCCCCATCCACAGGGCACAGCACGGCATGTGCCTTTAAGCTGAACTTCCACTGACTTCAAAGAACTCTCTGTGTGAGGGAGCCAGACAGAAGCAGGGAAAGAAGCAGAAATCTGTCCAGGGCAGGAATTAGGAGGGGGGGGGGGGGGGGGCAACAAAAGAAAAAAAAATCTTTCAAATTTCCAATGAAAGCATTAAATTCTCCAAACAAGGCAATTGCCTGGTAATGGTGAGATCAGACAGGTAATCAGAAAAGTTAGAACTGGAGCCAGACAACTTAGCTTCATGTGGAAAAAGGAAAGAGCACAGTAATGACATGAAATCTCAAAGCAATTACAGGCACAGGATCGGAGACAACTGGCGTTCCCTCAGTCTGACCTACAGTCACTTAACAGAAGACAATGGACACCATTCTGGTGTTCCGAAGCAGGGCTGTCGTTGAAGGATGTGGGAGCCATTTATATGAGAGTCAAAGGATCAGGTAAGTTTTTTGTTTTATTCATATTTTAATTTAAAAATATAAGTTCCCTAAATTAACTAAGTTGAGCTATGTCTATAATAAAGCAGAGGGCTTGTCAATGAAATTTGGAGGAGACCTGATTTTTATTCTACAGCTGCAGCTGCATGCACTTGGGACTAGGAAGGTGTCAGTTGCTCTGTTTCCAGAGCCTCTCACCTCATTTGCCAAATGATTGTATAATAGTCATTACTGGGAGGTGTTGTTCCCCTTTATCAAAACCCCATGTGAGAAGTGACAATTAATGGAAAAGACACAGAAGGACACATTAAGTTTCAATCACTGCCTAGATAAAATCAAAGACTTGCAAAGTAATGTAGTAATATGTGACTGTCCCTGAGGGGTCTTCAGTTCATTTCCTGGAGCAAAGGCAGACACACTGAGAGCTATATTGAATTATCTTACTAAACTAGGCTTCTACAGAATAACCAAGAAGGTGCCAGCTTCTCATACACTCTTAGGCAGTGCTCATTAACAAAAATGGCAAGAATCTAGACTTCAGACAATCCCATGGAATTAGATCAGGAATTTATGATTTGGAGGTAGGCGTTTCCCATCAACCTATATGTCCCCTTCAAAATCTACCACTATTAGCTGTACCACAGTACGGGATACAGATGTGACATATATTAACGCTGCATTCAAAACCATTACATCTAAGCCAGTGGTCTCGTCCTGTAACTAGGGTAACAGGCATGGCAGGGATGAAGATATTCTAAAGGGACAGTTGTGTTTCTCTAGTTTGGCTAACAGGTTATTGAAATGAAGGGCCTTGAGAATCCCAGTAACCTTATGCATGGAGAAGAGAAAGCCTGGGCAAGACAGAATGGGAATTTTTTTTCCAGAAAAGCTTACAAGTCATTTGACCAATGACTGGTTAGTGGCATGCAGGACCAAACGTTGACTTGGACTTCTTAGAAGCTCTGGCTTCTACTTAAACCATAACCGTATTTCTTTACACTGAAAAGGAGTTAGTTGGAGGAGGGGTAAGGAGTTTGCTCTCTCTCTCTCTCTCTCTCTCTCTCTCTCTCTCTCTCTCTCTCTAACTGAAAAAACTTCTTCTTAATGTCGTCACATTAAATAAACCTGTCTTTTCTGCTTTTTGCTAATTTGGCCATTTTAATTGTCTTATCTGAGACAGGTGGCTGAAACTGACTTCTTTTTGGGACAAAGACTATGACCCTAAGTTTGATAACACTGCCACTTAGAAGGCTTAGAGGCCAGAGAATCAGACATTTGAATCCAATGTTTAACACATGGCATGACCCTTTGTCAGAAACAAAAATAAAAACCTCTAATCTAAAGTTACAGAAGAGATACAGTTGACAGATAAAATGCATAGGATCTAGTACATTTAAATTTCATAAAAAATAATAATTGTGGTTTTTAATCATTGCCAAATTATTTTAAGTATATTTGAAGTATTAAATATACTTGTAAGTCTCAAATGTTGAATTAGATATACTAAATATGTACTAAAATATATACTAAATGTATATTAAAATATACTAAAAACTTTATGTTCTTTATCTGAAACTCAAAGTCAGATAGACAGCCTGCATTTTTATTTGCTTTATCTGTCAACCTTAGGAAGGAGATGCAGCAAGAAAATAAGATAGAAAATGTTCCAGCTCATAGTAGTTGAAGAGGACCAATATATCACTATAGTAAATGGCTTTCTGTGCCAAGAATATAACTCAAAGATTCCAAAGAATTGTATGAATAGTCTATATACTCAAATATATTTAATCATCACTTAATTAAACACATGAACATGTTATTCTAAAAGAATGAAGTATTGTTTGTGTGAATTGTATTTGGCTATATTAAATAATTAAGTTTAACTATTATTGACCTAATGATAGCATGTATGACACACATAGTCTTGTATAATCACTAAAATGTTTTTATCCCTAAACCACCAAAGAAAAAATTTATTTGGGGGGATTAGGTGTAGCTTATAATTGAATTTTCTGAAATGTCTTCTAATAGTCCATATAAGTACTGCATCTGTCTGCATGTGAAGAATGGTTGGGAAAAAAAGGAATTTCTCCTCTCTTTCTTCCTTCTCTTCATCTTCCATTGACCAAAATCTAGTCTGAACTATGAGATCTTCCTCCTGTGTCCTGGTCATCATTTTCTCAAAGCTGCTTGAAACCAGGGCACAGTTTGTGTATCATAGTTTCCTATTTTTATGTCTTTGAAAAATACTTTACAACATACTGTGAAACTTTGCATTTCTTATTAAAAATAACTGTCCTCAAGAAGCTATTTTCAATTGATATCTGTTAGAAAAGTCTGATTTCTACAGTGGAGTGTCACTGGCTATATCACCCACAATCCAGGGTGATATATGCCCAGGATAATTTGGCTGACACAAAACAGGCTTAGTGGTTTTTTTGTGTGTGAGTTTTGTGTTTTGTTTTATTCTGTTACCTTATTGGTTTTCTTTTCTTTATTTTTTTTAGCTTGTTTTGATTTTCACTTATTGTTTGTTTATTGTTTTTCTGGGGGTTTTTTGTGTGTGAGAGAGAGAGAGAAAGAATATGAAGTTGAGAACATAGGGATACGGGAAAGATCTGAGAGGAGTTAGGGGAGGGGAAAGAATATAATCAAAATCCATTGTATGAACAAAATTTTTCATCTGACCACCTATGAAAGGAGTATTCTTTTATGTTTTGAATCCAAATTTGCCCCTCACAGTCTCAAATTATGAATTCTTGATCTGGACCTAATGATATTAGTTTGGAAGACCATAAAACTTTTAGAAAATTGCAAAGTAGGTCCAAGAGGAGAGCCTCTGAAAGGTCATAGCTCCTTGTTCTAGAGAAATTTTTCTTCCTGATCCAGCACCAGGAGATCTCATGCTATACTCTTGTGGTGGTTTGACCCCAAGATGTTGGAGATGCCAGCGCCATGGGATACCTGCACAGGAGAGCTGCCAGCTAAGTGTGAAACCAGCACAAGAGAGAGAAGTGTGTTGCAGTCAACAAAGCTGAAAGGAGTTGGAGATCTGGAGAGCATCTGACATGGAGATGCACAGTGTGGAGTGGAGTTTGTCCAGATGATTTTCAGTCTTGTGTTGGTCTAGTATTTCCTCATTATGCTCTCTTTCCTTCCTTTGGGAACAGTAATGCATATGCTGTGCCATTATATGTTGGAAGTATGTTGTCTCCTTTTTTATTATGATTTTGTAGAGGATTACAGTAAGGAGATTGCCAGCGTCTTAGAAGAGACTGGACTTTGACTTCCACTACCTGAATTTAAATTGATTTTCCCTCCTTCGCTGCTATAATATACTAATGTTCTCTAAAACTATGGGCCAAAATAAATTCTTCCTCCCTTAATGTTATCTGGGTCATTTATGTTGTCATAGGAAGGTGAAACTCATGGATTATTTGTTGTCTCACTGTCCTTTAAGTAAGAAAATTGTAGCTCTCATTCTTAACCTATGATGATTTCTGAACAGGTAATTATTCATAGGAAAATCTTGATACTATCTGAAGTCAAGTTCATGCAATATGTAATACTGTCTAAGTAGTACAATATTTTAGATCATTCAAAAATGCAGTTGGCTCATTTAGTAAGGTGAAATTATTAATTGTGCAATTTTATATAAACAAATGTCAATTAAAAATTGAATTCACTGATCACATGGGAAAATAGCCTAAGTCCATAGGAGTCTGATGGATACTCTCTGTCCCTTGCTTTTTCATGGAAGATATTCTGCATTTCTGATTGCTTGTGCGAAGCAAAATTGTAATGAGAATTATGTGAAGAACAGTGCATTTACGTGCAGTTCTTGTTATGTATCAGTCCTTGTTTTTACCGCTTTTCATTGCCTCCCTGTGAGTCAATAATCTATGAAGCAGATACGATTAGTCAATTTTATAAGTAGAGCAAAGTTCAATGCCTTGGTCAAAAATCATTCTGCAAGTAAGTGACAATCAGAATCTTAGTTCAGTGATCAGGCAGATATCTACTCTGCACCCAGTCCCCAGAAACTAGGAGATCTACAGTGTAATAAATGGTTTGCAATCATATCCTAATCTCATGATTCAGACATCTGGCTTGAAGCATTAATATTATTATACAAACAGTGAAGGTCTACCAAGATAGAGTTTACATAATACTGGTACATAAACATGCTCACACTAATATCTGTAATATTATTAGTTTATCTTTTTTCAAACAAGTTTTTATAGTTTATTAGTAGATGCCAAACTGAACATGCACATATGAAAATATTTTTCATAAATTGCTTATTAATAATTCTTTTGATCTGACAATGAACACATATAATCGTCATGCTCAGAAAGCTGAGGCAGGAAGTTGCCAAGTTCAAAAATAGCCTGGACTATAGTAAGACCCCATCTCAAAACAACTAACAATAACACATACGCACACACACACACACACACACACACACTTTTTTTTTTTTGCTGTAGTCATATTGACTCCAGAGGCTAGACATAAGGATTGGTTGAACCTAGAAGTTCAAGATTAACCTGGGAAATATAGACAGACCCATATGCTTTATTATACTGAAATGTTATTTGCTTGTGTATTAACTTGGGAGAAATAACCTGTCTCTGAAAATGTAATGTGGTCTCACCCTTCTGAAAGTAATTTCAAATCTTCTTATACTGTAAAAGTGTTTCTCCTTTGTGTGCCTCAAAACATGTGATAGTGTTGGTAGAATGTCTGCTAATTATCTGCTTTTTTAAAGACTCATTGAGGGACAACTCTTAGCTGAACACTGCAGGAGGCACTGGAGAAAGAGTAAGTAGAAAAACCCTATCCCTCTTGGAGCTTACATTCCAGTAAGAAAGAAGAGATAAAAGGACCTTCATTGCTTCTCATGTCTAGAGACAATAAACAAATAAAATAAGTGACTTCTCAGGGAAGTGACACAAAGCTCAGTGATTTTATCCTGTTTGCAGGAAGGAAAACTTAAAAGTGGCACAATTAAAGCAAGGCATGAGAGGGTAACCTCTCTTGTCTTCTCCAGTGGTAAACAAAGAAATAAACTGCATCAAGAAGTTTTGTTTTGTTTTTTAAAGTAAACAAGTAAATGAGTTGTTGTATCTTATTGGGTGTCACAATAATGTTTGGGAAGTTAAGGCCATATTATCTAGACAATGTAATCAAGGAATACACATGCATATATATATATATATATATATATATATATATATATATATATGTGTGTGTGTGTGTGTGTGTGTGTGTGTGTGTGTGTGTGTGTGTGTATACATGTATACATATATATGTGTGTTTTATATATATATATATATTATGTATATATACATGTATACATATATATGTGTTTTATATGTGTGTGTGTGTGTGTGTGTGTGTGTGTGTGTGTATACACATACACATACCCATGACATGGAAGATCGAGAAAAAGAGTTCCAGTGAGAAGAAAGAGCATGTATCTGTAACACTGACATAAGAGAGATACTCACTTTCTTTTAAAAAAAAAATAAATAAATTGTTTTTATTAAGATCTTTTCTATTCATTTTACATACCAACAACAGATTCCCCTGCCCTCCTTCCTCCCACCCCCCAGCCTTCCCTTCCCAACCCACCCTTCCCATTAGCACTTTCTCCAAGGCAAGGTCTCCCATGGGGAGTCAGCAGAGCCTGGTACATTCAGTTGAGCAGATCCAAGCCCCTCCTTTCTGCACCAAGGCAAAGTGTCCCACCATAGGCACTAGGTTCCATAAAGCCAGCTCATGCACTAGGGACAGGTTCTAATCTCACTGCCTGGGGAACCCCCTATACAGTTCAAGCCAAACAATTGTCTCGCCTATCCAGAGGGCCCAGTCCAGTACCATGGAAGCTCCTCAGCTATTGGTGCACAGTTCATGCATTTCCACTAGTTTGGTTAGTTGTCTCTGTAATTTTCCAATCATGGTCTCAATATCCCTTGCTCACAGAATCCCTCCTCTTCCCCATCGACTGGACTCCTGGAGCTCCACCTGGGACCAGGCCATGGATTTTTGCATCTGTCTCCATCAATCACTGGATGAGGGTTCTAATGATGACACTTAGGGTATTCAGCCATATGATCACCAGAGTAGGCCAGCTCAGGCATCCTCTTGACTATTGCCAGTAGTCTATGGTGGAGTCATCCTTGTGGATTCCTGGGAACTTCCCTAGCACTCTGTTTCTCCCTATTCCCCTGTTGTCTTCATTTATCATGTTGTCTGTTTTCTTGTTCTCCCACTCAGTTCCTGTTCCAGCTCTGATGCCCCATTCCTAGCTCTCCATTAACCTCCCCAAAACCCCCAGTTTGCTCATGTAGATCTCATACATTTCTCCAACATTGGGCAATCCATGTGTCCTTCCTAGGGTCCTCCTTACTAACTAGCTTCCCTGGAGCTGTGGGTTGCAATCTGGTTATCCTTTGATTTACATCTATTATCCACTTATGAGTGAGTACATACCATGTTTGTCCTTCTGAGTCTGGGTTACCTCACTCAGGATGATATATTCTAGTTCTATCCATTTGCCTGCAAACCTCATGATGTCATTGTTTTTCTCTCCTGAGTAGTACTCCATTGTGTATATGTACCACATTTTCTTTATCCATTCTTCAGTTGAGGGGCATCTAGGTTGTTTCCATGGTCTATCTATTACAAACAATGCTGATATGAACATAGCTGAGCATGTGTCCTTGTGGTATGATTGAGCATTCCTTGGGTATATGCCATAGCTGGGTCTTGAGGAAGATGGATTCCCAATTTTCTGAAAAACCACCATACTGATTTCCAAAGTGGCTGTACAGGTTTGCATTCCCACCAGCTTTCGAAGATGAATGGTACATTTGAAATGTAGCAGGAAGGGCACATGTATGAGTGGAGGTGAGTGAGCAGGGGCAGTCAGTGCTGTTTTCCTGATGGCCCTGTCCGCATTTCCCATGAACATATTTATGGGAAATATATAGTTCTGCTCACCTGAGCAGTTGGTGGGTGTTAGTCAGTGGACTCCAGCCCCCTGAGCAGGAGCTATGTTATGAATTTCATTCCTCATCATACATATTCTATACACTCAGTATATGTCATCCAAGTCCTTCAGAGGCCAGCCCTTTGGACATCTTCAAGATTCAGATCAGACGCTACAGGAAGTGAAAGGAACTAGGGTATCTGGGGATGAAACAAATTAACTCACGAACACACGTGCTCTTCAAATCGTGTCCCTTCCTTGTTCTGCTTCTCTAAAGCTACAGCTTCTTTTTAGCTTATTTTTCCAAAGTTTTCACTTTTCTCAGCTCTCATTCTTAGCTCTTCTCTTGCCTGACTATCTACATATTTCTAACAGGAGACTCCTTGCAATCCTGAGGAAAATTTCATAACCCTCAAGGTCATAGCACATTTCTAGAATAGACAATAAAGAAGCAGAGCCATTACCATGGTAAACATAGGCAGGGACAAGGTGCTTAGTACTTTTTTGGGCCGGGACCACTGGTCTGAGTTATCTAGCAGTTTGACTTTAGCAAGCCAAGAATTGGCATGCTTTTTCTTAGGGTGCTTTGTGTAGTAACCTTGGTAGACACCTACAACTCTGACCTTGTGCATAATGTTAAAGTTTTAAACTTACAAATCCATTTACAAAATGCCTTTAGTCTAATTTGAACTTACTCTCAGATAAAGATGAGCTAATCATGTGCAGTTAGTCTGAGCAAAAGGAACAAGGCAGGCTTTTAAGCATCTACAGTCCTCATGGGACAATAGATCTAGTTATGAAGCATATCCTAGTATATTTTCTATATATCAGTTTTATACAGCTAACAAGAAGTTATCTTTCTGACCATCCATGGATATGTGTGCCCAATAGATGGAATGTATACATGAGATGAACACACCAGCAGTGGAAAAATACCCAAAGCTGTTCTTAGGGAAGAAATGAAAAGGTACATGAGAGAACTTACAGACCGGAGCTATTGGTCATTAACAATCAGTGACTCCACAGTCTTACCAGGTGGGGCTCCCTATCAGAGAGTCTGGTGGGTGGACCTGATGAACACTAGGTGTCACCTGCTACATACTCCCACAGCCTCTTGCTACCAGCAGCTCTCAATGATATGCAAAGCAGTATATTAGCCACTTGGGATACAAAGATGACTATCATCTTGTAACAGCCTTCATAAAGGTCGAATGACATCCACAGATAAAATTATAAAGCCAACAAACACAGGTAATGAGAATTCAAAACACACATGACTGCTCAGAGATAACCTATACACTTAGACACACCGACTCTGGGGCTCTTCTTCTTTTCTGAGAAAACCATCTGGAGGATTTTCAATGTCTTTCCCTCTGACAAACTGCAATCAACTTACATACAGTGGTGAGATCCATCTGGTAGTTCTGTCAAGCTTTCCAGAGGCGTATCTGTCAACACATACACCACTCATTTCTGGTGTGCTCTCTGATAGGGTTGCAAACATTGCTAAACAAATCCTGGCGTCTCTCACTCTCCAGTTTCAGTAAGTTAATTACTCTTCCATAAGATGTGATTTCCTGGGATTCAGTGAGCTGACATTGCTTCCTGTTAATTTATTCAGGGCTGAACAGTTACATTGATTAGACCACTCCACGAATGGGTCTTGGTGCTTCTGGACTGGCTTTCTTTGCATTTTAATGCAGTTAATGACAGAAGAGTAGAGCTAGTGTGCCTTCTGCTATCACCTCTTTACAAGTCCAACACATGCTTTTGGTTCTTGATAGGAATAGGTATTTTTTTGTGCAGAATTCTAGAAGAGGATCCTCTTTGTAAGTGTGAGCATCACTAAAATTTTGGTGGAACAGGTTAATTGTGTGATGCAACTTACATGCTTTTAGGATGAGAGTTCTGTAGGTAAGGTAGAACATTGTATTAAAAGTGGCATTTTGAAGGATGATGGCAGTACAGCATGTGTGCACCTAGCCACTGGCACAGGAAAACCGCTCGGGTGAGTTACTGACATTTCTGCATGAGCTGCAAACAGAATGATGGAATGTGTCCTGGCAGACAATGTTAACAGGACAAAGCTCAGAAGAGCCCAGGAAGACAGAAAGACTGTTGACGTGTAAACATCCTGCCCTGCCACGTTCAGTGTTTTAACACATTGGGTACCTTTCTTAGCTTTTTACTTCTTTTCTCTCTGATCATGCTGGAAACAATTTTGTTCATTGCTTGGATGCACTTCAGAAGAGCACAAAGAACTTCAAAATGCCACTCCAGAGAAAATAGACTAGGAAGTCTGGCTAGGAGAGCTCTTTGCAAACAGAAAAGATATTCCCAAGGATGCCTCAAGAAGAAATGTCTTCTTGGGACTCTAATATCTAATGTTGCAATTGCAGTCTTTGCTTACAGTAATTGTTGCTCTTATTCGCCTCTACTACCTCAAGGCTGCTTTAAAAGCCAGCTGTTCTCTTCGGCTTAAGTCAGTGGTGCGTAAGAGGAACAGAGGAAATGAGCAATTCACTGGACAGAAAGCAGAGCAATTAGCAGATGGGAAGCTCAGAGAATGGAGTAGAAGAGAGCAGGGGAATGGTGCCAGGAGTGGTCTGGTTCTGCTTCTGGTTTAGTTCTGGAACAGAATGTCTCAGACTTGCTCAGGGCCCGAGACTCTCTAGTCACCCTGGATCCTTCCCAACTCACTCTACAAACTCACTGGCTCGGGGCTATGGCTGCAGGTTCTGGTCCCCTACAAGCCAGGGTGGGTGAAGGATGGTTGTGATGCAGACTAATGGGAGTTAAAGCAGGCTCCAGGCAAGCCTAGCTCTGAGAAAAGATAATGGGGCACATCCCCACAGATGCCCTGGCTTCCTAAAAGCCTGCATTTGTCCTCAGCTGAGAAATAAAAGGCTGAGTGCAAAAGCTATCCTCAAAGCAGACCGTGCCTCCCAGTGTATCATACCTTCTTTCGAGGCCAAGAACTACACAGACTTCCTGAGAGAAGTCAGCCCCACACAGGCATATGGCTTTACCAAGAACCTCAGTGTCGTCATTGTGAGTGAGGTCTGCCAGTATTTCTCAGGCCTTTGAGTATTCGTTTCACAGATGCATCTCCACCAGGAACAGCCCAGCTGAACAAGACCAGCCATGTTCCATTACCTGGAGTAGAGGTTGGAAGTCTCTACCAAACCAAGCAGGGTAAGGCACAGTTCTTCTAACTGGCACTGATCTACTCATCACTGCTTTCTCTGATCACTAGCATGAGACAAGTTTTAAAAATCAGCTGACAGACATAAGGATAGAGGGGAAAGAAAAGCATAAGAATAGAGAATCATTTTGAAGTAACGCCTTTATACAAATTTTCAGCTGTTGTTTATACAGTTTGTCTTCTCACAATGCAGAAGGCATAGAACACTTCTTGGAAGCCTTCATCTTCTTCAACATAGACCATAACAAGCTGCCAATAGTCAGGGACAGTGGTTCATGTGACTGTGCTTGAGCAATGGCAGCCTTTGTTTATCTATGAAATTCTGAAGCATTCTCTACCCCCGAGCTATGATCATCTATCTGAATTATAATTTTTCAATTTTAATATGGTACAATAGAAATCTATTGTGTGTATATATGTGCCTATACTAGCCATATTATTTTTTCTTCTTTTTATTTATTATATTTGTGTTTTAATTTTACACATCAGCCATGGGTTCCCCTGTCCTCCCCCCTCCCGCCACCACCCCCACCTTCCCTCCATCCCCCTCCCCTCCATTCCCATGTCCTCCAGGGCCAAGACTCCCCTGGGGATTCATTTAAACCTGACGGATTCAGTACAGGCAGGTCCAGTCCCCTTCTTCCGGGATGAGTGAAGTGTCCCTGTGTAAGCCCAAGGTTCCAAACAGCCAGCTCATGCACTAAGGACAGGTTCTAGTCCCACTGCCTGGGTGCCTCTCAAACAGTTCAAGCTATTCAATTGTCTCACTTATCCAGAGGGTCTGCTCCAGCTGGGGGCTCCACAGCCTTTGTTTCATAATTCATATGTTTCCATTCATTTGGCTGTTTGTCCTTGTGCTTTTTCCAGTCTTGGTCTCAACAATTCAAACTCTTACAGTCCCTCCTCTTTCTCGACAATTGGACACCTGGAGATCCACCTGGGGCCTGGCTGAGGATCTCTGCATCCACTTCCATCAGTTATTGGATGAGAGTTCCAGCATGACCGTTAGGGTGTTTGGCCATCTGATCACCAGAATAGGTCAGATCAGGCTTTCTCTCGACCATTGCCAGCAGTCTACAGAGGATGTATCGCTGTGGATTTCTGGGGACCTCTCGAGCACTCTGCCTATTCCTGTTCTCATGTGGTCTTCATTTATCATGGTCTGTTATTCCTTGTTCTCCCTTTCTGTTCTTGATCCAGCTGGGATCTCCTGCTCCCCTAAGTTTTCTTTCCCTCAATCCTTGCCCTTCATTACTCCTACTGTTGTCCAGGTTGTTCATGAAGATCTCATCCATTTCTCTGTCATCGGGTGATCCCTGTGTCCCTCCCAGGGTCCCGTTTACTAGGTAGCCTCCCTGGAGTTGTGTAGCAGTCTAGTCATCTCTGTTTTACATCTAGTATCCTACTATGAGTGAGTACATACCATGTATGTCCTTCTGAGTCTGGGTTACCTCACTCAGGATGATTTTTTCAAGATCCATCCATTTGCCTGCAAACCTCATGATGTCATTGTTTTTCTCTGCTGAGTAATACTCCATTGTGTATATGTACCATATTTTCTTTATCCATTCTTCAGTTGAAGGGCATCTAGGTTGTCTCCATGTTCTGGATATAACAAACAATGAGTAGCCATATTCTTATCTTTGAGTTCTGATCATTCCCTAGCTAGCAACATGCAGTAGAATACTTGTGCAGTGAGCTACAGCTCACGGTCAGCCACACAATCTGTGTAAACCTCCAGACTTGTTACATTGTGTTGGGCAGCTAAGCACAACATACAGTAAGTAGGCTATAGTGCTGAAAGTGTTTTAGGCTTATGATATTTTTGGCATGCTGTCCCATTGTAAGTCAAGGGGTAAAGGTACTTAACAGATAGTAATTAAACATCATAATCCCTAATAAATAAATGATCTTTGCCATACATGACTCAAAACTTCCTAATTCCTTTATTTCCATAGATATTTACTCAGTACCCACTTTAAGCAAGATCCCGAGGACAAATCCATGAACTACACCAGTGAAAAAATAAAAAATGTACCAAAGAACAAATAAATACATAGGCATCATGTGGTGAGTCCTGTTATAGAGAAAACTAGAAAATGTAAAGGGGTGGGAAAATGAGATGGGTAGGAAACAAGAAGACTTGTCTTTTATCTAGTATAGTTAGAAAAGTCCTGACTATGAAGAGAATATTTGATCACACAGCAATGGATCCCAGAAGAAATCAAGACAAAAGATCTTAAGTAAGTTAGCATAATCAAAGAATAGCACAGAGACTGATATGGCTGAAGCATAATGTACTAGAGGAACCATGAGACATGATGTCTGGGAGCTACCTCATAACAAACCCAAAGGGCTACATTGGGCATTGTAGCTTTTCTTCAGTTGAATGGGAACCATAGCAGGGTTTTGAGCATAGAAATACCTTTTCACTTCACAGTCACAGAACTCCTCTAATTGTTGTACAAAGAGTAAGGAAGGGCTGGGAATGAGTTAAATTATTTTCTGCTTTTGCAGAGGATCTGAGTTCAGTTTCCAACACCCATGTCTGACAGCTGGCTACCTACAATGCCAGAACAGGGAATCTGAAGCCTTCTTCTAGCCATCACAGATGCCTGCACACACATAGTGTATATTCCCATAGACACATACATGTTTTTTTCTTATTCCATAGGCTTCCTGTCTGTGGTGGATTGAATGAAATGTACCTATAGGCTGGAGAGATGGCTCAAGGATTCAGAACCCTTCCTGCTCTAGCTGAGGACCAGAATTTGTTTCTCAGTATCCACATGGTACAGCTCACCACTACTTAAAACTAAAGCTCCATTAGATCCGACACCTTCTTCCATCCTCCATAGACATGCACACAAACAGACACACACATTTTAAAAATAATAAAAATAAAATAAAACCTTAGAAGAAAGAGAGAATAAGGAGTACTAGAATAAACATAGTAGTAGAAAACCCATTTCTGCACTCTGCAATAACAAAGAAACCAGGGCTTGATGGTGACAAAAGGGAATCTGGTAAGATGTATCAGATTTGGGGAGTGTTTGGAAGGTAACATTCACAAGATATGCCATTGGATACAAACCATTTGGGTAACATGGTTTTATGGCTATGTCGGTGGACACTGCCCCCATCGACTTCACATTCCTATCTAATCACAAACCTTAATTAATTAGGGTAATTTTCAATTAACTCTAATTAGAGCCTGCTACAGTTTAAGCAACAGGGATGTTCCTGGTAGCAACATGTCAAATATTTTCCCACCTCCTGTTCATCTGTACCCTCTGTGAACTATTTGCATCTCACTTGCCATAGCAGCCGTCAGATGACAGTGTGGCAGCTACAGTATTCTACAAAAGAGACCATCTGCCCCAAAGTTACATGGCTAGCTGTCTTTCTAAGGAAGTGTAGCTTACAACAGACTCCCAGTCCTTCCAGGTAATAAAATTCCTGATCTATGCAATGGTTTTTTCCCGTTTCTCAAAACTACATGTTAACAAAAGGTCACCAGCTGGCTCTGGTTCCCTGTGTGCTTTGCAAGGTAATATACTTCAAAAAAGGAAAGCTTAACTTAAAGGTCAAGCTACAAAATCTATTTTTCCTGACTCTAAAATATTGAACATTTCCTTAGATTCATGGGTAATGCCTATCAACCTGGATGGCCACCACTATTCCTTAACACTAATGAGAAAATTTTAACATGAAGAAATGAGATAAAAGCAACCAAAGACACACCAGAACCCTTATCAATTCGGAAGTCTTTGAAGTTTGCTTTGCCCATCAAAACACACTCAGAAAACATATACATTCCTTAAACACACACTTATAAACTAAACCAAGCATGTGAAGTATGGCTTTGCTTTAAAAGAAGGAAGGAAGGAAGGAAGGAAGGAAGGAAGGAAGGAAGGAAGGGAGGGAGGAAGAAAGGAAGGGAGGGAGGGAGGGAGAGAAGGAGGGAGGGGCGGGAGGAACTTAAGTGAAATGTCTGCCAAGATTTTTTTCAATAAGTTTTATTCTAAATTTGAAAAACATAAATTTTAGTATCAAAAATAAATTCCAAACTCGGTGTGACAGTAAGTAACTGAAATCCTAGACCATGGTAGGCTGAGGCAGGAGGATTGATATGAGTTGCAGGCTACCCTAGATACAGGGGGAGAGCTTGTCTCACAAAAATAAATGAATGAATAAATATCTATTGTAAAAATCAAAGTATGTTCTTTTTAAAGAAAAAATAGGGACATTGAAATTCAAGCATTTGATAAAACTGTAGGACTATGTTCTGTCACTAGGGACTCCCCCACGAGACAGCTCAGCCCTCTCACTGACCATGTCTGCTTCTCAGGCTTCAGATGCTTGGACGGGTCTCACACTCCAGGTGGGGACCCCCTGGCCTATGACCCCACTCTCCTACACTTAAGAACCCTTACTACTGCCTTAGTATCCCCTCCCTGACCTCAGTTTTTATGCCATTTGCTCCGTTTTCTCTTATGTCAGGACATTTCAGTAGCTCATACAGATGGCCGCTCAACATGTTCCCTCAACAGATCATAATCTTTACCACTCGGCAAATACCTTCTGCAAATTCTTTAAATTACAATTAAACATACTCACAGCTGGAAATTAATTCAGTGACCCAGAACCTGTCAACCAGACTCTAGGTTTAACTCCTGCCACCCAGGAAAATAAGCATGTTTCATGTTCTTTTTCTATAATTTCTCTTTATTGATTTTTTTGCATATTTCACTTTCTTCATGCACTAATTATCATATAAAGAACATGACAATTGCATGGTTAAAAATGAACGTCAGATCTTTCTTAAATTTGATCATTTTGAGAAAAACTCATGACGAAGCAAGTGTGAAGGAGAGGGATTTGTGGAAGGAGGAACTAAAATGTGCAGTTTGGAGGGACATTGGCAGCTAAACTCTGGGATACTAAAGCCCTCTCATGTCTGAATACCTTGATTAATAAATTTAATGTCACAGTAGTTTGAGGTTAATTTTTTTAAACAAATGCCAATAATACAATAAGACTTCTCTGTAGCTGGAGTTTTCTCCAGTCCTGGCTGGGCCCACAGTCTCTCAGACCCAAGTAAACACACAGAGACTTGTATTACTTATAAACTGTATGGCCGTGGCAGGCTTCTTGCTATCTAGTTCTTATATGTTAAATTAACCCATTCTATTCATCTATAAATTGCCACATGGCTTGTGGCTTACCAATACTATTACATCTTGCTTCTTCTGTGTCTGGCTGGCAACTCCTGACTCAGCTTTCCTTGTTCCCAGAATGCTCTTCTCTGCTTATCCCAACTATCCTATACTTCCTGGCTGGCTACTGGCCAATCAGCATTTTATTTATCAGTCAATCAGAGCAACACATTCACAGCATACAGAAAGACATCCCCAGCACTTCTCAGTTGCCATACTTTAGTCAGTTGCCACACTTTAAAATGTGCTAGAAGGCCTTAAGAATAGGTTTTAAATGGCCTTCCCATACTTAGTTTTTCTCTTCATAGAATAGAATAATATAAATGTAAAAAAAATTCTTTTTAAGTTACATATAAAGATATTCTTTCTGTGAAAAATATCAGCATTACACATAAAGAAATAAAAAAATATTTTAGTAACTCTTTCTATCATCCTAAATGATAGACATGAAATACATTAAATATTTATCTTGCCTCATATTAAAATAGTGTGATTAAAACAATCTGCAGCTCTTAGGAAAAAAAGGGGGTTGGTTTAGTGAATACATTTGGACCCTAAATTCTAGCAGCATGTTGCTTAACCAAAACTCACCTCAAGCAAAATTCATGGTGTGTATTCCTTAACCAGCACTAATTCTAAGCTGAATTTCTGATAAAGCCCAGTGCTGTGAATATCCCTCTACTCTCTGCCTTGTCTAAATTGCAAGTTAGTTGATTACAGTTTCCTTCTGTTTGTGTTTTGAAGGTAAACAACAAAGAAACAAATCCTCTTCTAGATTATTAATTATTTTAGGAATCTAGTATATAAACTTGAACTTGGCCAAAAATAAAAAGAAAACCAAAAGCTAAACAGTATTCTAATTGGAAATGGAGACTGAAAGACCCCAGAAACTGGTGCCTTATAAGGAAGGAGAGAAGGAAGGTTGTAAACCAGGCAGGAAGGTTTTAATGGTATTACCAGTTCTTTATCACTGCTATGGGCCCTGAATGTGCTTAGTAGTACATCATTCACAGCATAAGCCTAGTTGACAGGAGAAATGATTGCTATGTGCTTCATCTATGATATGTGATAACCAAGCTTCTGCAAAATCCATGAAAAAGCTATAGATTTTAACACAGAAAATTATCAGCTTAAAAAATGAACTAAGGAATCAATCTAGACACACTTGTGGGGTAACTATTAAACCCACATGATTTAGTATTCTCCTTGCCAAAAACAGACTTTTCTCACAAGTAATTTTTTATAGAAATGATGTGTTTCATTAAAAAAAATTAAAGGTTACTACCTTTATAAAAGACTAGTATATATAATTTTCACTCTAATTTTTCACAAATATATTGTTACTGAAATTATTTTAACAGGACAACAGTTGATTTAGATGCTGCTTCAACAATAGCCTAATAACGGCTAATTGTTCCACCATCCTATTTATTGTAATCACCACAACAGTATGATAAAATAGCCTTAATTCCATGTTAAAATATTTTGTTTTCTTAAATAACTTAAAAATCTGGATATACTTTAAAGGCAGGTAACTCGAACTGCCATTAAAAGAAATTACAGGAGGTTGATTAGCAGCTATGCTTTTGCACAAATAATTTGGAACAGCATGCAGATGGTTCATAGTTTGAGAGCATACTCCAGAATCATGGACATAAAACACAAGTCAGTAAATCATGACCAGTCCCTATAACCAGAAGGAAAGACACTTAGTGATGAGTTTCTCACATCAAACGTAAGTTGTTTTGATTTCAAGAACCAAATGCTAAAAGCATGTGTCATGTGCCAATTCACATAGGGCACATTAAATAATGTAGTAGATAGTGTCAGAATAAATGAAAATGCAGATTTTATATGCCTCATCTATGTAGAGGTCTCCTTAAAAACCAAGCCCATCCTTTTAACACTGCTGTGCTGCACAGGGAGGGTAGCTTCAAAGGACAATGCTGATAACCAAATGCACTGCTTATCCACCATGGAGCTGACTCCAGGAAAACTTAAAGCATGCAGAGGAGGAGACACTAATGAATTCCCTGAGATGGTCTATTCTAATCATTGCTTCTTTCAAATATGCCTTTCAGATGGTCTGGAATAGGGTAATTTGATTCATATTCTTGGATGGCATCCTTGTAAATGTCTTCACTGGGCTTAAGTGAAGACCTATGTGCCATATATAATGAAGGACACTTAAAGAGCATTTTAACCTTCAAAATGGTCACAGCTCCCTGCAGATAATGTTGAACGAAGAGAGACCAGCAGAAAAGACAGAATTTTCTTTGGATGATAGTTTTTGCTTACTCACTAACAGATGATACATAATGTACAAATAGAAATCAGTGCTCATAAGATCTAACAATATAATTTCAGTTGAACAAAATGCTTTGTTTTCATAATTTTTTTTCTACTCAAAGACATAGAGCATAACAAAAAGTATTTACAATAACACAATTAAGAATCAAGCTTTTACTATCATTCAAAAGACTATGGCTTAGAAAATGAATTAAGATCCATATCCTACATAGGATACAGTTAAGGGTTACATGAAGATTGTATGATTTATTCTTACTTCTAATTTTTGTCTAAGATTCCTCTCCTGTTTTGAAGAAGACATATCAATTCCAGCTCTATATTAAAGTTTTCACAGGCATATAGAAGTTCATAAATTCAGGCCAAAGGAGATTGGGATTTAAATAATTTAGAGTTATGACATTACCATTACCCTGTGATTTCATTTTCTATATCCATGAATGGAAAGCAGCCATTTTAACTCAATTGCATGAATTTTATAGCTGAGTTAGGATGAAGATTGCAAAGGCATAGACTCTAAGAAACTCCCCAAGCTGTGGAAGATTCGTGTCATAGGCTTAGCCACTGCCTAAGCCAAACCCTAGGAGGCAAAAGGCACACTCTGAACACTCCAGAGACATTAGGAGTGCTGTCACAGCAGCTTGAGAGCCGATGATCAGGTTTCCCTTCTGCAATAAGGCTCAATTTTATACTGCCTGACACTTTCAAAACTATGTGAAATTGCGTTTAATTACTTCAGCAAAATCCCTACATGTTCAGATAGTCCTTCTTTGCATGTTCTTATTGGCAAGTTGGCTAAGGTCCAGCTAGGCTGGCCTAACTGCTATGTGTTGCTTGGTTGTTTACACAAGGCAAGCAAATGCCAAGCAGCATATTCAAGACCAAGACAGCTACATTTAAAAAAAGGCTTTATTTTTGTCCTATTTGTCCTTCAATCCACTTTGGGTATCTAGGTATTTCCCTACTCTTGCATATAATCTGATGAAATACATAGTTTCCTCCATCATTATTAGATAATGAGAATATCTTCATCCACTTTCCAACATAAGTACAGTAATAAATACATCTAGCCCAATGCAGTGTATTCAGAGTCTGAATTTTACTTGAAGTTAAAGCCTCTTGCCTCTTCTAAGTTATTTAAGTGAAGAAGGCTGCAATGGGAATATATTTTATTTCTTCTCCATTTTCCCACCTCACAGCCTCCTCTCCCAGCGGACTTTCTAACTCTTATTTGTATCCCTGAATGTGGAGCAGAGGTAGGAAGAAAAGGGCAGATAAGGTGATCTACACTACTTCATTCTGGCTTTTGCTAATGTCTGCTTATTTCTTTCTGAAGCAGCAAGCCAAGGCTGAATCTGACTTGTGTGAATTCTCAGTTAAGTCTAACAACTGACTAGATGTGAAGAGACATAATAGTCCTTCCAGACCTGTTGCAGAGTCCTCCTTGGCAGGATATGACATGGCTACAGAAGATCCATAGAATTAGTAAATATGTGACCCCCCCAAAAAAAAAAAACCACATGAATGTTTGTCCCTAACCACTGGCATCCAGTTCATCTGCCATACTCTGCTTTGTCTTGCCATGCAAGGACAGCGTCTGGACCTCCTAGAAGTAGGTACTTTATTTATGATGCTCGGAATTTGAGTAGACCTCTAAGAGCACGCTCTTGAGGAGGTATATATTGCCTATTGTCACCCTCCCAGCAATCTCCATTCATGGCTCCCACAAAATGAGCAATTTCTCCACCGTGCCTTGACCCCTGACCTAAAAACAATGGATGCAGAAGTCCCTAGAAGATCTGATACCATGAACCAAAATAAGCCAAATCTATCTTCTTTTCAGTTGATTTCTCCAGGGTTTGTGTGAAATAACAAAAAGCTGACTGGTACAAAGGTGTTCAACAACTGAGCTGTTTCACTAATCTGAGATACAAGTTTGTGCATGGTATAAAAAGCTGCCTACCATAATACATTTATTTCCTGGAACCATTTATAAGATTCTAATTCTTTACAGCAGTTCCAAAGCCATATTACTGGTTCTGATTTCCCATTACGCTAGCCACGTCACTAGATTTTGAAGATATATGACTCACATTTGGAGTGGCACCTGCTGTTACTCTGGGCCAAAAGGAGAGTTAATCTTCATTATCAAGGGAAAGAGAATTCAATATTTTTACAGAGCCTCTTATATCACAACTAAGTATTGGTAAGCAAGAAGATATCCCATACACATCTCCATCAAAATAACGGAAAAATCTAGGGCTTTGGTAAGTAAACTCTATATTGAAAAACTATAGGCACTCCTTACACATTATAAATACTTGAGAAACTTGAGGTAGATAATCAGAGACATAAAATCAGAACGTGATAGTTTGGATCTGAATGTCCCCAGAGGTTTAGGTATTGAAGGATAACAGCCAATGGCTCTACTGGGAGATGGGGAAATCTTTAGGGGGTGTGGCCTCCTGGAAGAAAATGAGATCATTGAGGGGGTGCCTTGGAAGGGAATATGGAGACCCAGTCCCTTCCAGTCTTTCTGCTTCCCAATCACCATTAGAAGAACAGTTTTGGCATGCCATGTGCTCCCTACCATGATATAGCATTATGCCACAGGCCCATATCAACAGGGCATGTGACTGTGAACTGCAAAATATGAAACTATGGAACACAGAAAGTCCTCCCTCCCTGTAAGTGGATTGCCTTGGGTATTTTTGTCATAATGTATAGAGAAATTACAGTGCTTAAAATAGTCAACCTTTTCCTCACACCTATATCCCTGACTCCCTGTTTGATAACCTCATAGTCTCCTCAAGTTACATGTAACATTGACCTTAACAATGGTGCTGGAGTTAAGAGGCAGGAGGAGAAAAGAGGTGGGAAGAAACCTAATCAGGGGGATGAAAGACTCCTACATGAAAACCTCAAGACTCTGTAGAAAGAAATTAAAGAAGACACTCTGGGGATTGCACATCAGATATTTACATTATGGTTCATAACAGTTGCAAAAATACAGTTATGAAGTAACAACAAACTAATTTTATGATTGAGGGTCACTACAACCTGAGCAACTATATTTAAGGGCTACAACATTAGGAAGGCTGAGAACCAGTGCTATAAAATAAAAAAAGATCCTCCATAGTCATGGACTGACAATTAATTTGTATAGCAGGAAGCCAAGTCAATCTTCATAAAAATTCCAACAGCACTTTTCAAAGACCTTTAAGAGTCTTAAAATTCACATGGAAACACAGAAGACCCTGAATAACCAAAGCAGTCCTAAGCATGATCAGTGCTGGAGACATTTGAATTCCTGATTGTAATGTTTACAACACTAATACAGCACTGAAGTAATGTAGACCATTGGAACATGTAGACCAATGGAACAGGACAGTGGATAAACTATACACTACACAGCTACACTATCTAATCTTTGGGAAAATGCTTTGGTGGGGGGAAAAGACAGCAAGTACTGGGAACTCTTGTGTCCACACATAAAAATAAAATAAAATAAAATAAAACTAGACCTGAATTTCTCACCTCACAAAAATAAATCCACTCAAAATAGATCAAAGTCTTGATGTCAGACCAGAAACCACTAGCAAAAATCATAGACAATTCACATTAAGATGTTGACATAGGCATGGACCATGTGAAAAGCACTCCAGTGGCAAAGGAATAACCCACATGACTGATGAATGGGTCTGCACAAAATTAAAACTTTCTCCTGGCAAAGGACTTGCAGGGTGAAGATACAGTGTGCAGGATAGTGGTAAAATTTTTGACAACTATATATGGCAGAGAATTGTTATCTAGAGTCTATAAATAACTCCAAAAATTAAATAGCAAAAACACCAGCCTTTGAATAAATTGGAAGCCGGGCAGTGATGGCAAAGATTTGAATAAACAGTACTAAAAATAAAAAGAAATAAAAACGGACAATAAATGTGTTTTTAAAGTGTTCAATAACCCTAGCCTGCAGAGAAATGCAAACCACAGTTACAGAGTGAACCCATGGTAGTCCAGTCAGCCGTCATCGAGACAACAGACAGCACTGTTGGTGAGAGCTGGGGAAAAGAACACTTACACACTGCTGGTGGGAATATAAACTGTGGAAAGCATTATGGTGGTTCCTCGAGGGAAAAAAGGTGCAATCCACTTGTACCACTCCTGGGTGCATACCTGAAGGTTTCTGTAGGGGCATACCATACAGATACTTGCATATCTATATCATCCATATCCATATCTATATCTGTATCTATATCTATTATTGCACCATTCATGATAGCCATGATACGGAAGCTGCCAACAGATAAGCAAATAAAGAAAATGGGGTACATGTAAACAACAGATCAGTATGTAGCTGTAAAGAATGAAAAATGAGACTTGCCGGGAAAGAGATGGAACCAAAGAATTAAGCAAAGTAAGTCAGACTCAGGAAGACAAATACACTATTCATCTCCTATGCAGGATTAAGATTTAAATTGTCTGACATATAAAGTATAGGTGTACATATGACGTAGAAATAGAAAGGGGAACATGAAAAGAAGAGGCATAAATGGAGGGGGGAACAAGAGAGAGTAATAGAATGTAAGTAGAAGGAGGGACAATTAAGGGTAAGAAAGGGGACCAGGATAGGCACTAGGAAGAAAAACAAGAACAAAGTATAATGACATCTCCATTATTCCTGATCTAACAATGACTACAAGGTATATATGAAAATGTCACAATGAAACACAATCCTTTGCACACTAAATATAATGAACAATAAAATGTAATAATAAAATCCAAAAAAAAAAGATGAAAATAAGGATGCTAAATTGTGACACCAGGTCAAATAAATTACTCAGTACTTAATCTTGTAGTTCAAATACACTTTAAATATAATTTTTAATATAGTGTGGAGCTTGGAGTTTTCTCCAGTCCTGCCTGGCTACAGTCAGAACAAATCTCTCTCACTCACCATTCCTGCAGCCACTCAGACCTAAGTAAACACATAGAGACTTTTATTGCTTACAAACTGTATGGCCATGCCAGGGTTCTTGCTATCTAGTTCTTCTATCTTAAATTAACCCATTTCTATTAATCTTAAAGTTGCCACATGGCTTGTGGCTTACCGGTATCTTAACATCTTCTCATGGCGGCGGCTAGCAGCATCTCACTGCCTCAGCCTTCCACTTCCCAGAATTCTCTTCTCTCCTTGTCCCACCTATACTTCCTGCCTGGCTACTGGCCAATCAGTGTTTTATTTATTAACCAATCAGATCAACACATTTAATATACAGAACATCCCACAGCACTTCCCCTTTTCTTTTTTCAAAAAGGAATGTTTTAACTTTCACATAGTAAAATTACAGATAACAAAACAATTATCATGCAAGAATTACAGTTACAATATCTAGTCTATGTATAATTACTAGTCTATTTGTATTTGGCAAAATTAAAGAAGATATCCTATCTATCTTATATTTGTGAGTCTAAAGTTTCATATCTAACTTATCTTTTATCATAACTAAGGAAAATTATAACTATCTAGTCTTCAACTACATCAAGACCTCAGAAAGATATAATATTACCTGAGAAATGTGAGAAGGAAGCAAGCAACTTTTGGGAGTCTTGCAAGAGTAGACCGAGATAACTGGCAGCCTGGACAGTCATACAAAGTTCTTTTGTAAAGTTGTGGCATCTGTCTTCAGTCCACAGGTCTAGAGTCTCTCAATCACTTCTTTTTGTGTCCTGTAGAATGGCTGGCAGTTTCCTCTGTGAAGCAGGAATCTGAAGGTCACCTTCCTATGGGTCCTGCATGTCCAGTCAATCAAGCAGTCCAGGCAAGAACAGTTTCTTGCCCAAACGGCTATTTTTGTCAAGGTGAAGATAAACTCCATATAGAGTGTCTTCCATGCCCATCCTACTCTCTGAAGTAAATTGGTGCTGCCAGGAGCAGACATGTCTCATTGTCCAGAAAGTCTACATTTTTAAAATGTTTTAAATGCCATATTCTGTAGGTCTTTGAAATGTTTGAAGATTACCTATCTATCTGAAATATATCTATGTATACCTAGAAAACTTAACTAACATGGTTACAAGTATGATTATCATAGATGAATAATTATTCATCTGTATTTCTTAATTATCCATTACAATCTAAATGATTTTCATAAACATAATACCTCAAACAAGAGTAGAAATATATATACAGTATAACAAAATTAAGTTCAAACTTGTATCAATAAACGAAAATCCATAGCAATGTAAAACATTTTAAAAAGTTGCTCTTTAAAAGTAGATTCAATAATCTACCCTTTCATATCTATATCTATATCATATCCTCTTTTTTCCTTTAGAAAGAGATCACATTTATAATTTATAATCAACCTGATTTAAATAAAAATATTGGTTTTTCTCTGTCCCACACCAGAGGGCTCTTCTGATATGGTACAAAAGAATCTCTCAACTTTTTTTTTTTTTTTTTTTTTTAGCAATATGTTTGGGTTAGAGAAGGAGAGAGCCAATTCCATCTCCAAAGCCAGCTTGATATATTTGGAAATTTAGGCATAGCTACTCTTACTACTTCCTGCTGGAGGGGGGCGCTGTATCTTATGGTGACACAAAGAAAATTTTAGGATTATGGAGTAGTCCATGAGGGTGTATCATCTGAGCCAGTTACCTTGAAACCATTCTGGATGTTGGATCATCTGGGCCATGGTGTCATCAGGTGGTCTTGGCTGGTCAAACCTGATGTATCTTAATCTGGAACAAATTCATAGCCTCTGGCTTTCTGTGGAAACAAAAGCAGAGCCTCCTTTCCAAAACAACATATCCTTACAGCCAAATTTTGAAGTCAAGGTACCTTTAAAATATACATATTAGCTTAACTCAACAGCTTTTATGATCAAATGTTTTTCTGCAGTTAAAAATCCCAAAGACAACACAATCCAGATTCTCTGTATAATATCCATCTTTACATGGCTTATTTTTTATACTACCTTTACTGTCTCTTTAAAGACTTTATTTTTAAAAACTATCTATTCCTTTATATAACTGTATATATTTCTTTTTCTCTTTCTTCCAAGCCTATGTACATTTTTACACACATTGTAAACTATTCCATCTGAGTCTGTTTTATTGTGAACCTATTGCTTTAAACTGCAGCATTTATCAGACTCAAAGGGCCCACATGGCTGCTGGCTCTGCCCATCAGCTTTCCAACATGGCGGTGGTATGTTTGCTGCCACCTCTGAGAGCCAACAACTCTTAGAAACAGTGGGTCTATGCTTCTGTCAAAGCAGCATGTAGCCCAGAAACATTTTTTTTTGTACTAACAAAGGCTAAATCCACCACACAGTGTAATGTGCCCCTTGTAGACACCTCATTCCCGCCATACTGCAGGTCAAGCACAAACACCAGGAACCCGCCATAGTAGCTCAAACCTACAGGCTGCCACTAACTTGAGAGAGACAACTAGAAAGCTGTTTTTAGCTCTGTTTTAGAATCTTTCTTCTCAGGTTTTAGGTGGAAACTCTTGCCAACCCATTGGGCACCATTTTTAGCTGGAGTTTTCTCCAGTCTTGCCTGGCCCACAGTCAGGACAAATCCCTCTCACTGGCCAGTCCCACAGCCGCTCAGACCCAAGTAAACACGTAGAGACTTATATTGCTTACAAACTGTATGGCCGTGGCAGTCTTCTTGCTATGTAGTTCTTCTATCTTGAATTAACCCATTTCTATTAATCTAAGAGTTGCCATGTGGCTTGTGGCTTACCGGTATCTTAACATCTTCTCATGGCAGTGGTGGCTGGCAACATCTGTCTGCCTCAGCCTTCCACTTCCCAGAATTCTCCTCTCTCCTTGTCCCACCTATACTTCCTGCCTGGCTACTGGCCAATCAGTGTTTTATTAACCAATCAGAGCAACATATTTAACATGCAGAACATCCCACAGCATTAATGGCTCATTTTTTTTTAAATAAAAAAGCTAAACCCAGTTCTTTTTCCTATTATTGTTATGCAGAGTGACATGTTGCCATTTTTGCAAAAGTCTACAAGGCAGGTGAGCATATCCTACCATCCATCTCCACCCTCGCTTTACTCACCCTGCCTTACATTACTCCAGTCTATTCCCCCAGATCCTTTTCCTGTTGTATCTCTAGAAAATACATGTTAAATACATCTATGATATCTAGGACCCACAAATGAAGAAAATATGCATACAACATGGGTGGTACAATAATTTTAAAAAGGTGATTAAAAAAAAGTTATTTTCCCATTCCCCTATTTTCAGCATAGGGAGCTTTAAGTTATCTTTTGTAGCTATGAAAGTAATGAGTGAAATAATGATCCTATAATTCAAAGCCACCCAGCGTCTCAAAAATCTGAAATTAGTGAAAAAAAGTACTCTGGTAAGTGACCATGTTAAGTGAACCCAATCTACGATGTGATTTTCTTTATACATTCTAAACTTGCTGTGGCCTTTGATTCTTCCTGCCTCTGGTTTCACGGATCGGTTCCAGGCTAGTGGGGAGCCACCTCTGAACATTCAGGAACACTCTTTTCCCTTTGGGTCTGGAATGATTTGGAATGGCTGCTTTCTCAGCTCTTATTATTAGCTGTACCATCAGTGAAACAGGCATTTTCTCCTGTCACAAGAAGAAAAGGGGGAGACAATTTAAGCCTTCTTTTTTTTCCCTTAAAGAATGTAGCTACAGAGCCATGACACAACCCATTCAGACCATTAAACACCCTCTGCTAACAGTGGTCGAGAACAGCACAGTTAAATCATTTCATGCCCAATGTAGCTGGAGTCATGTGTCCCTGGAGTCAGCACTGACAGAGGAAGGAAAGACCATTGATGGTGAGTTTTATTTCCACCGGGTCCCTTCCAGTGTTGGCAGTGATCCATGTCATGGGAGCTGCATCCCTGAGAAGCAGTGTGTGAAGGACCCAGGATTGCCTTGATTTTTATGTAAAGTGGGAAAATGTAAGAAAGGCATCACAGAATAAAAGTATTTTGTCTCAACGGCAGCTGTCTTTGGTTCAAACTGACTACCACTACCACCCTTTCCCATTTTCTATTGCTGCCCTAAGAAGTCCCATGGGAAAGTACTGAACCCTGTTCTAGAAATTCAGGGTCAAAACACCACAGCAAACTGCATCATTTGGCTTTTGTTGAACTGCTTGATGCCTTTAAGTTCCCCTGCAACTGCCAACCAGGATGTAGTTTTTCTGTGTTCTTTGCTTTTAAAAGCTCCCTGTAAAATGCATTCAAGGGTTCTCTGTGAGAAGCGTTTCTCTCCGGTCTCCAGCCACCAGCCAGCTTAATACAGACTCTCAATTTGGACATTGGTCCTGCTGAGTGGTCTTTGAGTCACAACCCCCACAACATTTGGGAGTCCCACTAAGATCCTTTGGAGCCCCTTGCCAGTTTGACCAACCCCACAGGACTGGCCCAACACATTTGCTATAATTGTTCAACTAACCAGTTCAGCTACTCCCGTACTGGTTAAACAATACCCAATGATAGTGGAAGCATAAATGGAATTGCAGTCCATTTTGCCTGGCTTAGAGACACAAACATCTAGCTGCTCTGCCAATCATCCTGGAATACACCTCTCCTGCCTGTGAAGAAACCTGGGACCTCTGATGACAGTCCCATCCAGGATCTAAGGAAAGTGAATTCAAGGGTTGAGACCATACACCCCACACACTCTCATTCCGATTCCTCCAGAGCAACAGGTGTACACTACCTTGGACCTGAAAGATGCATTTTTCAGGATCCCATTGGCAGAGGTGAGTCAATCTATCTTTGCCTTTGAATGGACAGACTCAGAGGGATGTTAAGGTGTGTAGCTTACCTAGACCAGGTTGCCTCGGGGATTTAAAAACTTTCCAGCAATGTTTGAAGAGGCATTAATTGCTGACCTACTCTCCTTCCTTCAGAAGTTTCTCATGACCAAACTCTTAAAATCTATAGATGACCTCCTCCTAGCCTCTGAAACTGAAATAGATTGTAAAAAAGCCATGGAGGGACTACTGCCAGAGTTACAGACCTTAGGCTACAAAGTGTCGCAAAGAAAGCCCAACTTTGTACACCAGAGGCAACGTATCTCAGCTGCCAGCTTGGGGAGAGGCAAAAGGAGTCTGTCTCAGAATAGGATTGCTGCCATCCTTCAGATCTCAACCCCAAAGACCAGGAGTTGAGTTCAGGAGTTCCAAAAGCAGTTGGATAGTGCTACCTCAGGAAAACAGGGTTTTTGGAATTAGTAAGGCACCAGTACAAAGTAGGGGGGGACACTGAACCCCTAATCTAGACTGAGAATGAACAAAAGGCATTTGAAGCTTTAAAAACAGCTTGGCTTTGGCTCTAGCCCTAGTACTTTCAGATGTCTCAAAATCTCTTTATCTATTTGTCCATTAAATAAAAGGCATTGCAAAAGGGATTCTAACCCAAATTTGGAGGCCCTTGGAGACACCTTATGGCATACCTGTGCAAACCATTGGACCTGGTAGGCTCAGAATGGCCTACTTGTCTATGAACTATGGAGGTTACCACTATCCCAGTGAAAGAAACAAACAAGTTAACTCTGGGTTAGGATCTTATATTCACAGTGCACTGCATGGTTGAGGCCCTTCTCTGAGGAATATCAGAACATTGGCTGTCTCAAGTCCATGTGACCCTACACCAAGCCCTACTCCTGACCCACCCTCAAGTCCATTTGAGAAACCCACCACCATCAATCCATCTTCTCTCTTGCCTGCTGACCACCAGCAGGTTCTCATCCGTGACTGTCTCACAGTGACCACAGTGGTCCAGGGGACCTGCCCAGACCAAGTAGTGAACATCTCCCAGGACGTTTCTGATGCAGTGCTCTATGAAGATGGAAGCAGTTTCTTTAAAGATGGAACCAGGTCTGTGGAGGCTGCAGTAGCTACTTTTAACTGAAATTATTTGGGCGTAAGCCTTAGGGCCAATGACTTAGTTAAACCACAGAGCAAGGTGAAGAGGAAAGGGTTTATTTGGTTTACACTTCAGCATTGCTCTTCATCACTGAAGGATGTCAGGACAGGAACTCAAATAGGGCAGGATCCTGGAGGCAGGAGCTGATGCAGAGGCCATGGAGGAGTGCTGCTTACTGGCTTACTTCCCATGGCTTGCTCAGCCCAACTTTTATAGAACCTAGGCCCACCAACCCAGGGATGGCACCACCCACCATGGGCTGGGCCCTTCCTCATGGATCACTAAATGAGAAAATGCCTTACAGCTGGATCTCAAGGAGGCATTTCTTCAGCTGAGGCTCCTTCCTCTGATATGGCTTATGTCAAACTGAAACACAAAACCACCCAGTACAGCCAGCTACCTCAGCCCAGAGAGTAGAACTGATTGCTCTGACCCAGGCTCTCAGATGGGAAAAGGACAGTCCATTACTATATACGTGGACAGACACCATGCTTTCACCACCAGACATGTCCACAGTGTGATCTACACACAAAGAGGACTTCTTAGTGCAGGTGGGGGGAGGGGCATTAAAAACAAAGGAATTCTTGGCCCTCCCAGAGGCTATTTGGCTTTCCCCTATGAGCCGATATCTTCCAATGCTGTAGACATAAAAAAATGACTCTTCTAAGGTAAGAGGTAACAGGTTTGCTGATTTAGTTGCCAGGCAAGCTTACCTAAGACCAGTGGGGACTGTGATATTCTGGTGAGATACACCAACCCAGTGTTATTGACACTCCATGATACAACCAAGAGGAAATAGAGGATGCACAAAGAAGAAATGGACAACTCCACCCCTAGGGGTTGGTGAAAGACCCCCAAAGGGAAAGATCATTCCCCCAGAAACAATTGACAGGAATCTGGTAACTGATCTTCAGCAGGCTACTCACCTAGGCTCCACAAAACTTTCTAAGTTGCTCAAAACAAGGCATGCTATGCCTAGACTGGGAAGCCTGGTGTGCAATGTCTCTGCCAGGTGCCGGGTTTGTGCTCAAGGAAATCCAAAACAGAGAGCCTTTACCCAGGGAGGATTCCAAATTTGAGGCCAACATCCCTTCAAACTCTAGGAAACTGACTGAGATCCAGCTGGCCATGGGAGAACACAAGCACTTGCTAGTTTTTATAGATACCTCTTCCAGGTAGGTAGAATCATTTCCCACCCAGACTGAAACTGCTTAAATAGCTTTAAAAGCTCCTCCAGGAACTGGTCCCTGAATTTGGCCTCCCCTTAACAATAGGGTCCAACAGTAGCTTGGTTTTCAAAGCCAAAACCTCTCAATTAATAGCTAAAGCTTTAGGCATAGATTGGAAACGTCTTTGTACGTATTAACCTCAGAGTTCTGTGAACGGTGAACAGAATTCTTTCCCTTTGCTTCAGACTCCCATGTAGGGAGAGATTTACCATCTATGAGATGATGCTTGGAAGACCTTCTCCATAGTCTCCCTGACCCAGTAACAATAAGAACACTAACCATTCCTTTTTCAAGTGACCACAGACCCTCCAGTCCTCCCAAATGCTATTCGTTGGTATTCGTTGGACTATCTAGGAGACCCAGTTGACCTCCAGTTTCCCACCGCCAGTTTCTTCTTGTTCTAGCCTAGTGAAATCATCTAGGTCAAGTGGTTAAGCAAATGAACACTAGAAGGATCCTATGTGGTGATTATTTCCACTCCTATTGCCATGAAGGTAACCATTATACCATGGATCTACCATACACAGATCAAGAAAGTGGAAGCCATGGCAATACCACCAAATGGACTATCTCATGGATTATAGACCCTTAAAAATAAGTGTTCATTAGGCAAGACCTCTCCATTTCCTGCCCCTCTACCTCCTGCTGAGTCTTGTGTTTTGCCCTATGGGTATGATGAGTACAGCTTCATGATCCAAACCCCACCTGCCTTGGACATGGACCTGGAAACTGAGGAAGAAGGCAGGAGAGACATCATCTACAGACCAGCAACTCATATTCCACCTTGACCTTTGCTCACTGATGCCCACTTTGAGATTCTGACTGAATCAGGAGGAAGCGGGGATCTGGGAACATATCTTCTGAGATAGGAATACAGAGTTTCCAGTTCTATGCATGCCCTGTGGCTGGGCCCCTAGTTGACAAGAGCAAGGGATTTTCCATTGCAAAGAACAGGGTTGTGAAACAGAGGCTTCCTGGAAACACACAGGCAAGCACACACACATACACACACACACACACACACACACACACACACACACAAATGATAGATAGATAGATAGATAAATAGATAGATAGATAGATAGATAGATAGATAGATAGATAGATAGATAAATAGATAGAAGATAGACAGCTGATAGATGGTACACAGATAAATAGAGAGGGAGAGGGAAAGAGAGAGAGCTCCTTCCTAAGGAATGCACAATAAGAAAATGTAATCCAATGGCCATAAAATTAAAGGTCTGGAAATTCCTTCAGAAAGATTCTGGCCTATGAGCAACAGAGAGGACCTGGGGAATCAGATTCTATGCCACGGGAAGGGACACTGGGAACAGATTTACTATCCAGAAGAACTCCGCCCCCAGGCCTCCAGACCTTTTGTCCTAACCAAGATCTCCTACCCATGCCAAGGCCTAGACAAACTTTCCCTTCCAAAGCACTGAACACACCTGGGGCTAGAATCCTGCTTCTACTGTCCATAAAGATGAGGCATACCCATGACTATTTTCCACTCTTGATAAGGTCTACTGCTTATTTAATCATTCCCAGCCATAAATCAGCCAGGATTGCTGGTTATGATTAGACCACCAGCCCCCACACTATAGAGGGAGAGGAACTAACCAGACTGTCGGCCCATTGACTGACAAAATTCTCTGTGACTGAGGCCAGCACCAATTAGTTAGAGCAGTTACAGTGGACTGGAACTTGTCTAATATCCCAAACCCTTAAGCTAGACACTTCCCCTCATTCTGATGCCTGCTACTCTACCCTGAAGGTTAGTTTATCTGAACAACAGCAATATTACTGAGTCCCCGAGACTACTTGGTGAACATAAACTAATGATTTGACTAAATGTGCCTCTTCTGATGCTTTCTAAACTAAGAAACCCCTTTTATGCATCGTAGCACACACTATGCTCCCAGTGTTTCTATAGAATTGGGAAGAAGGGAGAACACATTTTAATATGGACTCTGGGCTACAAAGGACAAAAAGCTGTATGTACCTGTTCTCAGTCCAAACCTGGGTGGAGGCAGCAGAGCTAGCTCAGCAGCCATCATCAGCCTTTATTATGGGAATGCAAACTTTAAGGAACTAAGTAGGCAGGTTGATCAGGACCTAGAGGTGTTTAACATTTCTATTTCTGAATTATAACAACAGTTAGATTCACTCGTAGAAGTGATCCTACAAAATTGGAGACGCTTAAACTTGAAATGGGGCATTGGGGATTAGGAGGAACCTATTGTTTCTATGCTAATCAATCAGTAGTAATTAGAGAAAATCTTGCCATAGCTGAGGAAAAACAAAGGGAGAAAGAGAGAGAGAGGAAAAAAAAAAAACCATAAATCAGATAATTGAGTAGATTGACCAAGACCCACTTAGGAAGAAATGGAGTAAGATTCTACTTAATTTTGACTAAAAATCTACTCAGAGCAGAAGCTACTAGCAGATACACTGCAGGAACTGGCATGTTATTGGATTCTTTGAAGGATTAAGTATGAGACAATAAAGGTAAAGGCCCTGGCACTCGAACATGGTCAAAATTCAGTAAACATTAGTTTCTTTCTATAAAAATCAAGCCCAGAAACCACTCTCATATTGGGCAAGAAAAAATCATCTATTATCATTCTCAGTTTCACATCAGGCTCCCTGAGGTAGAAAAGGTTGAATTCATCACTCTGTATGGTTTAGAAGAGCATGCAGTTTTACCTTTTGTCTGCTGAATATTAAATTGTAAGCAATAAGTTTAAATATCTCATTAAAGATCTAATCCCTCATCCAAAAGATCAGAACAATGACTGAGAAGCAACAGAAGGGACCAAATTGGACACTATGGTTGCTTTTCTGTTGATGCTGCATAGTCAAAGATCCATGTCATGCTAAAACTCAGTACACTGTTTTTTGTCTTTAGTCCAGTTACATATATGCGCACACACACACACACACACACACACACACACACACACACACACACACACACACTGAATTTCAAGCCTGTTTTTTCTATATTTTTTCTAATCTACAGTCATGCACATTTTACTTCTTAAACCCTATCTTATTGT
The DNA here is from genome assembly GCF_903995425.1 of Onychomys torridus. Classification (NCBI taxonomy): domain Eukaryota; kingdom Metazoa; phylum Chordata; class Mammalia; order Rodentia; family Cricetidae; genus Onychomys; species Onychomys torridus. Next base: position 52,553,756 of record NC_050459.1, read on the forward strand.
CTTCATAAGGGTTACTATTGCTGTGAAGAAACACCATGACCAAGGCAACTCTAATAAAGAAAACAATTAATTGGGGTGGCTCACTTACAGTTTCAAAGGTTCAGTCCATTATCCTCATGATAGAGAGCGGCAGGCAGATGTGGTGCTGGAGTGGAGAGTGTTACATCTTTGCTCAGAGGTAACAGAAAGTCAACTGACTGTCACACTGAGTGAAGCTTGAGAAAAAGACCTCAAAGCCTACTCCCACTGTGACATACTTCATCCAGCAAGACCACATCTACTCCGACAAAGTCACACTTCTTAATAGTGTCACTCCCTTTGGACTAAGACCAGTACATAACAAGACATCTTGTAACACTAAACGTGAAGCAGCCAGGGCCCTTGAATACAGTGACTGAGTTCTGAAGAATCCCTGTAGCTGTTGAATCACTATTAAAATGGTCATAAGTAGAGTGATTTTGGAACACTGAGGAAATTTGGATCTTGAGTTCTGCATATTTAAATGAGAATTTGGCCCAGGATATGTATATATGTAACACTGTGTTCATCTTCAGAGACTCCATCTCAGACTAATAGGTATCTATAAAAGCCCTCCACACTTATGAATGAATCATTTGTGTATTCGTCACTAGTTTGAATTCATATAATAGATTCAGAATTGTATATACATCCTATACTCCAAAACAGGAATATATACACACAACAATGTGGTCATGGAGGGAGAAAAAATATATCAAAATATGAGATCCAAGACTACAAGCATGAGAATCGGTTACTTTGAGTGAGATATTCTCAATATAATAAAGATTACTTCTACCCTTAATCAGGTAAGACACTCCTTACCTCCATTTTTTAAAGTTTTAGTCAGCTATTTCTGATGAATATTTACACACTCAAAATTAATCCAAAATCTCTACAATTTCAACAGTTTCCATTGTAGCCAGCAGCATCTCACTGTTGATTTATTGCATATTCCCTCTTACCTTGATGTACTTTGGGTTTTTGCTAGAAACCTCAGGAGATGCACCTGGGTCCCACATGACTAAGTAAAAGAGCCAAACCCACAGTCACAGGAAAATCCAAGCACGATTTCACTTGTCGTTTTAAAGCAAGCTCAGACCTCATTTCCAGACTTGAGCTTTCTCCTGAGCTTGGATGTCTGTTTTCTGGGTTTGCTCTTCGGGAACATGTCATTTCTCACGCTTTAAAGGAATCCCTGAAAAATGCCAACTTAGCTGAACTTTTTACTGACTCTGTTTGAACAGAGATCTATTTTACCACCAAGGCAACAGGCTTAATTTGTCTTCGTGACAGCAAGTTAAAGAAGAGCAGAGTTTTATACCACAAAGAGGAGCATTTATTGGGAGTGAGTAGTTCTAAATCTACAAAGGATCCTGGGACATTAGTTCATTCTGTTTCTCTGAATTTTAAACAGTAGACACTTTCATTCCTTATTTTAATGGATACCTATTTAACCTCTCTAAAATAGGTTATGCAATTTAGGTTGTATAACAGCTATTTGATGTCATAAAATACTTCCTGACAGGCTGAGATGTATTTAATAGATATTGATTTGTTCCTGATATTATGCTCAGATAGATTCTACAACTTCCTTTGAGAACAGGATGAGATGAATGCTGTAACATCATATCCTTTTGGTCTCTGTATTATGTGTGTTGTAAGATACATTTAGGCTTCATAACAAAAATGACATAAACTGGATGGATATAAAAAATAAGTGTTCATTTACTTTTTCTGGCAACTGGAAGCTCCAATATCAAGGTACCACCAAGGTACCATTCAGAATCTGGTATGGGTTACTTCTTGCCTCATAGATGGCCATCTTCTAAAAGTATCTTCACATGATGGAAGAAAGAAGGAACTCTCAGAGATCCCTCTAATGAGGACATTAATCCCTGGACAACGTCTCCAGCTTCATGGTCTAATCACCAAGGGAATGCCCAACCGCTTAATAATATCACACTGGAGGTAGGATTTCAATGTATTGGTGGGGATGGTCATACATTCAGTCCCCACATGTTACAGCATGTTAAAAAGAGCATCTCACAGAGTGCCTGGGTTATAGTCAGAGAGGCAACTGTGCCTGGGTCCCACCACTGGACAAAGGCCACCCTGGGAGGACCTGACCAACTTGGCCCCAGTTGCCTGCCAATCAGCGGGCCCTGAGGGAAGGCTCCCCTTCTCCAAGACTGCAGGCAGACACTGCAGTCTGTACACCCTGCCCCCACACCCATTTGCACTAGACCCCAGCTACTTCCTGAGACTCAAAGACCAGCCCCCAGCTTCTGTCCACCCCAGAACTCCCATCTGGACCAGAGGGGAGTGCCTGGGTGATAGTCAGAGAGGCAACTACGCCTGGGTCCCACCGCTGGACACAGGCCACCCTGCAAGGACCTGACCAACTTGGCCCCAGGTGTCTGCCAATCTGCAGGCCCTGCGGGAAGGCTCCCCTTTTCCAAGACTTCAGAAAGACACTGCAGTCTCCATACCCTGCCCCCATACCCATCTGCTGAAGACCCCAGCCACTTCCTGAGACTCAGAGACCAGCCCCCAGCTTCCATCCTGCCCTGGAACTCCCATCTGGACCAGAGACCAGAGGAACTCCCATTTGGACAAGAGGAGCTCCCATCTGGACAAAATAAGGAGACCCCAGGGACTCCCCGAGACTCATAGTCCAGCCCCCCAGCTCCTATCCGGCCAGCACTCTCATCTGGACCAGCACTCCCATCTGGCCCAGAGCTTCCATCTGGACCACAGAGAGGCTCCCTAAATCTGTCAACTCTCTCTGGACCAAGTACACTGATAAGACCAAGAACGAAACACAAGAGGAGATGGGCAGACGTCAAGGCAGAAGTACATACAACAAAATAAAGAGCAATACAGCATCACCAGAACCTAGCCCTTATCCAACAGCTAGACCTGAACATCACGGAATGGAAGAAGAAGAAGAAAACAGCCTTATAAGTAACATCATGATGAGGCTAGAGCCTTATATAGAAGAAATAAAAAATAAAGTAGAGGAACAGACAAACAAAAAATGGGAAGAACGCTATAAAAAAAAAAAACTAGAGGAAAGGACAATTAAAGCAGAAGAAAACAATAAATCCTTGAATGAAAATCATGAAAAAGCAAGGGAGACAATCCAAGACCTGAAGAGGGAAATAGAAAAAAATGAAGAAGACACTAGCAGAAGGAATGTTGGAAATAGAAAATCTGAGTAAACAAACAGGAACTTCAGAGGCAAGTATAACCAACAGAATGCAAGAGATGGAAGAGAGGATCTCTGGTGTTGAAGATACAGTAGAAGAAATAGATTCATCAGTCAAAGAAAACACTAAAACCAACAAACTCATGACCCAAAATATCCAAAGAATCTGGGACACCAGGAAAAGACCAAACCTACGAATAATAGGGATAGAGGAAGGAGAAGAATACCAACTCAAAGGCACAGAAAATATATTTAACAAGATCATTGAAGAAAACTCTCCCAACTTAAAGAAGGAAATGCCTATGAAGATACAAGAAGCCTATAGAACACCAAACAGACTAGACCCCCCCAAAAAAAGTCCCCTTGCCACATAATAATTAAACAACTAAACGTACAGAATAAAGAAAGAATATTAAGGGCAGCAAAGGAAAAAGGCCAAGTGACTTATAAAGGCAAACCCATCAGAATAACACCCGATTTCTCAATGGAGACTTTGAAAGCCAGAAGGACCTGGACAAATATAATGCAGACACTAAGAGACCATGGATGCCAGCCTAGACTAATATACCCAGCAAAACTTTCAATCATCATAGATGGAGTGAACAAGACCTTCCAAGACAAAACCAGATTTAAACAATACTTATCCACAAACCCAGCCCTACAGAAAGCACTAGAAGGAAAATTCCATCCTAAGGAATACACCCATGAAAACACAGGCAATAGATAACACCACAGCAGTAAACGCCAAAGAAGAGAAGTACACACACACTACCACCAAAAAAATAAAAATAACAACAGGAACAAACAATCACTGGTCATTAATATCCCTTAATATCAATGGACTTAATTCACCTATAAAAAGACAGACTAACAGAATGGATATGAAAACAGGACCCAATCTTTCTACTGCATATAAGAAACACACCTCAAATTCAAAGATAGACACCTCCTAAGAATAAAAGGCTGGGAAAAGACTTTCCAATCAAATGGTCTTAAGAAGCAAGCTGGTGTAGCCATCCTAATATCCAGCAAAATAGACTTCAAACTAAAATCAATCAAAAGAGATGATGAAGGACATTACATACTCATCGCAGGAAAGATACACCAAGATGAAGTTTCAATTCTGAACATTTATGCCCCAAACACAAGGGCACCCACATATGTAAAAGAAACATTACTAAAGCTTAAATCACATATAAAACCCCACACATTAATAGTGGGAGACTTCAACACCCCACTTTCACCTCTGGACAGATTGGCCAAATTGAAACTTAACAGACATAATGGACTTAACTGATGTTATGGCACTAATGGACTTAATCAACATCCACAGAACATTCCACCCAAACAAAAAAGAATATACCTTCTTCTCAGCACCCCATGGAACCTTCTCTAAAATCGACCACATACTTGGCCACAAAGCAAATCTCAACAGATACAAAACAATTGGAATAACCCACTGTGTTCTATCAGACCACCATGGTTTAAAGTTGGATTTCAACAAAAAAAAAAACTACAGAAATCCTACAATTTCATGGAAACTGAACAATGCTCAACTGAATCACCAATGGGTTAAGGAAGAAATAAAGAAAGAAATTAAATACTTCCTAGAGATCAATGAAAATGAATACACCACATACCCAAACTTATGGGATACTATGAAAGCAGTGCTAAGAGGGAAATTCATAGCACTGAATGCCCACATAAAGAAGCTGGAGAAATCTCACGCTAGTGACTTGACAGCACACCTGAAAGCCACTGAACAGGAAGAAGCAAAGTCTCCCAGGAGGAACAGACGCCAGGAAATTATCAAATTGAGAGCTGAAATCAATAAAATAGAAATAAAGAGAACAATACAAAGGATTAATGAAACAAAGAGTTAGTTCTTTGAAAAGATCAACAAGATAGACAAGCCCTTATCCAAACTAACCAAAAGACAGAGGGAGAGCATCCAAATTAACAAAATCAGAAATGAAAAGGAGGACATAACAACAGACAATGAAGAAATCCAGAGAACCATCAGGTCATACTTCAAAAACCTCTACTCCACAAAACTGGAAAATCTAAAAGAAATGGATAATTTTCTGGATAGGTACCACATACCTAAGTTAAATCAAGACCAGATAAACCACAAAACTTAAATCCAAGTGGATCAAAGACCTCAACATAAATCCAGCTACTCTGAACCTGATAGTAGAGAAAGTAGGAAGTACTCTTGAACACATTGGCACCGGAGATAACTTTCTAAATATAACACCAGTAGCACAGACACTGAGAGAAACAATCAATCAATGGGACCTCTTGAAACTGAGAAGCTTTTGTAGAGCAAAGGACACGGTCAACAAGACAAAGCAACAGCCTACAGAATGGGAAAAGGTCTTCACCAACCCCACATCTGACAGAGGGCTGATATCCAGAATATATAAAGAACTTAAGAAATTAGACATCAAAATGCCCAACAGTCCAATTAAGAAATGGGCTATAGAACTAAACAGAGAATTCTCCACAGACGAAGTTCAAATGGCTAAAAGACATTTAAGGAATTGCTCAACATCCCTAATTATCCAGGAAATGCAAATCAAAACTACTCTGAGATGTCACCTGACACGTGTCAGAATGGCTAAGATCAAAATCACAGAAGACAGCATATGCTGGAGAGGATGTGGAGCAAGGGGAACTCTCCTCCACTGCTGGTGGGAATGCAAGCTTGTACAGCCACTTTGGAAATCAATATGGCGCTTCCTTAGAAAATTGGGAATCCATCTCCCCCAAGACCCAGCTATAGCACTCTTGGGCATATACCCAAGGAATGCTCAATCATACCATAAGGGCATTTGCTCAGCTATGTTCGTATCAGCTTTGTTTGTAATAGCCAGAACCTGGTAACATCCTAGATGCCCTTCAACTGAAGAATGGATAAAGAAAATATGGTACATATACACAATGGAGTACTACTCAGCAGAGAAAAACAATGACATCATGAGGTTTGTAGGTAAATGGATGGATCTAGAAACAATCATCCTGAGTGAGGTAACCCAGACTCAGAAGGACAAACACGGTATGTACTCACTCATAGGAGGATACTAGATGTAAAACAAAGATGACTAGACTGCTACACAACTCCAGGGAGGCTACCTAGAAAACGGGACCCTAGGAAAGACCCAAGGATCACCCAATAACAGAGAAATGGATGAGATCTACATGAACAACCTGGACGACAGTGGGAGTAATGAAGGGCAAGATTTGAGGGAAAGAAAGCTTAGGGGATCAGGAGATCCCAACTGGATCAAGAACAGAAAGGGAGAATGAGGAATAACAGACCATGATAAATGAAGACCACATGAGACCAGGAACAGGCAGAGTGCTCAAGAGGTCCCCAGAAATCCACAATAATATATCCTCTGTAGTCTGCTGGCAATGGTCGAGAGAAGGCCTGATCTGACCTAGACTGGTGATCAGATGGCCAAACACCCTAACAGTCGTCTTGGAACTCTCATCCAATAACTGATGGAAGTGGATGCAGAGATCTTCAGCCAAGCCCCAGGTGGAGCTCCAGGTGTCCAACTGTCAAGAAAGAGGAGGGTCTGCAAGAGCATGAATTGTTGAATCCAAGATTGCAAAAAGCACAGGGACAAATAGCCAAACGAATAGAAGCACATGAATTATGAATCAAAGGCTGTGGAGCCCCCAGCTGGATCAGACCCTCTGGATAAGTGAGACAATTAAATAGCTTGAACTGTTTGGGAGGCACCCAGGCTGTGGGACCGAGACCTGTCCTTAATGCATGAGCTGGCTGTTTGGAACCTTGAGCTTACACAGGGACACTTTGCTCAGTCTGGAAGGAGGGGACTGGACTTGCCTGTACTGAATCCACCAGGTTTAAATGAATCCCCAGGGGTGTCTTGATCCTGAAGGACATGGGAATGGAGGGGAGGGTCTGGGGAGAAGGCGGGAGTCGGGGCAGGAGGAGGGAGGACAGGGGAAACCATGGCTGATGTATAAAATTTAAGACACATAATAATAAAGAAAAAAATATTTATTAAAAATAATAGCCTCTCACAGGTGATCTATGTAGATATTTACATATCCTCTGTTCTATTTCATATATTTTTAATTAGAAGATTACATTATTCCCCATTCTTTTTCTCCTATCCAACCCCTCTCAAGTTATCATTGCTCCCCTATTCTCTCTCTCTCAAATTAATGGCCTTTTGTTCTCTACTATTGTCACATACACAATAAATAAATATATAACTACACCCTGATGGGTATTTTTAGTGTCACTTATATGTATAGGTTTTAGGGCTGAACACTTGGGTTTGGATAAACAATCCAAGTGGCTCATCCTTGAAGAAGGCTCTCAGCAGTCATTAATTGCTTATAGCCGTTCATATAGGAGTAGGGACCAATGAGTTTCTTATCCAAGTTGGATGTCAACTAGTATTAATATTATTCAGGTCCTGTTTAGGCAACCATATTGTTGAGATTTCATGGTAATGGCTTCTCTGTCATATCTGGAAGACACAGTCTCCAGAAGATTGCCTTGTCCTCTGTCTCCTACAGTCTTTTAGCCCTTTCTTCCAGGATGGTCCCTGAGCCTTGTGTGTAGAGTTGTGTTATCAGTTGTATCCACAGGGACTGGGTTCCCCTCAGTCAGTTGTTCTCTGCATTTTGACCAGCTGCTGCTTTCTGTGATTGCCTCTCAGCTACAAAAAAGATGAGGATGATGAATAACTCCATCACTAAATTATACATTGTTCTGTTTCTGTCTTAGTAGCTCTTAACCTTTGGATAGGACTTGGAGGATCTATGAACAAGGATCAAAAAAAAACAAATATTTCAAAATATCTTTAACCTCTTGGAAAATTTAGTACTGCATTCAATTGTAAATTTGGAAAGGATATTAGTGATATCTGTCATTTTGTCACAAATAGCACAGATATTTTCATACCACTTATGGTTGTCACAGATACCTCAAAATATTGCTTATGCTTATCTCTGTTTTGAAGTAATGGCAGTTATTAAGCTTATTTATAAATTACATGCTATTTTTCTGTATAAAGGAGCTTGGGGAATATAACCGCTCAACCAGTGGATAATTCCTCAGCTCACAGCTTTGCAGTTGAGCAGGGAAATCATGTCTTGTCATCATGGTCACTCAGACAAGGGTTCTACTTTGCTGTTTTCCCGCTACAGTTGTTTGGTGACCAGCTTGGAAGGAGACAAAAACTCAAATGCTGGAGTTTTACAACTGTAGAGAGTTAAGTCTCAATTCCTAATCCTCGCTAAGATTAGCAATTTATAATTTATTAAACCTATATAGGGCACAGGAAACAAGTAATTAGCCTTAACACTGATAAGTGTGTGTATATGTGAGCATATGAGCATGTGTGTGTGTGTGTGTGTGTGTGTGTGTGTGTGTGTGTGTGTGTGCATGCTGTGCATGTGTATGCTTGCCCATGCAGGAGTTTCCAGAGGACAGAAGTTGAGGCTATTTTATTTATTTTGAAAGTAAATCCAGTAGCTCACGGTTAGGCCAGTCTAACAGGCCAACACACTCCCCACAACCTGCCTGAGGCAGTGGGCCCTCAGCCCTGGGGTTGCAGATATATGTCACTGTCGCCAGCTTTTCACATGGCTTGCTGGAGATCCAAACTTAGATCTTCCTGCTTGTGCAATAAGGACTTTGCTCACTGAGCCACTTCTCCAGACCCCACACTGATACATATTTTAAAGAGAAAGTTTTACTTAACTTACATGTGCCCTGTCCTGGTTTACCTTGATGGTCCACTTGACACAATGTAGAGTCTTCTCAGAGTCTCAATGGAGGACTTACCTAGATTATGTTGCTCTGTGGGGATGCCTGTGAGGGACTGTCTTGATTATTAATTGATACAGAAGAGCCCTCTGGGGTTCTACAGCAGTTCTCAGACAGGTGATCCTGATCACACAACAGAGATAAAAACAATCTTTGGAGAGAGCAAGCCAGAGAGTGAAACAGCAATGAGCATCTCTCCACAACCTCTGCTTCAAGCTTCTGCCTTGACTTCCCACGCAGGCTTTCCTCACAATGACTTGTGATCTGAAAGCATAAGCTATAAAACAGATAAACTCATAAATAAAAACTTTTTTCTCAAGTTGTTTTCGGCCAGAAGGTTCTAAGTGTGTTCTAAATAGATTATCTTGATATTCAATCCACTAACACAAATGTATGTACATTGCTACATTACAGACATTTTAATATTGTGGTAAAAGTATTTTGATATAATCGATGTCTTTTTCAACCATGGATCTGGGTTTTTATGCATTTTAATAGAAGACATTGGTGAGTTTCAACAGACTGCCCAAGGGAGTCTGTGTGAGTTTATGACTGGTGCTGTGACCAGTTTCCGTAAGTGTGTTAGCGTGATTGACACAAGTTCATTAGCTCACAGATTTGGAGATCAGAAGTTTGAAAGGGGTGTCATGTGGCTCATCAAGGTATAGGCTACAGCAACACTCCTAGAAGCTGAGGGCAGATTTTATTTCCTTGTGGTTCCCAGTTTTGAAAGATGGCATTTCTGGAGCATGCCTCATTTCAGCAATCTGTTCTCTGCTTCCATTACTTTCTCTCCTCCCACCTTCCAGTCTCTCTATTTCAATTATAAGGGAATCTATAATTATGCTAGACCACCTAGATAAACGCCACCACAAGGCTCAATCCCATCCACAAATCTTCCTTTGCATGGAAGGTAATGTTCACATGTTGCAAAGCTGAGAACATCTATAAGGCACTGCCTGTGTCCACTGCACACATGCACAAGCATGCTCACATGCCAAAGGGAAGAACCCTGTTCAATGCCTACCAGCCATCCTGGTATTAGAAAGTTATCAGGAACATCTTCCATAACCACAAATAATATGCCGTGCTCTTTTATTTTCCTGAAACAATCTCCCTTAGCAAATAACTACTCGTGAAATCTTCATGTTCTGTGTCATGTCCTATGGAGTAGGGTTGAATTGTAACCAGCAAACCTGTGGCATAAGTAAAAAAAAAAAAAAAAAAAAAACTCAATGAAAAATTATTATATACACAGGTCAAAGAAGCTGAAAAGTCTCAGACTGATACAAAACTGGTACAATGTAGTTAATAAATCGAAGTGGCATTAGGAAAATAAGCATCCTGTATTCCTCTGAGATGTCAGCCTGAGAGCTTCAGAGAACAAATTAGCAAGCCTATCTCATTTTGCCCAGCAGAAAAACTAGAGACTCTGTCCTAGAATCAAAGCCAACATGAACAGGCAAAAGGAGCATTGCAAAAGCTAGTTAGGAGAGTTGGGTCTTATTCTCTCTTTTCTCAATTAGCCATGCTGCGGAAGACAACGTGTGTAATGGCCATTCTCTCCCATGGAGGGTTTTGGGCTCCCAGTACATCTCTTTAATACTCTTAGGTGTCCAGAAACCAGAAACAAAATGCACAGCTGCATGCAGTATGAAGCAAGTCTAGCTGATCAACTGAAGGCATTTCTCAGCTTCTTACCACACAAGTGTATTCTCTTCCCCCTCCTTAAGAAAAGAAATGAGGATCCCAGAGATCGCCCAAGAACTTCCTGTTTTAATAGCATTAAGCAGGTCTCCTGCATGCCCCCAGCACTGATTTCTCCATTGCTTCCTTGTCAGTAGCAGATTCTGATCCGTGTTATACACTGTACAGTGCCTCCTCCTCTGGGAGATTAGCAGCCACCACTTCCAGATAAATATAAGCATCAGCAGAGAATTCCAAACATCTAACTTGTTTTCATGGCTTTAGAGCTCTAAAATATCTCAGTCAAGTAGAACATCATTTTACTCTCTTACAATAATAAAAATGTCACCACTGAACTTGCATCCCCATATAAACACATCAATATAAATTCATTGTATCAAAATGTTACATCTTATAAGACAGAGAGAAGGAATTTGCATTTCTGTCTGCTCTCCCACATACATGGTTGCAGTGCTGTGGATAATACAGGAAAAGTTTTCTAAATACTTTTCACCTTGTTCCTTTCTTATTACAAAGCTTTGCAGAATTCATTTCACCCTAAAATGAAAATCACATTATTATTCTCAAAATAAAATTATTTAATAGAAAGAAAAAAAAACTCTCTGGATAGTTTTAAACACTTATGTAGAATTGTGGTTTTTAAATCAAATGTGAAGCTTTCTTGAATCCAATGGACTTTAATAGCCAATTTTTGTCCTCGTACTCATTTACATACAAATTCTTTTCTCCTCCTTAAATGCCATCAAGTTATCTTAAATTAGTAGTGAGGTGGGAACATAGGGAAAGAGGAGTATTCTCGGAGATAAAATAATTATTGCTTTTGCAGTGCAATACAGCTAATTGTCTTCAGTGCTGTTCTTTTTAACAAAGGAAGCCTGGAAGCGGCCCTCTGTCTGCCCGTTGGTCGGCCATGAGTGCTGCATAATCTCCTGTAACTCATCTACAACTTTCTCCTGAAGAACTTTCTCCAGTGAACATCACCTGCCTGGTAATCGGATAGGATAATTTGGGTCCACAGTTAGACATGTGACATCTGCACCTTTTATTACTTTTTACCAAGAGAACTGTTTAAAGAAACAGAGTTGCTGATGCCATGTAATCAGAGTCGAGAAACCTGAGTCCTCCTCTTATGTGAACAACTCCTACCACTAACCAACTGTGGGAACTGAGTTCGTCAGTTTCTTCTAGAGTGACCTCACTTGGTAACCTTCAGCCTACTCTGTCATTCTGGGAAATAATGAGATTTTATTTTTTAACTTTCTAACATTTATTTCCTTTGTGTATATGTATGTGCACGTGCCACAGTATACATGTGGAGGTCACATGACAGCTAGTGAAGTCAGGTCTCTCCTTCCACCATATGAGGCCCATGGGTCGAACTAGGGTAGACTTGGTACTAGGTTCTCCTACCCAATAAGCCATTTCACTTGCCTCTCAACTTTCTCTTTTACTTTACTATTGGGCATAGTATTTCTTATAAAGCTTGAAACTTAGCGTGAAGCATCACTGATGTGATAATACTTTTTGTACAGTAGACAGAACTGAAATCATGTTTCCAACTCCCACCAGATTTCCTCTCTGGAGAGAGAAGGACCCAGAAGCCATGGTCAGACTCTAAGCTACTGTTTTAAGTATAACTGGGTTGTGATAAATACACCATCAGGGAGGGAAATAAAAAAAAAAAGCATAAAGTGGTCAAGAAAAAAGGCAGGCATGACTTCACGGCAGTCTCTCCACAGACCATGTTTCTCATTCCTCCTATCATTAAGATCCAGGGGGAGGGCTGGAGCAATAGCTCAGCAGTTAAAGGCTAGGCTCACAACCAAAAAGATAAGATCCAGGGGGATTTAAACTGGTGGGAAAAGTAAGACCAAAAATCAGGAAGTCCCCCACTTCTCAAACAGCGAAACAGGAAAAGTACTTGCCTTATGGTTCATACTAACCTGTCTCAACTTTTCAGCCCTACCCTTGTGCCAAGCCATAAGCCCTACAGGAGTGAAAGGCCATGTCCTATCTTTGTTCCTGTCTGTTTGGGGATTTGTTTGTTTTCATTTGGGTTAATGAGTAGTATTTGGTTTTTGTTTTTTTTTTCTTGTTTTGTTTTGTTTTTTCATTTGATTTGTTTTTCTCAGTGGTTGAGATACAGTTCAAGGCTGTGTGCATATTCTGCCAAGGACTGCCATTCCCAATCCTATTCTAAAAAAAAAAAAAAGAAAAGAAAGAAAGAAAGAAAAGGAGGGAGGGAGTGGAGAGGGAGGAAGGGAAGAGGGGGAAGGGGAGGGGAGGAGAAGCTTTAGTTTGAGGCATTGACATTGGAGTTACTTTTAATTTCCATGCTTCACAAAATGCTGCTGTTCTTTTCACTTTTTCCAAATGTGTAAAAGTATAAAATCTGCCCTTCAGTTCCAGGCTGTCCATCATAGTCAGCAGGCCAGAACTGGCCTGTAGGTCAGCACTGTACTCACCAACCTCTGCTCTAGACTAGAGTGAGGCAGCAGCTGCTGTTTCTTCATCTAGGGGATGAGGAAGTGACTCCAGAATCCTGTACTTGTCAGGAGACTTGTTAACTGTCACTGGGTGGGAAAGCAATGTTTGACTGCATTTAATCTGGCCCTCAAACAGCAGCTGGGCCCTGAGGACATTTAGATTATAGGCAAAGCAGCTTGGAAGTATAAAGTCAGCGCAGTCATTAAAACGACAAGTGGGATAAGACTAGTCAGTGTATCCCATGCTAAATAAATAAGGAGACTGTACTAATACGACACAAACGTGCCTTACTAAGCATGTGTGTAAGACAGTATAACGTGAATTGCTAAGCCTTCTTCTGAGGCAATAACCCTGAAGTATGAACTGGATTTAAAAAATCATAAAGGATGCACAAAAGAACTACTTAAGAGTGAGGACACACAAGCAAGAAAATGTTATGCACACTCTCTATTACCACAGAGAGAAATCAGTCCGGCTTGGTGTAGGAAAGCAAAGCTGTGGAGAGCCAGTGCAGTGAATTCCCACCTGATTCTTGGCTGGACCACAACAGAGGCCGGAACCTAGGAACAAAGGCCAGCATAACTGGGAGGCCCTGGGTTGCTTGCAGGAAATGCTGAGACACAGGACTCACCCAGGAACCAAAATCCTGAGATGCCAGCAGCTTGAGAAAAGATAATCTGGACTACCAGGAGGCTGGGAGGAGGGCTACCTCTCCCACAGATAAGCAGGGAGCAAAGGGACAGGAAGAGGGAGAGGGGACCAAGGAACCAAGAAAGCACATCAGGAGACAGACTATCTTCAAGAAAAGATGTAAATGAAGAGAAAGTGCTGAATCAATTATCTTTTGAGCTCTTTAGGCCTTTTTAATCTCGAGGGTGCTTCCTGCACCCCATCCCACCCCCAGGGTAGGTCTGTCTTGGTCTGTTTAACAACTACACCAAAATAGGGAAGTATAGGCTGGATGACACATAGTTGTGAAGCCTGGGAAGTCTAACATCAAAGTGCCTGTAGATTCTGGACTGGAGATAAACTTCTTTCTCATTCTTATATGGGGCTGGTGCTCAGAGGGTAAGAAGGGCAAGGCAGCCTTTGGGGCCTCTTCTAGAAAAGCGCTAATCCTGGCTTCCTCCTTGTGACCTAAGCACCTGCCAAAGGCCCCACCTCCCTAGGTCACCACACCACCGGGACTAAACACACTGGACTCACAGAATGGTCTCTGTGTGGCCAGTGCGGGGCTGTAAGTCCAGAGCTATTCTTTGCAAGGGAGAAGCCCCTGACTGAGAACATCTAACAGGGCTTTTCATGGGATGATTTCCCCACATCCTTTTTCATCTTCAAAGTGAGATGGAGATGCAGTGTCTTGATCAGAGGCCTAATCACCTTAGAAGCTAAGGCTTAGATGAGAAAGCAAAAGGAGACAGCCACCTGCAATGCCTCACCAGGCTCATTCACCAGGCAGGACAGATGTGTAGTCAAAATCATGCCTCAAAATAAAGAGGAGTCCTTGGCCAGTGTCCTTTCGGAGCTGTGTGGAAAAGAAAATTCCCATATTGGTACTGTGAAAGGAATCCAATAATCCAGAGGGAGAGGCCTCTCCAGATAACTCTCAGCATGGACAGCATCTGTGCTGGCACCAGTAAGGGTAAAAACATCCAGGACTATCCATCCTCCTTCTTTACATCATAAAAATGATCATTAGTTGGAGAGAGGGAGCAGTTTTTGTCCACCAGGGATTATGCAATTAGACACAGTCTAGGAGGTTTAAGGCCTCTTTGCAAGAGATGAAAAGTAAGAAATGATAAAGACCAATAAGGGACACCCATTCTGCTGGCGTCTAGTACCCTGGCACTCTGAACCGCTTAGAATTCAGTCGCTGAGCTTCACTACGCATGCCTCCAGCTGTATGGTCCTAGGAGTCTATCCTGGGGTTGGCCCAGACTGAAAGGAAAATGACAGCCTTGACTATCTTTCCAGAAAAAAAATAATAATAATAACTGCATATGACTTTTACTGAATGAAAGAGACTGCCAGTGCTTAGATTTCCCAGCTCCATTATGTGACATTTGACTTGGAATGGAAAAGAAAATGCAAAGGGAAATGTCATTGTGAGTTTCCTGAATGTTTGATTCTCTACCAGAGGTAACAAAGAGCAGTCAATAGGCCTTCTCCTCCTTTTGTCTGCCCGTTGGGATAGCCTGGCATGCTAATCACAGATTGAAATGACAGGGAATGAATTTTAACAATGGCATGCTTTGGAACAAGGTCCAAGAAATATATTATTGGATAATGATGTTTCCAACAGAGCTTTGTCTCTGATAATGTGCCCTGGACAGTCACTATCGGTGACCACTCATTTTCACATCCACACTCACCTTACATAGAATACATCGGCTTTCTCTGCAACACACGCACACATGTAAACACCAGTGCACATTCTGTTCCTTCTTTCTTCAAGACCTCACGAGTGGTTTGTGGTTTTTATTGTGAATTACTTTTACAATTTATGAGTTTCCTCATAGATATTATTATTGTTTTTCAATTGGATTCCTTAAAAGACTAATTTTAGATATAGAAATTCTTTTTCAAAGGAGAAAGATAATTTCTAAGATCACAGAGATAGCACACCAACAGTGTAACTTGCAAAGAAAGAAGTACTGTGGGTTCTGAAGGCTTCACTGTCTGGTCTTCCATCATAAACGTTCAGTTGGAGCCCCAAAATGGTAAAACCAAAAACTTCCATGAAGCCAAATATTTCTGCCAAATCACGACAGTTAGTTAATAAAACAGCCATCATTCCAAAAATGTGATTTTACTAATAAAAATGTGCTTCAATGTCTACAGAGATAACTCAGCAATTAAGAATTCTGTTCTGCAGAGGACTCAGCAATGACCAAATCCCAGCAACCACAGTGAGCTGCTCGCAACTTGTTGGGGAGTATTATTTTAAGGTGTGTTACATTTGTTTATGTTGCATTTGTTTAATTCTGTGAAGCTGTGTTACTTTGTCTGTCGAAAACACCTAATGGTCTAATAAAGAGCTGAATGGCCAATAGTGAGGCAAGAGAATTCTGTGGGATGTCTTTCTGTACACTGTGAGTATGTGTTGCTATGATTGGTAAATAAATAAGCTGCTTTGGCATATGGCAAGTCAGCTTAGAGGCAGGTGGGAAAGGAAATAGACAAAAGATAAAGGCAGAGTCTGAGGAGATGTCAGCCTGCCACCCAAGGAACAACATGCCAGTAGACTGGTAAGCCACAGAACATGTGGAAAAACATAGATTAATAGAAATGGGTTAATTTAAGATATAAGAGCTAGCTAACAAGAGGCCTGCCATAGGCCATACAGTTTGTAAATAATATAAGCCTTTATGTGTTTACTTGGATCCAGTAGCTGCAGGACCAGGTGTGAGAGAGATTTGTCTGGACTGCAGCGGGGCAAAGGTGGGACTGAGAAGGACCAGAGAACCCTTCTGACTACAGGAGAAAGGATAGGCAGGGCTGGCAGGCAGAGAGAATAAATAGGAAAGAGAGGAAAGAAAGAAAGAGCAAGAGAACAAGGAGATGAGGACGCGAGGGACCAGCCACACAGCCACACAGCCACACAGCCACACAGCCACACAGCCACACAGCCACACAGTCACTCAGCCACACAGCCACACAGCCACACAGCCACACAGCCACACAGCCACACAGCCACACAGCCACACAGCCACACAGCCACACAGCCACACAGCCACACAGCTACACAGCTACACAGCCACACAGCCACACAGCCACACAGCTACACAGCCACTCAGCCACACAGCCACACAGCCACACAGCCACACAGCCACACAGCCACACAGCCACACAGCCACACAGCCACACAGCCACACAGCCACACAGCCACACAGCCACACAGCCACACAGCCACACAGCCACACAGCCACACAGCCACACAGCCACAAAGCCACACAGCCACACAGCCACACAGCCACACAGCCACACAGCCACCTACCCACACACCCACACACCCACACAGCCACACAGCCACACAGCCACACAGCCACACAGCCACACAGCCACACAGCCACACAGCCACTCAGCCACTCAGCCACACAGCCACACAGCCACACAGCCACACACCCACACAGCCACACAGCCACACAGCCACTCAGCCACACAGCCACACAGCCACACAGCCACACAGCCACACAGCCACACAGCCACACAGCCACACAGCCACACAGCCACACAGCCACACAGCCACACAGCCACACAGCCACACAGCCAGCCATGGAGTAAGAGTGAGAGTAAGATATACAGAAGTAAGAAAAGGAAAAGCCCAAGGACAAAAGTTAGATGGGGTAATTTAAAGTTAGGGAAAGCTGGTTAGAAATAAGCCAAGCTAAAGCCAGGCATTTTTAATTAAGAATAGGCCTCCATGTGTGATTTATCTGGGAGGTGGGTGGCGGGCTCTCCAAAAGAGCAAAAAGAATAAACAGCAAAAACAACAAAAAACAACAACTGCCAGCTTCAAGGAATCTGACACAGTCTTCTGGACTCCATGGGTACCTGCACTGATACATACACATTCTACATAGGGATGTACATACACACACACACACACACACACACACACACACACACACACACACACATACACTCAAAAATAAAATTAAGAAACTCTGGTTTAATTCATAAGAACATTTTTAAATTTTATTTTATGTATATATGTTTTGCCTTCATGTATGTCTGCACATTACCTGTGTGTCTGGTGCCTGTAGAGGTCAGAAGAGCATGTCCGATCCCCTGGAACTGGGGTTACAGGCATCTGTGAGCCACCATGTGTGTACTGGGAATCAAATTCAGATTCTACAGAAGAGCAGCCAATGCTGTTAACCATCGAGCCATCTCTCCATCCCCAAAACATTATTAGTTTAGCCAAGATGTCTGCTTATTGAAAACTAAACTTTTCTAACATAAAGCAGAATGTCTCTTTTTTTTCGTTATGTTGCTATGGCAATCAACAAAACAATCAATTAATTTTAGTACAAGGACATGTGACAAAGCCTGGGCCTCTGTGGACATGGTTAATTGAAGTATCTTAGAAACAATGTTAACTTTAGAGATACTAAGTGTGGATATCCAGGATACTCAGTCACTGTGTTAGAAATATGTAACTCCTCTGCTATATAAATTTATCTTTCAACTCAGAAAAAAAACAATGACACAAATGTTTAACATTATTAATATTTTTCTTAGAAGTAATTGGTAGAGGATATAGGGTGGTATGTTGTTCAATGGTAGGGAACGTTCGTAGCATGCACAAGGCATCAGGTTCATTCCCAAAAGCAGCTCCACCTCCACCCCCAAATAAAGAAGTAATTGAGAAGAAACTAGCAAAAGTACAGAGGAAGAATAAGTTAAAACAGTATCCAATTCAATTAATATTTATTCATTCATTCTATACCAGTCACTGTGCTAGAGTTTGAAATAACAAGAATAGACCAGGCATAGACTTGCTTCCTCTTATACTGAGGAAACATTTTCTGTAAAGGAGATGAATGATAATTCTGTTTTTCATTCTGGCCTCACTTCTATATTCTGCCTGCTAGGAAGCCATTAATTAATAGCAAATGTCACAAGTGTCCTTCAAACCTCAGTTTCTTCCCCATCTAAACCAAATCACCAGTCCCCTAGAAGAGAGCTCATTTAATAATAGCTGCTGGTTCCACAGACCAGAAGACTGGCTTATTCTTTGTGTTTTTTCTCTTAACACCATTGCCACAGAAATAACTTTTTCATTCATTTTTGTCTCCATCTTACTGTCCTTTACCTAATTTAAGTCCTCATAATTTTGTCTCCTCGGGGCCTTTTCCAATCCCCCCTCTTCCTTCACAGACTAGGAGTGTAAGGGCTATCTTCCTCAAACATGAAGACTACCTCTCATCACCTTGTTCAAACCCTCAATGATATAGAATATTGCTAAGCTATGAGTAACATTTTAGCCCATTTTAATTTAGTTCAAATTAACATTTGGAGTCTACTGTACTATATTGTCACATCCCAAATCATGCTAAACTACATTCAGTTCTGCCAAGAACAAGTCAGATATTCATGTTTCAATACATCTTGCTCATCATTCCTCACACCAAGACTTCTGTCAGGCTTCACCAATCTGAATTCTCTAAGTGAAAACCAGTAGAATAGGGAGTCCTGAAACACTGATCTTTGAGGCAAAATCAGGAAAGTGAAGCAAAATCAGGCATATTGTGGTTAGATATTGGCAAAGGTGAGGGCAAAATTACAATTCTGATTTTGGTTATATCTGCAATCACAGCATTGGGAGTGGGCTGAAGAGGAAAGTTGAGAGATCAAGACATGCACTGGCCTGGGATGCCAGTGAAATGTGGTTTCAAAGACTGGTTGGTGATTGATTGATTGATTGACTGATTGATTGATTGATTGATTGATAAATGGAAAATCAAAATATGTGAGTGTGCAGGGGATTTGAAATCTAAAGGGGTAGGTCCAAGTAAAGAGCTCATGAATTTAACCGGGGAAAATAGATGTACCCCATATCAAGTCTGTAATGATCAGACATGGTAATTCTTGGCTTAATTCTTCTTTGGGGAACATAATACCTTATGCCCAATGACTTATTGATTAGCATAGGTCTCCACAAGGTTAGAGTCTGAAATAACACAGCAATACTTATACCCCATTCATGACATGTGATCGTGGTAAAATGCCACCTGTGTTTTGTTTTCTGAGTTTTTGTTTTGCTGTTTTGTTTGTTTGAGGTTTTGTTTGTTTGTTTGTTTGTTTGTTTGTTTTGAGACAGTTTCTCTGAATTACTGGACTAGCAAACTGGCTGGTTTCAGCTGCACTTGTTTCATGATGTTCTCATTTTTCCATAGACGTTCCTAACTCTTAAGATTTAAAAAAAAAAAAAAAAAAGGACAAATAAAATGGCTTCCATGCAAGAAAAAGCTGCAAGCAGCGCCTGCTATTTCATATAACGAGGCTTATCTTGGTGTGTCGGGTCACCCTTAACCCATCAGTGAGTCAGCACTATTTGAACTACTGAGATACTTCCATCCATTATACTCTCATTCTTGAATGTCTGTGGCATCTGTAACCAAGAGCCAATTACCAATGTAGCTCATTAATCATCAGTGCTGCTTAGGGCCACAAACTGGAGTGGAGCTGTCTATACCGGTTTACTTAACTCACTCTATACAATGTCACATAAAGGAACAGCCCTTTATAGGAGGCTAATTGTGTTAGGCTCTGGATTAAATGTGCATTAAGCCCCACAAAGAGGGACTTTCAAAAACTGTGACATTTCAAGTAGTTTACTTAGAAACCTAAGTTTTTAGCAATAAAAGGCAAACTCATTCACCATCATATTTTATGTCCTACCTATTAAACAATTAGGACTATAAAAGTTTTGCTATTTCAAGACTAGCTATAAGAGTGTTCTTGTAAGGCTTGCACCTATTAGTAACTGATGACAATATTATGTCCAACAAGTTACTATAACAAGTTTAGTCACCATACAATGTTTCTCCAAAATAAATGTAACTTCCCATTTATAAATGTACTGGGTTCTTTGCTAATTGGTATACCTGACAAGAGCAACTTAAGGAATAAAGAGTTAATTTATCACCTGGTTTGAAGGGTGACGTCCTCTCATGGTGGGGAGGCACAGCGACAGGAGTGTGAGGAAGCGGGTAGCGTTGTGTCTATAGTCAGGAAGCAGAGAGAAGAATGCAAGCCCACTGTAGGGCTTCTTTAGTCTGCAGATCCAAAACCTTCCAAATTCCTCCTATAATCCAGTCCCAATGGCCTACAAACCATACCGACATCTTTATCTCAGAAATGGCTCCACTTTTCAGCCCAGGTTTTTAGTGTTGGTTACTTTTCTCATTACTGTGTTAACAATGCTGCAAACATCCACAAACTCTAAGAAGGTTTTTCACAGAATCATACAGCTCCATGCTTACACCCCTTTACTCCAAGCTTCCCATACATGATTATCCAGAATATCTGTCCAGCCTCTTCCTCATGTCTATGGGCTGGAAAGGTACAGAACTGACCCACACTAAATGCAAAGGTCTGCCAGTTGTTTTTCCTCTTTACTTTTAAGCATGTAGAAGTAATGAGCCCTCCTCAATCATCAAGATTCGTTACAGTGTAAACCAATTATACCGGAATATAGTTCAGTACACAGTCCTCTCCATGGTCTAGACAAAAAGGTATAGTTTGCTCATAACAATTCCTTTTTAGAAACCTTGAGAATCTAGTTTATATTGCTGACATTTTTAGCTCTGAGTTTTATATCAAATTATGTTGCCCAAAGTGGTATTATTGGTGAGAGGCCTTCAATGAATTAAGTATTAATGCAAATACTGACGATATTGGCAATTTCAAGGGAGCTGTAGAGTAGTAGGCTGATGCCTGCCCAACAGGTCCAATCTATCACCCCCTCGACAGCATTTTATACCCCCAAGTCTCACATACCTCCCCTGGTGTTAGAACAAAGTGCACCCCACCTGTACCTGCTCATCATCACTCTCTTGCACGTTTCTCATCCTGTACAAACACACAGGGCCTCACGATAGCACAGCATAGGATAGCAGTTGAGGCCGGAGAAAGAGTCGGGGCTTCTGGACCCCCTCGAGGGCTCAGTACTTCCCAGAGTTTTAGCTTTGGACCAGGGTAAATTGAAACAATAGTTTTTGAATGGTCCATCGAGATATTTTTTTTATATCAGAGATTTGTATCTTTCAGTTTAATGTATGACAACTTTTACTCTCTATTGAACCGATTCAAAAGTGTTCTGGAGCTTCTGTCTGGAGCTTTTCAGATGAAAGGAGGCTTATATTTCTGGTTGACACCACAGGGACTAATAAAAATCTACAAAAACTTCTGAGTACCAGGATTGGCATGCCTGGCAATATTAAATTTCCTTCAGTGTTATGCTCTGTCAGCTATAAACAGAAGAGGGAGAAGAAAAAGATGCCCTTAAGAAATAAAAATATAATAGAAATGAGGATTCTCCTGTGCAAAGACTAGGTCCTGGGTTTTAAAGGAAGGAATCTAATTACCTCTTATGTAAATTATGTATGTAAATGATCAGTTCTTTTCCATGATGACCCAGAATGAATCTATCAACCTACATATGTAATTATTGAGCCTGACTTTTAATGTACTACCTAAACCAAATTTAGAATTTTCTAGAAACTAAGGTGTTCCAAAGATTCTTCTTTTAATTCTAAAAAATTCTTTCTATCTCTTAGAATGATTTTAAGTGTCTTTCAATTAGAGACAGAAAAATCATTAAATTCTAGGTCCTAAAACAATTATTAAATTCCCTTCCAATGTATAATTTAATGGCATTCTGCTTTGCTATTCTGCTCTGCCATCAATAAATGATTACTATCAACTAAATTTTCTTATTAGATCTTCCCTGAAATATACAATTTATTTTTAAAATGTTATACTACTGTGGGGGAATTTCGCTGGGAATTATTTTCTATGAATTTGGTGATATGGCTTTTATTAAATGTCAATCTAACCCTTTCACCCCACACTGACTAATTAATGTATATTATAAAGTATCTACCTCTAGGAACTATAGTGGCTCATTTCTATTGTCAGCTTTATGAGATCTAGGATCGTCTAGGAGAATAGCCTCTGGGCGCACCTGTGAGGGATCATCTAGATGAACTGAGGTGGGAGAGCCACCTTGACTGTGGGTGGCACCACCTATGGGCTCAGGTGCAAAAGATGGGAAGCTGAGAAGAGCAACACCACTCTTTGCTTCCTGAATGTGGTTGCTATCTGACCTGCCACTTTAAGCCCCACTTACCATGACTTCCCTGCCTTGATGAATTTGTACCCTCAAGCTGTGAGCAAAAACTCAGTCCCTTTGAAATTGACCTTGTCAGGTACACTATCACAGTGATTAGAAAAAGCAACTCATACAAAGAGAGATGCCTTTTGATTAGAAATAATTGAAACACAGCTCAATATATTTACAGCTTACCAACAATGTCTAAACAAGGCAGCGCTGGGACATCAAGATCCACACTCAGCCACAGCACTTACACCCTCCTCAGACGTAGCTTTCCAGGCAGAATTTGCCATCGCTAAGCTGCAGATGCAATGCCAGGCTTCAGATCTTCATATAACAAACTCTAACACCACAGACAACCCTTTGTTCCCACCGCATGGCCATTGTGATGATTGTTCTCGCTTGCCAACTTGACCATATCTGAAATGAACTACAATCCAGAAAAGGAGGGCACACTTGTGATCCAGATCTTGAGGTGAGGAAGGCACACCTTTAATCTGGGCCACACCTTCTACTGGAGGCCTAGATAATAACAGTAGAAGGAAAGGTTGTTCTTCACCTGCTTGCCCTTGCTTTGTTGGCACATCCATTCTGCAGCACATGCATTCCAGCTGAGAAACCCAGTCTTGTGGGATTGAGCAGCTACTAGATGCTTGGACTTCCCACTCATAACTAGCCATTGTAAGACTGCAGCCTGGAGTTGGGGATTTAGCTCAGCGGTAGAGCACTTGCCTAGCAAGCGCAAGGCCCTGGGTTCGATCCTCAGCTCAAAAAAAAAAAAAAAAAAAAAAAAAATGCACGCTCATTTTCCAGAACATACTGATAGAAATAGGGTCTCATGCACCCAGGACATTCATGGCAGTGGGAAATGAATTGCCCTGTTGGCCCTGTACCAATCATGACTGGCACTTCCTGGGCCTGTACACAGTGTCACTCAAAGAGCCTCAAGATTCTATGAAAGAGTAAAGTAACCAAACAATGCCTGTATAACACATACTAAATAGTTTATAAGTATTCTTAAATCTTAAAAATTCATGGCCATACATTAATAGTTCGTAAGTGAAGAAACTGAGGTCTGAAGAAATTCAGTGATTATTTCCCCCACATTTATTGGCCAAGGTCACTCTGCTCATGACAAGTCATATCTGAACAGAGACTTGCCTGACCCCACAGCTTCTATCTCAGCCATACGGTGGCTGATTCATGCCACCAAGAAGAAAACAATGGACAAGCCAGTGAATCTTGATAGCCTCTGATGTCAGGCTCTACTGGCTATATATGATTCAGGTTTTGGAGTTCTCTTGAGAAGGATGCCTGTATGTATCTCTAGTACGTCTTCAAAGACCAGATATGCTTTGGTTAAAAAAAAAAAAAAAAAAAAAACCTCTCCCTAGGGTGGAGATGACAGGGACTGTCATTTGCAGAGCAGAGAAAATACTACCCACTCAGTCTCCTCATAAACCAGAGCTGTGTGCCGGGAGACCAGCGTGGGTCATATGTCATAAGAAGGCCTAAAACCCAGCATGGGTCATATGTCACAAGAGGCTTTTTTTTTTTTTTTGATGATTTGAAAGCCTTGTAATTATTTATTGACTCATGCCCAGCTTCACTCCACCTAGGCTTTAGGAAGAAATTGTTTTTCTATAATTTAGTGGTAAATGATTTCTGAATAATGAGAACTTGGAGAAAAAGAGAAGTTGCGTGCAGCAAGGTAAACGATGGAAGATCTTCATAATGCAAGTCGTTTTTCTCTGGAATGACACCTGCTGACTGCCTTGTCTGTCTATGTTGGGTAAGGAGGAAATAGTAAGAGCAGGCTCTGTGTTGTCTTAAGATATTGATCCTTGGGTATGAAGTGGTAGGGCAGCTGCCACTCTCATACAATTACACAGTAACAAAATTTAATGGTTGTAACATGACCCTAATTGTGTCTTCTGCTGATACAGTCTTAGTGGAAGCTCCTAGGCTGTGCCTCATCTTCTGTCTGCAATTCTGCTATGTTTCATCAAGGAAGAGTTTAGACTCATCTAAGTGTTGAATGTGTATATTACAGTAAATATTTAAAAAGTATTTCTATTCAAAATTCACTTAAGGAAGTTACCCTTATATTGCTAACTGGCAAGAAGCCAAAAGGCAGAAACACTATGGGTCAGTGTTTCAGGGACATTTTTAACTTGCTAACTGGTACTATTTTGTCTCATTTTTCCTTTTACTTCAAACGGAACATGAAGAAAACTATGTTTTATTTTTTAAAGATTCATTTTTTTTTGTTTTTATATAGGTGTGTGTGTGGTGAGTGCACACATGTGTGCCACATATGTGCAGACACTAATCAAGGCCATCAGAGGATTCTAGATTCTAGATACCCCATAGTTGGAGTTATATGCAGCCCAATGTGGGTGCTAGGATCTGGAATCAGATCTTCTGAAAGAGCAAGATGCACTCTTAACTGCTGGCCCATGTCTCTAACCCTGGAAACTATTTAAAAGGAAAAATAAAACAGTGTTTTGTGATATTGGTGGCACAACAAACAGAAATGCTTCATAGTTTTTGTTAAAAAAGAATGCCCATTGCCCCTGTCTGAACGTCCTCACCTCTGCTTTTGCCTGCTGTGATTCTAAAATAATTCCAAGAAGCAGAGAAAAAGTGTATGATGGGCTTCTAATGTTTGTGGGGAAAATAAAGAACTAAGAAACCTGCAATATGAAATGATGCAAACGTAAATTCAGATTTTCTACAATTTCTCTGTCCCGTGCATTTTCTAGTACACTCCAAGGAAAGCTTTTGGTGCTTGATATAATAATAACTAGAGAAATTTGTCAGCTCTATCCATTTTTTTTTATTTGTTGCCATTAGCTGTTAAGTGTGTTCTTAAATGCTTTATGGGAAGCTGCTAGTTACTAGCAGGCAAGTGTGGAAACAAAAGTGGAGCAAGCCTTCTTGTCAGGCTATCTTTGGACCACCAACCAAAAAATAATGATCCGTAGACTTATTATTAATTATGAAAGTTTGGCTTTAGCTTAGACTTTTTCCCAACTACCTCGTATTACTTAATTAACTCATTTTTTTTAAATCCACGTCCTGCCGCATGGTTCGGTTACCTCTTCTTAGTAGAGCACATCCAACTTGCTCCCAGTCTGCTGGCGAAACTGCTCGCCTACATTCTTCCTCCCAGCTTCTCTCTTTGCCTGGAAGTCCCGCCTATTCTCTACCATTTAGCTATTGGCCATTTAGCTCTTTATTAAACCAATCAGAAGGCCCCTTGGCAAAGACACACATTCACAGTGTACATAAATATCCTACAACACATAAGTATTAATATCACTGATATGCATATTTAAAATACCCCCTTGAATATTTGCAATGATTACAATTCTCCTTATTGTCTCCTATAGACAATGCTTTACTATTAAAGGTGAAAGAAAAGAATTGTCCCCCACAAAGCTTTCCCCTGACCTCCACATACGCAACTACATTCACACAGTCATGTACAACACACACATAAAATGATGATAATTTAAAAAAAATAAATACCTTATCCTTTACATCCGGGTAGTTCCCAGAGTACTACTTGCTATGCTATCCTATCTGTTATCATGTAACCACTTCTTGAAGTTGGTAGGTGGTTAATTACCCTTCTATGGCAGAAAGTGTGTTTCCAAGACATGAAGTGATATCCCATGACTGTGTGGTGCTCAGAGCAAGACACAATCTCCAACCTAAAGTTAGGCTTTCTGATCCTCTCACATGATACAATGATAGGGAAAAATTAGCTGGCAAAATGTCTTACTAGAACCAGCTGAAAAGTCTAATAGCTTCACACTGATTTGCTGACACATGGGTCTGTGAAGCACTGCTGGCAACATATGCTTCCCCAGGACATGAACAGAATGATAGAAACCCCTGCTTCAGTTAGTGTTCAGAGGACTGGAGCAGGAAGATGAGGCCTCTACTTCAATGGCCCTGTTCTCTTTTGCTGGTTTATTATTGTTTGTTTGTTTAAATCTTGATCCTAGTATCAAAATGCCACTTCTATTATGTATGACTGGAAATGTAGAACAAGTGTGTCTATTAATATTAATTTGGGCAAATTTACACTACTGTCAATCTAAAGCTTGATAATTGTTGATGTTCAAGTGAAGAGCATGCAAGCTCTTCCCATAGGGAAAGCCTAAGTGGTCATACTTTTAAATGTGATAAGTTTACTCATTATTTCAACTGCAAATTAGTAGACTTGTGCATATGTGTAGTTTCATAGCATAAAAGCAAGCTTCATGTTCCCCTTGCTCATGGGAGTAGTTAGTATATTTCAATTTTGTTTTAAAAGCAAGGTAGAAGGAAACAATTCACCATTTTTCAAAATAGTAAACATAGGGTTAGCATATGACCCAAAAATTTGATTGCTAGATATGTATACCTATGAGAAATTAAAATATATGCACATTCATGCACACACATACAACATGCATACACACACAAAAAAAACTGGTATACAATGCTCACAGAAGCAACATTTAAAACACTTAATTAAAATTAAATAAATTAAATGACTTAAATGGCCATTATCTGATGATAAAGGAACAAACGGGTATCATTATACAATAGAATATTATTTGGTAATACCAAAAAAAAGATGTATTGATACATGGAACAGTATATATGGATCTTTAAACATCCCAAGTGAAAGTTCTTAGTTATAAAATCTACACCTTTCACATGGCCAGAAACATCATATCTATAAAAATCAGTAAGTGGACCAGCACTCAACAGAGGGCAGAAACGGGCCAGTGAGGGTGAACAGGAGATAATGGCTAGTGGAGGCTGGCTTTCTTTTTGGAGTGTTGGCTTGATTTGACATGTGATAAAGATGGTGTGTCTCTATATTCGAATATGAAACAACACAATTAGACCACATATGGTGAGTGGAAAGCTGGAAAAGCATGGCCAAGTTGGAAAATAAGGAGTTTCACCACCGGCACACAGGAGACCACAGAATATGGGTATCATTCCCAAAGCAGAGCCAAGGAGGCGGGTGTTTGTCTGCAATGCCTACACATATTTCTATAGGGAAGGTACTTGAGAATGGGTCCATTTCCTAGTGTGCCCAGCCTAAGATGCCTCCACTGAACATCTTCAGGAAAGATCATGATTCAAGAATGCAAAGTGGCTCACAGGAAACCCCTCTAATAGACATAGCTGGTCTATGGTATAAAAACAAAGATATAGAACATCACAGATATTCCACAGGAAAATACCGTTTGCACTTATGGTTGTCATGGGTCACTGAGAAATACAGACACCTACAGCTGAGAAGCAAAGGCTACTCTGAGCCAGCTAAACTGTGCTGAAAGGATATAAAGGCTCTGAGAAAAAGACACATCATAAATTTGACCTCTTCCTGCCCAGGGGATCCCATAGGTCAACTCCCTTCCTCAGGCTCCTCCCCCTCCCCCATCATTGTGTTTCCATAATAATCAGAGCTTCCTGGGTACTAAAGCAGGCCCCTTTCTCCTCTAGGCTGGACTTGGCTTTTCACTCTCCCAGGCTTGACTAGCCCACTCCCAGCCTCATGGGGTTCCAGGCACTCAGAAAAACTTTCCCCAAAATTTTGTTTGTGGACAAGAGAAAAGACACTTTTGAAAATGAGCTTAGACAGATCTGTCTCCAAATTGTGTAGCTCTGTGGCCACTGAAAACATCTTAAAAGTCATTGACCTGGACAATTTAAAGGTATGAAATGAATAGAGTACAAAATACATCTCAATAAAGTTGTAAATAAATAAATAAATACATATCCATGTATTGTGCGTGCTCACACACATACATATGTGTATGCATATAAATAATTATAGTGGGAAATTATATGTGAGGCATTCCAAATGATCTACAGATGGAGTCATGACACTAATAATCTGAACTATGCAAAACAGGCACTTACTTTGTATGTAGGAGGAGTCACTCTACAGATGAAAAGGTCGGATTCACTAAAACTATGTTTATGTCCTCTAATACTACAGAAGGAATAAACTCTTTCATCCCTAAGAGAGGATCAGGGGCTTTTTGGGTGAATGAATTATGTATATGAGTATGGGATGCTGGCCTATAGAACATACATCACCAGACAGAGAGGCAAGATGAGTCATTTGGAGCTCAAGTCCTAAAGATGCAAGCATTTTGATACATTTTGATGAAAAATAAACCCAAGAAAATACAAAGATTTGATTTTAATCTAGTGCTTTGATTTTAGTCTGGTCTAGTAAAGCATACCCACCTCATTGATCCAAAGGTCACTTGTCAAACAATGACTGACAATTTTCTCATTATGAAGTCCTGTTGTCCAGGAGATGCCCAGATGTACCTGCTATACATCCTGGACCAAGACTGAAAATGAGCACAGCACAGGCTGTCTGTCCCACACAATGAAGAGTCCTCTCCTCAAGCTATAGGGATCATTGTTTGGCGAGTGCTTCAAGGCAAGCCAGGGAAGCATGTTTGGAAAACAAAGGACTTTTTAATTGCTGCTGTCATGAATGAACTCTCTGAAACAACAGCTGTGTCTTGAGATTACATTACAAGGCATGTGAGCAGGATGCAGAGCATCCTCATAAAAAGACAAAGCCAAAGAAGCCTTTTATTGCTGCTGAAAAAAAAATCCCAAGGCTAGGATGCCTAATTCCAGTTCCTGCAGGATGCAACAATCATATGTTTGCAGAACCAAACAGAGAAACAATCAATGTACTTTCAGTAGCGGATTAAAAAAAAAAAAAAAAAAAAAAAACTCCAAGCAGGCAGTTTGGGCAAGCCTCAGAAATCAGCTGGCAAGGTTATCTTTGTCCTAAGAAGTTGGTCAGTGGCAGTGACATCTGGCCATTAAAATATCGTCCCAAGAGATTATTTCCTTTCTCTCTGTTCACAGAATGTCTGCGGCTGGGTATAAATTATGGACAAAAGAACTCATTTGGAGAAATATTGACCCACTCATACTTCATAGGTTTATTACTACCCTGAGAGAAATGAACCTTGTGAAATTATAATGGCTGACCTACAACGAAGATCCTTTCAAAGACAGACCTCAAGGAAAAAGGAAGAGAAGGTTACGGTGGAGGAGGAGAATCAAGAGTACATCAAGAGGAAAGGGGAGGGCGAGGAAATGGGGATTTAGTGCACAGAGCAATGGGTCTGACACCTAGGAAATGATGATGTGGAGACCAGGCCCAGCACTGCTCTAGGTTGGTCCACACACTGGGTGAAGCGGTGGCTTTGGGGCTGTGCCTTGCCCTAGGTGACTCCACTTCAACAAAGCACTGTGTAGCTCCATTTTGAGTAGAAATGCACCCCCACTGTGCATGTAGACACCATCACCAGTCCAGCTCCACCTGTGAGGCATGGGTTGGTAGATAACATATCCCTTCAAGTTACAAGCTACAACCTATAAACTAATCAAGATTGATTACAAGCACATGGTGTATTAAAAACCACAGTAACAGAAAAGCAAAGTAGACAGCATGGGGCGGGGCAGGGGGGGATGTGTGATCAAGAGTGAATAGAAGTAACTGAAATTGTAATAAAAGAACTTGTGATTGAGGGGAGATTGGGGCTTCTTGGTAAACTGCAGTCAATGAAAGTAACATGGTTTGTGAATGTATTGTTATTCAATGGATTGTGACATTGTGAAAAGATACAAACATGTTTGTCTGTGTTTCTGGCATCGCATGCTCACAACAGATGATGACATTATTTCTAGAATTCTCTTTGTCAAAAACTCTATTTTAGATATTTTTAGGATAATCATTTTCATCAAAACTGCATATGAAATGCACTGAGAGTGAGTTTTCCCATGAGATTCTCAGGCTCTACGAACTGAGAAGGTTAGAAGCAATTATGGCTAAAGAAAGCTCCCAAATTGTCCTTAGCATGGAGATGTGGGATCTATTTCCCCTCCATTGAGTCTAGCATGGGTGATGACTTTTTGGCTGACAGGAATAATGAACCAGTTCCAGATTCAACCTACAGGAAGGCTTTGTGCCTTGGCCCTCTGAATACCTGAGCTCTCCTAAGATCACAGTAGATAAAATGCCCAGTCAACATGGGAGAATCTCTGCAGACATATGAATAGTAAGGGACGCTAGGAGTGAAAAGGCACCAGAAATGCGAGGGGAGAGGGAAGGACCTTTTTTTTTTTTCTTTTTTTAATTTTGGTTTTTTGAGACAGGGTTTCTCTGTGTAGCTTTGCACCTGTAGACCAGGGTGGCCTCAAACTCACAGACATCCACCTGGGTCTGCCCAAGTGCTGGGATTAATGGTGTGAGCCACCGCCACCTGGCAAAATCAACCACCAATTCTTTTTGTTTTGTTTTGTTTTGCTGGAGCTGAGGACGGAACCCAGGGCCTTGCACTTGCTAGGCAAGTGCTCTACTGCTGAGCTAAATCCCCAACCCCAGGAGGGCCATTTTTGAGCCTCTCTCAAGACCTTTATCTCCTAAGCCCACTGCTGCCAACTCGATCAGAGATTATCACCTTGCCTGGACCTTTCTAAATTAATTCCTCAAGCAAAAATTGAAAGAAGATGCCTTCCTTAGCCTGGTTGACTCCAGCCTGTCTCTCTCTTGCCTGTGTTTTTCTAAGTAGCTCTTCCCTCTGTTTATATTAAATTCCCAGAACACAGATCTGAAAGATGATAAACATCCTGCAAAGCTAGTGGAGATCACCGCCTGGTTCCAGGATCCCAAGCCTGATGAATATGTGAATACCCTCCCCTGGGTTGCTTCTGTGCACAAGAAGACCCTGCATGCCAGGGAAACCCTGAGCTTTCCTTTGTTCTTCTCCCCTACATAAACTCAAATACCCCAAGAATAACAGTTACACTTGCCCTCCCTTCCATATGGCCACTCTGAAATCAAATTTCCTTTTCTCAGTTTATCGCCAACTTCTCTGTCTTTTGTGGGGGGAGGGGCCAACCCTAGGTTTGGGGGGCACCACCCCCAGGTGCCACTTTTTATCTTAGGGTTCTGGTGCCAAAATCATGGTCAAAGTAATGTGTTAAATCATGAAATTCAAGAGTAATTTGCTCTAGAGGGAGAGATATCAAAATACACTAAAAAAATTTTTTTAATGGTTTTAAACAACTCAAAACTTTTGGACAGTTTGCAAAATTGGGGATTAACATATCATTCTAAGACAAAAGTTTTTATAATACACTCCTACATAATCTCTGATCATTGTATTTCTAGCTAGTAAAACAACTCTTTGTCATAAAAGGAAAATAACTTGCCCAAACTAAAAATAAATATGAATATCAGAACTTACATTTTCCATTTGTCTTTCAGCAAATGATACTTTACGTGATTCTTAGCTTATTTCATGCCTAATTTCTTTCCTGTCTTTTAGCTTCTTTGAATGTGGTGCTCACTGCTACTTTTCAGTGACTTCGCTTTCTTATTAAATTAGTTAGTTCTTGCACGGGTGAAATGGTTCAGTTTTTAAAGGACTCACCAACAAGACACATTTCTTACATAACTACTAGATATTTACGAAAGAATTTCTCGTTTTCCTTTTGCTCAGGATTGATCTGAGTAGTTTGTCAGTACATGGAATAAAAACTGATTTTTGAAATTTGTATTTAGGTCTATACTTCTTGATGACTTCATACCCTATCTTTCTTTCCTGTGACTTTGCTATGGGAGACATTAACTATAGAAGTTTCCATTCAATTAAAGTGGATATGATTTCCTAGAATTTCTCATCCTTCAACTCACCTGACCAGGAAGCAAGAAGCCTCATAACTTTACATCAGCTTTAAGTAATTGCCAGTCTTATGAGTGATTTTAATTTTTCTTTTAAAAATTATACCTAATTCCATGAATCAACCAAGTTGTCCTATTTATTTTTACACTAGTTTCCCATTTCTGGCTAGAACTTCCTCCAGACATCCTGCTTAAATAAGCTCTTGGATGGACCACTGGGCACTGCTCCTCTCCTGAGCATGAGGCAGAGACAGAGCACTAAGAAGCTGACTCCTCCTGGGAGGCCTCACCCTCTCTGAGGATGGAGGGTGGGGTAGGGCAGAGGTAGGGGGTGAGCAGGGGGAAAGGAAAGGAGAGGAAACTGTTGTTGACTCCCCCTGGGAGGCCTCACCCTCTCTGGATAGTGGGGAGGGAGGAGCAGAAGAAGGGAAGGGAGGGGAAACTGTGGTTGGTATGTAAAATGAAGGGGAAAAAAAGCTGTTAAATAATAATAAAACAAAATAAAAAGAATGAGCTTTGGCTTAGGACTGCACCTGTGCCCTCTCCCACAGTGTGACCTCTCCCTTCACCAGGCCATTCTGACTCAGACATCTCACTAGATAGCAACACCCTGAGAACCCTTCTATAAAGTTGTGCTCATAGGCCCCAGTTAACCCACACTTCTTTTCACTTTCAGCACCGTTTGCCCCTCCCCAAATTTTTTTTTCCTGCAAATAATTTTTATCTGCTGTTATCCAAGGTACCTAGTAACACTTTCTCATTTGTATTAAGAAGTACTGGTAGTTGATAGGGTCATCTCATGGCTCCTTAGGGGCTGGGATAATGGCTCAGTTGGTCAAACCCATGCCTGTAAGCCATGAATATCTGAGATCTATATCCAGCACCCATGTAAAGAGCTGGCCTTGGTAACCCGTGCTTGTAATTCCAGTGTTGGAAATACAGAAGCAAAGTTTCTCTGGGACTCGTTGACAAGGCACCCTATAGTAACCTGTGACTCCCGGCTCCCAATGAGAGATGCTGTTTCAGATAACAAGGCAGACCTTTCATGCATTGACCTCTGGCCTCTATCACCCATATGTGTGCACACATGCAGTGGTCTTCCCAGGTCCTGGTATTTTCAAGCCTTAGCATTTTTTCTCTGTTTTAATCACCTTGCTTTGGCATAAAGATATAATTACAATAAAAAATATCTGCTGATCTCACCTTCCCCAGAACCAATGTTTTAAACAAATATTGCAGTACTCTGTGTGCAGAGAAAATTCTGGGGCAAACATGTGTCTTTTTATTCCCTGTTAATGGCTCCTGAGGGAGATGAGCAACAAAAACAATAGCCTACCTTCCTTACTAAAACTTTGTTTTCCAAATTGTAGAAACAAAGCAAATATTATGATCATTTCCAGCTATTCCGTGTTTTTCTCCTCCAGGTCAGAGGTGGCGATTTCTTTTCGTCGCCTCAAGCATGACATCTGTATTAGCAGGGTGGAAGTTCTCATTTGCCTCTTTCATTTTTCAGAGAACATCCTACCCAAGCCTGTAACATTCCCCAAAGAAAAAAATTCATTGTTACTTCATTTCTCCCTCAAACATCCTATTGCTCTTAAAAAAAAAAAAAAAAAGAAAAGAAAAAAAGAAATAAAAACTTCCTCAATAGGACATAGCTATCTTTTCCAAATGGCCAGCATTTGAGTTTCTTGATATCTCATTTTTTAATCTAATAAGATGGGAACTTCACGCTTTTGGTGAAAGATAAATACTATGTTCTGTGTAGTAGATTAAAAACATTCTGACCTTCGAATTCTTTCATACTAAGATTGTGAGCTTGGCTGGGCCATGGTGGTGCACATACATACATATAGGCAAAACATTCATACACATAAAATAAAAACAAATTCAAAAAGAAAGAAGTATTTCCTATGCTGGTTCTAGTGGTGCACAAGTGTATTTACAACCCTCTGGAAGCAGAGGTGGAAAGGATTCTGTAAATTCAAAGCCACCCTGGTCTACATAGGAAGTCTCAGGCCAGCCTCATCTACACAGTGTGATCCTGTCTTAAAACAAACAAAACGAAAGTTAAGGTGTGCTGGTGAGCGCCTGTCATCACAGCACTCACTAAGCAAAGGCAAGAGAGTCAAGAGTTCAAGGTTTGCCTGGGTTTCATGAGGAGACCCGATGTCAAAAAATAAATATTTGTATTTGTTAAGTGCATGATATATAATCAATTTCCTGAAGAGCAACAAACAAAATTTTCATTTTTAAACTGAGACTTCAGCATTCTTATCCTAAAACATAAACATGTTCTTACAAAGGAGTAGGGATCCCAGGCTTCGTATAATCCAGACTCAGTCAATGCACTGCACTAGAGTTTTCTGAAACGTATGCACTAGTGAGATTTTGCTTTTAATCATGTTTTAGAATAAGTCAAATTCTTTGACCATAGGAGGGATTAGTCATAGTGCTGTAATTTTTTTTCTTATACCAGATCTTTATTCACATCCTTCCAAATATTCATTCTTCTTCACATAAGGACAACTGGCCCAGGTTTCTAAGTCTGGACATAATATACCAATTGTGGTAGCTCTCAACATAGAATCAGACCAGATTTTGTCCATGAACCTGGTGTTCTGTCTGTAAGCTTCCATAAGCTCTGCATGTCCTTTGTCCTCATGTCCCAATGTCCAGCCACACGACGAGCATCATTCACTGTGTCCCATCCTTTGTATCACAGCTATGTCATTTTCCTGAGTTCCATTTCCCATCGCCATTATTTGAAGACAGCGACAAGCAAATAACTGCTGTGGAAACACTGGAGCTTGCTCAGTGTGACATTCAAGAACACGGCTTGCATCCGAAATCCCTGTAGTCTGACTGCCATCTAGAGAAGACCGGAGACACAGCTAAGCAAGCACCTCCACAACTTTCCTTTGACAAAACATCATAAAGGAATGCATTTAAAGCCTGAAATGCAAAATATGTGTAATGTTGTGTGGTGCTAGTATTAATCTGTTTTTCAAAAAAAAAAAAAAAGTATTACATTTCTAAGGAGGAATTATCCTATTGGTGATAGCAATCTTCTTGCTTGGCTGTTAAATGTACTTTATGGAATCCTTATGAAAATATTCATCAAAGTAATGTAGGTGCATGCACGCTTGCAATGTTGTAATTAAGACTGAAAAGTTGGACTCATTCAATTCTCTAGATTGTTTATTAACTCCTGGCTTCATCTTAAAACAGATTCTGAAATTGTCTGTGCTTCTTGTATTAATACTGACAGACAACAAATTTCCCCAGTTTTATAAAAGTGTTGTAAAAGGCCCTTTCAGCATCCTTATGCAGAAGCAGCTTCAATTGTTTATGTTTTTTTTTTAATCTTACAAGACTTTTGCTTGTATGTTATAGTTTCTGATCTTGTGTTTTTATGGGGTTTATTTTTGTTTTGTGTGTGTGCCTGCCTCCCTACACGTGTATATTTTAGAGGCTTTTTCTTTCTTCTTTTTTTTTTAATTCTGTTGTGTTTTATTCTTTTAATTTATCAATTTTTTTTCTAAAGAAAGAGAGAAAGAAGGCATGGAGTTGGGAAGGTAGGGTGATCTGGGAAGAGATAAGGGAGGAGAAAACATAAAGCATGGACAGAATGTATTGTATGAAAAATGTATTTTCAATTAAAAATATATTTTTAAAAAGTGACAAACAGAATACTCTGAACCAGAGTATTTAAAAACCAGTTTCTTTCAGAAAATCACCAGAAGGTATCATCTGCATACAAACATTCAATGTCAATTTTCTTCTCATTTCTGCTATGAAAACATTGATGGACCAGCCTGACCCCATCTTAAAGATGGAAGCCATTTTGTTATAAGGTCAAAACAGATTCATTTCTGGTAGGTGCAAAATTCAAGCTCGAGCATGTTTTAACCTGTTTCTGGAATTTGACATGCTCTCCACCCCCACTGAGTTTGACTCACACCTTGCATATACCCTGATAAGATGTTCTGCCAAAGAATTTTGAAATATTCAGCCAAGTTCTTAAATAGCCAACATTCCTCTGGAAATCCTCCAACCCTTGGAAACTCCCTAGCCTTGCACTTTTAGGGGCTATATAAACCCCACTTCTCCTATATTCAAAGCTATTTTCTCAGACTCTGCTTTGGGGAAGATAGCCCTGTCTGACAGAAAATAAAGCTGTCAACTTTGACCAAAGAATTTGGGGAATGTTCTTTACTTTGGTGGGATTAATAGAAATTTAGAGGAATTGAAAGAGCTCAGTATCTTCAAGGTACCCTGAGAACTTCTGATATTGGAGTGCCAAGGAGTCAAGGC
Source organism: Onychomys torridus (assembly GCF_903995425.1). NCBI lineage: Eukaryota > Metazoa > Chordata > Mammalia > Rodentia > Cricetidae > Onychomys > Onychomys torridus. The sequence goes on from NC_050459.1 coordinate 52,590,900, forward strand.
TTGGGCTTATTGAGTCTCAACCATTTCCACTACTTGCTTTTGGTTTCTCAGAGTTTCTGATGATGGTAGTGAGAGTGTTATATTAAGGAAACTAGCCAAGCAAATATGTAATTGCATGAACAGAGAGAAAGATTGGTATCTTTACAGCTTATACTGAGGCATGGAGGTGGTGAAGATGGAGCACCCAAGCATGTATATAAAAACCAGTGGACTATATGTCCATAGTGTGCTGTACTGCCTCCCATCCCTTGGAAGAAGCTGATTGAAAACTGAGGCCAAATGAGAACAGAGAGAGGATCTGCAAGAATATGGAAGGAGATTCTTGGCAAGAGGAAATCAGTAACCCAAATGTTCTATTCTTAATCTCCTCACCCAGAAGATCTTAACCTATTTTTAGATATGACTCTAAAGGCAGTACTATTAAAGTAGTATTCACCTTGAAATAGTCTATCAAGGGATTACTTATTACAATGAGTCCCAGTAGACTCAGAGTATGGTGTGCTGCCAACAGGGGTCAGTAAACTTGTTCTTCTACATCCAGATGGTAACTGCTTTAGGCTTTCTGGAAAGTGTGGTCATAAGTACACAGTTGTCACTGTAGTTTGAAAACTGTCATAGACAAACTGCCATGGCTATGTGCTGATAAAACTCTATCTGTAGTAATGATGCATGCATGCCTACAAACCCAGACCACAGGAGGCTGAGGCAGGAAGACTGTGAGTTTGAGACCAGCCTGAATTACTACATAAAAAGACAGAGAGAAAAAGGAGGGAAAGGGAAGATTAAAAAATTAAGAGAGAAGACGCCAGCGAGATGCCTGCCCACAGCCACAGCTGGGCATGAGAGACACCAGAGAGGATCTACCTACAGAGATGGCTGCAGAGACAGAGCAGGTACTTGGGATGAGCAAGTATGTATTGGAGAGATGGGAGAGGAAGGAAAGCAGAACAGTTTGTGTACTATGAAGAGAGACAGAGCTGGAGGTGTGAGGGTGGTGAGGAACAGCCGACTGTGAGTAGCCTGGGCTGCCCCCTGAGGCCATGGAGATGTCCTGGCCCATGTTGCCACTGGGGGCCATGTCTGGGTCCAAAGGGCCCTATAGCAGCAGGGGTCTGGGTCTATGTCCATGGCCCATGTTAGCACTAAAGGCCATGTGGACCTCCCTGGTCTGGGCTGCTGCCTGGGGTCATGTTGATGTCTGAGGGCTGTGCAGAGCTGGCCCTGGCCCTCACTCAGGAAAACAGTCCTGCACTTCATCTGGGCAGCACAGTAGAGCTGGTCCTGGTGGTGGGGGTGCTGGTGAGCAGGCCCTGAGGGTGTGAGGGCCCCCAGCCCTCATTAGCTGTATGGTCGTGTGGGTGTGGGAAAGATGCCACGCCCCCTTGCTGCCTATGGCAGGCAGGAGAGCTGGCCCTAAGAGTGGGAGAGGTGGCACTGCCCCTCGCCAGCTACAGCACTCAGCAGAGCAGGCCCCAACCAGACCAATGACTCACTGCAGTCAACATCTGCGAGAAAAGCTGTTTGGGCGAAAGTGTAGACTGGGTGACACACCCTGACACAACCCAGCTTTGACTTTGCCCACATATATACAATTTAAAATAAATAAATCTTCAATAAAAATTATCAGTTACTCAAGTGCTTAATGAACCAAACCTTAATGTATAAACATCTCATTTACAAATCACTAGGAAAAAAACGTTAAGGTATCAGGGGCACCTTCTAACATTATAAGACTTAAAGTAAGTTCAAGAATAAGTACTTTTCCTGAGACACTGCCAAATTCTCTCTCTCTCTTTCTCTCTCTCTCTCTCTCTCTCTCTCTCTCTCTCTCTCTCTCTCTCTCCCTCCCTCCCTCCCTCTCTCCCTCCCTCCCCTCACTCACTCTGTTTCTGTGTCTCTGTTTCTCTGTCTCTATCTCACACACACTGACTGAAACACACACACACACACACACACACACACACACACACACACACACACACACACACAAACACACACACCATTTCTTAGATTAACAATGGCAGCGTCAGGTATAAGTAAGTAAGTGAACAGGTATGTCCTATGCACAGCCATGCTGGCTGTAGGTTGCTGTCCTTGCCTGACCTGTGAGTTCTACACAAGCTTCCAAATGCTTTCTGTCAACTTGAAGCTGACCTTGTTTTTCACACCAGGTGTTCTACCCTAAGTAATACCTATCCAGGGCACCCCAGAAAAAGAAGTTGCCCATAAGAGCCCTAAGCAGTAAAGGACCTATGCTCCATTGGGGATTCACAAAACCATATTATCTTCATATCTTCATACCTGTTCACATAGGGCACATAGGGAGAGTCACAGACCAATGACGTACTAATGGGAAGGAGAAAAGCAACACACAGGTTGTCCTCTGACCTCCACACCCTGTGGCACATGCAGGCTTACACGCATGCACACACATGTGTGTCTCCAGGGCTGTATGTGTTTCTTGTGCTTTTGTTTGTAATTTTTCTTTCTGTTTGTTTGTCTGTTTTGTACGATTCTGGTTCATTTGGAGGTGTTTTTTGTTTGGTTGGTTTGGTTTTTAGTCTCCTGTTTGTTTTCTATCTGATGAGAGAAAGGAAGAATGTTGATTTTGGTGGATGGGGAGGCTGGGAGAATCTGAGAGGAGTTGGGGGAAAGTAAAATCATGATTAGAATATATTTTCATTAAAAAAATCTATTTTCAATAAAAAATAATTGGCTTAAGGTAATGTTGAACTTGTGTGGCCTTCAATCCAGGCCATGGAATTGTCCATATCATCAATGAGGCTGTTTTATTTCCCCCCCCCCTGTGTCTCGGTTCCTAGAAGAACATTTATTTATTTATTTATTTTTTGGCTGTGTGTGTGAGGTCCAAGAGTGTAGATATGATTCTTTGCAAGAACCTAGCTTTTAGCTTACCTCAGCTTTCAGTTGATCTTCCTCACTACGCCATCTCTAGCTTTTGATTTAAAGTGACATATGTGCTACTCTTTCATTCCTTTGAACACTTAGAAGTTATTATAGAGCTCCTACTGGCTTGAGAGTTGCCCAGGAAGCTGGACCAGCAAGCTCCAGACTTCCTCACATCTCATGTCTCTACTGCCCTTTTTTTTTTTTTTAACGTGAGCTCTGAGAAATCAAAGTCAGGTCCTCATACTTGCATGGCAAGCATTTTACCCACTCAGTTGCCCCTCCAGCCCTCCACATGTATTCTTGACAAATAATCCGTCACTAAAGTCTCCTCCAAAAAAAAAAATTAATAGGCTTCCTATTGAAAGTGAGTTTATATATATATATATATATATATATATATATATATATATATTATCTGTCATAGAACCTTCAAACACAACTGAAGAGAACAAATGGAATTTGAAAGTTTTAAGCTACTTCTACCCTCCAAGCCACAGCCTTTATTTTCCTTTCCCAGTAGGCTTCAGTATTGGGGTTTGCATGTTGTAACATACTGAGAAATCTGTCGCTCTGGCAAGCACATAGGCATTTTCAAGCTCTGGGAAAATGTCACTTGCTCTGCGAAAGCTTCCTTTTCTTCCTCACTCAGGTGGATGCACTTCCGTCTCTCATATAATCTTTACACATATTTCATAGTGCATCTGCCTTCATCAACACCGTGGGCCTCTCCCAGACTGTACCTTTAACCTCATGGATCTTGTGTTTCTTCACGTCAAAACCATTGTTAAGGTAATCCCAACCTCTCCCTGGAGGACATATTGGTGTTTACATGCATACAGAAGTATAGGGTGTCAGCAACAAACAAAAGCTTTTTCTTTGGAAATTCCTTCCTAAAACCAGACAGGGAGAGAGAAAACTAGGGCACATGATGCTACAGACTGACAATTCATCATGAGCCCTGCTGCTAATTCTGAAATGATAACCTCTGGGCTTCTCGTGTTTGTGCTTGTAAGAATTGCAAGCATTACCTACCTAGTCTGCAATTAGTTCTGTACAACGTTGAAGGTGTCGTCTGCAGTGTCACACGGGAGTCCCCATGAGTCTGCCGGGTTAAACAGTTCCTGTCACATTTAGAGCTGTTGCTATTGAATTCTGCTACAAATGCCTAGTTTTTAAGATGACTGAACACAAAGCCAAGCACAAAGCTGAAGCCTTTTGATGAGTGTCAAGTTGCCATTGGACACCACTCATATACTGGAGGATACAGTCCATGTCATCTTTCTCTGCCCAGGAGCAACTGCTTCTTCTCAACATCTTGACAGATCTGCATGAGTCCATAGATCATCACTGTCTTCTAACTCTTTATCATGTTTTAAATCTGTTGAAGTGTGGAAGAAAAAAATCTAGTGTGCTCCACAGAACAGGGCCATAAAAAAAAATGAAGTTGGATGGAGCTGTCTTTGACGGGAATTTTTGAATTATGCCTCAGACAAGTCCAAAGAAAGACAAGGAAGTTGGGAGGGCATCAGAACAGAAGCCCTAGATACAGTGGCACCTTAAGGGCAAGAAGATGAGGCTCTCTTCACGTGTGAGTTTAAAAAAAAAAAGTGCTATGCCAGGAAACAAAACAGGCTGCAGGAGCAGTAGGTGTGAACACGCTTCTGGAACCTCCTTCAGGTCTTCACACTCGAGATACCGTCAGGCTAAAGATTTGAATCCGTCCCAACCCCCATCTTCTGTCGTGGTTTAGGGTTGCTGAGCTGTTAGTGACTACCACTAGTGAGCGATGTGCCCTTTCCACTGTCACCTCGAAATATGCACCATCTTCTCTGCTCTGCCCTTCAGCCTCACCTGATCTCCCCCTCGAAGAAACGGAACTCCAGCTACTTGACTGGCTTTTCATTTCAAACCTTCAGGACTCAGGGATGCTCCGTGTACCTGCAACACTCAAGGAAATAAAATGGCCCGCACTTGGCCACGCTTGACATCTGGGTTCTCAGCCTTTTCATTCTTAACATAATTCATCAATTTGCATTGTATTTTATTTCCTCTGGTCCTTGACGCAAAGATCAGAATTTCTCTCCCCTTAGCCTTAAAATCTTACAAACCGTGAAAATACTCACTACGCCAAAGCCTAAGATTAATATCAACTTTATTTAATGCATATGTGTTCAGATGTGTCCATGTGTTCTCTTGTGTTTCAGTGTTGCTCCATTTGAATTTTGAATTACCATTTGCTTTGGTAATTTAGTAATCTGTGTGGATTTTTTTAATGAAGTGCATTTTGTATAAATATTCTTTTGTTGTTATTGTTTTTGTTGTTGTTTCAAGACAGGGTTTCTCTGTGTAGTTTTGGTGCCTCTCCTGGATCTCACTAGGTAGACCAGGCTGGCCTCAAACTCACAGAGATCCCCGCCTGGTTCTGCCTCCCAAGTGCTGGGATTAAAGGTGTGTGCCACCACTGCCTGGCTTGTGTAATCATTCTTAAGAAAATAAAACACAGGGAAAAAAAAAAATACTGAAATCTCAGGTTCCAAAAAAAAAAAAAAAAAAAGCCAGGCGGTGGTGGCACACACCTTTAATCCCAGCACTCTGGAGGCAAAGGCAGGCAGATCTCTGTGAGTTTGAGGCCCGCCTGGTCTATAGAGGGAAATCCAGGAAAGACACAAAGCTACACAGAGAAACCCTGTCTCGAAGAAAAAACAAAACAAAACTCAGGTTAACAAGCACAGGTCTTGTTATTTCTGAAATGGAAGACTTGCTTTTCTTATATTTGGGAGAATGTAGTCAAGCAGAGCTTTGGTAAGTCCATGTGACAAAAATGAGCCAGACTCTTCCTCTATTCTTTGTGTGGGTATTTGCAAACAAAAATAGATAATAGTAAAGGAAATGCCGGGGTTAACAGAGTATTAAGAAGCTGAAGTGCTAATACACCACTGCCCCCAGAGAAGCCCGGAGCTAAGCAGTTGAATGTTCTTCCCTCTGTCACTTAGGTTATATAAAGAGTGTGAAATCTGGCCAGCAACACAGATGATGAGAAACCAAGTAGATGTGTGCTTACCAGACTGTGGCGGCAACATCTAGTCAGTGTTCAAGATGAGACCAGCCTTTACGAATCACCACATTGTTATGACAGGAACTAGAGATAAGGCAAACTCTTTGGACTCAGACTTTGCAGACAGGAAGAAGCCAAGAAGAGAAATGCCATGATTAGGGATCACATTGTACCACAGACATTTTCCACCACAGCCTTGGGAGCAGGTGGCACTGATCTGCTCATCCATTGGAGAATTTCCTTCACACTTCCTTTCCAAAGATGAAAGCACAGTGGACTGCATGCTTATGTCACACAAGAGTATAAATTGTATCCATAATCCCTATGTGATTGTATTATAAGATAAAGCCTTTCAGGGACAACCAGACTCAGATGAGGTCACTAGGACCCAGCCCTTGTGATAGAGCATTGTGCTCTGAGTATAAGAAACAGTAAGGATGTTTTGGCTTTCCCTCTCCTCAGGTGTGGACACAAAAAGAAATGAAGACAACCCTCACCGTAAACTGACTATACTCACTTCTCATTCTTGAACTTCAAGTTTATAAAGTAAAAGTGAATTTCTAATTCTTAAACTTCACAAGGCATGCTACTTTGAGGTGAAAAGCATGAGCATTCTTTAAAAAAAAAATAAGCAACAAAAACCACGGAAAGGAATGAGAAAAGAATATTCTGAAAGGTGGTTATGGATTGTCATTACCTGGTAGGCAATTCAAGGAATATGATAGAGAAAAAAGTCTATATTATAGAAGAGAAAGGTAGACTCCCTACAAGGACCTTACTCCTGATCCACAGACCTCTAAGAAGGTTCAGAAAGACAGATACATCACCCTATTAGCAGGTTACTTCTTCTTCAGAAACATGAGGCTACCCTGAGTAGAACAGTGGAAGAATCAGGAGGCATGCTGTCCTTACTGAAGACAGATGTGAGGAAAAGACCAGCCACAGGCAAGGGTGCGCAACACTGAGAACTCTAAGATGACAGTCCCCAGGAGGGTACAGGTCTAATTTGCCCAAGCTCCAGCCATAGCTCAGACTCATGTGTCAAGTAAGGCCCACTCACATCTACAAGACCGACATGCTTTAGAGACCCTGAAGCGCTAAGCTGTGCAGAAAGGTGCATCAGCGTAGCTACTAGTTTGAAGAGTGTGGCTTCAGAATAGAAGAAACATGCCAGAACGGGAAAGTGATCACTATGAATGATGTTGAAGAAAGAGAATTGGACTTCCTGTTTTAAAGCTTGGGAAAGTAAAGGGAAGAAGTATTTACACAAACACCAGATGATCTTTATAAATGCCTGTGTTAGTTCCTTTACTCACTGCTATGACCAAATAACTGACAAGAAGCAACTTAATGGAGCAGGGATTTGTTTAGCTGGTGAAGTGTGGAGGGCCGCAATCCAGCGCGATGGGGAAGGCGTGGCAGCAGCAGGCTTCTTGCTGGTGGGCAGCCAGAGGTCATTGCCTCCTCATATCTTGGCAGAACAGGAAGCAGAGAGGTCAGCCTGTAACCAGGACTGAGATACAAGCCTGAAAGTCCATGCCTTAGTGACTCACTTTCTCCAGCTGTGCTCCACCTCACAAGACTCCTCAGCTCCCCAAAACAATACAGCAGCTCATGACTGAGTGTGTAAACACACGAACCCATGAGGGATGTTTCACATTCTGATGGTAACATCACCCGATCTATAGTATGCTGAGAAACAAGGGATGAAGAGTGAGTAAAAAAAATCATAGGACAACAATATTGAGATTATCAAACGCATGATCCAAGAAAGAATCAGAGGTGGACCTTACCTTTGCCAACAAGACAATCAAGAACCTCACTCACCAAACAACTTCTTCCTAAAATCACAGTGGCTGGCCAACCCTAGAAAGACAAATTTAGGATTCAAATTTCTCAAAACAGAATTTTAAATGGTAAGACACTGATCATAACTCTGAAGATTGTCTCATGCCAGTTAAGTCATGGGAATCCCCACTGAAGTGAGTAGTGCCAGATGAAAAACAGAGTGATGACTAGGGACAATCTAATTCTACCTCAGTCAAAAAAGAATTGGAATATTCTCTCCATGGAAATTATCACAGGATAAAAGTTGTCTAGAAATTCCAAAGTCCAGGCAATCACAAATAGTGCCATTTCACTGTTTATTTAGTATCTTAGTACTACATGTTATGGTTTCAAAATACAAAGACAAATATAATCCTAAAATAAAATAGTCTATGGGTGGCTAAAATAATAATCATACCATATTTAGACAGCTCATCAAAACCATAGCAATATAAGCCATCTCCTTGCTCTAACTGGATATGATGCATTATTGCATGTTGGTGACTTTTGTGGGTGAACTGAACACCTGTAATCCCAGCACTCTGAAGAGGCAAAGGCAAAAAGATCATGAGTTTGAGGGAAGGCTGGACTGTACATCAAGACCCTGTATCAAAACCTAAAATACGTTTAAAAATAATAACAGTTAAAGGAGGCTACATTTGTAGAGTAAAAGTAGCGTGAAAGGAAAATTAATTAACCTGTGAAATTACAGTGACTTTTGATTCTAGGTAAATATTGAGGGAAAATCTTGAAGATGATACTGTCATTAGTAGTCTGTGAGAAGATGACAGTGCAATATGTCACTGCTCATCTAAAAGTGATCCAGTCTCAAATACATCCACACAAGCAGACAGGAAAATACTGCATGATTCATTTCATCCCAAATCCTCTATACTTGAGATACAGTTATTATCACCATTACACAGGTGAGAAAAACAACCATCAGGGAGAGGAAGGCTTATGTCAACAACAGCTTTTAAAAACTGAGTCAATAGATCAGCTAAGATTTAAATGCAACTGAGCACTGTAATCTGTAGTCCTAACTACTTCATTGAGAGATTAAAAACAGTAGCTGGTAAAAGAATATTGATTTAATTTTTAAAATTAAAATATAATTACATTACTTTCCCCTTTCCCATACCTTCCTCCAATTCTTCCCATATACCCTGTCTTCCCCATCTTGCTCCCTCTGGAGTTTATGGTCCCTTGTGTGTGTGTGTGTGTGTGTGTGTGTGTGTGTTTGTATGTGTGTATGTGTATTCATAAATATATGAATACCACCCATTCAATCTCTTTAGTGTTACCTGTAATGTATGAGATTTCAGGGCTGACCACTTGGTATTGTTTAATCAAATAAAGGTCATTACCTCAGGAAGACTATTTCTCCCACTTAGTTGCCTATAGTTCTTTGTCTAGAGGCAGGGTCCTGTGAGATTTCCTTTTTCCATATTAGTATGTCTACAGGTGTTGTCTTTGTTCAGGTCTCTTTAGACAGCCATCACTGAGGTATCATGGATGAAGTGTTCTTGTCATTTCTAGGAGACACAGCAGGTTTTCTAGTCCTCTGGCTGTTAACAATCTTTCCACTTGCAGGGTGTGGTGGTGCATGCCTTTAAATCCAGCACTTGGGAAGCAGAGGCAGATGAGTCTCTGGGAGTTAGTTCAATGTCAGCCTGGTCTACATAACAATCTTTCCACTCACCCTTCCACAAGGTTCCCTGAGCCTTATGTGAAGGAGTTGATACAAGAAAATATTTAGGGATCATTTTGGAATACTCATAATTAAAAAAAATAACAACCACACACACAAAAAAAAAATCAGGGTTCCATGAGTCTTCTTTTTGCAGAGTGACCGGTTTTCTCTTGTGATGGCTGATTTGGGCTATCTGCTCAGTTCGTGAGTCACTTGGGAGATTCATGAGTCATACTTCAGAGTATGTCTGTGCAGACATAATCAGATCGTGTTGGTCCTGAGTAATGAATGCATTAATCTCTTGAGGGATTCATTCATATGATGGGATTGTCTGGAAGTATTGAAAAGGAAGAGTTTGTGTCTAGTTAAAGGAAATAACTCACAGAGGTCATGTCTCATGGGAAAATATCATGTCCTAACTTCTTCTCATATACTCACTTCTCTGCTTCTTGTCTGCCACAAACAGGCTCCTCCTTACACTCCTATCATCACATTGTTCTGATTCTCAGGTTCTCCTTACACTCCTATAGGTGGAATTTTTTGTCCCACCAGCCAGCTCCCAAATAACCACAGGAAGACTTCTTATTTATTACAAATGTTCTGCCAATAACTTAGGCTTGTTACTAACTAACTCTTAAATCTTAAATTAACCCGTATTTCTTATCTACATTCTACCACGTGTAGATCTGTATCTTTCTGTAACATGGCATGTTCATCTTCCTTCTCTCCACATCTCTGAGTCTCCTCCAGACTCTGACGTCCTACTTCCCAGCATCCTCTCAGTCTGGCTCTCCCGCCTAACCTCTTCCCGCCCAGCTGTTAGACAGTTAGCTCTTTTAAAACCAATGAGAGCAGCACCTCTTTACAGTATACAAAAGGATTATTCCACACCACACGCCTACTATCACATTGTTCTGCTTCACAGTGGTCCCAGAAACACAAAAACATAAGACCAGGGACTGGACTGTAAGCATTACAGCTTGGATAGAAAGGTATCCTGCCAGTTGGGAGCCAAGAAATACCACGGAGTCACACCACACAACAAACCTCACACAAGAGACTTATTGGGAGGCAGATAAACAGGAGGGTGGCTGCCTCTGCTCCAGCAAGATAGTACTGTGGGGATAATATGGCAGTTGGAGGTCCTCAGAGGAGGAGCCTGGCCACTGGTGTGGCTAGAGAGACTTACATTGGACCCTCAGAAATCAGAAGCCCAACCAAAAGATTCCTCCCTGAATTTGTTCTCTCAGGTTCTGTGTCACAGAAAAAAAAAAAAAAAAAAAAAACTAATGCCAACCATACACTGTGCATGATCTACCATGTAGTACTGATACTGAGGCAGGAACGCCAAGTATCAAGACTCCTATTGTACTTCCAGAGCTTGAGGTCATGTTCAAACTATAAATACTGATTCCACAAATATGGAGGGCTTTCAAATAATATGCCTCAAGAATTCCCGATCCTTACCTCAACATTATGGGTCACTGTAGTTGGAGTTTTCTCCAGTCCCGCTCAGACCCGCAGCCACTCAGACCCAAATACACACAGAGATGCTTATAGTATTTAAACTGTTTGGCCTAATGGCTCAGGCTTCTTGCTATCTAGTTCTTATATCTTAAATTAACCCATTTCTATTAATCTATAAGTTGTCATGTAGCTTGTGGCTTACCAGTATCTTACATCTTGCTTCTCATGGCAGCAGCTGGCAGCATCTCCTGACTCAGAGCAACACTTTCACAGCAGGAGGTGGATTTAGCCTTTGCTAATACATTTTTTTAATAAAAAAAAAAAGAGGTCTCTAGCTTGGCTCCAACAGAAATTGCACAACAAGACAATTTCCTTATCTGACCTGCTTTGAGAAGCAACTCCAGTAGAGCGTTGCCTATTGAAAAACTAAGAGTAGAAATAGAAAACCTCAAGAATCTAACTTTTATTGTTCCAAATCTGAGAATTTGTTGTCTGGATAACATAGTTACACAGGTGTATTTTATTAATGGTCTACTTAAATTCATATATTCTCTTTATTATCATTTACAAATGCTCTACAGCTTTGCAACACTCCCCCACTAATGATCATCTAGATTCTAGCCATGGACTGACTCATGGTATCCCTCATCTAAGCTGTGCTCTGCTTACGTTGCTGTTTCTGTTTGCTACCAGCCCTCAAACACAGTTCCATTCTACATCTTAGAATCTATAGTTGACACACCACTTTTAATTATGCACCTCATAGTGTAGCTTTAAAAATCAAATTAGACAATCAAAATAGTAAAACATCACATTCTTAAATTTGCAGGTTGGTTACTATTATTATATTCCTTATGCTCATTGTAAAGTATGACATTCCATTTCATTATCATACCCTTTCTCCCCTAAATGAGGATGGATTTTATTTTTCCAAATTTTTTCAATCTGTTTTTTTTTTCCACAGAATGTATTAGCAATAAAACTTAGGTGGTTGAAAGTGGAACATTGAAATCTTGACAAATGCTACATTTTTATACTCTGTAATTTCTGAACCATGTTCAGGTAGTAAAACATGCAGGACCTTTCTTATCAAGAGATTTATGATACAAAACAGTTGTTAAAATATCTGTCAAGGCAATAAACTGCCGTTCCAAGAAATAACTAGGTGGTCTTGACCTTAAGATCTCATGTGAGCTATAAATCTAGGGAGAAGATGGTTTACGGCCAGCCATCAATCTGTAGATGTGTTTCCACACAAATTCTAGAAGTCTTGTGTTGGCTCACAAATCTCCTCATCAAATATGATTGACAAGCTTCTAAAATCCTAACTGTGCAAACATATCAAGAGTGTTTTCGAAGTTAATGTGAAGTGTCAAGCGCAATTAGTAGCACTTAATAGCGTCTTAGAGAAAACGGGTTGTGGAACTACAAGAACATTGCCTTCTGCCTCAGGAGCCCAGAAAAGATACTAAGAATGTCCCCTGAAGCCACGCAGGCAATGGGGCACCGAGATGTGGGAAACGCCCTATCTCGGTGACGTTCTGACACTATTATTTCCTCCAAGCTCACTTCCGTGTCTGTTATTCAGCAGTCCAGTCTCTCAAATCCTGTGAGTGGAGAGAATTCTCCCACAGCGGGAGTCACATTTCCTGTCACAGATATTATAGTTAATATCATCGTATTCGCAACAATCCATGATCTTTGTGTTTCACTGATAGTGAAAATATCCATTCCAATATAATATCTTCTCTCTGCATTAATATTCCTGTAGGAGAATGCCTAGAAGGTAAAATAACCAAAATGCAATCCAGCTTTGGATCAATACGATCTACATGTCCTTCATGTACTTTTTTTCTACCAAGGCCAATTCTTTCTCAGCTTCAGGTGATAATTCTCTTGGACTATTTAAGTCCTTGTCACCTTCTACAGTTTTGAACAAATTATTCAGTTCATCATTTTTTACCCCAACAATAGTTCGTAGATGAGAAATGTCCCCAAATAATCTTTGAAAGTCATTAAGAGTCTGTAAGCGATCTCTCCTAATTTGTACCTTTTGAGGTCTAATTTTTTGTAACTCTATTGTATATCCTAAATAACTAATAGAATCTCCTCTTTGTATCTTTTCAGGAACAATTTGTAATTCCCAGCAAGGCAATATTTTCTTTACTTCTTCAAACATTCTTTCTAAAGTATCTGCATTTGAGTCAGCTAGTAAAATATCATCCATATAATGATAAATTATAGATTTAGGAAATTTTTTACGTATCACTTCCAAGGGCTGTTGTACAAAATATTGGCACAGGGTTGGACTATTCAACATTCCCTGTGGGAGGACTCTCCATTGAAATCTTCTAACTGGTTGAGAATTATTGTAAGTGGGCACCGTGAAAGCAAATCTTTCTCTGTCTTTTTCTTGTAGGGGTATTGAAAAGAAACAGTCTTTTAAATAGATAACTATGAGAGGCCATCCTTTAGGTAACAGAGTAGGCAAAGGAATTCCAGATTGTAGAGAGCCCATTGGCTGAATTACTTTGTTAATTGCTCAAAGGTCTGTTACCATTCTCCATTGATCAGATTTCTTTTTAATAACAAATACAGGAGAATTCCATGGGCTAGTAGATTCTTCAATATGCTGAGCATTTAACTGTTCTTCTACCAGCTCTTCTAAAGCCTGGAGTTTCTCTGTTGTTAAAGGCCATTGATTCAATTATTATCTGGCTAGCTTCTGAATTTGGGACCATTCTCTTTACTGCTGAAGTCAGCCATTGTAAGAAATCTGTGAAAGATTCTTTTGGGCCCTGTATAACCTTTGTAAATGACTCAGTTTTCTTCCCTGGTTCCTCAACTCTGTCCCATGCATTCAAGGCTGCCATTCGACATAGAATTAGAGTTTGCATATCATATAAACATTGTGTTTGTACTGCAGCATATTGGCCTTCTCCAACAAGCTGATCCTGGAAGATGTGGAGAAGAACAGATGCTGAGATGAAGCCACATATACACAGCCAAGAAAAATGGACAGCTGAATTGAAAAGACATCAATAATTTCCAGAATTTAAAATCCTGAATCATGACATGACACTAATGGAATTCAGGTGTTTCTGGTACATGGACTGCTCTCACCAAATGTGAGGTCAAACTGTTGACCTTGTATACATCCTAGTTCACAAAAGAGTCTGTCAGATACGCTAAGCCTGTAGGCTGAAGATGATGCCCCAACACTGCGGAGAAACCTCAGGTGACTGTCCAAGCAGCTGGCTGTTTCTGTCAACTCACATTTTTTTTTTTTTGGAAGCTGCTTGCATGCACTTCTTGTTTTTATTTTTTATTAGGTAGTATTATTTCCTTCTTGGGTCTCTGAGGGAGTTGAAGATCAGTTAGTTATAGTTATAATTATCTTTGTTAAGGATTTCAGAAAAACTCACTAAGAGCTGTAAGTGTATAAATTTGAAAGACGTTATAAGACAGTTCTGTTAGCTATATAAGTTAGGATAAAAAGTGGATCAGGTACATTCTAGACTTACCAAAATAAGATAGATAATGGAATTATTTTCTCTGAATTTGTCAAATACAAATAGACTAGACATTGTTTAGGTATTTATTGTTTGTATATATGGTATATATAGTTATTGTACTTTTGTATATAGTTTTTCTTATATTAGTTATAACTTTTTCCTTTTTTTCTCTTTATTAAAATAGAAAAGGGGAAATATAGTGATATTTTATTTGTATTGAAATGTGATTTTATTTGTATGTCAATAAAGTTGCCTTGAGGTCAGAGCAAGCCAGAGCAGAAGCTGAGCAGTAGTGGGGCACGCCTTTAATCCCAGCACTTGGGAGGCAGAGCTAGGTAGATCTCTGTGTGTTCAAGGACACAGCCAGCATGGCAGACACACGCCTTTAATCTCAATACCAACCATAGAAGACCTGGAGGTCTGTACAAACAGGCAGTGATGAGGAGGTCATGTGGCTGGGTTTACAACCAATGAGAGAGGAGAACAGAAAGTCTTTAAATAGACAGGACACACAGAAGTAGGCCTCTTGCGGAGAGGAAGAACAGCAGAAGCAGTGAAGGGTAAGGTTTTCCGCTCTTGCTCTGACCTTGTGTTTTTTAACTCTGCAATCCGTTCTGTGTTTCTTATTTAACAAGCCGGTTACATCTACAACATGCGGCACTCTCGGAATTTTCTTTTGACCCCTTTTCTCCCTGCATTTCATTTGGGATTTCCTCTTCCTTTTCACTTACTCATTTTCAGAAGGCAAGATGAAATAAATGTGAAACCATGTTCTATTCTGCTACTAATCAATCTGATGTATAATTGCAAGCCTATTTAGAAAAAAAATGTATAATTATTTTCCAAACAAGAACCTATACTCCCGAAGGTGAGGTGAAGCTGGGAGCTGAGGCACACTGAAAGCAGTGCAAATTGATAAACATTCTGACAAACAGCATCAGAAATAACTATGAAATGATCCTATCCCACTCCCCAAAAATATCATGCCTTTGTGCTATTGTAATCCCGTTTGGAGAAAAACATGTAAGAGCCCAAGAGAAAGACAAGCTTTGTTCATGGGTATGTGCATTGCCATATCACTCACAGAGGAAAACCGGAAGCGGCTGCCAGGATTAATTGAATTACCTGTTTTTATGATATTCTAGCACGTGTGTTCTTTCTTCCTGAGCCGCAAATGCATCTCTAACTTAATGCCTATTTAAACCCTGTGAAGTAAAGAAAAAAGAAAAGCCAAACCAAAGTTAGTGCTTCACTTTCAAAATGCACGTCAGCCTAAGGGTAATTGCTATAGCTGAAGATGAGGCCGCGCAATCAGAGATATAATAATAGCAAATGGTAGAACCCACATCCACGCCTCCATGATCTTCTCCACAGACTGAGTGGTTAACCACCCCCCTCGCATGCCTCCCCATTATTACCCCTTCAAACTGCTCCCTATTTAAAAACATGACAGTTCAGTGAGAAGCAAGCTGCCCTGCATTAGGAATTCCTGTGCACGGCTCCAGAAGGGACATACAAATTTAAAACTCTTCCACAGAACTTATTTTTTTAATCCAGATTCATGCTGTTTAAGAGATGAATGTCATTTTTAAAAATAATATTTGTGCTGCCTCTTCTTTGTTTTTATTTTTTATTCGGGTTTATTTGCTTGTTTGTTTTCTAGAGAGAGAAAAAAGGCATGAGTTGGGAAGGTGGAGATGTGGAGAGACCCCAGGAGGAGACAGAGGAGAGGAAACCATGATCAAAATATATAACATGAAAAAATTATTTTTGATAAAAAAGAAATTAAAATTACATCATTTTCTCTTTACTTATTTAAAAATAAGTAAATGAATAAATTCTCTTTTTTTAAAAATTCATACAAAAATACAAATGTTTGGGATGTGGTATGACAATCCTTATGATTTTAAACATGTTTTTTAAAATACATACTAGTAAAAGAGAAACATGAGAACTTACTTCAAAATATGAGATAGGGATTATGTGGTGGTTTTATGTGGATTCATGTATTTGAGCACTTACACCCAGTTTATGGAACTGTTTAGAAAGGATTAGGATCTGTGGACATGTTGGAGGAGGTGTGTCACTGGCTGAGGGCTTTGAGGTTTCAAAAGACTCATGCCATTCCAGTGTGCCCTCTCTGCCTCCTGCATTCAAACCAGCATGTCAGCTCTCAGCCTTTCCTCCATCACTGTGGACTCTAACCTGCTAAAACAGTAAGCCCAATTAACACTGTCTTTTGTAAGTTGTCTTAGTCATGGTGTTTTAGCACAGCAACAGTGGAACCAATACCCAACAGTTATTGAGTGACTAAGAATCTAAGACTAGATAGCCCAGGGACCTGGGGCAAAACCAAATAATACTGGTCTAAAAAATATATATAGTGATAAAATGACTTCTAATGATATTCTGCTATATTCATGGATCAGCGCCTTGTTCCGTCATCATCAGAGAAGCTTCTTCCTGCAGCAGATGGGAACAAATATAAAGACCCGCAGCCAGACATTAGGCAGAGAGTAAGAGATCTTGAAAAACTCAGCCTTAAATGAGATGTTTCCATCAAATCACTTCTCCTCAGAGCTTAGGGAACCCTGTGGAAGAGGAAATTGAAAGAGTTAAGATCCAGAGGGGATGGAGGATGCCAGGAGAACAAGGCCATCCAAATCAACTTCACAAAACTCGTATGAGTTCACAGAGACTGAAGCAGGATGCACAGGGCCTGCACGGGTCTGCAGCAGCTCCTCTGTGGATGTATTATGCCTTCTAGTTTAAGGTTTGCATGGGATTCCTAAGTGTTCAAACCAGTGCGTCTCTGATCCTTGTGCCTTCTCCTGGAGCATTTTTCATTCTGTTGGTTTGGTTTGGTTAACTTTGATATGACATTTTTTGTTTTATCTTATGATAATTTATTTTGTTATATTTTTTAAAAGGGGTGAATGAATAAAAACATGGCCACTAGTGTAGAGGTTAACAACCAGACTGTCATTTACACCTGCTGGGAGGAGGAAAAATCAAATTTCTCCTATGGAGTAACACTGGGTATGTCAAACACTTTAGTTCCGGACTTACGTTCAGGAGTAGTTGACCAAGATATAATGTATAATGAATTCTGCAATTCGTTTACATGATTTTATTTGCTCACAGTCTGGGGAGAGGGTTGGAGGGTGGTTTTTGTTTTTATTTTGTTTTCTTGTTTTTGTGGGATCTTGTTGTTGTATTGGACTTTTGTTTGTTTTTTTAAGAAAGAATTTAAATGTGGGTAAGTAGGAAGGGAAAGAAGATCTGGACGGACTTGGGGGAAGGGACCATGATCAAAATATATTTAAATTTAAAAATTATTTTAAATTATAAAAATATAACAGAAAAAAGAAAAAGAACTAAGGCATAATATGTAAATAAAACAAGATAAAACAGGAATTTGAAAGGGAAGCATCTGGGGATGAATAGATGAGGATTCATTTGTCTAGTTTTCCCTCTGTAAGATCCACTTGCTGTTTCCTATGATAAAATGTTCAAAATTCATCATAGGTGCACATTAAAATTCGTGTGCAGAGCTAAGAATTGAATAGTTATGTACAATAGTCAGTATTGGTCATGACTAAAATCCCTGGTCATGGTAAAAATCATCCTACAGTTTATGGTATACTTATATGCTTAAGCATCCATAATCAGCCAGCATTCACATTTTCTCCAAAAGTTAGTTGACTATATTACAAGCATATCCATAATATAACATTAAGTAGGAAACTGTTTATTCATAGACAGAAGTTATTAAGAAACATATTAAAATATTACCAAGTTAATCTTAGCAAAGCACTAAGAAAATAAGTATGCGATGGTGATCTCTAAGTAGTCACAGGTGGGTGGTTTTTTTTTTTTTCCTCTTAATCTGTACATATTTTCCAATATTTCTACCATGAAGGTGGACTGTTTCTGCTCATTTAAAGATCATATTTATTAAGGAATTTAAAGAACATAAAGAAATCTGTGTTCAAAGAGTAAAGGACTCGTTAGAGAGTTGTGAGGGTTTTCTGTGGAGAGGATTGTTCAGTTGTTCAAGCCCCTGTTGCAGAGAGATGGGAGTGCATGTTCCCAACGGTTAGAGCTGGCTGCTAGTCAGCTGTTAGCTCCAAACTCTACTAGCATCCTATAATCGGTCGCTCATGGCCCAGGTGATACACTGGCCTTACCCAATACCCTCAATCCATTTACTTAGCATATGCAAAAAGATGTGGACAGACAAATGCTAATCTTTTAAAGAACTACAAAAGGAAGTGACTGAGCAGAGTCATGAAATATAGAGGCAATCTATATACTACATACACAGTGAAATGGTATTACTTCTAGGTACTTGGAGACAAAACAATTTAACATGTGCCAATATGAGAAAAAAAAAGAAAATAAACAAAACAAAAGCGGCCTTAGGGTGGGTGATCATTGGCATGAAAAAACATGGTAAACTTCGTATTGTTAAAAAATATTCTTGGCCTAAACTCTCTGTCTTCTACCAGCATTCATATTTACAGATATGTCTAATGAAACATTGCAAAGAAATGGTGGGTGGGCAAATTTGGTTACCATGTTACCAGAGAGCTTGTCACAGAGGAATGGCCCTATATGTATGCTTGCCTCAGCACTACTGCTCAGAATATCTGAATATTGTCTAAATTTCTGGATTTATCCTTGAGTTTAAAGTGGATGAAAAGGTCTTCCTCCCCAGTGATTCCCTGACCTTTGAACATGTGAACTCAGCTGAAACTTTTTTAAAGGTTCCATCTTAAAAGAACAACTCAGGAAGAACATGGACATTAAAATCCTTCATTTGATGAGTTCTGAAACTTTCACATTTTCCCCCAACCATGGAAACAGTGCCTCCTATGTTATGGTATCTTCAAACACTCTAATACACTTACTCTGACATCCAAAAAAACATGTGACATCACTAGATATGTATGTATATGAATATCATTTTTAACTTTGTTGATCCATAATCTTACCATTTTGAGATTTTAGCCAGATGAATTGGTCAAAAATATCCATGAGGGACCAGTGAGGTGGTACAATATGTAGAAATACTTGTCACACAAGTCTGAAAGCCTGAGTTCAAACCCAGGAAACTACATAAATGTGGAAAGAGAAAACTGACTCCAGAAAGCTGTCCTCTGACCTCCACACTCATGTACATACCATGCGCAGCACATATATAATAATAAAAAGTTGAAATGTAAAAATATATTTATGGTATTTATCCTTGATCATTCATACCTCTGACACCTATGAACCACAGCCTTAGGCACTATCCCATTCCCCAGCCTACAGAGCTCCTTCCTCTCCTGCCAGTACTCCAGACCTCAACATCCCGGCTGCCCTATACCTGATCATCCTTCAGATTGAGGAAGCACCATGACTATGAGTTAGGGATGGTAGAGCCTGAAGCTAGGTTCTGAACAAGCCCACACTCCAATTGCTGGCATCCATGGCTGCTGTGAACCTTGCCAACTTGAGGCTCTAATGTCCTGGAAAGTTTACTAGTAACACCACCATTACATAAAATGCACTCACAAACCATTCTGAATGCCAAGGATTTCCTCAGATGCTCTTCCTGAGCAAGAGGGGGTAAAAAAAAGCCATGAGGATTCCAGAAGAATTCACAACTGAGAGTCCCAAGAGTGCCCATTGCTATTATGACACACACTGCTTAGATGCTGAGGATTTCTCACCAATACCAAAGGTGAGAGTCTTCTCCACAAAGCCCTCCTACAAAATCTAGAAGAGATCATTAATCACACAGAAAATGCACGAACTTCAACACAAGGCAACAAGAGATATGCAAACTCAAGAACATAACACCACCAAAGAGCATCGTCTAGAAAGAAAGTCAAAGACATAGAAGCCTACAAAACCTTCTTTTTGCTTCAAAAAGTAATCAAAAGTATTTTTTAGAAAGCTTGAGGATTGTGAGTGTGATGGTGCACACTTCTAATACCAGCAATTGGAGGCAGAGACAGGCAGATCTCTGTGAACTGGAGGTCAGCCTGGTCTACATAGCAAGTTCAGTTCCAGGCCAGTCAGGACTACAGGCTGATATCCTGTCTTGATAGAAAAATAGATAGATAGATAGATAGATAGATAGATAGATAGATAGATAGATAGATAGATGATTGATAGATGATAGATAGATAGATAGATAGATAGATAAACTGTGCAAAAATTCTAGACCTGAGGAACACACTTGATTAAAAATTTAAACTTCACAATAGCATCAACAATTGACTTTTTTAAAATATTTACTTATTATGTATACAATGTTCTGCCTGCATATGTCCCTGCAGGTCAGAAGAGGGCACGAGATCTCATTACAGGAGGTTGTGAGCTACTGTGTGGTTGCTGGGAATTAAATCAGGACCTCTGGAAGAACAGTCAGTGCTCTTAACCACTGAGCCATCTCTCTAGCCCCAAGAGTTGACTTCTTAAAGTAGAAGAAGTGATCTTGGAAAATGTCTACTGAAAGAAGGGGTAGACAAAAGGACAAAAAGGAATTGCTTTAAAGCTTAGGCAATCTATGGAGTTCCATAAAGAAAACTAACTTCCATTATGGTGATATTTTATTGGTGCTGAAATGTGATATTTTATTTGTATGTTAATAAATAAAGCTTGCTTAGAGATCAGAGGTCATAGCCAGCCATAATCAGAAGTCAGGTAGTGGTAGCATGTAACAGGAAACTTAAAAGGTCTTATTAATGAAACTCAAACCCGAGGCCAGTTATTGGGGTGATTGCTGGAAGATCAGAGAAGCAGAACAAGCCACAGTTTTCTCACCTCACCAGTTCCTCAGCTGGTCTTGTTTCCTCAGACTGCAAGCTTCTTAATCCTCATCCCAATGGCTCTCAGCTGAACTGTGTTCGAAAGCCTGAATGCTTAACCAGCCAAATGCTTTACTCACTACATGCTTTTTTCTCTTTAGTTCCTGGTCCTCACGCCTTATACCTTTTTTCTTTCTGCTCCCATTCCCTGGGATTAAAGGCGTGGGTCACCATGCTTAGCTGTTTCTAAAGTGGCCTTGAACTCAGAGATCTGGCTAGCTCTGCCTCCCAAGTGCTGGGATTAAAGGTGTGTACCACCACCACCCAACTTCTTTTATGGCTTAGTCTTCCCATTTTCTAGCCACCATTTCTGGCTTTGTTCTAGTGGCTGTCTGTTCTCTGACCCCAGATATGTTTATTTCGGGGAACACACAATATTTCAGGGAACACAATACCCACCACAGTAGCACACACCCTTAATCTGATCACATGACAGGCAGAGTCTCTGTGTGTTGAAGGATACAGCCAAGCATGGTGACACACTCCTTTAATCCCAGTACCAACCATAGAGACCTGAAGGTCTGTATAGACAGGCAGTGATGAAGAAGTGATGTGACTGGGCTTAGAGCCAATGAGAAGGCAGAATGGCAAGGCAATAAAGGTGCAGGTTACACAGGAAGAGGCGCTCTTGGGAAGCTACAGCGACGTGGTGAGCTAAGGTTAGTTGGTGGCTATTGCTTTGATCTGTATGGCTTGCACCCCATATTTGGCTCAGTGTTTCTTATTTAATAAGACTGTTTAGAAATTCGTCTACATTCCATAAGTGAGACATTCAAGAGAAGGAGAGAAGTAGAGATAGACAGTTTGTACAAACTAACAATGCCCGAAACCTTCTCACATGTGAGGGAAGAGGTACACGTGCAGGAGCTGTGGGGGACAGTGACGTCCCAGCCTTGTCTACATCCTATCACACTATGCCTTTCATTTAAAAAGAAAGAATTTTAATTTATTCTTTGAAAGTTTCATACAGTACATCTTGATAATTTCCATTCCCCACTCTCTCCAACTTTCCCTAAGCCCCAACATATCTCCTGCCCAACTTCATGTCCCTTCTTTTTTATATAACCCAGTGAGTACATTTTGATTGGTGTGAAGCTTTTATTAGCCCATTATTCTTCAATAGAGTTCTTTAAAGTAGAGTATCTATATGCATTTTAATCTCCTATTTTATAAAAGTTTCTGTTAAAGTCTGATATTCAAGAAAATTTCCATTTGTCTTTATCCTTCTCGAGGGCAACTGTCTACTAGAGCATATTACAACCCTGTGCACTCCTAAAGACTGGAAGTTCAGGTCACCTAATCACTGCCATCTGTGAAGCTATCATATGTATCTATAGAACAGAGTGAAATACAGAGCCTCTCTGACTTACAGTGGTTTGACAGGATTTTTCAGAGTTAAGATGTTGCAAACAGGAGATGCTTTCAGTAGAAACCATACTTCAGATTTTGAATTTTCATTTTTCTATGCTGGTGATAAGCAATATAATACTTCTCTGTGGTGTTATACAGTGGAAAGACCGCGTGCCCAGCCAGTCATGTGACAAAGGCTGACAATTGTGTTTCTATATCACACTACACAACTAATGCAGGTGAACTATACTCAGTGCACTTTGACTTACGTTAATTTCATTACATGAAGTTTATTGGACTATAGCTCGATCATAATGCTATCAATATCTGAATGTTATTTTTACCATGAGGACTTCAAGTCAATCTCATTCTGCAAGTGATGTTTTCAAATTCTATCCCAAATTTTCAAGCTATATCATTTTTGTATAAGAAGAAAAATGGGGAGGAAGCATTACATCTCTAGCTCTGGTTAGTCAGTAGGATAAAAATGAGGCTTCTAGAATAAATGTCTTCCTTCGTCACCTTATGTGAGTTACAGTAAAAAACAGAAAAGAAAAGAAAAACATAGCTGAATTGGGACCTGAGTGAGAAAGGTAGAGAAATTCAGTCTGTTTCACAATGCCCAGCATCTTTAGAAATAAAATTAATGAACACCTGCACCGAGGAAGAGTTGGATATTAAAGTTTATGCTGCCAGTAGTGGCTGCACAATATCAATTTCAAATGACAACCTGAAGTTTTGTGCAGCCACATTCATCTTTGTATTTGTCAGAAGTCATTTCATTTCCTATGATTCATTTCATTTGTACTGTAATGTATTAGTTGGAGACTCTATTGATCCCTGTTCCATACAATTTGGGCTTTCACAGACAGAAGAAAATTCAGTTTGAAAGATAAGTATTGTAATCTGCTCACCAGTAACACTAATGACATTAACAACACAAAGAAAGAAAGAAAGAAAGAAAGAAAGAAAGAAAGAAAGAAAGAAAGAAAGAAAGAAAGAAAGAAAGAAAGAAAGAAAGAAAACATGGCTGGGTAAACTGCTATATTGAAATGCTATTGAAGGTAATTGTGACTCCAGAATAAACAGGCAGCTGGCTGGTTTTTGTATATTTTTGTATGTTCGTTTCTATTGATTCATGGGCAAGTAGATAATTAGGGCACTATACAAACTTCTCCACAAATCTGGATAAATACATAGCCAAATCTCTATTTTCTCAAGTAAATTAATAGCTTGAACATCACTTGCAGTGTCAGAAGAAAGTTAGTCAGTAAATATTGAGTGACTGCTGTGTGAGTCACTTTTCTGAACCACAACAATTTAAGCTTCAGTTGGCTTAAGTTTTCCTAGGCCTGCCTTTAGAGGCAACTCCATCCCTCAATTACCCAGGAACTAAACTAGTCTAAATGTCTGTCTAGCAGGCCAACCTCTAGGTCCTGATGAAGGATGATCTGTTCATCCAATGATTCCACTCTTTTCATTGCTTCCTTGGAGCACACAGAGCTGAAACACCTGCCAATAGTGTGGTGGGTAGTAGTGGGTGCTGATTTGTGTTAGCTGAGCTAATGATCATTCAGATTCCATCGAAAAACCAAATGAATCTTAAAATAAGGAAAACACAATTTGATCTAAGCAAATCCGTGACTGAGCTTCCTATGACCCATCATTAGCTTGCCCCACCAGGGAAGCCAAAGATTAGGGTGTTTGACTGTGGGGCCCTCCAGCCACGTGCTTTGCCCAGTCTAAAAATACATCTCTTCAGAGATCCAACAGAAGTTCACTTTCCATCTGTGACACCCTGAGTCTGATTGCACATGGCTTCCTATCCCATGAAAGAGTATTTTGTAATCTCCTGAAGGCATTACATCATCATACATTCATCCAGTCCTCCCTTCTGTCACACCTCTGGGTCAGTCACTGTTCTTAGTTCCTATTGCCTGCAGGAAGAACCTTGTGGAGGAAGCTACGCTCATATCTGTGAAGGAGTCACACCTATGAAGGAAAGCGAATGACTATGTGACAGCTTTCCATCCTGGAACACATGGAAAGGCCACCACAGGACTTACCACGGAGCATCCCTTATAAGAGTAAATGTAAATGTATGAGTAAAGTGTAAACAAAAGGGCAGGGAAACTACTTGACAGTTCAATGACAGTGCAAACTAATATCAATTGCTTTCCCAAAGGTAATTGCTATGAATAAAGATGAGCTTATTAAAATTAAAAAATATTTTAGTGTTTGTAGCTATTCATCTAACCAGAAATTGAGAGATTCATCCTGACTGCAGGCCAGGCCGGACAAGGAAAACTCCCAGCTACAGAAGGCAAGATACCCTGAACCCCATAGAATAGAAAGCGGAGAACAGTCTTGAATTCATTGGTACAGGAAAGACTTTTGGAATTGGACAGCAATAACAAAGGAACTAAAAACAATAATTAATAAATGGGATCTCATGAAACAGAAAAACTTTTTATTAATTAATTGATTAATTAATTTTCCAAGTTCAATCAGATTTCCTCCCCTCAACCTCCCCTCCTTCTCCCATCTACTCCTCCTCCTTTCTCTTCAGAAAAGGACAGGCATGGCATATCAATTGCAGTAAGACTAGACGTTTCCTCTCCTATTAAGGCTGGACAAGGCAATCCAGTAGGAGGAAAGAGTCCCAGAAGCAGGTAACAGAGTCAGAGACATCCCTTCTCCCGCTGTTAGGAGTCCCACAGGAAGACTAAGCTATACAACCATGACATATGTGCAGAGGGCCTAGGTCAGTCCCATGCAAGCTCTCTGGTTGGTGCTTCAGTCTCTGTGAGGCCCTATGGGCCCAAGTTAGTTTATTCTGTGGGTCTTTGTGGTGTCTTTGACCCCTCTGGCACCCATAATCCTTCCTCTCCCTCTTCCATAAGATTTCCTGAGCTCCACCTAATGCTCGGCTGTGAGTCCCTACATCTGTTTCTATCAGTTGCTGGGTTAAGCCTCTCTGGTGATAATTGGACTAGGCAATGATCTATGAGTATGGCAAAATATCACTAGGAATCATTTCATTGACTTTTTTGCCAGTCATATTTGGTTCTATGCTTGGTCTCTGGGCTGTCCAGACTCTGGGTCCTGATCCTCCAGTCCTCATTAAGACTGGGCTCCCTCTCGTGGTATGAGTCTCCAGCTGGACCAGTCATTGGTTGGCCACTTCCAAAATTTCTGTGCCACCTTTACCTTACCATATCTTGTAGGCAGGACAGATTGTAGGTCAAAGATTATGTGGCTTGATTAAGGTCCCAATCCCTCCACTGGAAGTCTTGCCTAGTTACAGGAGGTTACAGGACATTACAGGACTTTACAGGAGGGGGCCAGTTCAGGCTCTGTATCTCCCATTGCTAGAAGTATTAGCTTACAGATTCCCTAGAATTTCCACTGCACCAGGTTTCTAACTCATCCCAGAGATGCCTAATTCCAATTGTCTTTCCCAGTACTCTCTCCCTCTACCCTCCACCAACTTGATCCCTCCTGTTTGAGCACACAACCCTCCCATCCAGGAGACACACACACACACACACACACACACACACACACACACACACACACACGCTGGTTGACCTGTGCTGTCTCTTCCATTTCTCCCTCACAGTGAGAATCATGTATTTCTCCCTTGTTATTTGGCTTCTTTGGGTCTATGGATTGTGGTATGATTATTCTTTACTGTACTGCTAATATCCACTTATAAATAAGTACATACCATGTTTGTCTTTCTGAGTCTGGGTTACCTCGCTCAGGATGATTTTTTTTTTTTCTAGTTCCATCCATTTGCCTGAAAATTTCAGGATGTCACTGTTTTCAACAGCTGGGTAACACCCCATTGTGTACGTGTTCCACATTTTCTTTATCCATTCTTCAGTTGAAGGGCATCTAGGTTGTTTCCAGGTTCTGGCTATTACAAACAAAGCTGCCATGAACACAGTTGAGTAAGTTACTTCTATTTCCATTTTCATGTCTTGAACAGTTTCCTTCACCTGTTTGTTTTTCTTGGCATTCTTTGAAGAATTTACTCATTTTCTCCAAATGTTTGTGTCTTCCTGTATTTCTTTAAGGGATTTATTCATTTCCTCTTTAAGGACCTCTATCATCACCATCGTAAAGTTGGTTTTAAAGTCATTTTCTCGTATTTCAGCTATGTTGGAATGTTCAAGTCTTGATGTAATAGGGTAGCTGGGCTCTGTTGGTGCCATGTTGCCCTTTCTGATGTTGATTGTGTTCTTACCCTGGCATCTAGGCATCTGGCTTTGGAATGACTATAGGTTTAGGTGTTGATACCTGAGTTTGTCTTCTTTGGTTGGGTGTTTTCTTCCTTGGTTTCTGTTTCATCTCTGGTCTTCTACCCTAAGTGGTAAAATACTCTGACCAAGGCAACTTAAGGGAGAAAGGTTGATTTGGGCTCCCAATTCCAGGTGACAGTCCATCATGGTGGACCAGTCACAGTGTCTGGAGCTGGAAGGAGCTGTACTGTAGCTGAAGTCAAGAGGCAGAGAGAACAATGAAAAATAGTGCTCAAGTGGCTTTCTCCATTTTACACGGTCTAGCATTCCCTACCCAGGAATGGTACTGCACACAACTAAGGTGAGTCTTCCCACAGCAATTAGTGTGGTCAGGATAGTCTCCCACATGCATGCCCAGAGGCCCATCTTCCAGATAAGTGTAGATCCTGGCATGTCAACAACACCAACCATCACATAGCTATTGCAGGCCAAGATTCTGAAAGAAGCTCTTAAAAGCTGCATATGCTGAGTGCCTGAGCTGACTTACTCTGGTGATCGGATGGCTGAATACCCTAACTGTCATCATAGAACCCTCATCCAGTGACTGATGGAGACAGATGCAGAGATCCACGGCCAGGTCCCAGGTGGAGCTCCAGGAGTCCAACAGACGAGAGAGAGGAGGGATTCTGTGAGCAAGAGGTATCAAGATCATGATTGGAAAAAGTACAGACACAACTAGCCAAACTAGTGGAGAAACATGAACTGTGGACCAATAGCTGAGGAGCCTCCCTAGTACTGGACTAGGCCCTCTGGATAGGCAAGACAGTTGTTTAGCTTGAAGTTTAGGGGGCCCCAGGCAGTGGAAATGGGACCTGTCCCTAGTGCATGAGCCAGCTTTTTGGAACCTAGTGCCTATGGTGAGACACTTTGAACAGCCTTGGTACAGGGAGGAGGGGCTTGGACCTGCCTCAACTGAGTATACCAGGCTCTGCTGACTCCCCACGGGAGACCTTGCCTTGGAGGGGATGGTAATTAGGGGTAGTTGGGGCTATAGCTGGGGGGTGGGAAGAGGGAAGACAGGGGAATCTGTTGTTGGTATGTAAAATGATTAGAAAATCTCTTAATTAAAAAAAAGAAAAAGGAAAAAAGACAGATTGAGAGCTGGAAAATACATTCCAGTTGGTAGAATATCTGTCTAGTGCATTGGTCAGGATGCTCTAGACTAACAGAACAAACAAAGAGAATGAACTCTTTATATATATAAAGAGTATATAATAGAATGACTTATAAACTGTGGTCCAGCTATTCCAACATCAGTTGCCTATGAACAAAATATCCAGAAATCCATTTGTTGTTCTTTTTACAAGGCTGTATGTCTCAGATGGTCTTCAGTATAAACTGGAATCCTAAAGAAGCAGGATCTAATGCCAGTGAAGGAGTGGACTTGCTGTCGAAGGTGAGAGGAAACAGGCAAAGAACAAAAGCTTACCTCTTCCATGCTCTTATATAAGATTGCAGCAGAAGGTATTCAGCAGAAGGGTCTTCCCACCTCTGAAGATCTGGATTAAAGGTGTTTCTTCCCGCCATACCTCTGGAGGAAGCCTCTCACTTCTCAGAGGCCAGGCCTTTAATTCCAACACTCAACAGACAGAGGCAGGTCAATTTCTGTGAGTTCCAGGCTAGTCTGGCCTATTAGTGAGAAACAAAGAAAGAATAAAAGGAAGGAAAGAAGGAAGGAAGGAAGGAAGGAAGGAAGGAAGGAAGGAAGGAAGGAAGGAAGGAAGGACAACATATGATAACAAGGATGGGTGTTGGGGCACACCCAAAGAATCAAACACAGTAGCATGAGGTGCACTGATGTTAATGGAGACACTTTCATGTAGACCTAGCTGTGGAATCATTTATTGGTGAATAAATAGATAAAGAAAATGTGACATCCATAAACTTGCAGAAAAAATAAATGATGGTACTGGAATTCAACACAGTCAATAAACCAGACAAGTACATTATGGGTTTTTTTCCTCATGTGCAGAATGTAAATTAAAAACAAAAATAGACATGACAGAAGAAGTGAGATTGTCTGGAGAAGAGAGGACCAGCAGTGGTTGGGAGAGACCTATGAAAGCAAAGGGGAGGTGAATGTAGTTGGAGCCCATTTTACCTGTCTATGAAGATGCCACAATGAAAGCCATTAAATAACATATTAGTAAAAGTGATGGTTTCAGAAAGAAAATACACATGAATACAAACCATGCTTGTAGCTGTGGAAGTAATTTTTCTTCTTTTTCAAGTCTGAATTGCTGTGGGATATTCTGTATGTCAAATGTGTTGATCTGATTGGTTAAAATAAATAAAGTGCTGATTGCCCAGTAGCCAGGCAGGAAGGATAGAGTAGGCGGGACAAGGAGGAAGAGAATTGTGGGAAGTGGAAGCCTGGGTGGAAAGACGCTGCCAGCCACCGCCATGACAGAAAAGACATAAGGTACTGGTAAGCCATGAGCCACATGGCAAAGTATAGATTAATAGAAATGGGTTAATTTAAGATAGAAGAAGTAGATAACAAGAAGCCTGCCACAGCCATGCAGTTTGTAAACAATGTAAGTTTCTGTGTGTTTACTTGGTTGGTTCTGAGTGTCTATGGACCTGGCGGGTGAGAGAGATTTGTCCTGACTGTGGGCCAGGCAGGAAAACTCTAACTACACTGAATAATTATTTTTTTTATAAAAGTGGAAGAAGAAAAGGTAGAAACCAATCTAGACATTAAGTGAGATCAATTCATAGGTGAATTTACTAAAGATAGATTATTGACTGAGCAGGTTAAGAATCCAGTCCACACTTATTCACTGAATACCCTTGACTACTCTTGACACCAGCCTATGCATGGTACCTAGTTCAGGCCTCTCTCTTTCCTGAGTCATCCTCTCCCTCATCCCTCTCTGAAAAGGCCTGGGTATAACAAGTGCATCCACTTGGTCCCATCTGTCACCTGTATCTTCAAGCCATTGACACTAAGTACTGTAATTTTTACTCATATAATTCATTTTCTCATCATGATACGCTCTGAAATATGTGAAGTTTCAAACCCTCACTCTTGTCTCATGCAACAACTTTCCATTGTTTTCTTATTATTGTTCTGTTTTTACCCAGAATCTCATGTATACCACACTGGCTTTGAACTAGATACGTACCCAAGGATGACTTTGAACCTCCATTCCTCCTGCTTCTACTTCCTAAGAGCTGGGATTCCAGGCATGTACCACCATGCCTGGGGTATTGGAAATTGAATCCATGGCTTTCTTCATGCTGTGCAAGTACTTTACCAACTAAGCTATATCCCCATCCTCCTTATCTCTTTTTTTTTATTTTTCACACAATGTATTTTATCATATTTTCCCCTCCCCAAACTCATCCAGTTCCACCTCTCTACCCACCCAACTTTATGTTCCTTCTCTCTCTCAAAACAAAATAAATAAATAGAAATCAAGACAAACAATAAACTAATAAGACAAAAAAATACCAAAAATATGGAGTCTATCTTGTGTTAATCAAATAATCCTGGGCATGGGGTCTGCCCTGGAGTATGGTTGATATACCCAGCAACATTCCATTGGAAAAAAAGGAAAAAAATTTCCCTTACCCAGCAGGTATCAATTACGAATAGCTTCTTAGCTTTAGGTAGAATCTGTGTTCACTTCCCCTTCTCAGTGTTGGGTTTTGTCTGGTTTGAATGTATGCAGGTCTTCTGCACACCATCATGGTCTCTGTGAATTCATGTGTGCATCAGTGTCCTATTGTTTCTTTGGAGTCCTCCACTACCTTTTCCCCTTACACTCTTTCTGCCTCCTCTACTGCCTTGGTCCCTGAGCCTTTAGAGGAGGGGTTTGATGAAGACATCCTTTTGTGGATTGGGAAGCTCCAATATCTATTCTCTGCACATTTTCTGTTTGTAGGTGTCTGAATTAATTCCTACCTATTGCAAGAGGAAGCTTCTCTAGTGAGGGCTAAGTGATACTCTCATCTATGGGTATATCAATACATCATTAAGAGTCATTTAATTGCTATGTTCCTTCTGCAGAATAATAACTTCTTAAATAATACTGTTTCTAATCTGTAGAGTTCTGATTCCTCTGAACACACTCCAGATTGTCTATGTCCTAATTAAAGAATAATACTGATGTTCTGTGTACCCAGTTTATACTTCAACAAATTTTCCTTAAGGAAATAATTTTGAACAAATTGTTATCTACATCCTCACAGCACTACTTAAAATATTTCAAAATAATAGCACAATATACTGTTCCAGTTTGGTTTCTGTTGCAGTGATAAAACACTGAGCAAAACCAGCTTGGGGAGAAAGGGGTTTATTTGGCTGACAGGTTACAATCCATCATTAGGGAAAGCCATGGCAGAACCCTAGAGGCAGAAACTGAAATGCTGATTACTGGACTGTTCTCATGGCTTGTGCTCAGCCTTCTTCCTTATATAGCCCAGGACCACCCGGCCAGGGGTAGCAGTGCCTACAGTGAACTGTGTTCTCCTGCATTGATTTTTAATCAAAATGCCTCACAGACATGCCCACAGGCCAATCTGATGGAGGCATGTCAGTTGAGAGCCCCTCCTCCCAGGTGACTCTGGGTTTTGTAGAGTTCGCAAAAAGTAAGCAGCACCTATACTTATAGAATAAAAATAAAACTGTATCAAAGAGGTCCTTGAAAGACATGTTAGAATTTGTGATGTATAATCAAGTGGTAATAAAAGGCAAAAGTATCCATAAGATAATCTACATATACATACATGAAGCATGCCTAAGAAGTATGGGGATATATAGCATATAACAAAATAACTTTGTAATAAAAAGAAGTCATACATTATTACTGAAAAGCGAACATACTCTAAAAGGCCAACTGGGTCCTCGAGTGGGAGCTGATCAGCTGGTAGAGAGAGACATGCCAGCTTCCCACTCACACTCCCGTGCACACCCACACCGTAGCACGTGGATGTTTCTCCAGCCACACGACATAGAGGAGCCATTTCAGGAATGTGTTCATCTAGTTTCCATTGCTGTGGCTGAGACAATGCTGCACAGGAGGGCACTTTTATTTTTGTTCTGTTACAACTGCTTCTTCATTTGTGATCAATTGGTTCTGCTGCTTTTAGGTCTGTGGTTCAAAAAAAAAAAGTTTCATGGCTGGGTGTGTGCACATGGAGGCCTCTACACTGTATGGCAATAAGAAATTAAAAACGGGGACAGTCAGGGACCAGTTCCAAGATGTCTTTCAAGAGAATATGCCCTGATGGCCTTCCATGAAACCCCCATCTCCTGACATGCAGCATTATTCTTTATTTCCACAAAAAATTCTGGCAAATTTCTACTGCGTTATTGTTGACATTATTGTCTTGTTTTCTTTAGTTCATTGTAATATGTGAAATTTGTGTTCTTAAAGTTATGTGACATGATTACTGCCACCTGAGGCCTCACCAGTGCCACTGAGGGTCCACCATGTCCAGTACCACTGAAGGTCCATCATGTCCAGTACCACTGAGGGTCCATCATGTCTAGTACCACTGAAGGTCCACCATGTCCAGAACACTGAAAGTCCACCATGTCCAATACCACTGAAGGTCTACCATGTCCAGTACCACTGAGGGTCCATCATGTCCAGTACCACTGAGGGTCCATCATGTCCAGTACCGCTGAGGGTCCATCATGTCCAGTACCACTGAGGGTCCATCATGTCCAGTACCACCGAGGGTCCATCATGTCCACTACCACCAAGGGTCCACCATGTCCAGTACCACTGAGAATCCATCATGTCCAGCAGAAGCTCAGCTCAGGATCTCTCTTGAAAACTGAACAGATGATCCTGGATCTGAGTTAGGCAATTGTAATGCTTTGTATTAATTCTCAGCTTGACAGAATATAGAACCTTGTGAGAGATGAGCCTGTGTGCACACTGATGTGGTGTTATCTTGACTATCTTAATGAAATACGCACCCTTGCCCACTGAGAATCTGGACCACACAAAGCAGGGGCGGGGGAAGTTTCTGAATAGCAACATGCATACACTCTTTTCTGTTCCCTGATTGTGGAGGCAGGCTATCTGGTTTCTTCAAACTCCTGCAGCCTTAACCTCCCCACCATGATGGAGTGTACCTTGAACTGTAGGTCAGAGCAAACCCTCTTTCCTCTCATGTTGCCTTTGTCAAAATACATTTGAACTCTAACTTAAGAATGAAAGGACCTATAAATTCTTAAATGGATCTCCTGTTTCAAGTAGAAAACTACTTTCCCCAATATATTTTACTTCTGACTTCAACATCAACCCACAATATTTGTTTTTCTCTGTGAACAGAAATCAGACTATCAGCATGGTGACACCTTGCCTGCAGTCCCAGCAGAAAGATCCTGAGTTCAGGACCAGCCTGGGTTAACTTGGCTCTAAAAAGGAAGGAAATTAAGGGAGGAGGAGGAAAGAACCAAGTCTCATCCATCATTGCTTCTTTGTAATGTCTCTTCCTCAGCATCTGTGATACTGTGGCATGCACTTCCTGCTTACTCCAGCCAAAACATCTGCCCACTGCTCATCCTGCTAGATGTCCAGGGGTCACTCAAGTTCACTGTTTCCTAATAGCATTGCCGAGAAAAAGAAGTCTATGTGTTAGACAAAACTGTGTTGGCTCCAAGGGTAAATAGAGCGACGTCACTACTAATACACACTCAACATAGTAGCTGATGTTGATTGCTGAGAACTTTGAATGATGCACACCAGTGTCTCCATTTGATGACAGGGATGACTACTTAACTTACCTAGGATAGCTGGCTCAGGTAGGGCATCCCTGAGCCACAGGGTGACCAGTCTCTATCCATCAGACACTGGAGGTATAATTCCGGGGCTGCTCAGCCAAATCCACCCACTCTTCTCCACTTAGTATTTTTCCCTTATTCATCATCCATTACCCTCTCCTTCAGACACTGGGAACCATGATGTCCCTCCCCAAAGCACTAGCAACATCAGACAGAATTACTATTTTTAGATAGAGAACACATACTTTTTAGGAAAACTCTCTATGCTACACACTTGTTTGGGTAAAGGAAGGACTAGAGAAATTTTAATTTAACCCCAAAAATCCTTCTAAATGCAGTGGAGACAAAACTTGAGGTTTGTTTGTGTGTGTTGTTGTTTTGTTTTTCACATCAAAACGCAAGCCTATTCTGCACACACAACAGAAACTTGCAAACTTTTGTCCGGTAAAGAAATGAGCGACTCGTCCCGCTGTATACGAGGTATTTTGAACGGAACTATAAACATTGTGAGACGCTTTGCAAAAAAGCAGAGCAAAAACCCCGGGGGGCCTACAACGCGGTGAAGAAGGAGAATCGACGAGTGTGTTCTTAATAAAGCAGAGATCCCAGGAAGAAGAATGGGGCTTAGGGAAAGAGCGAGGATTACCAGGAGAGTGGCACAAATACGAGAGGAGAATGTGTGAGCGCCTGGGAAAGATTCAGAACCATCAATCAAGGACAGGGTCTACTCAGGAAGTACCATCGGCTCCTGCGGCTGAAAAACCAGTCCGAGAGTGACACCTAGTGTTCAAGAGTGTAAACGCAGCTTCCCTCCCAGATCCGACTATCACGGAAGTTTCAGCCTGCACTAATGGCTGGAACCCACCCGATCTCGTAGCCCACCGGATGTTTTTAGATACAAGAAAACTGATTTCGAAAGAGAAAAACTTGATAGATAAACAGCAACCCCAGAAGACATGCTGAACTAGAACCCGGAAGGTCAGCTTCATGCTCTGTAAGCGTTTCCCAGATGGGAAACTTCTGAACAGAGTTCTCTCTCTCTCTCTCTCTCTCTCTCTCTCTCTCTCTCTCTCTCTCTCTCTCTCTCTCTCTCTCTCTCCTTAAAAATAATTTCTTTATTGACTCTTTGGGAATTTCACATCATGAACCCCAATTCTGCTTATTTTGCAGTCCCTCCATATCTACCCTTCACTTTTGCAGCATCCTCCCCAAATAAAGAAAATTTTTAAAAATAAAAATTAAATTAAATAGATAGATGATTGATAGATGGTAGGTATGTAGATAGATAGATGGATGGATGGATGGATGGATGGATGGATGGATCGATCGATCGATCGATCGATCGATCGATAGATAGATAGATAGATAGATAGATGATAAACTTTACACCCCAGCTACAGCATGGCCCTCTAGTACCAACATGGCCCCAGGTGGAGGCCCAGACTTTGGGGCATCCACGTGGCCTTTGATGATGACAGGAGCCTGTAGCCAGGGTCTGAGCTGACATCCTTGGGTCCTGTTACCACCAAAGGCCACAGAGATTCCTGGGGTCTGGCATGCCTCTTGAGGCCATGTTGGTGCCATGCTGCAGCTGTGAGATGCTGATGTGGGTAGCCTGCACTGCCACCCAGGGCCATGTGACCTCCAGGCCCAGGCTACTGCTGAGGACCATGTCTGGGTCCATGGTCCTACCACAACTAGGATCTATGTCAGCATTCATGGTCCATGTTACCACCAAAGGTCTCATGGATGCCCAAGTCTAGGGCCCACCTGAGTCTTAGTGTCCGAGGGCCATGCTACCTCTGGACTATGCTGATCTATGTGGCTTGTGCTGCCACCTGGAGCCATGGTGACATCCAAGACAGAGCTGCAGCTGAGGGCCATGTCTGTGTCCTTGACCCAGCTGAGAAAATGATCTGTGTTGATGGCCGTGGTTCCCATTACCACAAAGATAATTGGGTCTGGGCTGCCACCTGAAGCCGTGTTAGTGTCTGAGAGTCATGATCCAGCTAGGGCCACACAGATCTGAGTGGCCTGGGCTGCGACCTGGTGCCGTGGTGATGTCTAGGCCAGAGCTGCAGCTGAGGGCCACGTCTGGATCCGTGGCCTTACTTCAGCCAGTATCTGTGCTGATGACCGAGTGGTCTTTTTAAACCGGTCTCTTGCATCCTTAAACAGGAGTGGATAGCAATGCCCTCTATGGAAACACTATTGGCACTGCACTTAAAACAAGGAAGTGTTAGCCAGGGGTGGTGACACAGTCAGAGCTCTGTGAGTTCAAGATCATCCTGGTCTACAAAAGTTCCAGGTCAGCCAGAGCAGCAAGGTGAGACCCTGTCTCAAACAACAATAGTCAGTGTTGTTAGAGCAAGAAGGCAAGGTCCAGGTGGATTTATTTCTACAAAACTAAGAAAAAATGCTACTAATTCCTGAATTTCTGTATGTGTGTCATGTGTGTACATATTCATGTTTGCATGTGTGTTTGAATATGTGTGTGTGTGCAGACAAGTCTGGTAATTTCCTCAGTCACTCTCCACCTTATTTTTTGAGCAGGGTCTCTCACTGAACCTGGAGCTCATTAATTCAGGGAGCAGTCTGACTCTATCCCTCCAGTGCTGGCATTACAGATGCCCTGCCACACTCAAATCATTTTTTATGTGCATTCTACAGATCTGACGTCAGATCCCCATAATCGCACAGCAAGTGCTTCACCAATGAAGCCCTCCTCCCAGGCCTGATTATTGAATTTCTCATGTGTCCTAAGTAATGGACTAGTGATGTCAGAATTACTGTCTCTAATCCTTACAGTAGGGCTGCCGTTCAGGAAACACACTGAAATGCTACGTCTTAATTGAAACTCGAGATGAGTGTGGTGGTTTGAATAAGCATGGCCTCCGTAGACTTATATGTGTGAATGCTTAGCCATCAGAGAGTGGTACTGCCTGAGAGGGATTAGGAAGTGGGGCCTCATTGGAGTGGGTGTGGTCTTGTTAGAGGAAGTGTGTCACTGGGGGTGGGCTTTGAGGTTTCAAAAGCCCAAGCCAGGCCCAATGTCTCTCTCTTCCTGCTGCCTGCAGGTTCAGATATAGGACTCTCAACTACTTCTCCAGCACCATGTCTGCCTTCGTGCTGCCATGCTCCCTGCCATGATGACGATGGACTAAACCTCTGAAATTATAAGCAAGTCCCAGGTAAATGTTTTCCTTCATAAAAGTTGCCTTGGACATGGTGTCTCTTCCCAGCAACGCAACAGTGACTAAGACAATGAGTAACTTACCAGATACTTGCCTGAGAAAGATTTTGAAATGTCGCACATAACTGAAACATAGTAAGAAAATTCTTCAGCCCGTGAAAATGTGAGGCGCCAGGACACAGTCACCATCGTCATTCTGATCTAGTGTTCAGGTTTCTGCAGATTCTGAAGCCCACTAAGAAAAGAAATAGCCGGGCTGTGGTGGCACACGCCTTTAATCCCAGCACTCGGGAGGCAGAGGCAGGGCAGATTTTCGTGTGAGTTTGAGGCCAGCCTGGTCTACAGATTGAGTTCCAGGAAAGGCGCAAGGCTACCCAGAGAAACCCTGTCTTGAAAAAACAAAGAGAGAGAGACAGAGACAGAGACAGAGAGACAGAGAGAGAGAGACAGAGAGAGAAATAACCTCAGAAGAAGCCACCTCTTTCCTATGACAATTTCTTCTTTTGGGTTTAAAAAAATTAACTAAAATATAATTATATCCCTTCCCCTTTCACTGTCCTCCCAACCGTACTTCCGGTGTCCCCTCCCT
The DNA here is from genome assembly GCF_903995425.1 of Onychomys torridus. NCBI lineage: Eukaryota > Metazoa > Chordata > Mammalia > Rodentia > Cricetidae > Onychomys > Onychomys torridus. The sequence goes on from NC_050459.1 coordinate 52,628,414, forward strand.
CTGGCTCCTCCCATGGCCTCCTCTCACTTGTCTCAAATTGATGGCCTCTCCTCAGTAGTGTGTGTGTGTGTGTGTGTGTGTGTGTGTGTGCGCATGCATAAATATATAAAGACAACCAGCTGAGCCCACTGAGTGTGGTTGATCTGTACATGATTTCAGGGTTGGATAATCAGCTGGGGGCTGGGCGTACATCCCTGAGAGAGGCTAATTCTCTCATCAGTCATTAGTTCCCTGTAGATCTTTATCTAGGAGTGGGACCCCATGAATATTTTTTCCCTTCCATGTTAGCATGTCTATTGACATTCACATTGTTCAGGCCTGGTCCGGGCAGCCATGTTTTTGACATGGTAAAGCTTCCCTGTCATTTCCAGGAGGCATTGTTGTACTCCTGGTCCTCTGGCTCTTGATGTCTTTCTTCTATATTCCTGGAGCATTAGGTGGAAGAATTGTGTTATAAATGCATCCATTAAGGCTGGGCTCCACATCATCCATTAATCTCTGAATTATGGCCTATTCTGGCTTCCTGTAATGGTCACCACATGGCCCATGGTGTACCAGTTCTCAGATGCAATTATAATAAAAACCAGAAACTGAGCTACCATCCGCTGAGGAGTTAATGAAAACAAGTTCCTAATCAAGAGCTTGGAACAAAGACTCCTTTAATAACAACACCTGGGGAAGGAGCCATCTCTGTGGGAGGAGACTAAAACAGATCTGAACACTGTCTGAGGCCAACCCAGGACCCAGCTGCCGATCCTGCAAAACCCAACAACTTGGAGGTGTAACTGAGACTACCCTACTCAGCTGAAATCCATCTGGAAGAGGAATCAGAAACCTACAGTCTGCAGTCTGAGGAAACAAGAACAGTGGTGGAGGAGTTCATGAAAGAGCAAAACATGACCTGAGAACACAAAAGAAGGCAACACCCAACCACCAAACCAGATCACCAGAATCATAAGTATACACTTCCCCGACTGAGAACAGGTAAGCTCCCATCTCCAGACAGGCAGATCATGTCTCTAACTCCTAGGCCCTACCCATTGGAGGCCCAGCAACCAGACAGATACCTTTCCCTACTCCCCTCCCCCACCCCACAAAAAAAACAAAAAACAAACAAAAAAACCTAACCCCTATGAACCTAACAACCACTGAAACCATAAGCACACCCTACACCAACTGGGAACTACTGTTCCCAGAGACAGAACCCACTAACACTGATTTGACTAAGCTGATCCCAAACAAACAGAGACCAACAGCATCAATTTAACAAAGAAATCCTAGTGAACCAAGACTAACAATTAGAACAAGAGAGGCACCTTCAGACACAGACACTGCCTGCACTAAACAGAGGAAGAGATGAGTAGACGCCAGTGCAAAAACACAGGCAACAACATGAAGACCTATATGACAACATCACAACCTAGTGGTTCTACACCTACAAGACCTGAACATACCAAGGCAGAAGAAACAGAAGAAAATCAACCCTAAAAATGACTTTAAGAAGATGATAGAGGCCCTTAAAGAGGAAACAAATAATTCCTTTAAAGAGGAAATAAATAATTCCCTTAAAGAGGAAATGAAAATCTCCATCAAAGAGGAAATAAAAAATTCCCTTAAAGAGGAAATGAAAAACTCCATTAAAGAGGAAGTGAAAAACTCCCTTAGAGAGGAAACAAAAAAATTCCCTTAAAGAAATGGAAGAAAAAAAAATTGGAAGAAATCAAAGAAAGCCAAGAAAAAGTAAATAAACAGAGGAAGGAAACAATCCAAGATCTAAAAAATGAAATTGAGACAATAAAGAAAACACAAACTGAGGAAATGCTAGAAATAGAAATCCTGACTAAATGAACAGGAACTACAGAAACAAGCATAACCAACCGAATGCAAGAGATGGAAGAGAGAATCAATGAAGACACAATAGAGAAAATAGATGTATCACTCAAAGAAAACACTAAAGACAAAAAAGTCATAACACAAAACATCCAAGAAATATGGGACACCATGAAAAGACCAAACCTAAGAACAATAGGGATAGAAGGAGAAGAACACCAACTCAAAGGCACAGAAAACATATTCAACAAAATCATAGAAGAAAACTTTCCTAACCTAAAGAAAGAAATACCTATGAAGATACAAGAAGCTTACAGAACACCAAATAGGCTGGATCCAAAAATAAAAAATGTCCCCTTGCCACATAATAATCAAAACACTAAACATACAGAACAAAGAAAAAATATTAAGTGCCGCAAAGGAAAAAGACCAAGTAACATATAAAGACAAACCCATCAGAATAACACCAGACTTCTCAATAGAGACTATGAAAGCTAAAAGGTCCTGGAAAAATGTTACGCAGACACTAAGAGACCATGGATGCCAACCCAGAATATTATACCCAGCAAAACTCTCAATCAACATAGACAGAGTAAGCAAAGTATTCCATGATAAAAATCAAATTTAAACAATACTTGTCCACAAACCCAGCCCTACAGAAAGCACTAGAAGGAAAAATCCAACATAAAGAAGCTAAACACACCTATGAAAACTCAGGCAATAGATAATCCCACACCAACAAACAACAAAGAAGGACAACACAACACGACCACAACATGAACTAACAATCACTGGTCCATCAATATCAATGGTCTCAACTCACCTATAAAAAGACACAGACTAACAGAATGGATGAGAAAACAGGATCCATCCTTCTGCTGCATACCAGAAACACACCTCAACTTTAAAGACAGACACTTCCTCAGAGTAAAGGGCTGGGAAAAGGCTTTCCATGCAAATGGACCTAAGAAACAAGCTGGTGTAGCTATCCTTATATATAATAAAATAGACTTCAAACTAAAATCAATCAAAAGAGATCAAGATGAACATTACATATTTATCACAGGAAAAATACAAGATGAAGTCCTGATCCTGAACATTTATGCCCCAAATACAAAGGCACCCACATTCATAAAAGAAACACTACTAAAGCTTAAAACACACATCAAACCCCACACATTAGTAGTGGAAGATTTCAACACACCACTCTCACCAAAAGATAGATCTACCAGACTGAAACTCAACAAAGAAATAAAGGACCTAACAGATGCTATGACTCAAATGGACTTAATAGATATCTACAGAACATTCTATCCTAACACAAAAGGATATACCTTCTTCTTAGCACCCCATGGAACCTTCTCAAAAATTGACCACATACTTGGTCACAAAACAAATCTCAACAGATACAAAAACATTGGAATAACCCCCTGCATCTTATCTGACCACCAAGCATTAAAGTTAGACTTCAACAAAAACAAAAATTATAGAAAGTTTACAATCTCATGGAAACTGAATAATGCTCACCTGAAACAATGGGTCAAGGAGGAAATAAAGAAAGAAATTAAAGATTTCCTAGAATTCAATGAAAATGAAAGTACAACATACCCAAACTTATGGGACACTATGAAAACAGTACTAAGAGGAAAATTCATGACCCTGAATGCACACATAAAGAAGATGGAGAAATCTCATACCAATGAATTAACAGCACAACTGAAAGCACTAGAACAAAAAGAAACAAACTCACCCAAGAGAAGTAGATGCCAGGAAATAAGCAAATTGAGGGCTGAAAACAACGAAATAGAAACCAAGAGAACAATACAAAAAAAAAAAAAATCAATGAAAGAAAGAGTTGGTTCTTTGAAAAAATCAACAGGATAGATAAACCCCTAGCCAAATTAACCAAAAGGCAAAGAGAGAGCACCCAAATTAACAAAATCAGAAATGAAAAGGGAGACATAACAACAGACAACAAGGAAATCCAGAGAATCATCAGGTCATACTTCAAAAGCCAATACTCCCCAAAATTGGAAAATCTGGAAGAAATGGACAATTTTCTGGATAGATACCACATACCAAAGTTAAATCAAGACCAGGTAAACCATTTAAATAGACCAATAACCCCTAAAGAAATAGAAATAGTCATCAAAAGTCTCCCAACCAAAAAAAGCCCAGGACCAGATGGTTTCGGTGCAGAATTCTACCAGACTTTCAAAGAAGAACTAATACCAATACTCTTCAAATTGTTCCACACAATAGAAACAGAAAGAACACTAGCAAACTCTTTCTATGAAGCTACAATTACCCTGATACCCAAACCAAACAAAGATGCAACAAAGAAAGAGAATTACAGACCAATCTCCCTCATGAACATTGATGCAAAAATACTCAACAAAATATTGGCAAACGGAATCCAAGAATACATCAAAAAATTATCCACCATGACCAAATAGGTTTCATACCAGGGATGCAAGGATGGTTCAACATATGAAAATCTGTCAACATAATACACCATATAAACAAACTGAAAGAAAAAAAAAAACACATGATCATCTCATTAGTTGCTGAAAAAGCATTTGACAAAATCCAACACCCCTTCATGATAAAGGTCTTAGAGAGATCAGGAATACAAGGAACATTCCTAAACATAATAAAGGTAATTTACAGCAAGCCAGCAGCCACTATCAAATTAAATAGAGAGAAACTCAAACCGATACCACTAAAATCAGGAACAAGACAACACTGTCCACTCTCCCCATATGTATTCAATATAGCACTAGAAGTTCTAGCTAGCTCAATAAGACAACAAAAAGAGATCAAAGGGACACAAATTGGAAAGGAAGAAGTCAAACTTACACTATTTTCAGATGATATGATAGTATACATAAGTGGCCCCAAAAATTCTACCAGGGAACTCCTACAGCTGATAAACTCCTTCAGTAAAGTGGCAGGATACAAGATCAACTCAAAAAAATCAGAGCCCTTCTATACACAAATGATAAAAGGACTGAGAAAGAAGTCAGAGAAACATCACCCTTTAGCAATAGCCATAAATGATATAAAATACCTTGGGATAACACTAACTAAACAAGTGAAGGACCTTTTTGATAAAAACTTTAAATCTCTAAAGAAAGAAATTGAAGAAGATATCAGAAAATGGAAGGATATCCCATGCTCATGGATATGTTAAGATTAATATAGTAAAAATGGCAATCTTACCAAAAGCAATCAACAGATTCAATGCAATCCCCATCAAAATGCCAACACAATTCTTCACAGACATGGAAAGAACAATATTCAATTTCGTATGGAAAAACAAAAGACCCAGGATAGCTAAAAGAATCCTGTATGATAAAGCAACCTCTGGAGGCATCACTATCCCTGACCTCAAGCTCTACTATAGAGCTATAGTAATAAAAACAGCCTGGTACTGGTATAAAAACCGACAGACCAATGGAATTGAATTGAAGACCCTGACATTAATCCACACACATATGAACACCTGATTTTTTGCAAAGAAGCCAAAACCATACAGTGGAAAAAAAGAAAGTATCTTCAACAAATGGTGCTGGCATAACTGGATGTCAATATGTAAAAGATTACAAACAGATCCATATCTGTCACCATGCACAAAACTCAAGTCCAAGTGGATCAAAGACCTCAATATAAATCCTGTTACACTAAACTTAATAGAAGAGAAAGTAGGAAGTACTCTTGAATACATTGGCACTGGAGATCACTTCCTAAATGTAACACCAGCAGCACAGACACTGAGCACAACAATTAATCAATGGGACCTGTTGAAACTGAGAAAATTTTGCAGGGCAAGAGATATGGTCAATAACACAAAAAGACAGCCTATAGAATGGGAAAAGATTTTCACCAACCCCACATCTGACAGAGGATTGATCTCCACTCAAGAAATTAGACATCAAAATACCAAACAATCCAATTACAAAATGGGCTAAAGAGCCATTTGTGTTTCTTGTTTTGTGAATTCTCTGTTTAGCTCTTTAAAGAAATGCTCAACATCCTTAATCATCAGAGAAATGCAAATCAAAACGACTCTGAGACACCACCAGATGCCCATCAACTGAAGAATGGATTAAGAAAATGTAGTACATATACACAATGGAGTACTACGCAGCAGAGAAAAACAATGACAGCATGAAATTTACAGGCAAATGGATGGAACTAGAAAAAAATCATCCTGAGTGAGGTAACCCAAACCCAGAAGGACAAATATGGTATGTACTCACTCATAAGGGGATTCTAGATAGAAAGCAAAAAACAATCAGACTGTAACCCACAGAACCATAAATATATATATATATGATATGGAGGACCTTAGGATGACTGTTGCTTATAATAAGATCTGGTTTTACTCAATTACTGAGCAACCCTCAATGAATCACAATATTAAGGTAAGAATTTATTCTGTATCAAGCTGATAATAGAAAAATAAATTAATTAATCTAAAAAATAAAAAAGAAGAAAAAATTGAACTATTAAAAACAAACAGACAGACAAACATATTTTGCTACAGCAAAAAGTGGAAACCAGGGGCTCATCATTCCTCTCCACATTCTATTCTTTCCTTTGTATTATATATTTTAAATTTCTTATCAGTGGATTCTGCTGGAATATCCACTACAGATAAGCACTGGAGGGCTTCTGATGCAAATCACCCTCTGGAGCGATGGAAGGACCTTCCTACTGACACTTGGAGGGGAACCAATCTGGTGTTGGTGTGGGCCCCCGGGTTCTGCTTATGTCCTTCCTCAGGACAATGAAATTCCTCATTGGGTTTCTGAGCGCTGAGTGCGCCCTGTGGCTGCAGCTGAAGCCCAACATGGTAGAGACCTATTGGGTCTTCGTGAAAAACTCTCCCCTTCCGATGCCATTGGGGACTGAAAGCCCAATACGGCCAGCTTTGGCAAGTACTAACGTAAGCCTAGGAACTGCAGCCATGCAGTTGGATTCTCCAGAAGGTAATGTATGGTAACTGCTCTTTCAAGTATGTTTGAGAACGTGTCACCCAGACACCTAGGAGATTAAGGATAACACTGAAGATCACTGACCTCTATTTATTAACAGTAGCATGCCAGCTAAGCATTTTCATTCTCACAACCCTATTCAAGCTGGAGCGGTACCTGCTTCTCGGGAGTGGCTCTGTGCAGCATTTTTTGGCCTCCTGAAATTCATTTAGCCCCCTTTGAAGATACCTTAAAATTTGTAAGTCTGAATGTAGTCATTATGAAACCATTAGTTCTGTTCCTTGTGAGCTGCCTGTTTTTTCTTTATGGTCTTAGTTGTTCCTTTGCAGAGCTGCCAGCTTGGGTCATGCTGGGATCAAGAATAATGGGCCTTAGCGGTTTGTGTTCCTGGAGTTGCGTCCATGCCAATGGATACCCACATGCTCCAGAAGAGAATTTGACATCGCTGCTGCCATTGTTGTTGCTATAACAGTGGCAACCATTGCTACTACTGTTTCAGGGATTGCCATTTCATAATTGGTTACTACAGCTAGCACAGTGGAGACGACCCTGGCAGCAAAAGTAGCTAACACAGTTAATTAATCTTTCATTCTATTGGGCATGGCAAATTTAAATCAACAGTTATCTACACTCCAATTGGCCTTGAAAGCTATAAATTTACAAAGACTTCTGTTGGTCTTTTCTGTGTCAAACACATAGATTGCAAGCCCAGTGCCACTTAGAGATCTTTGGCAACAGTTAACTCTGCAGCTCTCACACAATTGAGCCTGTATGATAATGAGTATTCAGAGACAGGTAATGACTGGGGGGGGGGGGGGCGCTCACCAACCTAACACAGAACACCTGTGTGGCGTGGACAGGTGTCTCCATGATGGGTAAGGTGACCTGCTGACATCCCAAGCAACCTAAGTCAGAAGCTCATTTTTTAGTAAAAGGGGGGGACCTGGCCCCCGTTTGGGGTAACTGTTGTCTTGCTTGCTGACCTTGACCTTGATATCCTCCCTATGCTAATTCCCTGCGAGATTCCACCCTCCTGAATGCTTAAGGGAAGCTCCTTGTCTGTGAATCCAGCATATTGGATGTTAACTGCTTAGATGCAAGATTGTAAAACATCAGGAGCGGAGGGTGGGGATTTAGCTCAATGGTAGAGTGCTTGCCTAGCAAGTGCAAGGCCCGGGGTTCGATCCTCAGCTCAAAAAAAATAAACAAAACAAAAACAAAAAAAACATCAGAAGCGAACTTCTGCCACCCAGGGTTCCCCCATTATGCTGTAAGCCTGTATTTAAGACCTCCTTCCCTCCTTCAGTAAATGACATTCAACATTAAAAAAAAAAAGAAGAGGAGGTCAAGAACATGATGGGGAAACCCACAGAGACAGCTGACCAGTGCTAGTTGGAGCTCACTGACACTAGACTGACAGCTCAGGAACCTACATGGGACTGAACTAGGCCCGCTGAATGTGGGTGACAGCTATGTGGCTTAATCTGTTTGTGGGGTCCCTGGCAGCAGGACAAGGATTTATCCCAGATGCATGAACTGGCTTTTTGGAGCCCATTCCCTGTGTGGGATTCCTTGCTCAGCCTTGATACAATGGAGAGGGGCTAGGTTCTCCTTCAACTTGGTATGCCAGACTTTGTTGACTACCATGGGAGGCCTTACCCATTCTGAGGAGTGGATGGGGGCATAGTGGGAGGGAGGTGAGGAGGCAGGAGAAAGGGAGGGAGGGGGAACTGGGGTTGGTATGTAAAATGGAAAAAATTTTATAATAATAAATAAACATATTTAATAAAAAACAGATAATGGTCCTGCTTTCACTAGCAAAATTTTCAAGAAATTATCTTATGAATGGCAGATTCAACATATCACTGGACTCCCTTACAACCCACAGGGTCAAGCATTTGTAGAATGTGTTCATTCTACCCTAAGAAGCAACTTTTTAAAAAAAAGGGAAAAGGAGGGAAATACTCCTGAGATACTTTTGCTATTACCCTATTTACTTTAAATTACAGATGTTAGACTCACAAAATCCACCCTTCGGTATGATTGGAACATTACTAGTTACTGCATACCCCTGCTTTTACAACAAGTATCATTTAGAAGACGTGTAAGAGAATTTGTCTCTTAATGGCACTGCCTTACAGGATGAAATTTTTCAGACATTTTCTAAGCAGTTGCCTAGAATTTCAGGACAAGGAATAGCAGACAAGATCACTGATACCTTACAAGGTGTAGGTCCTCACTCTTGGTGGCAAAGTATCATGCATAGTGCTCTTGCATCTAGCCTTGCACATATCATGTCCTTTCATGCTTCTCTTAGGAAGTCAAAGACTCCAAACAAGAATAAATGCCCAAGAACCCTCAGCTTCATCTACTGTGCTGGCTATTCTTGCTTTAAAAAATTAAAAACAGGGAGAGATGTTGGAACACACCCAAAAGAATGACCCATGGTGAACAATAGCTTGGGGAACTGTAGGAGAGGTGCCAAGGGAAAAGGCAGAGGGCCTTTTACCTCAGGTGCATTTTTGTTCCCTGGATTGTTCTTGGACAAGATTTCCTGCCTCCTGTGACAAATATTTGCATTCAATTTATGAGATGTTTATTCTTGTTGGATGTCAGTATGTACCAATTCTAGTGAAAATATATGATGAGGGCTGTCCTCAAAGTACCTGAATCTGGATGTGACCTCTGCCTTGCTTTCCCAGATATAATACATGCGAGGCAATTATGTTTAAACTGATCAATCCTGAGGGGGAAGCTCTGTTAATATTAGTTCTGGGAAGCTCTGTTAATATTAGTATGTGCTTACTGACATTTATTTACATATTTTTCTGATCATGTTCTTCTGATAATGTTTTTCTAAACAACCTTGCTGGGACCATTGCTCTCTTTGTTAAATTAGTGTATAAAAGTATACTAAAACTGAAGTAAAGTTGTCTGGAGCATTAGTCTACAATCTGCCCCATTCTTTCAGATCATTGGGTCCCAGGTCTCGAAGACAGATCTACATAGGTCAACAAAAGTCAACACTTCTCTTTCCAAGATACCCTAACTCTTGGGAGAACTTTTTCTCCAGAGTCTAGTTTTCTCTGTAATGAGGTTCTCTATGTAATCCAAATGCCAAACACAGTACAAAATATCTAGAGTATTCATTTACTGGAGAAACAGTTATAAAATACCTCAAGCATTCCAGAAACTAAGCAAAGCTGAATAATTCAGGTAAAGAATAAAAAGTGACTGCCATCAATGAGTTTCCAAGATATTAGAGGAAAGAGGCCCTATAGCAGGATGTTAAATGCTACACCAAGGTAGCTAGGCACGATAGTATGCCTAGAATCCAAGGATTTGGGAGGTAGAGGCAGGAGGATAAAACTTGAAAGTCACTCTCAGCTACATAACAAGTTTCTAGTCTAGAATAGTTTACATGAGACCCTATCTCTAAAGCAAAGGGGAAGAGACGGACACAAGATAAAAAATGGAAATGATGAGTTAAGACCAGAAAAGACATTCTTGAAAAGGCTAAATGAGGTAAGTGAACTTTGAGATCAATTACTATAAATGTACCCTGTGTTTCATTAAGTCACTTTACTGGGTTGTTTCCCTGCACTTAACTTCTTCTCCACCCCATATAGTCATCTAAGACTTCTTTTTACTCATTTCTAGCCCACCTACTCAAACTGCCTCCATTATGCTACAATATTTAATGTCATTCCCTACCAGCTCTGGTCTCAGACCTGTATACTCCATGCTATTAAGTAGATGGCTTCTGTAAATGCTGTAACACTATATAGGTTTCCCAATACCACTGCACAGAATCCAGCTGAACCCAAACTGAAAGCCTCATCTATCTCAAGATAAGCCCCACACAGAGCCACTCTTCAATGTGAACTTTGCTGATCACATCACAGTGTATGACAGGAGCTCCACCATCAGATTCAGTCCCCCAGGCACATGCTTTGTAGGTATGTATGTATGTATGTATTATTATTATTATTATTATTATTATTATTATTATTATGTGTTTTAATTTTATACATCAGCCATGGGTTCCCCTGTCCTCCCCCCTCCCGCCCCCACCCCCACTTTCCCCCCAGGCCCTCCCCTCCATTCCCACCTCCTCCAGGACCAAGACTCCCCTGGGGATTCATTTAAACCTGGTGGATTCAGTACAGGCAGGTCCTGTCCCCTCCTTCCAGGCTGAGCATGTGTATGCATTTATGAACAAAATGTTGACAGACAGAGTATAGTATAAAACTCTTAGAAAGAAAATAACACCCCTACAAACCTTCCAGTCAAACCTGGAAACTAACACAGTATGTTGGTGAAGCTATTTGTGATATTGCCCACACACTCAACAACTGTTGCATCAGACCCCTGATGCTCCATACAATGAAGACATTTTGTGATGGCTCAATCCTTTGCCTTGCAATTTGGATTCAATCTATTCATGTAGATTAATGCTTCATTTTCTATTACAATTTCTACTTTTGATTCCACACAAACTGACTGAGGAGACATGAACAAAATACAAAGTACCCTTTTATTGATTTTCAGTAATAAAATTCCCAATGCATATTTTTGTCTACAATGTTAAAAGCATCTCTTTTTAATAATGTATTCCAGTGTTTAGTATCTTGTCCTATTTCACCAAGCAAGCTTCCCAAAGAAGCAAATCCATCAGTCAAATACTGGCAGTCAACAAGACCAGGTCAGATCTTTTATAAAATGTTAACACCTTAAGTTGTTCTTCCAAAGGCATTGCAAAACTCTCCTAACAAGCACATGTTTTCTTCTGCTGAGGCAAATTAAATTGAGTAATTTATAAATATCTTCTGAGTAGCTTAGTTTCATCATCATGGACACAAGTCTCTTCTTGGCTTATTCCGGTTGACTATAATCGTTGTTTTCAATTGTTTCCCTTGTCACTGTTGACCACATCTACAAAGCCCTCTCCTAGGTTGAAATCTATGCTGTACCAACACTACCCCAGAGTTCTTTAAACCAGTCTTTGCTCCCTTACACTGTCACAACAGTAACTCCCCAATGGTTTTGCCTCACCCAGCCCTAGTTCTTTTTTTTTTCTATGAAAGTGCAATGGTCTAACTATCAGGCTCAGGGATATATATGCATATATGTATGTATATGTGTGTGCATATATGTAAGTATATATGTGTGTGTGTGTGTGTGTGTGTGTGTGTGTGTGTGTGTGTGTGTATTGTGGTTGTTAGTAGAAAGTCAAGGGTGGCAAATGACCTACTATTTCAAAAACACAAGAGTTTGAAAGTCATGAGTTCAGTACAGTCTTAGCAGAGCCCCCCTTGCTTCACTTGAAGATAACAATCTCATGTTTCTGTTTTCTCTTTCTGTCATAACTCTAGATACGCATTGCTGTGTACGCTGTTTCCTTTCTAACATGCTGTTCAACATTCACCCTATAGTCTGTAATATTTTAATAGATAACTTATATTTCTAGACTTCTTAATCCTTCACTTACTACCAGCAGTTTTTCTGTATGGTACAGTTAGGCTGGTTTTATATTAAGTTATCTTTATTCAAAAATTAATCCTTGGTAGACTCATGGTGAGAGACTGCTAAACACGTGTTGCTTGCAACTATGATCAGCTTCTTTCTGCTGTGAATGAGAGTGAGTGCAGACTCTTGGCTGCTCAAGTTACTGAGGACAAGCTACTTCTGTGTGCTCAGCTCTAAGCAGGACATCTAGATCACCACCCCCCTTCGAGGCTCAGGAAAACATAGAAGAGAGAATGAAAAGAATATAAAAGCCAGATGAGGAGGGGGAATGTAAAACCCTATCTTCTGAGAAATCATGAATACATAAGCAGTCGTAGCTCTATACACTAGGCTTGCACAAGACTGGGCATGTCAACATTTAGTTATGAACAAGTGAAGAGCTCATTACGCCTCTACGCCTCTGTGGGGAACTATTGGTTGTTGATGAATGCTGAGCAGAGGGGAGTCATTGGCTTCAGGGATGTAGCCACTAGTAAGTGCCCCATGCCTCCGGTGATAGCTCGACACACATGTGCATATAGAAGGCCTTCACTAAACTCAGTGGGTCACAAAACAAAAACAAAATAACAGAAAAGCACAGGAGGACCTGGAAGGAGGAGAGAGCTGAGTCAACAGAAATGCAAGGGGAATAAGTGAGTGTGGGGTAAGTCTAATCATAATGCACTGTGTGTGTGTGTGTGTGTGTGTGTGTGCACATGTACATGCACTATATATTCATTAATATATAAAACTATCACAGAATAAATCTAACTTTTTTTAAAGGAGCAAGGGAAGTACATAATTCATGTCTATATTTAGGAAATAACCATCATATGTGCAAAATTATCCACAAGTCACTATATATTCATATATATATGAATATTAAAAAGCTTCTATCTGGCGTCTAGAATGAATTTCATGCAAAAACTTATCCAGTATTTCTTCCATCTTCACTTCAAGAACAAGACACTAAATATTTATAAAATATGAGAAAGGCAAGGGTAAGCTAAAAGAAAATAATTTTGGAGTTTATGGAACCAGAAACAAGATGATCTAGAAGGTATGGAAACAGGCCTGTGGATCTGAGCAGCAAGCTCTGGCATTTCAACTCCTGGAAGACATGGTTCCAAAACCAGGAAGAAGCCAAGACTCAAAACAACCATAGGAAAGGAGGACTAGAAGTCTGAAAGTAAGACTCTTCCTGTGAAGAAAGGTTAAAAACAACTAGCACCACTTCTCCAGGATAACTATAACAAGAGGCCTCTTGCCAAAAGTGAGTAAAAAGTAAACCCAATCCCAAGAGACACATCTACAAAACAGCACCTGCACCGAAGGCACAGGGAACATTGCAAATGATCGTAAGAGCCAGAGGACCAGGAAGTCTGCTGTGATGTGTCTCCTGGAAATGTCAGAAGCTACACCCATAAAGTCTCACCAACATGACGGCCTAAATATGCGCTCATCAAGGATGACATCAATAGACATGCCAAAAAGGACAGGGAAAGGTGCATGCGGCATCAATCCTACACAAAAGAACTATGGTCCACTGTAGAAAGTCGGGAGCAGAAAAGGTGGTCTTCTCCAGGGAAGAGAATACCCATTGGTTATCTAATGCTGTCTTAGTCAGTGTTACATTGCTGTGAAGAGACACCATGACCATGGCAACTCTCATAAAGGGAAGCAATTAATTGGGACTGGCTTACAGTTTTGGAAGTTTAAATGTCCAGTGTCGTCATAGTTGAAGTACTGTGGCGTGCAGGCAGCCTGGTGCTGGAGAAGTAGCTTGACAGTTCCACATCCAGATCTGTAGTCAGCAAGAAGAGAGAGACACTGGGCCTGGCTTGAGCATCTGAAACCCCAAAGTCTACCCTTACTGATACACTCCCTCCCACAAGGACACACCTACTCCAACAAGGCCACTAATCTCTGTCAAGTAGTACCATTCCCTAATGACCGAGCACTCAAATACATGAGCCTATGGGAGCCATATATACAAATAACATTATACTACGATGGGGGGACATACATACACATAACATTATACTACTGAGCAGGTTATAGTTAGGAATATATATGCATGCAATAACAATTCATGATAAAAGGGGCATGAATTTGAAGGAGTGTAGAAAGATGTATTTGGGAGGTTTTGGAGGGAGGGAAGGGAAGGTAAAAATGTTGTACATATTATAATCTCAAAAATAAAATAGAAAGAATTGAGCTGACTGTATCACTGAGCAGCACCCAAGCCAGCCCTGGCAGTAGAAAGCACCTGTTGCATGCTGTGGAGAAGAGGCTCTTAGACTCCTGACAGTGTCTCTTCTGTGTCCCCAGGAAGCCAGAAAGGAGGGAAGAGTGCCAGGAGGAAAGACCCAAAGCTCCCCGTCTAAGATCTCAAAGATGCAGGGAAAGCAAGCGCAGTGAATAAGAGGGAAAGAAATTCGACTGCAGTGCACTCTAAGGAAAATGGAAAAGAGCGAGCAACAGAAGACAGACTTTTCAATGATCCTGTTTAAAATCTCCAAGAAATATGAAGACATATTTACTTTTTCAATTGATTTTATGCATATGAGCATTTCCCCTGCATGCGTGTGTTTGTGTACCACATGCATGACTGATGCCCACAGAGGTCAGAAGAGGGTGTTGGATCCCCTGGAATAGGAGTTAGGTGGCTGGAAGCTACCATGTGGATTCTAGGAACTGAACCCAGATCTTCAACAATAGAAGCAAGTGTGCTTAGCCTCTGAGCCATCTCTCCAGCCCCAAGTATCTACTTGTTAAAGTCAAATAATGCAGCGCAGATGAGAAAGAATCATGAATATGGAAAAGACCCATCAAATCTCCAGAAATAAAAATAAATGCTGGCTCCAGAACTTTTAGCACAGGAAAATGGAGTAAACAATTAGAAATGATAGAATAAGAAATTAATAATTTAAAAATAGAACTGCAGAAACCACCAGACAGAGTAGTAAGATAAATAAAGAAAATATGAGATTTGTTGAAAGAAACAAATAATAAATTGAAAATTTATTACTTAATTTAATACACAAAACCTGAAAAGCCATGCTGTGTACACTGCGTGTCATGAAGACTCAGGATGGACCACAAATTGTCCATCATTAACTCCTTGTCTGCCATGTCTGCTTGTAATATGAATCATTGTTCTCTATGGTGGCAACCAGCTCATGCTTGCCTGGCTGCTGAAGTCTATCTGAAAGCTAATTTCACTACTACTTGAGACTTAATAACAAGACCATAACTGTTATTTATTAAGTGGTGCAATGTTATTTATTAAGCGGCGCTGTTCACTATGGAGAAAAACCATGAGGCACAACAAAGCCCATTATAAGAGTTTATTAAGGGAACAGAGGAGGGGTGGGCATAGGCCTATGGAATGACTGTGCAGGAAGAGAAGGAAGGAATAGGTGGAACCCGCTTTTATAGCACCCCCACCACCACCGCACATGCGCATATAGGCTTATGTAGCTATGCCACTCATGAGCATAGATTACCTGATCACACAGCGCCTAGATTACGTAGGATATAAGGCCCAAGGATGACTAAGCGTCTTGCCTGGCTAGTGGACAGCACACACGCAGTCATGTAGCTGGGGTAGTGGCTAGGAATTCTAACAATAACCAGTGTAGCCCACTGACCTCCCACCTCCATTACCAGTGGAGACCACACATTATGAACCAAAACAAACTTCCTTCTCTTACTCAACCTTGAGTAGTTCAGTCAGGGTAGTGAGAAGTCATTAATAGGGATGATAAATGGTCCCGTTTTGATCTCTCTTTTTAAGTCCATTGGCAATATCATGGCACCACTTCAACCGGTTGTTTTCGTGATTTCAAGGAAATGCTACAGATTCAACCCAGGGTCTCGTATTGTGTATTCCAGGTCAATATGCTATCACTGAGCTGTATCTCCAGCCCTACCTATGCTAGTTAAGAGCTAAAAACCTAAATTAAGCTAGATCCCCAGCACTACCTTCACTATTTTTTTTCTTTTTAACCTTTTTGGTAACAATCTACTTTTCACAAGCACTGAGCACAGGGGGGAAATGTCTCTTATACTGAAAACCATGAGGAAATGGTTCTCTGTTGTAACTCTCCATTTCTTCTCTTAGTCTGAGACAGAACTCACTCTGTTAATATTTCTCTGTTGAGGTAGATGTGGGGGAGGAGGGGCTCACTTTGGGTTCCATGTGCGTTAACCAGACATTGGTTGATTACTCTAATTAAACTGCATCATTAGTGGAACATCTTCTCCTCCTTTGGGGGCAATGCATGTTAATATAGTTCAGACCATATCTGTCCCCTGTGGAGGGACCCCAAAACAGCTTGACCACACAGCTGCCATGACAGGCTTAGAGGCCCAGACACAGCTTCCGTGACAGGCTTACTGGCAGGCAACACCCAGATCCAGGAAAAGCCATAAGCTGACCCTAGTCAGGGAGGGCCGGCATCCAAGGGGAACTACCTGACATCCCAAACATTCCAACCATTATATAAGATAGCCAGATGTCCCTGAGTCTAGCACACACCTATTTTTGTTATACAGGTACCCCTAGACAAATGTCAGCCAATCAGGGTCCTGAACCCTGGAAATACCCTCACCCAACCTCTGCTATGATTTAATTAAAAAAAAAAATCCTGCCTGGGCTCTGGGCTCTCTGCTCTCTCCATTGTGTTGAACAGACAGGGAAACCAAACCCCAGAGCTTGAAAATAAAGGCTCTTTGCTTTTACATACAGGATTCGGTCTCTGTGGTAGTCTTTTGGGGGTCCCTGTGATCTGGGCATAACATCATCCAAAGACCCATGTACTGAACCTCAAGTTAGTACTATTGGGAGGTAACAGGGCCTCAAGGAGGTATAGCCTCATTGGATGTCTTTGAGTCTTAAGAGTCAGGACCTGAAGTGGATAGTTGAGCCCTAACCTCATTCTCTATTTTCCTCCTTGAAGGTGAGTGGTTTCCCTCAGCTCCATACTCCTGCCATAGTGTCAGCATTATATAAAGCAAAGAGGTGAATCCATCATGGACTAAAATCTAAACTGAGCTGAAATTAACCTTTTCCATAAGACTATTACCTCAAGTGCTTATTAGGGTAACAAAGAGCAGATTAACATGCATGTGAATCACAGTTTGTGGTCAAAGCTGTTTCAATTTGGTGTGATCATGATAATCATAATATCTTTATTATAATGATCCAAGAGTAAAGTCAGTTAAGAGTTGAATGGTCCAAGGTCAATGTCTGCTGAAGACCCTGGAGTTGTTTTGTTTCTGGTGTTACCTGGTTCTTAGCCTATCTTTCACCAGAATTTCTTGTTAGTGGTCCTCCATGTACTTCCTATAGGTCTTCTTTTTGTTCCTATCAGGGATGTGTCTGAATGAAAGTCAAAACCTCCAATGAAGTTCCACTTAAGTGGGATTCCCTACTTTTCATTTTATGTGCAGAACTAAGAGAGGAATCCAGATGTAGGCGGGAGTTTTCCATCTGCTTTGGAGATCCATTCTTTTCTCTCCTTCCTGCTCTGTCCAAGGCCATAGCGCTCATCGCCTTAGCAGCCTCTTATGTACCTCGGCTTCCAAGTAGACACATTCATAGTGAGCCCTGGGAAAAAAGTGAAGACAAAGGAGAGTGAGATTCAGCGTCTAGTCCTTGCACTTCCTCTCGTTAGGCAGCTCCAATTCTAGGTCAGAACCTCTGCCAAGCAGTTCTTTCCACATACCCTTCTCATTTCAGTAGATCCTACTGGGGTGCAGTTTGGAGTACTGAGCCTTCTTAGTAATTTCTTCATACCTAAGCCATGCCTTTATGAATACTGCTGTTATTTGAATGTTTCTTCTTCTTCCCCCAGGATCCCACCTGATAGAGCAAAGATCTATCAATCTTCTATCTGCAAGAATGTACTTCCATTACAATTACTGCACAATTTCAATAACCTGTGACTGAGTCCAAAAGGGCACATGCAAAGAAAGGTTAGCCAAGGAGTGGTAAGACCCAGACATCTTCGACTATCCCCTTATTTGGACCAGTTTTCTATTCTCTGCAGGATAAAGCCCTGGGAATTACTTGACACACTTTGCCAGGTTCATGATGGAATTCTCTTCTTGCTAGAAAAGAATAAAGGGGGTGGTGGTGGTGAAGCCAACATTGACTAGACTTCAGTGTCTGAGAAGGCACAGTGAGGACTGCTGTCACATACAACACCAACTCATATGACAGGCACAGATGACCCGCATGGATTGATGCTGTGCACTGAAAAATGGTTTGGAGCACATTCCATTCTTCTTCATTTTGTTTTTTTCTCTTTATACCACATTATTTAATATTAAAAGCAGATGATATGGGCAGCAGTTGATGTCATAAACAACAAAAAATAGCTCATGGCTCATTCCAGGATTTATTGCTTTTCTTTCTTTTTTTTCCCCCTCCTTGTTTTAATCTGATGCCCACATCTTTCCTGACACCTCAGGCCATGCACCTGAGCCATTTTCCAAGTTACATGGTCAGAAATGACATGCCAACTTGTCATTAAGGGTAGCTGCCAAGTCATCAGGAGGATGTAGGTGTGTGGACATGTTCCAAGCATTTTGACAGAGGCCATAATACACAGTAAGTTGCATTTAGTTGGTTTTATTCTCTTACATGTATGTGTCACCCTCTACTCAAGAGTTATTTTCAGAAATCAAAAGACTTGAATTTATACTGCTGTGGGACTTTTCCAGAGGAGATGTGAACAGACATCTATTTACCTCAGATAGTACACTAATGACAGTTTAAAGAAACTATTATACCCAAGTCCATGAATTAATGAGCTTATTGGGATCACTTTCAGGAAAATAGGTGGTTACTCTCAGAAACATGGATGGCTCAGAGGCAGCTACATCACCAAACTGTGCACCTGAGCAGAAGTGATAAATCACAAAAGCTGCATCCCTGGAACATCTACCTCTTAGACAGCCCCATCTGAAAGCTTCCTGTTTTCAACGGCTGTTTACTTCCTGAATAATAATTATGAGTCATATTTTCAGACTTGGACATATGTATCTTTATCTTCCTGAGTCCTATGACCTTCCCTCAGCCCTTCTCAGTCTGTGTGAGGCCACAAGGCACCATTTCCTTTTGTTCTCATTCAATCTAAACTTTCAATAGCAAATGCTTGCTGGTGGCTGGGAAGAGATGTTCATCCCTAGAGACACCCATGGCCGTGTTTCTCCTCCCCTTCTCTCTGCCACTGTACTGTTACTTTTCAAAACTGTCAAGAAGGTTAAGGGAGGTGTGTATAGCTTCCAGCCTCAAGGGAGATGTGGAGAGTACAGAAAGGATCTGCCCATGAGAAAGTACCAGTGGCAGGAGGTCCAGTTTATGGGATGAGTAGGACTGGGGCTTCACTTGACTCTTGGGGACAAACTGCAGGGTGCCTCTGAGCCCTAAAGTCTAAATTCGCATGTGACTTTAAAGCTTGCTGTCTGCCATCTTTGGAGTCACAAGGGGTGATAGGATAGACCAAGCTATTGGCATCTCTTCCTCTTCGGGGCACTGCTATGTGGCTCAAACTTCATACTATCTAAAAAACACAATATTGATGATAGAATTCCTCAGTAGATGCTTTGTGCTGCCATGTGGTTGGTCACCTTGGTGATTAACCTGATGCTTCACTGCTCTAAGGAATTTTAGAATGCTGTGGGGGCTGACGTTAGGCAATACGAACATTGTCATTGTCCCATTTGTGAAAATCATTGCTTTGGGCCCTGGAATCCTAATCCCAGAATCATTTGCTACACTAATTGGTTGGGTGCCCAGGAGGTTTGGCTGGTTTTAAAGTATAAGAAGAGTCAAAACCTCTGCTAAATTACACTGGGTCTGGGCTGTCAGCAGTCAGTGCTATCACACTCTTATTTATCAGAAGTGAAATACAAAATCACTCTTGTTCCATGAACAGAACATGTATCATCGTCACAATTGCAGGTCATTGCACTGGCTCCTCCTGGATGGGAATACTTTCTACCTCACACCTCTCCATGCCAAAGCCTGGCAGCAATATTGAAGAATTCAATAGATTTAGGACTGTGCACAGCATTTATATCAAGGGCCACAGCAAAAGAAATGATAGCATGTGTGCAGCAACACGCCAGTGTGGTTTAGACTTTGTTTTACATGCTTCATTTTCGTCTTTCTTATGAGCAAAGCCTATTTCAGTCTGCTGTAGAGCTGTGGGAAACAGTAGTGGGATGTGTCCCTAGGCAGTCTTCTCTGTGGTCCTGTCAGGGTGCTTTGCAATGTCTGGCTGGTTGAAAGGTAGTCACTGTTAGTACCATGCTCACTTTTCCTATGAGTGCTGCTGCTCCAAGGTTACATTTTACGGAAACAGAGGACTTTGGAAGGATGTATGCATTTTGTATTTTTGGGGCTGGAGTATCAGCATTGTGTAAAGCTTTTTCTGACATCTAACTGTTCATTGGAAGGCCAGCAGGTGGACAAAAGAGGAAGTCAGCTGAGGAGAGGTGATTGTCATTGTTGTTGTTTTGTTTGTTTTAATGCAAACAAATAATAAATGTTGTTAGGAAGAGCCACATGACTGATTTCCACATAGACAAGACAAGGAAACTGGTTCCAATCGAGTATAAAAACTGTTTTGATGACCCATTAATGGAGGGAGATCTTTGATGGGTGACTAAAACACACATCTACATTCTTGTAGCATTATATCCAGGGATGCTGGTTTGATCAGAGTATTGACATAGTGGTGTATAATGTAGGAAAAAATATGCACTCCATATGTAAAGAAGTCACCAGGCAAACTTCTAACTTGTAATTTATTATTAAATTATACTAGGCTAGCAAGATGATTATCTGAGTAAAAGTGCCTGCTACCAAACCTGATGAGCAGAATTCTATCTCTGGGACCCATATGGTAGAAGGAGAGAACCAACTTCTAAAAGTTGTCCTCTTACCTCCACATGCATACTGTGGCACTTCATACACACACACACACACACACACACACACACACACACACACACATCATATATCACAAAAATAAATAAATGAAAAATTCAAATTATGTTGTAATAACAATTAAGTGCAAAAATAAATACACCACATAGGAGAGGAAAGAGGTCAACAACTTACCTTACAGATTAAATTTAAAAGATGTCTGTATCCTTGGCTACACAAAGCATCAGTGTTGATGCCAAATGTTTAAAAGGTCACTTTATTGCTGTGGATATTGCTGTGATTGGTTAATAAATAAAATGCTGATTGGCCAGTAGCCAGGCAGGAAGTATAGGCAGGACAAGGAGAGAAGAGAATTCTGGGAAGTGGAAGGCTGAGGCAGAGAGACGCTGCCAGCCACTGCCATGACAAGGGAGATGTAAGGTACCGGTAAGCCACGAGCTATGTGACAAGGTATAATAGAAATAGGTTAATTTAAGATATAAGAACAACTGGGCGATGGTGGCACATGCCTTTAATCCCAGCACTCGGGAGGCAGAGCCAGGCATATCTCTGTGAGTTCGAGGCCAGCCTGGACTACAGAGCGAGATCCAGGAAAAGCACAAAGCTACACAGAGAAACCCTGTCTCAAAAAACAAAACAAAACAAAAAAAGATATAAGAACAGTTAGCAAGAAGCCTGCCACAGCCATACAGTTTATAAGTAACACAAGTCTCTATGTGTTTACTCAGTTGGGTCTGAGCGGCTGTGGGACTGGCGGGTGAGAGAGATTTGTCCTGACCGTGGGCCAGGCAAGACCAGGAAAACTTCATTATTTGTAACCAAAACTTATTCACATTGATATTTCTCAGCTCTTACATCCCCAATCCTTCTTAGCTCAACATGCTTCTGACTATCTCCACTTAAAATCCTTGCTAGTACAGGTGAGATGGCTCAGCAGGTAAAGAGATCAGCCAGCAAGCCTGACAACCTGAGTTCGGTTCCCGGGGCACACATGGTAGTGTCTTCTCACCTCCACCTACTTTATGGCACATATATGTATGCACACACTCAGAGAGAGAGAGAGAGAGAGACTAAGTGAGTGTAAACAAAACCCTTAATGTTTTTTGAAGGGCTAAAAGAGATTTCAGGATCTCCATAGTAATTGTGTAATGCCACAATAAAGTTGAAATTATTCAGAATGAGAAGGCACATAAAATACATGGCATAGTTTCATGATGTAAACAAAGACAATGAATTGAACACTGTGATAAGCCAGGCATTTAAATTAGCTAGCAAGGGTCTGAGAACACCTACATCAACTGGGTTAAACAAACTATTGCAACACATCAGAAGAACAGAGTGAATGGAAGGATGGTCCCAAGAGAAAACTGGAGATTCTTATAAAGGAACAAGGAAAGTATAGAACTAAAAATATAATGTCTGAAATTTAAAAGGCAGCCTTTCTGCTGACACTTCCTTTCCCAGAAGTTCTGTTTTGTTTTCTTTCTAGTGTTTCTGGGAACCCATTTTAGCTATGTGCCTACTCGATCCTGGAGAGTTTCAAGGCCTGAATCAACCACTGATGTCAAGTACCATCTCTGTGACTTGGTTCGCAGGTGAACCCCTCTCTCCCTCACTTGCCTGATATGGACTAACTTGGATTCCCTTCAATTATGGTTTTCAAGCTAAATGTATTCTTTGCTTCAAAAGATAGACTCTGACTCCCATTCGTGTGGACTGGACTTAGCAAACCATTTCCAGTGAACAAAACGCAGCAGAAGTGGGGACAATTGGCTTTTGAAAGCTGACATAGTGAGGCCTTCTTTTTAAGTTACTCAGAGGAAATCAAGTCATCTGCCCCAGAGACAAAAGCATCCAGGCTCCCAGCCAACAAGAGATCGTGGGCTGATAACCCACTTATTCCTGATAAAACCAGCATACTGAAAAGCAGATATGTTATCATCTTAACTCCTGTTACCTCTGAATGCATATCTTCCCTGAAGATAGAGTTTTGTATACACAGGCAATGAGGAAAACTGCTAAGGTAAGGTAAGGACAGGAAACCCTGGCACCAACACCAGAGTTACAGTCAATCATTAGTCAACAAAAACAAGTTGGAAAGCAAGCCAGCAGAACACGGAAGAAGATAAACAGATGATCTTCCTGGGATTTTTGCTTTTTTTTTTTTTCTTCAGAGAGAGCCAACCTTCTTTTGTACTTTTAACTTTGCAAACCTGTGAAATGATAAGAATCTGCTACCCTATTTGGACTCCTTTGTTGCAATTGCTGTAAACTAATACAGCACTTGAACGAGCCACTTTGGAAGCTGCTCTTCCAGGCCCACTCCGTCTTCCCAGTGGAGTCAGCCCACACCATTATCTTGACCACACCATTATCTTCATGGGGTCAACAACAGCAGAGCCACCACCTAAGAAGCTCCCGGATTCCAGCACCAACATATTTATGAAATAAGCATTTGATGTTTGGGCCAAGACTGAAGAGGCACTAAGGGGAGATTTATTCATAGTTCCAGTCCATCTGGACACTATTGTGAGCTCCATTTGCACCAAAGGAAGGAAGAACAGTTTCCATTCCTACAGGAAGGCGGAAACGCTCACAAACTGCTTAGATGCAAAGAGTCAATGGTCTTGGAGACCTGAGATAAGTAAGCTGGATCCAGCTCGGAGATACCATTGCAGGGTAGCTTCTTCTGTCCTGACCATCTTTTTCTATATTGACACAATCTTAAAGACTACTAAAAGTGTGCACAGCTTGGACATAATGAGAAGCAGTTTCTTGTGCATTCTGTAGAAACTCCTGGAAACAGAACTTAAAACACACAGCAAATATGAATTCCCCTTCATAACACCCTGACCCTGACAAACACAGTTTCATCTTGGTGTCAACAACCCTTAAACCCTGGCCCCACTCTGACTCTGTTGAATAGGGATTTTAAGGAGGTAAACTAGGGTCCTGAGGATAGGCCTGATACGATATAACCAATATCCTTAAACGAGGAGAGATACCAGCTGTGTAGATATCCCCAAAGAAGTTGCAAGATGCATGGGGGGGGGGGGGACACGAACGGACGGACATCCACACACTGAAGAGAATGGCCTCTAAAGAAAGCAGGCTAGCTAACACATTGACCTTGGCCTGACAGCCTCTCTACTGGGAGAAAATAACTCCCACTAAGTGAGCTGCTCAGGAGTATTTTATCATGAAAGCCTTAGCAGGCACATTTGATTGTTATGTTTGGGAATAACTTGTCAAAAATAGGTAATATACTTTTTGTTCATTATCCTCCCAGTAAATAGAGCCATTTTTCATTTCACAAGCCAAGGTCAACAACTTAGCCTCAAAGTATGCAGATTAGATAAATGAGAAAAGTTTATCCAAACACAATCATGTGTCTTAGTTGTGCTTTGCTCTACTCTGTGGTGCTGAGGACTAAACCCAGGATGTTGTACATGCTAGGCAAGTACTCTACCACTATGCTATATCTCGAGTCCCAAATGTGGTGTTTGGTTATCTCCCTAATTAAGGGACAAGAACCTGATAAGTGAAAAACAGGCCCTTCTTTGTCCTCTAAGTTTTAAGATAAGTTTGTGGAAAATGACAATTAGGCTGTGTGTGACCCTGTTTGATTTTAGACTGCAACTATGACCAAGATAAATAAAAGAAATATGTTTCCAACCCAGCTGTGAATGTCTGCCTGTTAAAAATCATCGTTTCCCTCTTTCTCCTTTCTTTAACAGAGCCTCCACCTCTGCCAGACACCTGCCTCATATGAAATTGCTCACCTCTCCTGCTCTTCCAGAACACTGAATAGTCTCCACTATCCTTTAAAATTCCTTACATGTCTTTGCAGAGAGTAAGGGATTCAATAAATGTTTGGATAAAGGATCTGGTCCCTCAGCTCTAGCCTCTGGCAATCCTAAACTAAGTCTTTAAGGACTCAGCCCTAAAACATGAGCTTTGCTCCTTCATCTCGCTCCCTCGAGAGAACCGCTCCTGCCGCTCCTGACAGAGCCAGAGCCTGGCCTCTCTGACGGTCAATTTTGCCTTCAACTTGTGACTTCAGATTGACAGCTAAGCTCTTCTCTGCTTAACTCCTGACAGTCTGTGGTGGTTTGAATGTGAAATCTCTCCCACAAGCTCACGGGTTTGCATACACAGTGAGGCTGCTCAGGAAGGTTCTAAAATCTTTAGATGAGGAGCCTGGCTGGAGAAAGTGGCGCACTAGGGGGAGACCTTAAGGTTTGACTTCCTGGTCCCAGTTCCTCCCTCCGTAAGTAGGCTTTCTGCTTTCTGACTGTAGAGGTCATGGGATTAGACACCTACTCTCCTGCCTCTGAGCTTCTCTGCCAATATGACCATATCTCATTAAACTGTGAGCCAGAATAGCCCTTGTTGTCCCTTAAGTTGCTTCTTCACGGGTATTTGGTTACCTCAACAAGAAAAAAATAATATGCAGCCGCTTTCCATGGACTGTGGCTCTAGTCTGTCTACCTTGCATCTCTATAGCCATAACCCCCAGCACACATTACCTTCTCTGATGGGCCACTTTGTGTTCCTACCTGGCTTGAATTATTGTCACCCAGCATATAACCAGTCCGTATCTCAATTATTTTGTCTGTCTAATTCCAGGTTGTGGTGGTTTGAGTGGGAAAGAGCTCACATGTTTGAATACTTGGTCCCCAGCTGCTGGGACAGGTTTGGGAAGGATATGGAGGTATGGCCTTGTTGGAGAAGACGTGTCACTGACTGACACCATTCCCAGTTAGCTCTCCCTATCCCTTGCCTGTGGATCAAAACGTGAACTCTCAACTACAGCTTCAGCAACACTGCCCCGCCCCCTGCTATGGTGGTCAAGGACTCTAACCCTCTGGAACTGGGAGCCCTGAAATCAAATGCTTTCTTTTATAAGTTGCCTTGGGCCCGGTGTCTCTATCACGACAGTATAAAATTAATTAAAACACAGGAAAAGCCGTATGGAGAATGCAGCAAGCTACTGGGAGATAAGGAGTCCTCATCTCGTGATTTGTTGGTCTTGGACGCTATACACTGTGTTCTCTGTGTTCTCTCTTCAGAGTGTGTGAGTACAGTCAGAAGTTGGACTCCGATGCTGAGAAGTCAAGCTACTGCAGTATGTGCTCCCTTTAACCTTGGAATGATTATCATCTCCAAAGCCCATCTCACCCACCCCAGCTCAGCCTCTTGGGTGAAGGATCTCACTTGCCAAGCTGTTTTTAGCTACCATGGTCAACTAGAGATGACACCTCCAAACCATGGGCTGCCTTGTTTCCCAGAGACAAGCTTTAACCCTGAATTTCCAGCTGTTCTTTCATCATTTTGTAACTCACTTTCTGTGCGGCCCAGGGCACCTCGACTGCCAAGTAGTCCCGGTGGGATTTGTTCACTGTATCCTTCTCCTTTAAATGATTGTGAACCTAAGACGGTTTCTCTTTGTAAGGCCGGCGGCGGCGGCCAGGCAGTTCATGAGCTCCTACTTGAATGTCGCTTTATTTCTGCCATGGGCAACACACTTCCAATCGCGGGGTTCTTACAGGGTGAGAGCGCTGGAACTCAGCGGGAGACTGAGAATCCAGGAGACTTCAGGAGACTTCAGAATGCATCTTTGAATTTGGGGCCAACTCTCCCCACTCACTCTTCCGGGCTCATATACTGGAATTCATCTGATTCCCCTTGAAGACTGGCCAGAGAGTGCCAAGAGTTTAATTAAAGAGAGGAGAGAGGGAGAGAGAGAGAGAAAGAGAGAGAGAGGGAGAGGGAGAGGGAGAGGGAGAGAGAATTTAGCACAGCCTTGGTACTGAGATACCAGGCTGAGCGCCTCTTACAGTAGCCGCTGCTATGGAACAAAGCCACCACCAGATGGCACCGAAGGACCAGGATCCTGAGATCAGGTCCGGTGCGAGGGGCTCATTCCAAAAACCTGGCAAGCTACACCTTGTCCAACGGCGACTCTGAGTTGCATGACTCCGCGCTGCAAGGTCAAGAGTCCACGCTGCCTTCGTGTAGATTCCGGCACTAATCCCTGTGGCGTTTGTGCATCACTGCGGGGCCTTGGCCTTTCTCATCCCGACACGCCCATTCTGGCGGGTGCGCAGCTGTAGGGCCACGCCCTGCGGTCGGCTGCCATAGGCCGGGGCACGGGGTGGGAGAGGGCGTGGCCTACTGCAAGCTACCCGGGTCAGCCACGGTGCCCATCCCCTCTGCAGATGGACTTTGCCCCTGCTGCTGCCTGGCCCGGGCCTATTTAGATCGCAGACACCCGAGGAAGCCCCATAGCCAAGCAGGTTGGTGGTGTTCTGCAGCATTCCGCAGACTGCTGCCTCCGTGAGCTGCGGAGTGACCAGCTTTCCTAGTCCTGTGCCAGGCGACCAGCAGAGACATGAATTACTCCCGGTTCCTCACGGCAACCAGCCTTGCCAGAAAGCCTTCCCCCATCAGAGCAACAGGTGAAAACCAAAGCCAGAGCCTCCCCCTGGTGTGCAGTTGTGGAGTTTTCTTCTCAGAAGCTCCGCACGGTTGCACCCATTCGTTCAAGTGTGAAGACAATCTGTGAGCATTAACTGAAGGAGGAATACAGAACTTTTGTTCACTAGCAACTTGGGCTGAGAGGCAAGGCAGTGAGTACTTTCACTGGGGTGTTGGAGGAGCTGAAATAGCGAGAATGTTCCTCTCTTGGTTCTGGAGGCTGGGAAGTCCCAAAGAGGGCAATTGCCGATGAGGATGCTTGTTGCTGCAGCTCGGCCTCTTTCGTGAGAACACCAATTCCATTTCTGAGGGCAGAGTTATCATGATCTAATCTCATCTTTAATATATCATATCGGGTACTAGATTCTAATATAAGAATTGGTCAGAGACACCCATATTCAGGCCACAGCACATTCTGTCACTAGAAGCTGTAAAACATGAATGTTGACTATAATGCATACAGAATTGTCCGTTTATAATACGCTTCAGTAGACATATGTTTTCTTCTTTTTCATGTTTATCATAGTTGAGATAATGAGCAGGGCACCAAAAACTCTCATTTCTCTGGCTCCTGGAAGTCCAAACCCGAGCGTGTTCCCATTTAAGGAGGCTACTTTCACTGTGGAAAATGGAAACACCATCCAATTTGAAGAAAATGTGCTCCAAAGAGCCCTCCAGTACTCTCCAAGCTATGGGTAAGCTCTCAAGAGATGATAGAATTCTATTGGCTTATTTTCATATTCCATTGGTAAAGTGACTTTTTTGTTAATGGGGAATACAATGACTGAGGAAATTTGGAGAACAAATTTTCAAATGCTAAAAGCAAAATCTAAATGTTTCACACTCCCCAGTGACTAGCTTTCAATCTTCAATGAATGGGAAAGCCAGAGAGAGAAAAAAAAAATCTAGAAGAAAGTACTATTTGATTGAGCTGAGTATGAATGTGAGAAATCCACGGAGCCCATTAATGAGCAAAGGAATTTATTTGTGGGTTAACTCACTACCATGGGAGATTAATTGTAGGGTTAGAGAAAGCTGGGAAAGCTGAGCTACGTCCCACACTGATTTGCCTGGTCCAAGATCTCAGCATCCAATACCACAAGGAGATGAAGAGAGAGAGCCACCTATGTGCATCCCAGGTCTTAAGGGTCCCAAGTGGCCATGCCCCAGAGACCTGTACTTCAAGGTCATAGGCAGGTGTAACAGTCACCTGTCACCTCTCTAGGGCTGGTGCTTCAAGGTCATAGCTAGACCAGCTACCCACTACAGAGTACAACCCTAAAAAGAATGCTAGGTGAAGCAGTATAGTGGAAAAGAGAGAAAATGAATAAAACAGCCCTTGGACAATAACGATGTTTCTTTTTTTTCTCTTTTTTTTTATTATATTTTTGTTTTAATTTTGATGTTTCTTTTTTAAAGAATTAAATGTGGGCTTTATTTTTATTGAAAATAGATTATTTTGTCATACAATATATCCTGGTTATCGTTTCCCCTCCATCCACTCCTCCCAGTTCCTCCCCACATCTCGTCCCTTCCTAATCCACTCCCCTTCTGGCTCATGAGAAAAGAAGGAATTCTAAGCGATAACAACCAAATAGGACAAAATAAAATGTGTAAGATGAGTCAAAAACTTTCATATCGATGTTTGGGCACAGCAACCCAACAGGAAGAGTCCCAAGAGCAGGCACAAAAGTCAGAGACCCACTCATTCTCATAATCAGGAGTCCCACAAAAATACTAAACTAATAGCTATAGCATATATACAGATGACCTACTGCAGACCCGTGTGGGTCCTGTGCCTGCTGCTTCAGTCGCTGTGAGCTCATATGTGCCTTGCTTAGTTGATTCAGAGGGCCATGTACTCCTGGTATCCTCCATCCTCTCTGACTCTTCCAATCTTACCACCTCCTCTCTCACAGGATTCCCTGAGCTCTTAGGGGAGGTGTTTGATGGAGAACTCCAATTTAAACTCTCTCTGCATAATGTCTGGCTGTGGGTCTCTGCATGTGTTCCCTTCTGCTGCAGGAGGAAGCCTCTCTGATGATGACTGGACAAGGCACTGACCTATGAGTACAGCAGAATATCATTAGGAATCATTTCATTGTTTTTTTGTTGTTGTTTGGTTGGTTGCTTGGTTTGGTTTTTGTTTGTTTGTTTGTTTGTTGTTGTTGGGGTCTTGTTTGTTTTTTGGGTTCTTTGTTTGTTTTACCAATCCTGTTTGGTTGTACCCTAGGTCTTTGGGCTATCTAGTCTCTGATTCTTGGTTACCCAAGCAGTGTTGGGTATGGGTTCCTTCTCATGGAGTGGACCATAAGTCAAACCAGACATTGGTTGGTACTCCCACAAGTTCTGCACTACCTTTGGCTTAGCACTTTTTGCAGGCAGGACAGATTGTCAGTCAAAGGTTTTGTGGGTGGGTTGGTCTACAGAGTACCTTCCTGCACCAAAGAGACTAGAGCATAGGTATGAAGGCTCCATGTGGGCACCAGCTCCACTTCTCCATGTTTCAATGAGTTGTATGGGTGTTGTCCTCAATAGTGGGGCTGTCAGTTTGCAGAGAGAAAAACCCTTTATCTTAGCATCAGCCTGGGTAGTTTTGGGATTTCCACAAGACCTTTTGGCAAACAACTCAATTGAATGCAACCTAGTTCCTAGTCCCTCTATTAGAAGCCTTGCCTGGCTACAAGAGATGGCCCGTTGAGACTCCATATCCCCCATTACTGTGAGTCCTCTTTAGGATTACCTTCATAGATTCCAGAAAGCTCCCACTGCACTAGGATTTCATACCACCCCCAAATGCCCCACAATTTCAGCCATCTCTCCTAAACTCTCTCGCCCAGTCCCATCCCCCCACCTGTTCCCTCCCAACCCCTCCCCACCTACCCCCAGTCCACTCACAAAATCTACTCGATTTCCTCTTCCCAGGGAGATCCATATATCCTCCCAGACTATTCCTCTTTACCTAAAACTCTGTGGGTCTGTGGACTGTAGCTTGGTTATCATTGATTTAGCTGCTAATATCCACTTACAAGTGAATAAATACCTATGTGCCATATTTGTCTTTCTGGGTCTGGTTACCTCACTCAACATGATTATTTTTTTCTAGTTCCATCCATTTGCCTGTGAATTTGTGAATTTCTTTTTCTTTTTTCTCAGCTGAGTAATACTCCATTGTGTGAATGTACTACAATTTCTTTATCCATTCTTCTGTTGAGGGACATATGGGTTGTTTGCAGTTTCTGGCTATTATGAATAGAGCAGCAATGAACACAGTTGAGCAAGTGTCCTGACAGGACGGAACACCCTTTCGGTATATACCTAAGAGCGATATAACTGGGTCTTGAAGCAGATGGATTCCCAATTTTCTGAGGAACTCCATATTGATTTTCCATAGTGGCTGTACTAGCTTGCACTCCCACCAGCAAAGGACAAGTGTTCCCCTTGATCCACATTCTTGCCAGCATGAGCTTGTGTTGTGAACCTTAGCCATTCTGACAGGTGTAAGACAGAATCTCAAAGTTGTTTTAATTTGCATTTCCCTGATGGCTAAGGATGTTGACCATTTCTTTAAATATTTCTTTTTTTTTTTCCTCTATCGAGAATTCTCTGTTTAGATCTGTACCTCATTTTTAATTGTATTATTTGGTTTCTTGACATCGAGTTTTTTTTTTTTATATATTTTGGATATTAGTCTTCTATTGGATGTGGAGTGGGTAAAATCTTTTCCCATATTGTAGGCTGCCACTTTATCCATTTGACGGTGTCCTTTGCCTTACAGGAGCTATTCAGTTTCTTGAGGTCCCTGTGGGGGCCCACAGAGGTTTCCTCGTAAGATCCCTTGCTTTACCCAGCAGGGTTAACTGCATTAAGGGATGACTTGACCACATTGTGTGATGGGTGATGGTGCTCTGCATGCTGTGAATGTGTAATACTTCAGTTACACATGTGTGGTTACCAGGTGTTTGGGAGGGTCTGCACTTGGCTATGCTTGGGGGAGGTCTTTTGCTCCACCCCTTGGCATTCCTATAAATAGCCCTTTAGAAGAGACAGAGGAGTAGCTGGATATTGATCATGCCCTCTCGATGCTATCCTGTGTTTTTGTCTCTCTCTTCTCCACAATATCTTTCTATCTAAATATTTCTTATCCCTCTCTCCTCAAGAGTACCCTAGGAAAAAGTGGGAGCTGGCCTCCCACAGATGGCTCCAGAACTAGGGACCTGACTAGGGACTTGGTGAAAGGAGATTGGGGGCATTGAATTGTTAAAAGTAAAGGCGACAGTAGTCTATTTTGGGAGGAAAATTGTATGTAGATGAAAGCAGCTGAAAGAAAAGCCAAATTCGCATGCACACCTGCAATGTCTCTCTTTCTCTTTCTTAAATTAATCTATTAAAATTAGGAGAAAATATGGGGTTAAGTATAGGAACATAGTGTAGTAAAAAAATTTAGGGTAAGGTAGAATATAGGAATATAGTGTAGGGGGAAAATTAGGGTAAGGTAAAAAAGCAACAAGACAGAGGACCTGTGTTCTTGGGACTCTGAACGCAGACTCCTGGGGAGAATGGGAGCCATGCAAAAATACTATGAGGAAACCGGATAGAAAAAGATTCCTGCAGAAGCTTTTGGCCTGGGGACAGCTGAGATTGGAGTCCTGAGGGGCAGGGAAGAATTTTCCTGAGGTGGATGCAGGAGAGACAAAACTCTGCCCCGCTGGCATGGCCGCTGCATGAAAATACTGTTCAGTCAGAGTCAGTTCCCTTCTTGGCCATGAAGCAGAATTTAAGAAACAGAAGTCTTGGGATGAGACAAGGGAGGAACTGAAGGTCTTGAAAAAAACTAATAATTTCTCTTACACACAAAAAAAGAAAGCTCTTTAGATCTCATCTTCTTTCCCTAAGGGTAAAATAAGACTCAGGGAGGGAACATCTATCAGAAGTGGAAAGCCGCCCATAATTGCCCTAGGGGGGAATATCCCCAGGAACATTGCAAACCCTGTTAGGTTGTATTTCCCCTTCTAACAGGAAGCAACTAGCGGTGGTCCAGAGAGCAAGCACCTCAGAGTTTGAGTGTGTTCCAGGGACACCACCAGGGTCCCTGCAGTAGCTAGCCAGGCAGCATCTCCCAGGACAGAACCACGGTAGAGGTGGTGCAGGACCCGGGGTGGGAAAAGATGGTATGGAAAAAGCAGTGGTGGCTTTGAAATCCTCCATGCAGTGAAAAGAGCAGGCAGTCGCTGCAGTGGCAGCAGGAAAGGCTGAGGCTGCCTTTGGATGTACAAACCAGGCAGAAACGGGGACGCGAGCCTCTACCCTCAGAACACAAAGCAGTTAGCAGAGGGCTGAGCTGCGCCTGGAGGCCTGGGAGACAGCATCTAGGGGGAGGAGACAAGGCAGGACAAAGAGTATCTATGTGGGGCGCAAGCGCGTGCCCTGCGCTGGAGGATGTGTGTGGCGGGGGCGGGGGCGGGGGGGGAGGACCTCTCTCTGAAAGAAACTCTTATTTCAAGTACTCTTATATTTTTATTCACTGACCTGGTGAGGTGAGGGAGCGAAGCCCTGAAGGGTTTTTGCTTCTGGCACCGAGTGTGGGTCTGAGTGCACGTGGGCGGACCGGTGCGACACGCTCCAGGGACAGTGCCCGATGAAAAGTCTGATTAGGGAGGTCATTCTGTCAAACAGTAACACAGATGTCCTAACGCCAGCTTAGGGAAGACGAAAACCTCCCGTGGCAAAAGAGCCAAAGCCTGATCTTGACTTCAGTAAAATGCTAATGCCATTTGTCAACAAGCCGCTTTAAAACCCTTTAGAAAGCAAGCGAAGGCGGTTCGGATACCGGGAAGTTGCTTTGGGTGTAGAAAAAAAAACTTACAGGGCAAATAAGAAACTTGAGTTGTGCTTGAGATGCAAGAGAGAAACATTGGTATCGTTAAAAGAGCTCATGGCGATTTTAAGACGCAGCTCCAAAAAATTAAGAAGGGGAAAGTTTACCCTTAGTCACCAAATGAAGATTGCTGGCTGCCTGAGTTTGGTACGATGTGTGGAACAGAGAAATGTCAGCTCTGATGATACCCTAGCTGCTGACATTCCTTCTGAAAAGCTGGAATGAAACGGAACCTGGAGGCACACCGCTTCTAGTAGCAAATTAATGTGTGGCCCCTTTAAGAAACAGTTTGAGTCTTACCAGCTAGCTGAACAGAAAAGAGTCTCCGTTACTATGGCAACCATTCTCGCCCTGGGGAAAGACTTCTGGGGAAAACTAACCTAAAATGCTGCTGTACCTGAGTGCTCTGGAAAGCTTGAGTTTCAGCAAATTGTAGCACTCAGGAGCTGCAATTCCCCAAGTGTTACACAGCCCCCCGGCAGCAAGTGGTCCAGCCCCCTAGAAATGGCACTCACTGAATTCCAGGGTCTAGGAAGCTGGATACACAAGACTCTAGGGCCACTGACAATTATGCTCGGACTTGAAACTGTCAGGAAAACTTTGAGGATGATATCAGAGCTGACTGTGAACTCCGTACTTCAAACATGAAGCCGTTTTGAGCTCGCCTGCAATTTTAACTGTGGTGACTCAGAATTTGCGTACTCTGTCTTGTTGGAAGAACATGTAAACGGTTTCGTTAAGCGATCTCTTCTAGATGTTTGCTAAGGTTTATAAAGTCATCAATGTAAGTTTGTAAAAAAAAAAAAGTGTAAAGATGTATAGTGACAGTGTAAAGAATTGTCTGTTTGTTTGGTTTTTTTGAGTTACAGGTAAATGGAGCCATCGTAGCAGGATGTGGGAGTGTACTCAGCAGGCAGAATAACCGGACTCCATGGTTTTCTGTCATCTACATGAAGGAGTCTTTCAAAATTAAGTCCCTCCTCCAATAGAGCCCAGGAGGCTTTAGCCTAAGGTGTATAATTTTCGTGGTCATCTTGGATTAGGGTCACCAATGAGGAACATCAGAGGTTGGAATACAACTGTGGGTATATCCAAATAGGTACATACCCCGGAGATATCATCAAGCAGCCTTTGAAAATCATTTAAAGTGTTTAAAACGGTCCATTCTCAATTGAAAAGGTTGGGAAGAAACAAAATCTGTGTGAATAACACATCCTAACATGAAAAAAGAGGCTGAATTTGGATTTTTCTCAGGGCCACTTGAAGCCCATATAAATCAATTGTTGAACCAGAAATTGTAATGCCTCTTGCCAATAGGATCTGTCAGCATGAGAAATCAATATATTATCCATATAATGAACAAGATAAACATCAGAATATATTTTATGAACTTGCGAAAGCACCGCATCCGCAAACTTTTGACATAAGGTTGGGCTGGTTTTCCTTCCTCTGAGAGGGTCTCTGAAAATTTGGAGAAGGAGGGCTAAAAGTGAAATGCTGACAGTCTTTAGGATGAAGAGGTATGATAAAAGAAGAAATCTTGTAAATCTATGACAATCATATTTTTATTTCTAGGGATGGCTGTAGGAGATAGCAAACCAGGCTGTAAAGTTCTCATCAGCTCCATGATCTCATTTAACTTTCTAAGATCTGTAACAGTCGCCATTTGCCTGATTTTCCCTTAATAACAAACATTGGAGCGTTCCAAGGGCTGGTGGAGGGCTCTATATGCCCTTATACGTTGTTTCTCCATCAGACAGGCAGCAGCTTCAATTTTCTCCGCACTCAAGGCCTCTGTTCAACCCAGATAGGAGCGTCAGACTTCCATGTAATGGGGTCATCTGTGAGGAGTTGTGTGTGTGGCCCCTAGGATAAATTTTGATACCCTGGGCCATGTCTGTCATTTATATTTCTGGAATAATGGGCTTAATTCTGCTTTGGGCTTGTTTACCCAAGCCTTTCTCAGGGTTAATAACCCATCTGCAGCATTTGAGCTGATACTAGTCCATAGCAGAGATTAATAATACACCCACTCGTTACGGCACAACTCTCCCCACAGAGTGATAGGATGGAGGGGACGACATATGGACAGAATGTGCCATGATTTTCTCCATCAGACCACCTGAGTATTCCTGAGCTTCTGGCTACATTATAGCTTGACCTAGGCCCACTAGAGATGAAGGGTTAATGAGTCATCTCCCAGGTACTCCACTAATCTTTTCCTGAAATGCAACAAATGTCCATGTCTGTATCTAGCTGGCTAATTATTTTCTTTTCCTGTATTTAAGCATTTAGTTGGTCTGGAGTATTTAATTTCCTGAACCCAGAAAGCCATGTCACTAGCAGCAGTGGTTGCCCTATGTGCTGTCCCACATGAATCTGATTGTTTTGGTAGGGGACTGTAAATGATCTTAATTTCTCCAGTAAAGTCAGGATCAGTCTCTCCTGGGACAACATTAATACCTTGTACAGCAGAGGTGCTATAGCCTGTGATTAGCCCCAGTGTCCCTTCAGGGGAGATCTTTAGACTCCCATATAAAGGCATACAGTTGTGGAGTCAGGTGTCAGTATTGTGAAGGAGGTGGAACATAAATCCATTCCTAAAGCCTATGTATTTCAGACCTCAATAAAAAAAATTTATCCATATTCAAACCTTTATGACATATTTCATAACTTTAGACCTAACTTAGGCATATATCCTCAGTATATCTAGATTATTTACTCAGACTCATGTATCATTTATAACATATCTAGATGTTTGTTATATTTATCTATCCCAATAACCTATATGTCTCATATGCTGTTATTTCCTAACTTTCCTAAACATTCATTATATCTAAGCCTTCATATCCTTATAAAAACTTTACATCTAAAAGCATCTTTGTATTTAATTCATCAGGAGACATAGCTTATTGATTACTGAGAGCAGCCAATGTAGAGTAAATTCCTTTAAACAAAGGAACAGTAAAAGGTTATTTTGAAATCTGTTTGATGAATTATC
The DNA here is from genome assembly GCF_903995425.1 of Onychomys torridus. Classification (NCBI taxonomy): domain Eukaryota; kingdom Metazoa; phylum Chordata; class Mammalia; order Rodentia; family Cricetidae; genus Onychomys; species Onychomys torridus. Next base: position 52,665,076 of record NC_050459.1, read on the forward strand.
ATTTATTTGAAATTAGATAGCAAGGTAAATCATCTTTAGACTTGGTAGATGGAAATATGATCTAAATGATCCCAAAGCACAATTTAGATAAAGCCCTGGCAATAAGAGGCATGGTATAGTTTTGTCTACAGTGGGAAGCTTAAACATTTAGCATACATGGAATGCATATAAACATAGTTTTGTATACATTAGAGAATTTGATCATTTATAAGATTATCAAGCTCAAACTTACATCCTAATTATCTTTAATAGCTTATAATTTAAGTACAACTTATCCTTAACAGTTTATAATTTAAGTTGACCAACTAATCAATAAGTTGTATTCCTTAACCATCTTTAATAGTTTATAATTAAGGTAAACTTATTCTGAACAGTTTATAAGTTAGTTGTCCTTATAAACTTAGGACTTAAATTTTATCCCTATTAGGTTTAGCCTTAAAAATAATAAGTTTATGCCGAAGTTATTTTAATATAGAAACAAGAGCTCTTATTCAGAAATATAGTATATAAGGAGAATGACAATTTAATAAGTACTGTATGGTATATCATGACATAAGATAAGCACAGTAAAGAGGCCAAAATAATTTTTATAGGAGTGAAAAGGGGAAAAGATTTATTTTTAAGCTGTATCAGCCTGTCTGTATCAGGCCAGCCAGTCACTGGGAATGGCAAGGGAAGGGAAAGAGGTGAAGGCGCACACAGTCCGAGGTGAAAGCTGAGATGTAGACAGAGGAGATGTAAGGAGATTAGTTACTGGCAAGCAGTCAGACTCAGGGAGTAAAAAGAAGGCAGATGTTCAGAAGAGAAGGAAGTGTTTCTTTGGGCAGGATTTCTCAGTCCTCAAATGTCTTTGGGGTCCAAGAAACCTGTAGGAATTTACAGATCATCGGAAGAGCATCCCCCTCTCATAGAGCTGGTTCTGAGTGAATTAACTAAAAGTTCCTGGACTTGGCCAAGATTTTTCCAAGAACTTCATTGTAACAGTCAACCCCGAAAGAGAAAGTGAGAAAAAGACACTTTTAAATTCAGCAATAGGGAAAGAGCTAAAGAAATCATTTATGAATGTTGGAAATTGCCATTAGTTTTTTACATTGGCTTGGCAATGAGGCTTGTTTTATTATTTAAATGGGGGCTGCTGGAGCAAGCTCCAAGTTGCAAGGCAGTTTAAAGTCTTAAAGTGAAAGCTCACTCTTTAGTTTCCAGTGAGTCTTAGCAAAAAAAAAAAAAAAAAAAAAAAGAAAAAAAGCTGTTTGTAGCAGGAACTGCCACCTTGGAAACTCGGGGTAACATAGCAAACTTCATTGGCTCTGGCTCTAGTTGACCTTCTCAGGAGGTCTCGTAATGTGATAATATCATGTTATCTCTTTGTAAGACCCCAAATGAAATAATAGCACTTTTCTCCCTAGAAGGGAGGGGTTAGAATCTCTGCCGCCTATCATAGCCTGCCAATGAATCCATCCCACAAGGTCAGTGTCTCTCAGGGGTCCCCTTAATCTTTCTTAATCTTTCTTTAGGTTTTTCAGGGGGCCTTTTGGGATAAAGACAGTCTATTGCTTCCTCATCTAAGTCTGTAAACTGACCGGAGCTGACTGAAATGCCTCTCATCTCTAGCCTGTGTTCCATAACTTCTATCAAAAGCTGTTTCTCTTTAGACTCATTCTGACCCATGGTGCGAGAAATATTCTTAGGGGAGAGGGGGGGAGGGTTATTCATATTCAAGCTACTCACTGAGGTACAGGATCCTTGGGGTCTGCAACACCCTTCGGTGAGGTCCACTTGTAACTGAAGACTTGAAGTCACCTTTTCATCCTCCCAGGAAGCTAGATCTCTGTCTGGACAGCCTCCGGCAGTGACAGCTCTCTCCCTGAAAGTACTTGGATGATTTCTCTTCTTATTCTAAGGGTACTGTTCAAAGGCGCCAGGTAACAAATACTATGTACAGCCCCTCTATAGTCTTTTCCTAGAGTTCCAGAAGAGATGCTATCAGTGACAAATTAATCAATCTGAGGGATTCTCAAATCTATGTACACAGAACTCTTTAGTCCATTCACTTTATTCTTCTCAGTCAGTTCTCTCTTTACACAGCTTCTTCTCTGCTCTCATACTTAGCTCCTATTTCTCCTGATTCTCTCTACATTTTTCTGCACTTAATTCTCCCTCTTTAGTTCTTCCCATCTTAATTCTACCCCATCTAGTTCTTCTTCCCCATGTAGATCTTCCCATCTTAGTTCTTTCCCATGTCATTCTTCCTGTTGTAATTCTTCCAATCCAGTTCTCTCAGGTTGCTGAGGTTCACAGTTATATACCCATGCAATCAGCAATGCCCTGGCCAAAGCAAGGTCACACCGCTTGAATTCTTTTAGGGTCAAACAGAGAGGTGATAAGATCCACACCAAGAGCAGTAATTGTCAGCTATCATTTACAACCCACAAGGGAAGTGACTAATAGGGCATAGAATCAACTGAGGGCTAAATTCGGTTGAAGGATCTAAAAAAGGGAATTTATGCGCTCGAACTATATTCTTGGGAGTGGTTGGTTAAAATGTTAAGAGCCTATAATTTTCTAAGTCACAGGTGAAAATAAAACTGCCTTATTTTCCTTTGGAACCATGTCTGTCTCAGCCCAATCTCGGCTGTGCCATTTTTTGGCAGGGCAGGGGTAGCTAGGCAGCCTGTGTCACAGCTTGATGTACCTGGTATGTAAAAGCCCTTTTGTTCTGAGTTAATTGTTAAAAGGGAAGTCTAGAGACACCACTAGGGCTTTGGGAGAAAGGAGGGTTTAAGTTTAATTTGCACAAGAAATAATAAGGCTTTGCACCTAACTTCCACTTGGCAGTTGTCTCAGTATGGACATTTACCTTATTTCAGGAGGCTAGCAGGTGGTCTGGATGCTTATCTATCTGCATTTTGTCCTTGGATGTTTGAGAGGTATCTCAGATAAAATGCTTTTGTCCTTAGATGGCTGTGGCCCTGGATACTTGCTAAAGGAGATAATTACAGAAGGCAGATATCTGATTCTAATGATAAAAAGGGGAAACAAAAACCTGGAAAAAGGAAGTCTTGCTGGTGTGGCTGTTGTCAACACAGTTGGAGGAAGTTATAGGGAAAAACTGTGCCCAATAAATGTTCAATCACACTGTTAGAAGTTCTTAGAATCAATTGGGAAAGCTATAATAGCACACATGAAATTCATAGCAGGAAACAGCTAATATTCAAAAGCCAGTATCACCAAGACTCAAGTCTTGGCTTTATCCTCTGGAAAGGCCCTTGCCTTCTTCCAGGTAGAGCTTTGTCATAGCCAGCCACATTCCTACTTCATATTTCTGCACCCGATAGCAGTTCTTGTTTCTATTTTGTTGATTTGAGCCCTCAGTCCTCAGGATTTTTTGTTTTTTTGTTTGTTTGTTTGGGTTTTTTTGTTTTTTGTTTTTTTGTCATCTTGGGTGCGCTTTACTTCTTTTTGTTCTAGAGTTTTCAGGTATGCTGCTAAGTCGCTAGAATGAGATCTCTCCAGTTTTGCTGTGTAGATACTTAATGCTATGAACTTTCCTTCTTAGCACGACTTTCATTGTCCCATAAGTTTGAGTATGCTGTGTATTCATTTTATTAAATTCTAGAAAGTCTTTTATTTCTGTCTTGATCCATTTTTCATTCATTGAAGAGTTGTTCAGTTTCCATGAGTTTATATGATTTCTGTTGTTTCTGCTACTGAAATCCAGGTTTTCCCTGGTGGTCTGGTAGGATGCAGGGAATCATTTCAATTTTTTGTATCTGTTCAGACTTGCTTTGTATCCTAGAATGTGGTCAGTTTTGGTGAATGTTCCATGAGATGCTGAGAAGAAGATATATTCCTTTGTGTTTTGGTAAAATGTACTGTAAATATCTGTTAAATTCATTTGGCTTATAACATCTGTTAGATACTTGAGTGCCTTTGTATTTGGGGCATAGATGTTAAGAACTGAAATGTCATTTGGTTGAATTTTTTCTTGGATAAGTATGTAGTGTCCTTCCCTATCTCTTTTGACTAGTTTTGGTTTGAAGTCTACTTTGTTAGATATAAAATGGCGATGCCAGCTTGCTTCTTAGTATATCTTTTTCCTATCCTTTGCTGTGACGTAATGTCTATCCTTGATGTTGAGGTGTATTTCTTGGATACAGCAGAAAGACGTATCCTGTTTTCATATCCATTCTGTTAGTCTGTGTCTTTTTATTGGGCAGTTGAGAACACTGATATTGAGAGATATCAAAGACCAATTATTGTTGATTCCTGTAATTTTTTTCTTGATGCTTTTATTGTTGGAGGTGGTGTGTGTGTGTATGTGTGTTCCTGTGTTCACATCCATTTTTTAGTCTGTATCTTTTTATTGGGCAATTGAGACCACTGATATTAAGAGATATCAAAGACCAATTATTATTTATTCCTGTCTTTTTTTCTTGATGCTTTTATTGTTGGTAGTGGTGGTGAAGGTGGTGGTATGTGTGTGTGCATGTGCGTGTGCGTGTGCGTGTGTGTGCATGTGCGTGTGCGTGTGCGTGTGCGTGTGCGTGTGCGTGTGCGTGTGTGTGTGTGTGTGTGTGTGTGTGTGTGTGTGTTTGGGTCTTTGGGTTTTGCTGGTATGAGATTATTTCCTATGTTTTCATGGGTGGTGTAGTTAACCTCCTTAGGCTGGAGTTTTCCTTCTAGAACCTTCTGTAAGGGCTGAATTTGTAGATAGGTACTGTTTAAATTTAACTTTATCATGGAATCTTTTCCCTTCTATGGTGATTGAACGTTTTGCTGGGCATAGTAGTCTGGGCTGGCATCTGTGGTCTCTTAGAGTCTGCTGCACATCTGTCCAGGCCTTTCTGACTTTTATTCTCCATTGAGACGTCAGGTGTAATTCTAATAGCTCTACTTTTATACATTTCTTGGTCTTTTTCCCTTGCAGCTTTTTATTATTATTATTATTATTCTGTATGTTTAGTGTTTTGGTTATTATGTGGCAAGGGGTCTTTCTATACTGGTCAAATCAATTTGGTGTTTTGTATGCTGCTTGAACCTTTATATCCTTCATTAGATTAGGACATTTTTCTTCTATGATTTTGTGAAAAATATTTTGGGTCCTTTGAGCTGCCTTTCTTCTTACTATATTCTAGTTATTCTTAGTTTGATCTTTTTACTTCCTTCCTTCCTTCCTTCCTTCCTTCCTTTCTTCCTTCCTTCCTTCCTTCCTTTCTTCCTTTCTTTCTTCCTTCCTTCCTTCCTTCCTTTCTTCCTTCCTTCCTTCCTTCCTTCCTTTCTTCCTTTCTTTCTTTCTTTCTTCCTTCCTTCCTTCCTTCCTTCCTTCCTTCCTTCCTTCCTTCCTTCCTTCCTTCCTTCCTTCCTTTCTTCCTTTCTTCCTTCCTTCCTTCCTTCCTTCCTTCCTTCCTTTCTTCCTTTCTTTCTTCCTTTCTTCCTTCCTTCCTTCCTTCCTTTCTTCCTTCCTTTCTTCCTTCCTTCCTTCCTTCCTTCCTTTCTTCCTTCCTTTTGGTAGGTGTTTTTTTCTAGACAGGGTGTTTTTATATAGTTCTAACTGTCCTGGAACTAGCTCTGTGGACCAGGCTGACCTTGAACTCACAGAGATCCTTCCAGGTGTTAGGATTAAAAGATTGTGCCTCCACTACCTAGTCAAGTTTAATCTTTTCATGGTGTTTCAGATTTTCTGGATGCTTTGTGTTGGGGTTTTTTTGTTTGTTTGTTTTTTAGATTTAACATTTTTTGACCAACATGTACATTATTTCTATCATATCTTCAATGTCTGAGATCCTCTCTTCCATCTCTTGCATTCTGTTAGTGAAGCCTGCCTCTGTAGTTCACGCTCTAATTCTTAAACTTTTCATTTCCAGAATTCCCTTGGTTTGTGTTGGGGTTTTGTGGTTATTCTTGTTAATTTTTTTGTTTTGTTTTTGTTTTTATTGCTCCTGTTTTCATTTTCAGGTCTTGAACAGTTTCATTCATTTCCTTCTACTGTTTGTTTGTTTCTTCTTGAATTGCTTTAGAAGATTCATTCATTCCCTCCAAGTGTTTGTGCTTTCCTGGATTTCTGTAAGGGATTTATTCATTTCCTCCTTAGGGAACTCTATCATGTTCACATAATTGGTTTTAAGGCCTTTTTCTTTTGCTTCAGCTATGAGGAAATCTTCATGGCTTGCTGTTGTAGGATAGCTGGGCTCTAGTGCAGACATGTTGCCCTGGCTATTATTGGTTGTGTTCTTATGCTAGCACCTTGGCATCTGGGTTTGGGGTGATTATAGGTCTAGGTGCTGACTTCTGGGTTTATCTTTGTCGGGTAGGTATTTTGTTCTTTAGTTTCTGTTTCCTCTCTGGATTTTGGGAGAGTGTGATGGCTGTGTATTACCTATTTTACTGGCCCGCTCAGCTGGTATGTTCACAGAGAATGGCTGCTGGTGCTGGAGGCTGGGAGGCAGTGATGAGTGGGGGAAGGAAGTCAGGAAGGGATGGTCTGTGGGGTCCACAGAAGATGTGGGCTGAGGGGAGGGAGGTTGCAGCTGGTGTTCTGTTGCAGGACTAGGGAAGAGACTGAGGAATTGAGTCTGGGGGAACAGAGAGAGCTGAGAAGGTCTGTGGGCAGCGTACCTGGTTTTCTGGGCTATTAATGTGCACATGAATTGGATAAGCTTATAGTAACCTTCCTGTATAACAACAATTCTACTATGTAATGAATGTCCTGGGGAAAACAGGGCTTCAGGCTTTGGCATAAGTAGGATGTAGATTCAAGGTTGGCTTGTGGATTAAAGGACTGGCTTTGTGTGAATTTCTGGCTGATTGAATTTATGTGAATCTCTTAATGTCTCATTCTATTGCCTCATCTTTCAAGTGAGGATATTGAAACTGCTGAGAGGCATTTGAAGAGTTTCTAAATTGAATGTACAATGAGTTTGATATTAAGTCACTATGTTTTCCCTGCCTACTCTGTCTATGATTATTATGACCATAAATTTTAAAATGCATCATATGCCTTAGAATTCCAGAACTTCTGTCCTGGCTGAAACAGTTTCAAATAAAATTGCATAATCCCCCGACGGTCCACTACCCACCCGATCAAGGACAGATGGATCTCTGCATCACATCCGGCTGCCAGGATGGTCTCTGTAAGGTAAGAATGGAAGAGAAGGAAGGTTTTGTATAAAACAAAGCACACTCCTAAATGTGGTCATCTCCCACATGCTATAAGGGGATCATGTTTTGTGGGCCATAGGAGGCCTTTTTCTCTTCATCTAGGATAATAAACAGGAAATTCAAAGTCAAAATACAGGATGGAGGAAGACCGATGGTACATAAAAGTCAGGTACTAGTGCTTTGGGTTGATCAGTTGATATTAGAAATCAAAATAATCTGTTCTTTTTGTGTTTAGAAAAAAAAAAAAATCAGCTACTGTGTAGATTTTTGCCAGAGGAGAAACATTTGTGGTTCTATGGACTGACACTTAGGAATTCTCTCAAAGAAATGACTTTCATTGGCAAGCATATTGTGACCTTTCCTTGTGGAAAGAGACAGAAAAATGTTTCTTCATTATCTGTTACAATTCCAGTCATATCAAAACAGGAAGTTAGTATAAGTGGCTTTATTATGGAGACCATAGCAATAATATTTGTCCCATGGTAGCAGGTTTGTCCTTGTATTTGAATCCTTTTTTTTTTTTTTTTTTAACTTCATTTCTACCGGGATAGGTTAAGAATAGATTTTTTTTTTTTATTTCTCTTAAAGCTGTTTTATTTTTTAATGTATTCTGGGACTTTTATAAATGAATACAATGATTACGATCATTCCCACCCCATATTTCCTCCCTCCAAGTCTCTTGAACCCACAAACATGTCTTCCTCCCAAAATCACAGACTCTTCCTTTTTTTAATAACTGGCTAAGTCCAGTTAACACTTTCTATATTTGTGTGGGTGTGGCACCACCCACTGGAGTGTGGGCCACCTACCAGCGGACACACATGCCAGAAGGATGATCCTCTGTCCCAGGCAGCTGCCAACTGCCACTAGCTCCTCTGTTAGGGGTGAGCCCATGAGACTTCCTCCCCATTCTAATCTCCATTCTCTAATCAGTGCCAGAGGTGAGGAACAGGCCCCCTTTCAGCTGGGACATGCGGTGTCTGGAGGCCCCCTAGCCATGGGAAATGTACATGATAAGCTGTTCCTTTCATTTTTTCATCAAGGCTCATGTCAGTCATTCAGCTGGTTTGCTTGGTGACAGGATGTCTCGTGAAGGCCTGGTCCATTAGCAATGTTTGGGAGGAGTATGTTTTCTATAAGATGTCCAAAGCTGAGAAAGAAAAAGATGAATGAAGCACCAGGCCACATTGGAGAACAAAAGTTAAATCATCTGGCTCAGTTGAAAATTGCCCTATTTTTATTGCAACATATAGACTATTAAACTGACAGGAAGAAAGACTTGAGGCAGGGACTGTGTAATACAGCGTAAGGTAGGGAGAGATCATTCTGTGGCTTGTGTACAATTGAGTCATGATAGACCCACACATTTGGAATGGAAACACTTTTGCCTGCAGCAAAGGACCTCAGGAGTCTTCGCACAGCCCACAACCCCCAGCTTTGTCACACTTAACTGCTAAATACTGTTGAACAGCACTGGTCACTGCATCCTTTTTTGACATGCCACCTCTCTCAGCCTGTGGCTCTCCTCCATCAGACTTGTGTGGCCTCCTTGGCTTAGCTGTGATTTCCTGGAGTCACGGCTCAGTCCTTGAGTATATCTGCATGCAGCAGCTGAGTGCCTTTGCTCATACCCAGGTGATGAAGCATGCCCACCATTTCCATGCTCTTTCCGGGTGCATTTGTCCATTTGTCTACCCACCACTACAACAGGATGTTTAAGGAAAAGAAAAAAAAAAAAAAAAACTAAACTAAACCACTCCTCTCAATCAGATGCAGGCTACTTTTGGGTGATTGACACTAAAAATCGTCATCTCTTCCTCCTTAGTCCCTTATAGTCTATAAGCATCCCCATTGCTTTTATTTCCTCAATACCTCTCAGGCCTTCCCTACATTGCTACCTCTCTAGCTCAGACTACCTGTGTCTACCCTTGGGACCGTATCAATAAATTCCCAAACAGTCCTCTAGACTTCCACCTGTTTCTCCCTCTTCTCTTGCTATTTTATACTGTAGTCAGAAGAATCTTCCCAAACTACATGTCTGATAATGTGACTCCCCTTTCCCTTCTAAAGTCCTTAATCACCTCCTGGGGCATGAATGATTACATGGGGGTAGTCTCTTCGTGCCCACACCCACCTACTCTCTCTCTTCACCCTCTTCACACTTCACCTCAAGTCCCAGAAGTCTCCCAGCTTATGGTTTACCAAAAGGTACCAATTGCCCTTTATCCCCACATGCACCAGGACATCACCTCCTCAATGAAGTCTTACCTAAGTTCTCTGAGTGCCACGTCCTGCAATGAGATGCCCCCACCAATTGGCCTCTCGATTGGGATAATTATCTGATTAGTCTCTGGCTCTCCCAGAGGGACCAGCGACCTCATGAGAGTAGGAACCTGCTCCTTTTGCCCAGGATTTTATCTCCAGTACTCTTCCCTGGCCTGATCCATAGTCGATATCCAACACATTTTCCAAAAAGCAATAAAAGAGACAGATGGGTTTTAGGAGCCAAACCAGTTATGTTCTTTTTCATGTTACCCTGCAGAAGGGGTCAACAAACTGCTGGGTAGCAAACTCCAGACCATTAGCTAAGTTGGTAAATAAAGTTTTATTGGCACTCCGATGCTCTCAGTTGTTACACTTTGCCTGTGACTGCTCTCTCACTATAGAGCAGCTGCATCAGAAACACTGTGGCTCACACAGCAGTTATTGCCTAGCCCTTACAGGAAATTTCCAACACCCCCGCTAGATCCTGTGAGCACAAACGATGTCCTCAGAATGGGAGCTATTCTTTCCTCGCTAACCTATGCTTCTTTTGTCAGGTGTTTGAAATGCTCATCAATCCTGGAGACACTATCCTCGTAAACGAACCTTTGTTTACAGGCACCCTTTATGCCGTAAGTACATATTTTTACAAAAGAGCAAGTTTCTTCCACCCCTTTAGAATATCTGTTGCCACATAGACCTTTTTGTTTGTTTGTTTTTTTGTTTTGTTTTGTTTCTCGCTCCGTAAACCAGGCTGGCCTCGAACTCACAGAGATCCGCCTGCCTCTGCCTCCTGAGTGCTGGGATTAAAGGTGTGTGCCACCACTGCCCGGCCACACAAAGACCTTTTTTAAGAGAAGGGTTCTTCCTTTGCAACAAAGCTTAATAGTGTCATGTGTTTCAAACTTGTGTGGTTTATGACCATCTGAGCAGCCATTTGATCCCCAACCTGTCTCTCACAGTAAAGTCACTTTGATTACAGTTTAACATGATGCTTGATTGTGTGACAGTTTAATTCTGAGTGTGTGATATGTTGTTAATCATATTAGCATCAAAACACTAGGGTCAAAGCTGCTGTTCTATAAAAGAAAATTGAGTTTTTTTGAAAAGGCAGTTTAGGGGACTGAGGAGGCATTTTAGGGATTAAAATGTTGGCTCCTGCAAGGAGAGAACAAAATTCAGATGCCCAGAATTCAAATAAATTCTGGTGGAAGTGAGACCTATCTGTAATTCCAGACTCAGAGGGTAGAGCCTAGGAACCCCCAGAGCCGGCTGGCTATCTAACTAGCTATGTGTCAGGATTCTGGATTGGATGGAGAGTCCCTGACTTAACGAACAAGGTGGAAGATCAATAGAGGATGATTTCCCAACATCAACCTTGTGTCTGTGCATGCACCACACACACACACACACACACACACACACACACACACACACACACACGGAAGTAGACCAAGAAAAAAGGCATTCTGTATTAAATTGCTTTTAGAAAGTCTTTGGTTTCATTTAAGTTTTCTGGAATCCTGTGAATATTTTTAGTTATTTACTCTCAACAGCAATGAACTACTACCACCATATGGTCATAAGTTTAAGGAGTCAGGGGAGAGTGTGTTCCAATTCCTTGGCACCAAGCAGAAATGATTGGTTTGTGTTACAGGAAAAAAAGTTCTCTCTACAGCACCATGATATGTTTTGAAACATCCAGGATAGGAGTTATGGGGAAGGCAAAGGGGGGTTAGGGGTAGGTAAAAGTTTTAGTTTAAAAAGAAGGTTTAAGTAAATGGAATTATTTTGACTAAATATATTGAATTTGACCTGGGTGTTTTAAATCATATGGTTAAGTTAACTTAATCTGTGGTTGAGTTTCAGACAGAAGTGTCTGAGGTTATGTGTGAGTGAGTGTGCTGTGAGGCCGGCTGTGCTTTGTGGGGCTTAATGACTTCAAACACTGTATTGTGCATAGGGGAGATGTTACCTTCCTATTTGTATGCGTATGATATACCTTGGTGCTTGAAATTATATATTCTGTAAAGTGCGCTTACGTTTCCAAACCAGATTCGATTTTGTGCTGTTTTTCCTTGAATTCACACCAATAGGAGGATATAAACAAACAAAAAAACCCAGTATCTGTCCACTACAAATTATAATTATCATCTTCATCTGTGACCCAGAGGCTCCTAAAAAGTGTATGGGACACAGTGAGCACGCCCCATTTCTTCTTTAAAACGGAAAGGAGTATGTCCCGAAATCACACTGTATAGAAACCATGTCCAATTTCTAATGTTTCATATCAAATGTGACTTAATTTACAACAACATGCTTTTTCATGGCCAAGTGCCTAAGTACAGCCATGTTACATGTCAGTTTACTGTACCTGTGAACAAAGTTCCTACTCTAGTGTTAAGGCCGTGAGGCTGCAACACGCAGGAAGAGGGGAGGATCTGCCTCGCCGCACTGTTAGGTTGGTTTGGGGCATCCATTTTAGGATGGCCACGTCTACAAACTGGAGCACCAACAGGAAGTGCAACAGGAACTAATGGGGAGTTTAAAACTGTCCAGTGATATAAGGAATAGTTCTGGGCACTGTGGCAGTTTTCCACCTCAAAGAAGCACAGGAATTATCCTCATCATATGCAATAATTAAGTCTAGTTGTCCACAATTGTTAGGGTGGTAGAACTGAAAATTGAAAATAGATGCTTTTCTCATCCAACGTATCCTGATTATAGTTTCCCCTCCCTCTCCTCTTGCCAGTTTCTCCCCATCTCCCCTCCCCTACAGATCCACTCTCTTCCTGTCTCTCATTAGAAAAGAATTCTAAGAGATAACCAAACATGACAAAAATAATGCAAAATAAGATGAAGCAAAAACTTTCATGTCAAAGTTGGACACAGGAACTCAACAGAAAAGGGTCCCAAGAGCAGGCACAAGAGTCAGGAACCACATAAGAAAACTAAGCTAATAGCTATAATACACACTCAGAAGAACTGGTGCAGTCCCATGTGGGTCCTGTGCTTGCTGCTTCAGTCTCTGGCCTCATATGTGCTGTGGTGATATATTGTGTACCCCAATATGTTGTGCTTGAAATTATAATAAACTAATAAATCCCCTAATAAACTTATCTGGGGATTAGAGGACAGAGCCAGCCACTAGATTAGACATAGAGGCAAAAGAGTGGTGACACATGCCTTTAATCCTAGCACTAGTTAACCATAGAGGTCTGGAGGTCTGTACAGATAGACAGGAAGTGATAGAGCTGGGTGGGAAGAGGAAGTGATGTAGCTGAGTGGAGAGAGGAAATAAGATGGCAGGGCACAGAAAGGTATGTAAGGCGTGAGTATACAGGAAGTAGCTTTCTTGGGCTGAGGATTTCCTAGAGGTAAGAACTTGTGCCTGTCTTGTGCTATTCCTCTGATCTTTCAGTTTTTACCCCAATGTCTGGCTCCGGGGTTTGTTTGTTTGTTTGTTTGTTTTCTTTTTTTCTTTTGTGGACTTCTTTATTAATAAGACCATTTAGCAATTTGTGTTGCAATGTGCCTTGGTTAGTTGATTCGGAGTGTCTTGTTCTCTTGGTGTCCCCCACTCCCTCTGACTCTTACTATCTTTCCACCTCCTCTTCCACAGTCTTCCCTGAGGGAAAGGGATTTGGTGGAAACCTCCAATTTAAACTCTATCTCCACATAATGTCTGGCTGTGGGTCTCTGCATCTGTGAAGGAAATTCCACTTGTAATAAGAACTTCCTAACCATCAATCTTACCAATCTGCCTAGAGAGATGTAATGGCTAGTGTTGGTTGTCGGCCTGATTAACCTGAGAATTCTCTCTCTCTCCCTCTCTCTCTCTCTCTCTCTCTCTCTCTCTCTCTCTCTCTCTCTCCCTCTCTGTGTGTGTGTGTGTGTGTGTGTATCTCTTCCCTCCCTCCCCCTACTCCTTACCTCTACTCCTTCCCCTCACCCTCTCTCTCTTTTCCTGACCACTATGATGTGAGCTATATGCTCTCCCTGTCACCAGGACTGAAATCTTGGAAACCATAAGCCTATATAAATCTGTCCTTCCTTAAATAGTTTTGTCTGGGAACTTTGTCACAGCATTGCAGAATGCATATGATGTTGCCCATAATTACCCATAGGTACTGATGAACATGTTCTATCTCTTGTAAGATAATTCCGTCAGAGGAGGCATGTCTCGTGTGCTGGCAGCTGTCAAGCTTTATTTCTCTCATACTGCACACCCAGCCCAAGGCTACCGCAGCTTGCTTTCTGGTGTCTTCTTTCCAAGCCCCAACCTCACAGAAGTATCCTTGGTTTGGCACATTGCCAGTCTTGGAGCCAATGGAAAAACACATAGACAACCGAGAGCTGGTGTTTTAAAGTTTCTGCTTAGGGAAGAAGAGCACATTAATTGCTGCTCGCCTTTTGTGGACCAGAATAAGACTCACATGACCAAGCTTAATACAGATGAGACTAAGAAGCGTAAGCCTTCCCACGGGAATAGACAGGAGCTGTTGCTGACTTCAGAGGAATAGTAGGATTGCAATATACAGCTCAACCCTCCAGAGCTTGGAGCTGAGTACAGTTTACATATTCAAGGGCATGACCAGTACCGACCGTTCTTGACACTTTCTTAAAAAAGAAAATTGTGCTTGCATTTAGCAATCATGCTGTATTCTTGGGCTTTCTTTTGTCCTCCACAGATGAAACCTTTGGGTGGCAACATTATTAATGTCCCCAGTGATGAGCATGGGATTATTCCAGAGGCTCTCAAAAGAATACTTTCACAGTGGAAACCAGAAGATTCCAAGGATCCCATGAAAAAGACTCCAAAATTTCTGTATACGGTCCCAAATGGCAACAACCCTACAGGCTACTCGTTGACAGGTGACCGCAAGAAGGAAATCTATGAGGTATTTACAAGAGGGTGACAAGGATGTGTTCTGGCTTCTTGTTTATCTTTGGGGAGAGTCTTCAATTCAAGTTGCTTTTCTTATAATCCCCTTGTTTTCAGGGAAGATACCTTTTAATAAAAGGGACTCCTTCATCTATGCCAAGATTCCTACTAAAGTGATACACAATAATTGCCATATCTTTTGTTCCTGAATTTACTTTCACTTAATTGGCTTTTTTTTCCCCCAGAGCTGAGGACCAAACCCAGGGCCTTGTGCTTGCTAGGCAAGCACTCTACCACTGAGCTAAATCCCCAACCTAATTGGCATTTTAATACATGAAAAAAAAATGCCATTCTTGACAACCTGTTACGGGAACACATTTGGTTTCCATTACTGGATGTTGGTGTTGGCCCTGTATTTTAGACTTGCTGGATCTATTTGCTACTCATTGTCATTCCGGGCTACAAAGAATTTTTTGAAAAATGACAGGGGACTCTTGATTCTAAGATCGCTGTAGGTACCTATGCTGCCTTGTATTTTTGCCATTTTTTAATATCAAGCATATACAGAGCTATACAAAATTCTGAAAAAAATAAGATAAAAAGCCTCTGTAAAGTCTTGCTGCTCTACCTGAGTTCATTACCTTTCTCTATAAATTGCTTTAAAAATAAATGTTAAGTCCCATTTAACTACATTTAACAGAACCTAATCATGTGCAGTGGAATCCCAGTCAGTTTTCAACTAGTGCCTTTCACCTGGAAAAAAAACAAAGGTTCAAGATATTGCTTTGATATTTATATTCTATTTTTTCTCCCCTGGGATCTTTCCTGAGCTGTACTGTCTACATATTCCTCTATGATAGCATTACCCAGTTCCATGATTATGAATTTCATTTTGCATAAGGTGATTTCCCTCTCGCTCAGCTCCATCTCTTCCCTGAACTCCAACTTATGTATCATTGTGATATCTCTGTTGATGACCAATGGCATTTCAAGCATAACCTGGCCCAAACAGAACTCCTAGCTTTTCCTGAACCCCAACCCTAAACCTCTCATGTACAACCAGCCCCTTCACACTCTCAAGCCTCATTAATAATGTCCATAAACAATTACCTTCTTTTCTCTTTTTCTCTCTCTTCTCCCTTGTTGCATTCAATTCGTCCTGTGGACTCCACTACCAAGGTCCTCTAAGTTGATCCCTTTTCTCCATCACTATTCCTACCCCCACTTCCTAAGCCACTGTCTGTGCACACTGTATAACAGTAGGACCTCATCACTCACCCTGCTGCATTTGATTCATAGTGTCTAACTGGTCACTGTTTGAATGGCAACCAGTCCTAGCCCCTGCTGTATGGTAAATGAAAAGCTGGCCGTGGCTTTCAAAATTCCGAAAGTTAAATAATTTTGTTACGAGTTAGTAAAGCTGTGTGATAGCATTACTCGATTCTCAATCTCTCTTTCTGTCTCTCCCTCCCCCTTTCTCTGCATCTCAGCTGCACCCTATATACCAAAGCCATGTTGTCCTCTTCGGTCTTTTTAATCACCCCAAGTTTTTGTTCACTCCATCCTTCAGTGTAGAATCATCTTCCTTAAATTTGCATAACTAATTTATTCTGATCATCTTGAGTTCTAGTGTTACCTTGCCAGGAAGAGGGCTCCCCAGAGGTTTGACCAGAGTAATTTTCTGTCTTAGTTGGGGTTACTCTTTGCTGTGATGAAACACTATGACCAAAGCAATTTGTAGAGGAAAGGGTTTATTTGGCTAATGCTTCTATATCACAGTTCTTCATCAAAAGGAAGTCAGGACAGGAACTCAAGCAGAGCAGGAACCTGAAAGCAGGAGCTGATACAGAGGCCTTGGAGGGATGCTGCTTACTGACTTGATCCGCATGGCTTACTCAGCCTGCTTTCTTATAGAACCCAGGACCACCAGCCCAGGGAAGGAACCACCCAAAATGGACTGGGCCCTCCCCCATCAATAACTAATAAAGAAAATACCTTACACCTCGCGGAGGCATTTTCTCAATTGAGAGTCCCTCCTTTCAGATAATTCTAGCTTGTGTCAAGTCGACTTAAGACTAGTCAGCACACTATCCTATCACTCTCCAACAGATGTGACCTCTATTTAATTCTCACCCAACTGGCTTATGCACATTCTGTCTTTATGAGAAAAAGAGCCTTTAGCAACTCATTCATCTCTAACATCAAAGTCTAGGATATCAGGAACTCAACCGTTCATGAGTGGGTGAATGAGACTAAAGAACTGTGATTCCAATCATTTTCATTTCAGACAGCTCTTAAGAAATAAATATACTGTTTGAACCTTTTAGCTTGCAAGGAAATATGATTTCCTCATCATAGAAGACGATCCTTACTATTTTCTCCAGTTCAACAAGGTATGTGATCCCGTGGGCTTATGTCACTATTGAAAGATCATTTGTGGTAAGTTATTAGCTGCATTGAAAGGGAACCGGACTTGAGTCAAATGTACTTCTTGTTCTCACAATGAACTTGAATACATACTTAGTGCATTCTGTATAGTTTTTCAGTCTCACAGTCTTGCCAGTTTTCTTTTGTGTATTAATGTTCCTTCTAGAAGTCAGTTCCCTTTAGAAGAGTAGCTAGTTCTCTGAAACATGTATTTAGATGAGCAGAGCCTATCAGGCTGGCGGTGCTGAACTCCAAATCCTGTTTCACATTACCTCAGACATCAAATGAGGGCCATGACATTGGTTTTGTTGGGTCCAAGGTCTCAAATAATGGAGAATCGACCATCAAAGTTTATTAAACCAGAAGCAAACTTTACTCCAGAAAAAAATTAAAAATTAAAAAAAAAATAAACAAAACACCATGGGACACAAAAGCTTATCCACTAGCTGAGACCACAGCAAATATTGGAATTCTGAGGCTGTGTTAAAAGTCACATAGAAACAACTATTGAAAGTTAACTTGGGTCCAGGCAGTTGTTGGCTATAAGGGGCAAGGGGGTTAAAAGTTAACCCCTGGCTGTTGACAGAGGAGCTGGCTGTAAAGCAGAGAGCCGTTGTTAGCAGTTAACCTTTAGAGCTGATGACTGTCAGTTTTTACCTCTTAAGCTGGTCATTTTATAGTTCTGTGTTCCTGGACCCTTCAGTTTCTTATATTTCACCTTCAGTCTGGCAACAATACCTGACATGAATGCTAGCTAAGGGGGAGGAGAGAGTATCCAAGCTGAAGGGGAGACAGGACTGTGCTCAACGCTCTCCGTAGATACAGAAGGAAACTCGGAAGCCACGTAACTGCACCCTCATCACATGCTCCGAGCCTTACCTGAAGCATCAAGGATTTCTTAAGCCATCCTCACTGTAAGCGTATGCTACACTTCATGAAAACCGTCTTCTAGTGGGCAGTCGCAGTGGTACAGGCAGGCCTAACCAGTACATGCCCTCGTGACCACAGACAACCATCCTACAGTTGGATTCAGCTCCTCTCTTTACATTGTCTGTTCTTGGCTGCATAGTTTTGCAGAGCATGATTTGCCCTGCCCTCCCTCCCTGAGTGTGACTATGAACCCCTTTCTCACTGGGCCCTACTTTCAAAGAAAATCTTAGTGTCTGTAGGGAAAAGTTGGCTCAGGAACCCCAAGACCACTGCCACAGCTCAAAGGAGATTCATGTGCCCCAGAGGGACAGAGGGCAGGGAATAAGAGGCAAAGACAGGAGATAGAGAGTGGGGGAGAAGCGGAAGAGAACCAGAGAGATGAGGAAGGAATGTTTGTCCTGGCGCATGGGCAGGATACAAGGTCTGCTTCTGGATAGAGAGGAGACAAATGACAGGCTATAAAGGTAAAGTGGGAGACCCAGTGTTATGATGAGGTATTCAACTTTATTTGGCATGTTAATTAGGTGAGCCAAAGGGGGCTTTGGATTTCTAGACTTCAGTACTTGGATAGCCGCACCTTGACAGTCCCCCTCAGTAGGAGAGATTGGCCAAATAAGGGAATAGATCTAGGGGCCTTGCTTTAGGAACGTAATCTAATGGCTTTTAGCAAGGCAAGAGGAATCAGAGAGAAGGACGAGGCCTGCCCAAGCCAT
Source organism: Onychomys torridus (assembly GCF_903995425.1). Lineage (NCBI taxonomy): Eukaryota > Metazoa > Chordata > Mammalia > Rodentia > Cricetidae > Onychomys > Onychomys torridus. The sequence continues at coordinate 52,683,451 of NC_050459.1, forward strand.
GTTTGCCACGCTCAGGATGGCTGGAGTCCCTTCTGTGTTACCATGCAGCATTAACTAAATTTCTCACCTGCCTTCACATCAGTTTTTATCTTTCTAATCAGTTCCAAGGATCACCATTGTATCTGAACACCACCAAACAGGTCATCTTGTCTCAACTCATTTCTCTTGGGTCCTTCATCTAAATCTAATAACCCCAGATTTCAGTCCCAAGGGGGGAAAGAGGGCCTGTTGGAAGTTTCTCCAGATTCATAGTAATGATATCCTGAGCCAGTAAGGGAAGCTTTGCGAGTGTATTCAGCAGAGAAACCCTGAGGTCTGAAGGCCTAGACAAAGGGAAGACATCACTGCTGTGTGTGCCCAGGCTGTGATTGTGACTGTCTTCTCCACTCTGTGCAGAGCAGCCTTGCCCCGATCAGAGTTTGCAAACCAACAGTGGTTTCCTTTCTATTTTAAGCCCTGGATCCCAACCTTTCTCTCCATGGATGTCGATGGGCGTGTGATCAGAGCCGACACCTTCTCCAAGATCATCTCCTCTGGGTAAGGCTCCCATCTCTAACATGAAGCAAGCCTCAAGTCTTATAGTTCAAGAGCTTCTTCTCATTGGAAGGCTTGTATTCCATTTGCCTGAAAATACACTTCATCATTAACAGGCATGAGTGGCCTGTACCCTTTCAAGTATTTCACTTGAGTATTATTTTTACAATGAGTATTATGATTGCCAGTGTTCAAAGATACTTGGCTAGTAGTGTACATTGCAGGAGGATGATCAGCATTTTGGAAACCGCTATTAGAATACCAGGTTGAGAAATTCTTGATAATACTTGTATTGTGTTATCAGACATACTTAAATTTAAGTATTTTTGAAGTGAGAAGTAAGTACTTTGATAAGACTATTTAAGTCATCAAGGTCTATTTGTCCCTAGTGAAATCACCAAAATGATTCAATTACTTGTTTATGTGGGATCGGTATAAAGCCTTTTCTCTTCCTGTGTAGGTTGAGAGTAGGGTTTATGACTGGCCCCAAGTCCTTGATAGAGAGGATTGTTTTACACACACAAGTTTCAACACTACATCCCTGCACTTTCTCACAGGTAAGCACTATTTAGGATTGTTTGTTTGTTTGTTTGTTTGTTTATCAGAATCAGATGTAGGCAAATAAGATTGACTTAAGTTGACAGGGAAGAAAAATCAAATGCTGAATCTCCATTTCCAAGACAGAATTAGCAGACCAGCAGCTGCAGAGGTTTAATCTAAGCAGCAGATGAGAAATCATTTAAGCTAGTGTCATTATGCTGCCTGCCCAGAGTCCTCACAATTCAGGGCAAACTCATCTGGGTCATCTGGGTCTCTGGGAGAACACTCAAAGTCAGTCAATTAATCAACATTTAAAAAGGGGGGCTGGAGAGATGACTCAGAAGTTAAGAGCACTGGCTGCTCTTCCAGAGGTCCTGAATTCAATTCCCAGTACCCATATGTTGGCTCACAGCCATCTATAGTGACATCTGGTGCCCTCCTCTGGTGTGCAGGCATGCATGCAGGCAGAACACTGTATACATAATAAATAAATAAATCTTAAAAAAAAAAACCATAAAAAAACCTATGTAGAGCTAAACAAAATAGAACTGAATCTGATGGCCTAATTCAAACTTAGGCTTCATTGTGTTGGTACTTATAATGATGTGAAGAAACCAAGCCTGTTCAGTGTCTTCCTGTCCATTCCTCAGCGGTTCATCAGAAAGCATTTTAATTAAAATAAAGTTAAGTAGGGAGAGTGTATAAATTTCCTCTCAAGCTTTGAAAAAGGCCTGGATTTGGAAATTATTATAATCTTGAGAATTAGAGCTTGCGTGAATGCTTGCATTTGTTCATGCATTTGCACATGTGTGCACCTGTGTATGCAGATCAGCAGTCTCCAGATGTCTTCCTTAACTGCTCTCCATGTTACTTTTTGAGACAAAGTCTTTTATTGAGCCCAGAGCTCACCTAGTTGGCTAGACTGGCTGGTCAGTAAGCCCCATGGATTCTCCTGTATCCAGCTCCCCAGTGTTGGGGTTACATTTTCCTGCGGCTGCGTCGGACTTTTCACTTGGATAATCCGAACTCAGGTCCTTGTATTTGAGTACCAAATACTTTACTGACTGAACCAGATCTTTGGCCCTCAAAACACAAAGTTTATATCTCACAGGACACATGCTTTATGTTGTTCATTCTATAGACATCCCAGTGTTTCACCGAACAAAGAACTTTTCTCATAGTTTTATACCTTATCAACAAAAGCTTATTATAACATTTAGAGTTCCTCCATCTTAAATATAAAATCTCTCAATATTTAGTAGAATATACCTGCCCTATATGTTTAGAGGACTAAGGATATAGCTTTGTGGTTTAGAATACACTTAGCAGTCATTCAGACTTGGGTTTGATCCCTCACACCACCAAAAAGGAAAGAAAGAGAATATTATGCATGTTTTCAAATATGCAGAGGCATTCTAGCCCAGGAGTCAATAGCATGGACCTAGAGCTGGAAAATTCGTCTTGGAATCCAAGCTCTATGATCAGTTGTTTGACATAAAGAAAATGATGTCTTTCTGCTTCAGTCTCCTTATCGGCTAAACAGAACTAACCTTTAATGATTGTGAAGGTTCAAATACTCAGATCTATATTAATAGTCATAATAGAGCCTGGCACATAATAAAGCTCTGTATTTGAGGGAACTTTTGCTTTGTTTTTTGTTTGTGTGTGTTTGTGGTCATTTGTATGCACATGGGCACGTCTAGGCCAGAGGTCAGCATCGGGTGTCCATTTATTTATTTACTTATTTATTTTGAGACAAGCTCTCTCACTGAACCTGCAGCCTGCTCACTAGCCAGCCTCAGGAATTTCCCCTGTTCCTAACCACCCCCCCCCCACCTCCCAACCTCCCACCCTGCACTAGAGTTGTAAGTGTACACCGTTATGCTCAGCACTTTGCAAAGGCGCTGGGGTCTGCACTCAGGCCCACATGCTTCTGTGTACTGTTGCCGTCCTGGTTTTTAATGGGAGTTTGTTGAAGTGACTGATAGGACCCCAGGCTCCTTGCTGCACCCTTTTGTGTGTTGGCATGCAAGCTGAAGTGACTGCCTTGTGTGTTTCGAAAGCACAAACTCGGTTTTGAGAATGAACTCTGACCTGCCGTTTTGACTGTCCTGTCTTTCAGCTGATGGTATCACAGCTTCTCTACCAATGGGGAGAAGGGGGCTTCCTGGCTCACATTGACAGGTACTGTGTCTGCTGTTAAGACTTTTGTGAACAAAATAGGAGCCTGGAATACAAAGTACAAACGATCCCGAGTTCTGATTTATTATTCTTCCTTCTCTTGTAAAGATTTATCTATTTTTAGTTTGTGTATATGAATGTTTGCTTGTATATGTTTGTGAACCCTATGCCAGGTGCTTGGGAGGCCAGAAGCAGACACTGGCTCCCCTGGGACCAGAATTACAGACGGTTGTGAACTAGTTAGGGGATGATGATAAACTGTTAGGTCTGTGCTGGAAACCTTACCCAGGTCCTCTGCAAGAGTAGCAACTGTTCATAACCATTGAGCCGCGTCTCTATCCCCTTTATTCTTCCTTCTTAAAGGTCCCAAGTCACACAAACAGAATAGTCTCTTTCTTTTAGTTGCTTTTCACATAAAAAGTCTCCTCAGCAGCATTCAAGGTCTAGCCTGAGCTACTGTCCACCCACACCAACACCACAGTGACTCAGGTTAGGGGTCACCGATTTAGTTGAAAAACTATCCACACACATAAACATTTTAATGGGTAATCAGCTGAGGACATAGGAACTGATTCAAGTAAGACTGAGTGAAAGTGCCCTTTGCCTGGTCGGTATCTCACAGCAAGTCATGAATTGCTTTTGTTATGTAAATGTGGTATTTCCCTAGTCACATAGAAACAAGCAGAGACTGGTCCCTGTTCCTAGACCAGTGACTCAGCATTCCAGTGCAGCTGTCTTTGATCTCCAGTGTCCTCCTTCACTGAAGATGACATCACTTCAGTCAACTAAACACAAAGGCCTGTCCTGCTACCTCCGCTACATCTAAACTCCATATTTTATAGAGAAATGGATTTTGCTATGTTAATTTTTATTCTTTTAACTTCTCTATAATAAAGGGGGAAAGAATATTTTTTAAAGTTTTTTAGTACCTGTGTCAAAGCAATACTGTGTTCTCTTATGAAGCAGTCGATGTTGCAATCAAAGCAGGAAACATGCTTGCAGGCTGGTGTCCAGAGCTCTTCTTGAGTCCTTGTTCTGAACTCATAATCCTTGTCATTGCCTCCTAGAACTATTGACTTCTACAAGGACCAGAGGACTGCAATATTAGCAGCTGCAGACAAGTGGTTAAGTGGTGAGTGGAGAGCATCTGGCTTTAATATAAATATAAACAATAGCATCTCTAAGAGTAGATTGTTATGCCCAGATCATGAGGACCCCCAAAAGACCACCACAAAGACCGAATCCCGCATGTAAAAGCAAAGAGCCTTTATTTCAAGCTCCAGAGCTTGGTCCCTTTGTCTGTCAGACACAGTGGTGAGAGCAGAGAGCCCTGAGCTCAGGTGGAGCAGAGTTTCTATCATAGCAGAGGTTAGGGTGAGGGGATGTCCAGGGTCCAGGACCCTGATTGGCCGACAATTGTCTAGTGGTATCAGTAAAACAAAAAATGTGCATGTGCTAGACTCTATGACATTTGGCCACTTTATCTAATGGAATGTTTGGGATGTCAGGTACTTCCTCACCCCTGGGTAGATCCCTGGGTTGTATCAGCTTAAGGCTTTTCCTGGATCTGGTTGTTGCCTGCCAGTAAGCCTACCACAGAAGCTGTGTCTAGGCCCCTAAGCCTGTCATGGCTGCTGTATGGTCAAGCTACTTTGGGGCCCCTTCACAGGATGACAGACAGACACAACATGTGACCAGTCCTCCTGGTGTGGGAGAGATAGTAGTGGAGGTATGTTCTGGCAAAGGAAGGGGGGCCCTAAGGATAATCAAGTACCACATTGTCAACCCTTGAGTTCTATCATCTCCGCCATCATGCCACAAGATTTTTTTTTTTTTTTTAAGTCAGGTTCTCATGTAGCCCAGCCTGGCCTTGAACTTCTGGTCCTCCTACCTCCAGCTCCCAAATGCTGAAATTGCAGATGTATACCACCACACCCAGTTTATGAGGTGCTGGCAATGGAACCTGGGTCCTCATGCAATCAAGGCAAGCACTCTGTCACCTGGGATACATGTTGACAACAGATTTTATGGTTTTAAGAAATTTAAAAAAAAAAAAAAACTTCAGTCAAAAAATTAACCAGAAATATTACCTGCAGCTGAATAAAACCCATCTTCAACAAAAACTTTCAGAAATTTTTAGTTGTTTCAAAATTTTGTTTCTAACTAAAAACAAAAACAAATGGTATAGTATAATTTTAAATTTGTTAAATCCTTTGCCTTCTATTCATTAGCCACACATATTTGCTTAATATTTTCTATTGTTGCTTTGAATTTAGGATGTTAAATTACCCAGTTTTAATTATACCATTAAAAGTACAAATGGTGTAAAGATTAATAAGTCAAAAATATCAGTGCCTTGTGTCTGTCATCTATCATTCTCTGCAAAGTTTTCACTTAAAACAGAATTATATCTGTATGATAAGAGTGTTTTTCTACCATTTTGTATAGGAGTGGTGACAAAATATTAATGGCAAGATTTTTTAAGTAATTAAAATCAAAATACTTGTCCTTTCTCCTCAGTTTTTCTGTCATCATATTTACATGTAAAGCTTGTAGATGCATCTGGAATTATTGGATTTAAGTACTTTTAACCCAATTAATTATATTTCTGCAGAAATTAATCCATGGCTATTACAGGAATAATAGGATTTATGAAATCCAAGAAGACTCCAGAAAGAACTGAAGAATTAGCTTTAAAATTGGAACCACCATTTGTCTTAGGTGTGAGTCTAACTGTGTGACAGAGAGACAGGTTGAATTTCTTGCTCTCTCTGAAGGCTGACAGTAATCACTGCACATGGGAACTACTGTCTCCCCACATTCAGCCTCTGACCCCAACACTGAGTTCTTTAAATAAACCCAAGGCATCATTTTGGCTGCCTTGTCAAATCGTATCTTTGAGATGCTTTCACAGCAACCCATTATCTAGAAGTACTTATTTCCAATCACTGCACCTGTGCTGTTGGAACTGGAAGTTTGGTGTCATCAGAAATGTCTAGAAGATACTGTCTCCTTTTTTGTTTGTAGGTTTGGCTGAGTGGCATGTTCCCAAGGCTGGGATGTTTCTATGGATTAAAGTAAAGGGAATCCCCGATACAAAACAACTGATTGAAGAAAAGGCTGTGGAAAAAGAGGTAAAAGTGGGAGGGGACCAGCAGACAATCTCTGCTATTTCTTTGAACTAATTTTCTTCAGATAGAATAAAAAGATACTTTATGGCCCAGCCACTTGTGATGTTGGGATATTAGGTATCTCATCATTAAATTATAATAAATTTTGAAGTTACCATTCAGATGGGCTAAATTGATGGAAATACAGTCATTCTTGTCAGTACCCAATTTCAGACATCCTCCTTGATTTTGATTTCAGAGTCCCTCCTGACCACATATGTAGCTTTGGGTATCTTACACTCCTCTGATTTATTGAAAAAGACAGTAAAACCCTTTCCTGGCCCAGCAAGACAGCCAGGCAGGTAATCCTGGTGTCTTGGGTTTCTGCTGCTGTGGAGAGACACCATAGCCACAGCAACTCTTATAAAGGAAAATATTTAATGGAGTGGCTTACCTTTTCAGAGGTTTATTTCATTATTATCATGGTAGAACATGATGGCATACAGGCAGACATGGTGCTGGAGAAGTAGCTGAGAGTCCTACATCTTGGAGGCAACAGGAAGTGGACTGAGACACAGGGTGATAAGTTAAGCATATACGAGACCTCAAAGCCTTCCTTCATAGTGACACACTTCCTCCAAATAGTACCGTTCCCTTTGGGGGCCATTGTAGCAGGCATTTTTGCACTGCCAGCCCCCAAATCATAACACAGAGATTTATTACTAATTAGAAAAGTTTGGCCTATAGCTTAGGCTTGTTTCTAACTAGCTCTTATAACTTAAATTAGCCCATTTCTATTCCTCTACATGTCACCATGTGACTCGTGGCTTTTCCCTTTCCTTCTGCATGTCTTGTTCCCTCTGCATGAGGCTGGTGACTCTCTCTTTTTTTTCCCAGAGCTCTCTGTCCCCAGAAGTCCTGCCTAACCTTTTCTTGCCTATCTAATGGCCATTCAGTCCTTTACAAAACCAATCCCAGTCGTAAAGGAATATTCTGTAACAGGCCGTTTTCATTCAAACCACCACACCTGGTGAGTAGGTAAGGCTTGCTGTGCTAAGCCTGGCACCTGGCCTGAATTCAGTCCTGGAACTCACACAAAGGTGCCGGAGAGGATCCGACTTCACAGACTTGTCTGCACACCACCACTTGTATACTCATGCACATACAAGAGGAATCCTGCCCCATCAAGTCCAAGTCCTTGTGATGCTTAGGTGACCCCTGTGTAAACTAGTACCTGGCACTTTGATATGCACACAGTGAATGCTTGGGAGTCACTCACCATTAGTGCTAGATATGGAAGGACTTTTTTTTTCCTGAGCATGAAAATAAACTATGCTCATTGTAAGAAATTTGGAAGATACATTTTTAAAAAATGAAATTCCCCATCATTTTAATTACCCAGACTTTATGAACATTTGTGTTGTGTTTTTCTACAAGAGCTTGCATATATTCTAGCTTTTTGACTAATTTACATGGCTAAAATTACAAAGGAAGTAAAATTAAGTCATGTCGGTTTTCATTTTCCCCTCTCATACTTAAATCACAAGTCTTAACCTTCACTGGTAGGTACTGAGGAAACTTGAAACTCTAAGTGAAATTTTCTGTGCAGCTTTTCAGCTGGCCAATTAAATTGTTCCTTCTCCCCATTTCTTACCTTATTGTGTTTATCGGTTGTCTCTGTAAGCCCTGAGATCTGTTTTCAGAATCACTTTTGTCTAGATTGTGACTCTAAAAGAACAGATTGGGTTGATGGTGGTAAGATACCATGTAGGCACGTTAGAGACAAGTCCCGCCACAGTTAGCTCCAGAACTAGACTGCCCAAGCAGGACTTGTGTTTTGCTCATTAGCCTAGTTGCTACACAGAGTAGGTACTTCATACATACACACATATAGCTTCTTTCAAATGAATTCATTTTAATATGCTTGGCTAATTTGATTTTTTCTTCAGTTTTATTTTTTTTTTTCTGTCAATGCCATCATTATTATTAACTTTTGCTAAGTGTCTGTTTGAATACATCCATGAGCCAAATGGGAAAGATGGAGACTGATATGGTGTCTGCTTTTTTTTTTTTTTTTTTTTAACCAAATCCTGCATCTAATATATAGATATATAGATATCCTGGTGTGGGCTTCTTAACCTATTCTAAATAATCTCCAACTTCATCACCAGTGCCTTAGCCCAGGTTTTGATAACATCCTCCTTCTCTTACAGGTCTTTACTTCTAGTCCATCTCAAAACAGTGGGAGAAATGATGGCTTTCACATTTTATAAATCAGGATAATGAAACCCATCTTCTGCCTGAAATCTTCCATGTAGAGTGGACCTTTATTATTTCAGCTTAAACTCATCTGGCTTTAGCAAGTGGTACCCAGATTTACAGATTGTAACAACAATTGTGTCATGTTTTTGAGGATTAATGGCAATTGCTACATAAAATATAAACTCCAAATCTTAAGACTTAAAAACAATAGAGTTTATTTCTGACTCACTTAAAAATTAAAACCATGACCCTGGGACCTTTGGCCTCCAGTCTTAATGTGTATTCTAAGATTGCTACAAAATGGAAGGAGTTTACATCCATTAGTTAAAATTTATTAACATGACCCATATAACTATGAAAGGACTCAAGGTGCCAGGAGCCACAGTGCATGCTTAGAATGTGTAAGGTCCTGGATTCAAACCCTGGCATGAAAATGAGAATGAAAGGAGGGGAGGAGGGATGGACGGACAGACAGACAGACAGATGGATGGACAGATGATAGAATGGAGATAGAGAGACTGGAAAGGGAATACAGTGTCTGTGTGTCTAGGATGAAGAGGGGGTGAGTATCCAGTCACTCCCCTGTCCCTGCCAGCATGGTCATAAGAAGAGCAGTTTGTTATTCTCAGCACCTCATCTTGACACACTTAACATTTTTATCTACTTTATGCATTAAGCATTTGCACCCCTTCAGTTCCCTTAAATGTACCACTTTCTTCCTATCCCAGGGCCTTTACATATTGGTGAAATTATTAAGGCCATTCCACGTAGTTAAAAGGGAGGTTTATTTTGTGGGGTAACTTACAAATGAAGGGGTAGGTTTCAGGGTCTGGCAAAGATATAGGGCAGTCCGGCAGTGTTCTCTGGAGAACTCTGCTCGGTCTCTTCCTGCGTCCCGCGTCCCGGAACCAAGAGAGCCACCTCCTCCTGTTCCTCGGTCTTCTGCTCCCTCCTCTGTCCCGCCTTGTGGGCATGATCATTACTGAAGCCTCAATGGAGGTTGGAACTTCCAGGCCAATGCTGGGATGGCTATCCACTACATCTCCCCCTTTTGTCTAAATAAGAAAGTTTTAACCTAATACAAGATTATACATAAAGAGATGGTTATCAAATATTGTCCAGGAGTAATGAGGGATAATGACTTAGATAAGTTGGAATTATAATAAGTGCAAACAATATCAAGCAAAAAACATATAGTAAAATCCAGGGAAGTCTAGAGCGTGGGTAGGTGGCATGTTACAAAGATCATTCCAAAAGGTATCCTATCCTAAAGAACCTGAGTCTAATATATAATATATTTTATTTAAGATATTATATATGTATATATATTAAGTTGTAACTATAACTGTTAATCTCCAACCTCATCAAAGATCTGAGAAGGATAAAATAATACCTGAGAAATGGGAGAAGGACGCAAGCAACTTTCGGGAGTCTTGCAAGAGTAGACAGAGACAGCTAGCAGCCTGGACAGTCACCTAATGTTTCTCAGTTTCGTTGGTGCATTCAAATTGGCTACAGGCCTAAAGTATCTGACAGACCATTTCAGAAGCAGGAATTCTGAAAGACCATCTTACCCTGTCTTGGCAAAGTATGGTGGTCGCTTTCATTGTGTCCCGCTTGTCCAGAAAGGACAGCATTTGTACTGTCAGCAGTTGAGGCAAGGGCAGTTCTTTGCCCAGTAGGCCATTTTGTGCCAAGAAGACAAACTTCCAAATGGAAATGTCTTAGAAGCCCAACATTCTCTCGGGATCAAATTGGTGCTGCCAGGAGCAATTGTGTCTCACGTCAACAGAATTCTAAATTATTTAAATGCCATATTCTCTAGGTCCATGAAGTGTTTGAAGATTACCTGTCCATCTGACCTATGTATTTATAAATCTGGATAACCTAACTAACATAATTATAGAGGTGACAAGCATAGGTGACAATAACTCTGTAAGTCTCATCTACCTAAACAACCTAAGAACTAAGGCTTCCTATAAATAAGGCAAACAGTCTGTAAGCAATTGTACAGTAAAAGGACAATGACTTTAAATTGTGACAATACATAAAATATCTTTAACAGAGGTAGGAATGTATAGTGTAATATGCAATATGATAATAATCCTAAATATATATCAGTATACAGAATATCTTAAACAGAAGTAGAACATACATATAGTATGACAGATATAAATTCATATTTGTATCAATATACAAATATTTCAAATAAGAGTAAAAATATGTGTACAATATAACAAACATAGTTCTGTATTTGTATCAATATACAAATTATCTTAAATAGGAATATAAAAAGTTTATATTTGTATCAACATATAAGAATTCATAACAGTGTAAAGGCTGTTATATTACTAAATTTGTTTACTAATGTATGTGATAGTCTATCATAATATCTTATATATATATATATATTCGTTTTTAAATTTTTGTGAGGTATGTTGTCTGTCATATTATAAGAATTATTTAAAATTTGTTAGTCAGTTTTAAGGTGTAAAATTATCAAGTATTTTTATCTGAAAGAAGTTTATCTTTTTGTGGTTTTGGGGGGTGTAGTAGCATTTTTTAGTCAGCAGGAGGCGTTGGTATAGCTCCAAAGCAAGGCCTGTTAGCGACCTTGGCTGGCGGCAGCTGAAGGCAGGAGCCAAGATGGCAGGGAGCCGGCATTTAGGAAGGAGTGGGAATGTCTCATTTATAGCAGTTTTTGTTGGTCTAGGGGCTAAGATGGGGAACTGAGACCGGATTAGCTGTTTCCTTTTTTGGGAATGGGACCGTGTAGGTGTCCCCTGGTTAAATGGAACTTTGTAGGCGGGTTTAGGTGCCCGCCAGTCACCAGCCGGGAGGAGGCTGAGGGAGGGAGCCGCCTGGGTCTTTGGAATTTGCCCCACGTTGGGCGCCAGATATTGGTGAAATTATTAAGGCCACTCCACGTAGTTAAAAGGGAGGTTTATTTTGTGGGGTAACTTACAAATGAAGGGGTAGGTTGCAGGGTCTGGCAAAGGTATAGGGCAGTCCGGCGGTGTTCTCTGGAGAACTCTGCTCGGTCTCTTCCTGCGTCCCGCGTCCCGGAACCAAGAGAGCCACCTCCTCCTGTTCCTCAGTCTTCCGCTCCCTCCTCTGTCCCGCCTTGTGGGCATGATTATTACTGAAGCCTCAATGGAGGTTGGAACTTCCAGGCCAATGCTGGGATGGCTATCCACTACATTTACATTTCAAAGTTCCTCCCTAAAAGACTGGTCCCCACTCTTTCTTAGGCCATCATCTAGTTGTCTTTCGGGTCCCAGTTAGAAATCTCAATGTTTGCGTTGGCATTAGTTTTGTAGACAGGCTAGCCACGTATTCTTATCTTACCATTTCTTTCTAACCTGTCCTCTTTACATTTAAACTTAAATGTTGGCATTTGCTTCTCACTTCCTATGCATTCTTTATATGTGGAGAAGAAAGAGCATTGGTCATATTGATGGTAAATATTTTTTCTAATTCTGTGCCCTCAGGTGTGTCTATTGCATGTCATATGTGTTTTTGTATGATTTTTTGTTCTCTGTTGTGATTTATTACTTCAATAGTGGTTTTTAAGCTTAAAATATTCCTCCCCACAGTAATACTACATTTCTATAAATTTTCTTTTAGTTTTTCTTCAGTGGTATAACGAAGAATTTTCTGCAACCCTTCACAGGTCTTATTTGTTCCTGGAAATGGTTTCTTCATCAACAACTCAGCCCCCACTTCCTTCTTCAGAGCGTCCTTCTCTCTGGCTAGTCCGGAGGAGATGGACATAGTGAGTATGCTCCTTAGTCAGTCACACAGCCTCTTGGTTCTGATGTTGGATGTGTGTGTTCACCTTGTAAGTTAGAAAGGATTCCATGTCTTCTTACACTTCTAAAAGCTGGATTTTAGTGAACCAGTCATGAACTGTCACTAGGCATCTGTAGGCAAATAAGACTAAAGTAGAGTTGAAGTTCATCATCTTTTCGAGTAACAAGCCAGAACTTACATAACTGTAGTGGGGGGGGGGGCGGTCCAACAGGTTCTGGGGCAGTGCCTTTTCATCTCTTGGAATCACATAAAGGAATAGTAAAATCATAAGCCACTGGCCTGTTCCTCTGAAGAAAAAGGACTAAAAAGATCATAAGAACCGTATGCAGAGAAACACAAAAGGAAAAGCTATTAACCAAGTGTTGCCTTTGACCTTCAGAAGAGTGTGTATGTGTGCTGGGACAGGCCACATGTGTGTGCTCTCTTTACTCCAGAAGTGTGTGTATGTGTGCTGGGACAGGCCACATGTGTGTGCTCTCTTTACTCCAAAAGTGTGTGTATGTGTGCTGGGACAGGCCCCTGAATGTCCTCTCTTTACTTCAGAAGTGTGTGTATGTGTGCTGGGACAGGCCACATGCGTGTGCTCTCTTTACTCCAGAAGTGTGTATATGTGCCAGGACAGGCCACATGCGTGTGCTCTCTTTACTTCAGAAGTGTGTGTATGTGTTCCAGGACAGGCCACATGCATGTCCTCTCTTTACTTGCTTCCCATGCTTCTCATATGCTGTCTATAAACTTTCTCTGCTTTATACATGAACAGATTTGAGCAGTCCAAACTATGTTATATTTGTAGACGAGAGTATGTATGAAAATGCAGACTATTTATACTGTGAACAAAGCAGAAAATGATGCATGAAAGTTCTAATTAAAAAAAAAAAACCTGGAAATTTGGATAAGCCTGGTGTGTATACTTATCCACATCTCAATGGCTCCTGAGGGCATTCTGCTCAGACAAAGCTGTTGTCAAACTTACTTTTCACCATCTCACCCCAACTTCAGGATTATGAAAGAGTCTCCCAAAGTAACATCCTCATTTCATCAATTCTTATCTCTTTCCTATTTTAGGCCTTCAAGAGATTGGCCCAACTCATAAAAGAGTCTACATGAAGAAGTCAAGCTAAGCGTTATACTCATGATTTTTATGTAAGTTATTTCTATACTTTGCTGAAGAAATGATTGTCACTCTCTGACTGACAGAATGGATCCGGTTCATGAAAAAACACACGTTGCCTCTTGGTGTCTGCAGCAATTTAACTAAACAACTTTAAAGTGCCTTTAAGTCCATCATCTTGCCAAAATATTTTTCTGATCTGTTTTTGCCTTTTGATTAATTTTCAACTCACAAAAGATTAAATTTTATTGTAAAGAATGATATAGCAGCTTTATAATGTCCAATAAATTTTTTCTTGAAATTAACATATTAGGCTGAATTATTTTCCAATTGCAAGGAATCAGTGAAAATGGTACACAGTGTGCAGTTTTTTTCTACTCAGAGAAAATTTCATGAACATTTATTGCAAAAATTGTTATAATTTGACAGTTATAAATGACTTTGTAATTTGTGGTACCAAAAAAAAACTCTTTAAAATTAAAATTCTGAAACTAAGCTTGCCAAAAGGAATCATACGTGTTAATTCCAAGGAAGAAAGAGGAGATTGTGGTCTTAGAAAACTTTACTTATATTTTCATGGTACTCCATAATTTACAAAAGTACAATTTGCAGATGTCTCCTTCAGCCCTTAAGGTGTTACATTGATTACTGCTCTAGTTGGTGGTGAGACCTGGGAGAATGGAGTGAATCAGTGAAGTGGGCTTAAGTCTCATGCAATAGCCAACTTTACCCAGACAATTTCTACTCTGAGAGTTAAGAGGAGTCACATGAGCGGAATGTACAATCATGAGGGGCTCATGGGACAGGCAAAACGTACTGTATGTGGCAAAAACAAAACAAAACAAAAAAACCTCCATAGAGGCATATAAACAAATAACAATAGCCAGTTGTAATGAATAATATAAAATAAACTCATTCCTAACTGCTACTCCTAGGAGATGCACAAAAGCATGATCTAAGAACAGTTGTGTGTTTTTCAGGAAACTAGGGTCACAAGATCCTTGTCTTAGTTTCTTGGTGTTTGTCATAAGCACTCAGAATTCTCTTCACATGAATCTGGACCAGGTTCTAACATCTTCCCCTTTTTTATTTTTTAGTAATAGGATATCCAGAGTGGTTTTGATTTGAGATGTAGTAGATAAATCTAATTGTTATTTGATGCATGAGTATCCTATAAGCAAGCACATTGTAAACGTAATGATTAATATTAGGACAGTGAAAGCATTGTGTGTAATGCTCTGCCACCAAGAACATGAATCCAAACTATGTCCAGCACTTTTGATTACATTATTATACTGATCAGAAAGATCTAGAGAATAACTTAAAAAGAGACCTACATGATTAGGAGTTCTGGGCTCTTGTAGACCATAAGCCCATATATCCCTGTTAATGTGAACACAAATGTTATGATGCACTATGCAAAAGGGAAGTGATTCAAATCCTAAGGAAAACTTAAATGTAGTCCCTTCTTCGGATGAATGAATGAGTCTATTATAGTCCCAAGGTCCAGTCATGAACACAGAATCATCAATAAAGATAACAAGAGCTGGATCCATCCACTCTCCAAGTTGAAGCAAAGAGGATGAGGAATACGAGACCAATACACATGTTTAGAGGCTCTCACTACAGATGCACAGGTCAAAGTCACTCCAGAAAAAGATTCTCAGGTGACACAGGGCTCTGTGTGTTTTGTAGAATGACTTCTCCTTTGGTGTATAAAGCTTTAACTTGGCCCCAGGAGGGCAGACTTGACTTCTGATGATATGGTCCATATCTCCTTTTGCCCTTTATCTGGAGTTTTGCTGTCTTTCTGATGACTTTCATTGACTCCTTAACCTTACACCATAGTTCTTGACAGCTCAGGGCTAGAGGAGCCAACGAGGAATCCATAATGTTTTGGTGCATCCATCTGCAATGACAGATGCATACCCCTTCCCAATTTTCTTTAGGGGAAGTGAAAATAGGGTAGGTTAATGCATCAGATTGCTTATTTCCTACTGCAATAAAACCAGGGAGGTTAGAGTGTGCATAGATGTGAGAAATAAACAAAGGATGTGTGTGGGTTTTAGCTAGATGTTATATTTAAGGGTTTATGAATGAACAGTACTAGATGAATCAAAACAGCTAGTTCTACCCGGTGAGCTGAGGAAAAAGAAATATTAGTAGAGTGTTGAATATCTGGACCATGAATCCCTCCTGTACCCTTAGATGACCCATCTCCTTGTGCTATAATATCTGTAGGAGACAGTTTGGTGGGTAAAATAAGTTTAAAGGCAGTGAAATATCCACACAATACACAAATGTTTCTTTTGGTCTGGGCTCAAATAGCTGTAGTTCTTTTCCTGCCTCTCATGGTAATATGTGAGGACTATCCAATACTAGTGTTCCTCCTAGAGTTGTAAATAGATTGGTTAGTGAATTGCAAATACCAAGTGCAGCTTATAAGGCCAGGGAGGAATTGGAAAATGAATTCCCTGTGTACCCTAGCTTGTCTAGGTTGTAAAATTAGCTTTTTCATAGTCCTCGCCAAAAAGTGGAGAGAATTCAAAATTAGATTGATTATCAAATCCCTCACCTCACACTTCAGGGTTATTTTCAAACACTGGCAATACATATCTAAAGGTTTGTATAAAGAAGCTGAGAGAGTCAATACCAGCATAGTTATCAGTGGTCAGTGGCACTGTTTTGACTTTCAGTTTTTCATGAAAAGGGACACCCCTTTGTCCCTTGTTACCAGTTTTAAGGTTTGATCATCTAGGTTATATTCCTTCAAGGAATTAGCCAACTTTTCCTCATGATTAATATCTTCCTTAAGAATTTGATAACAGTCCAAATTAATGCTCAGATGTCTTAGTTAAGGTTTCTATTGCTGTGAAGAGACACCACTACCATAACAACTCTTTTAAGGAAAATGGTTAATTGGGTCTGGCTTACAGTTTCATAGGTTTAGTTTATTATCTTCATGGTGGCATGCAGATAGACATGGTGCTGGGGAAGGAGCTAAGAGTTCTACATCTGGTTCCACAGGTAGCAGAAGTGACTATGACCCATACTGGGTATAGCTTGAACATATAAGACCTCAAAGCCCACCTCCACAGTGACACACTTCCTTCAACAAGACCATACTCTCCAACAAGGCCACACCTACTCCAACAAGGTCACACCTTCTTCTTTTTTTTCTTTCTTTATTTTTGTTTTTTGAATGCTGAATGCCATTTATTGAAGGAGGGAGGAGGTCTTAAATACAGGCTTACAGCATAATGGGAGAACCCCAGAGGACAGAAGTTCGCTTCCAATGTTTTACAATCTTGCATCTAAGCTGTTAGTGCCCAATATACAGGATACACGGACAAGGAACTTCCCTTAAGCATTCAGGAGGGTGGAATCTCACAGGGAATTAGCATAGGGAGGATATCAAGGTCAAGGTCAGCAAACAAGGCACTAGTTACCCAAAACGGGGGTCAGGGCCCTACAGGTTCCCACCTTTTACTAAAAAATGAGCTTCTGACTTAGGTTGCATGGGACATCAGCAGGTCTCCTTACCTGTCATGGAGACAGATACCTATCCAGGCAACACAGGTGTTCTGTCTTAGGTTGGTGAGCGCACCCCAGGCATACCCATCTCTGAATACTCATTATCATACAGGCTCAATTGAAGGTCACACCTTCTAATAGTGCCAATCACTATGGGCCAAGCATTCAAACACATGAGGGGGCCATTCCTGTTCAAACTACCACGGCAAGTGACCCAAAATTAAATAAAGATCTTTCCCTCCCTCTGATTTATAATGCCTTTTCAATATTCTTTTGGACTCTGTATCATACGTCTTCATCTAAATTTTCCCATCCTGGGTACTAGGAATTGTTAACATGAAATCTAATAGTTATGATTTTGATACTTGTGTTCCTCTTTTCTTTAAAAATTATGGACAAACTTGACATGAAGCAAAGCTTTCCCAAGTTTCTACACCACTCTTCTCACTCACCCGGTTCTGTGAGCATCCCCACCCTCTTATCTCATAGCCCACCTCAGGTCCCCGTTTGGGTCAGCACCACTTCTTTATCACTCTACTTGGTGGTGGGACCTGACAGAGTGGAGTGGATAGAGATGAGGTAGACTAAAGTCTCACGCAATAACCAACTTTATTCAGAGCATCAGATAATTCATTCTATGAGAGTTAAGAGGAGTCACATGAGCCACATGAATAAAGTGTCCAATCACAAGGGCGAGCCACGCGTGACAGGCGAGCCTCACGAGGCAAAAATAGTGTTTTTCCATAGAGACATAATCAACAACAGCCAGTTGGAATGAATAATCTGAAGTCAACTCCTATCTCTACACTTGGGAGGGGCCACAAAAGCATAATCCAAAAACAATTCCAGGGTTTTGAAGAAACTGAGGTCACAAAACTCTTATCTTGTTTTCTTGGAGTTTTCTCACAAGCACCCAAAATTCCCTTCTTGGACCATGTTCCAACATTACATAATTTTTAAATAATTTTCTTCACTTTTAAAAACATTTTCCCATCAGGTGGGTCATGTATTATCATCTGGAATTTGTGAGATTTCCAGAAAGGTATAAAATGAATGCCACTCAATGTCTTACCCCTAGTGAGCACAGTTCCCCAACTCTGTCACTTTTCCCTTGTGTTTCCACATGGACACCTGAGAGAACAGGAGCCAACTGCAGCGTGATCGCTCTGCATTCATCTTCTGTCACTACTGCACAAGGTACCCCAGGGTTTCAAGAGTGTGAAGACCTGAAGAAAATTAAAGATGCTAGAAGATGGAAAGATTTCCCCTGCTTGCAAATTAGCAGAGTTAATGCGTGAAAATGACCACACTATTAAAAATAATGCACAAATTCCACACACACCCCCTAAAAATTGACATAATTACAGAACTTAGAAAAATGACAATTCATATGAAGCAGAAAAGACAGCAGGTTGCCAAGGCCATCCTAAGAAAAACAGCAATGCTGGCGCAGCACAATACCCAACCACTGGCTACACTATAGAGCTGTATCACAAATACATTGTGGAACCGGCACAGAAACATACACATAAATTGATGTCATAGAATCGAGTGCTCAGAGATAAACCCATACCTAATAGCTTCCTGATCTTTGACAAGGTGTCAAAAAAAAATACATTGAGGAAGAATAGCCTCTTCACCACCTGGTGCCAGGAGAACTGATACCCAGATGTATTACAGAGTGAGACTAGATCCATAGCTCTCATTCTGCACAAAAGTCAACTCAAAACGGATCAAAAACCTTCATGTAAGAGCAGAAACTCTGAAAATGCTAGTGGAAAACAAGTTAAATATTTTAAGACACAGGAACAGTTGAAGACTTTCTGCAGGGCTCTCAGCAGGTCTTGTAGGTAATTCTAGAGCCTGTCGAGTCAACAATCAACATTAACCATTACTAGTATTGATTCAGGGTCATGCTATCTCACAAAACAACATGAGCAGCTACTATTCTTGACCACAGTGCTCACCATCCTTGGGTAGGGGGGGTAAAACAACATGGTTAAGTTACAGCATTGCACTGTAGGCAGACATAGAAAGGAAAAGAACACCACGTGTTTCTATTCATCTACTTGGCAAAAACTGCGGTCTGACTGGAATTTAGTACTTTCCATGGCATATGAGATTTGCAAATAAAGTTGATTTCCTAAAAAGCCAGCTCAGATGAATGTCCTACCATTTAGCTGCTACTCCTGTTTTTGAAACTGAGGATGTGCCAGAGATCCTGAGTCTAATTCCAGGTATTCTCTCCCACATGTTCTGCATTCACATACTCAGCACTCAAGAACAAACAAAATAGAGTGTTTAATATAATTTGAAATTCCTCAAGCTGATAGCTGCGGTAAGGCCAGTTTGGTTTAGTTAAAGCCTGATTGTGGCTATCTTCCCAAGGCAGTGCATTGTTAGTGAACTCATATAACAGTGAGGAACTAGGATCTTTGATTCCTAGAAAAACTCTTAACTGTCACTTGGTTGTAGACCAAGGAAAAGTTAGTACTTAGTATCCTCTCAGTGTTGGAGCCCGTTTTCAGATACCTGGTGGCTTTACCCAGCAGGTCTGCATAATAAGAATGATTAGACTACAGGCCTGAGTGCAGGTGTCTGAGGTGTCTGCACTTGGCTGTGCTGGGGGGAGGTCTTTTGTTCCACCCCTTGGCATTTCTATAAATGCCTTAGGGCAGAGAGAGTCAGGGCCCATTGGAATAGGTTCCAGGCCCTCTTGAGGCTCCTGTATTTCTTTTATTATTATTATTATTATATTTGTGTTTTAATTTTACACATCAGCCATGGTTCCCCTGTCCTCCCTCCTCCCGCACCCAACCCCACCTCCCGCCCATCCCCTCCCCTCTGTTCCCATCTCCTCCAGGGCCAAGACTCCCCTGGAGATTCATTTAAACCTGGTGGATTCATTACAGGCAGGTCCAGTCCCCTCCTTCCAGGCTGAACAAAGTGTCCCTGTGTAAGCCCAAGGTTCCAAGCTGCCAGCTCATGCACTAAGGACAGGTCCCGGTCCCACAGCCTGGATACCTCCCAAACAGTTCAAGCTATTCAATTGTCTCACTTATCCAGAGGGCCTGATCCAGATGGGGGCTCCACAGCCGTTGGTTCATAATTCATGTGCTTCCATTTGTTTGGCTATTTGTCCCTGTGCTATTTCCAATCTTGGGCTCAACAATTCACGCTCTTACAGTCCCTCCTCTTTTCCGACAATTGGACACCTGGAGCTCCACCTGGGGCCTGGCCGAGGATCTCTGCATCCACTTCCATCAGTTATTGGATGAGAGTTCCAAGATGACTGTTAGGGTGTTTGGCCATCTGATCACCAGACTAGGTCAGATCAGGCTTTCTCTTGACCATTGTCAGCAATCTACAGTGGATGTATCATTGTGAATTTAAGGAGACCTCTCAAGCACTCTGGCTATTCCTGTTCTCATGTGGTCTTCATTTATCATGGTCTGTTATTCCTTGTTCTCCCTTTCTGTTCTTGATCCAGCTGGGATCTCCTGCTCCCATAAGCTTTCTTTCCCTCAAACCTTGCCCTTCATTACTCCCACTGTCCTCCAGGTTGTTCATGTAGATCTCATCCATTTCTCTGTCATTGGGTGATCCCTGTGTCTTTCCTAGGGTCCCGTTTTCTAGGTAGCCTCCCTGGAGTTGTGTAGCAGTCTAGTCATCTTTGTTTTACATCTAGTATCCTCCTATGAGTGAGTACATACCATGTTTGTCCTTCTGAGTCTGGGTTACCTCACTCAGGATGATTTTTTCTAGATCCATCCATTTGCCTGCAAACCTCATGATGTCATTGTTTTTCTCTGCTGAGTAGTACTCCATTGTGTATATGTACCATATTTTCTTTATCCATTCTTCAGTTGAAGGGCATCTAGGTTGTTTCCAGGTTCTGGCTATTACAAACAATGCTGATATGAACATAGCTGAGCAAATGCCCTTGTGGTATGATTGAGCATTCCTTGGGTATATGCCCAAGAGTGCTACAGCTGGGTCTTGGGGAAGATGGATTCCCAATTTTCTAAGGAAGTACCATATTGATTTCCAAAGTGGCTGTACAACTTTGCATTCCCACCAGCAGTGGAGGAGAGTTCCCCTTGCTCCACATACTCTCCAGCATAAGCTGTCTTCTGTGTTTTTGATCTTAGCCATTCTGACAGGTATAAGGTGGTATCTCAGAGTCGTTTTGATTTGCATTTCCTGGATAATTAGGGATGTTGAGCAATTCCTTAAATGTCTTTCAGCCATTTGAGCTTCCTCTATTGAGAATTCTCTGTTTATTTCTATAGCCCATAGAACTTAATTGGACTATTGGGCATTTTGATGTCTAATTTCTTAAGTTCTTTATATATTCTGGATATCAGCCCTCTGTCAGATGTGGGGTTGGTGAAGACCTTTTCCCATTCTGTAGGCTGTCTCTTTGTCTTGTTGACCGTGTCCTTTGCTCTACAAAAGCTTCTCAGTTTCAACAGGTCCCATTGATTGATTGTTTCTCTCAGTGTCTGTGCTACTGGTGTTATATTTAGAAAGTGATCTCCAGTGCCAATGCATTCAAGAGTACTTCCTACTTTCTCTTCTATCAAGTTCAGGGTAACTGGATTTATGTTGAGGTCTTTGATCCACTTGGACTTAAGTTTTGTGCATGGTGACAGATATGGATCTATTTTCAGCCTTCTACACATTGACATCCAGTTATGCCAGCACCATTTGTTGAAGATGCTTTCTTTTTTCCATTGTACCTTTTTGGCTTCTTTGTCAAAAATTATATGTTCATAGGTGTGCTGGTTAATGTCAGAGTCTTCAATTTCATTCCATTGGTCCACATGTCGGTTTTTATGCCAGTACCAAGCTGTTTTTATTACGATACTTTGGGGTTACTCTAACTAAGCATGTGAAGGACCTATATGACAAGAACTTTAAGTCCCTGAAAAAAGAAATCGAAGAAGATATCAGAAAATGGAAAGACCTCCCATGCTCATGGATAGGCAGAATTAACATAGTAAAAATGGCAATTTTACCAAAAGCAATCTACAGATTCAATGCAATCCTCATCAAATTACCAACACAATTCTTCACAGATCTGGAAAGAATAATACTCAACTTCATATGGAAAAACAAAAAACCAAGGATAGCCAAAAGAATCCTGTACAATAAACCAACCTCTGGAGGCATCACGATCCCCAACCTCAAGCTCTACTATAGAGCTACCATAATAAAAATAGCTTGGTGCTATCCTGTATTTCTATCTGTTTATCTCCACAATATAAATCCTTCTATTTAATATTTCCTGCTGCTCTCACTCAAGAA
Source organism: Onychomys torridus (assembly GCF_903995425.1). Taxonomy (NCBI): domain Eukaryota; kingdom Metazoa; phylum Chordata; class Mammalia; order Rodentia; family Cricetidae; genus Onychomys; species Onychomys torridus. The sequence goes on from NC_050459.1 coordinate 52,705,846, forward strand.
AACTCTGGGGATCTGTGGGGTGGTTGGTAAACACCCCCACAGAATGGCACCATGAACAGGGACTAAAGAAAAATGAATAGGGACTAAAGACAAAAAAAAAAAAAAGGAACTAAAGACAAAGAAAATTAATAATAGTTTTACACAGAGTTTTTGGCAAAAGTGTCGAGTTAGTCTCTGCCAGTGGAAAAGGGGGCATGTCCAGTGTTGTAATGGAATATATATATTAATAAGGGCAGGGGGTTTTATCATCAAGAGAAAAGGAAAAAAAAAACAGACTGGAAGGATGTCTGATGCTGCAGCGCAAAAATCTCCTCTCTCAAGATTTCTGTCTTCTATCTCTTTCTTAATTTCTATCGATGAAAAAATAAATATAAGGTATATTGTATTGATATACTATAGGAAAACTTAGAAGTGTAAAGTTGTGTAGAAAAAAATTAAGAAAAGTTAGGAAACTAGATGGAAAAACTCTTCAATTTTCTAAAAATGGAACTGTTTAAATTGAAAATTTTATTTTTTTCTACCTAGACTCAAGATGCAGTTTTGTGTATGCACATATGCTTTATTAACTGATTCATGAATTGTTTGTTGTTAAAAATGGAATTGTTTTCTGGGACTGTTTATATAAAAAATGGAATTACTTATGGAACTGGTTTTGTGTTACAAATGGAACTGTTTAAATGAAAAAGTTTGGGTTTTCTAACTAGGCTTAACATTTTGTTTAAAAATTATAAAGAAAAGGGAGAAGTAATATTCTTTTTCTATTTAATTTAAAAAATATTGTTATTTGAGTGGATTAACGCCATGTTACTTAAGAAAAGCAAATGGGTATACTAAGAGATTACTTTAAAGTGTAAAGAGTTTTATTAAGAAACTGCTTTTGGATGTTTTGTTAAAAGTTTTCAAAGTGTTAATGGTTAGATTGAGAATATTGCTTTTCAATATGGGTTTGTAGGAATTGTGTAAGTTTGGGTTTTTTCTAGCTAGGTTTGAGATTTGTTTAAAAACATAAAGAAAAAAGGAGTTATGAGCGAATTAAGGTTGAATGTATGTTTGCAGAAATTATGTTAACCTATTGATATCAATGTGGCCCTGGTTTGAAGTTAAGGAAATACTTAAGTTTGATGTGAAAACATCAAACGTTTTTCCTATGTTCTGTTAGCAATAAATTCAAATGGTCCTATTAAGAGTTAAAATTGTAATACTGAAAAATTTGTAACATATGTGTGTTCGTGTGTGTGTGTGTGTGTGTGTGTGTGTGTGTGTGTGAATTCAAATGTTTCTGTTAAGAGTTTCCTTTAAGTTGTAAGATTGAGAGAATTGTAATTATGTAGCAATATTAACCTGTTAATGGTAATGATGAAGCTAAGGGATTCTCTAAGTTTGTAGTTGCCTTAAGAGTTTTTGGTTTAGAAAGGGCTCGAAGCAGCTAAAGACTGTTGTAGTCACCTTGGTCCCAATAAAAAAAAAAAAAAGAAAGAAAAGAAATGCCATCTATATCATCCTCTAATCCCATACTGGGAGGTGTAACAGCTATGGAGATTGATCTTAATCTTGAGTTATTTTTATATCTAAATAAGGGGGACCTGTGGGAGCCTGTTTTCAGGTTCCTGGTGGCTTTACCCAGCAGGTCTGCATAGAGAAGATGATTAGACCACAGGCCTGAGTGCAGGTGTCTGAGATGGTCTGCACTTGGCTCGGCTGGGAGGAGGTCTTTTGTTCCACCCCTTGGCATTTCTATAAATGCCTTAGGGCAGAGAGAGTCAGGCAGGGCCCATTGGAATAGGTTCCAGGCCCTCTCGAGGCTATCCTGTATTTCTATCTGTTTATCTCCACAATATAAATCCTTCTATTTAATATTTCCTGCTGCTCTCACTCAAGAAAACTCTGGGGAACTGTGGGGTTTGTGGGTAAACGCCCCTCATCTCAGCAGTCAGGTCATGCTCTAACTAGTGAAACATTTTCCTTAAAGACTGAACTTTTTCCATTGAAGTCTGTGACCTTTATGTACAAATTGCTGAAACACTGCTAAACATTAAGTCCATCTCATGGCAGTCACAAGTGCAAGGGAGTAATGCTATGGATTGAAGGAGTATAGAATTGTGGGAATAATGCCAGATTATCTATAGATTGAATGAGTGTAGAACTGCAAAGAGACTGTGAGGGCATTAAGTCCTGGCCAACGTCTGGAAACAGTAAGCCAGACAGACCTCCAGTGGACCCTGGAGGTGCTGTAGTGCAGATACAGCATTGACTTTACCAAATGCAAGCAAACAACTATGACTCTTTCTCAAAAGAAAAATTAATAAAGACTGGGCAAAAGTCTATAACAGTATATTATCTACTGTCTTGACCTTATATATCTTTCTTTGTTTGCTTATTTTTTCTTTTCATTATTGGTTGCTGTTTTATGCCTATATATCTGGTACAGATAAGCCTTCGCTTCTCTTTTATTTATTTGTTCTGAGATTGTATTTTAATTCCAACATTTCTTCCTTCCTTTTCCTCCCTCCAGAACCTCCCATATATCTTTTTCTGCCCTCCTTCAAACTCATAGTCTCTTTTTTCATCAATTGTTATTATATGCATATATTTATTTGTATATACATACATATTCTAAATATAACCTGCTGAGTCATATGTTGTTATTTGTATATATGTTTTCATGGCTGACCATTTGGCACTGGAAACCCAATTGATGTGCTTTCCCCTGGGCAGAACTACCTATCCCACTTCTTGCTTTATTCAGTTACCAGTAGTTTTTTATGTAGGTTGGAGGCCTTGTGAGCTCCTGCCCAGCTGGTCATGTTTATTACTGTCATCCTTGTTCATCTTATCTTTGGGTGGTCATTTTGATGAGACTTTACAGGTACAGCTTCTGGTGTTACTAGGAGACACAATCTCACAGCAAATCTCTGATGCTCTGGCTCATATAATCTTTTCTCCTCCTCTTCCATAATGTTCCCTGAGCCTTTGAGATAGAAGTATTTTGTAGATGTATCCATTGGGATGAGCTCCACAAGCTTGCATATTGATTGGTGGTGGGTTTCTGTAGTGGTCTCCATCTGTTGCAAAGTTTCCTTGATAAGGAGCGAAGGGTACACTTCTCTATGAATATTGGGACACATGTTTATAGATTGTTGTCAGGGATTATACTAGTTTAATAAATTAGTGATTGTAGATTCTCAGCCATTTGAGATTCCTCTACTAAGAATTCCCCATTGAAAAGTCCCCCACTTTTAAGTAGTTTATTTTTTCCTTGATATCTAGTTTCTTGAGTTCTTTATATATTTTGGATATTAACCCTCTACTAAATGTGGAATTGATTTTAAAATTCCCATTCTTTAGGCTGTTGCACTGTCTTAATGATGGTGCCCTTTGCCATGCAGAAGCTGCTTCTTGGTTTCATAAGGTCCCACTTTAATTGTGGATCTTAATTCCTATGCTAATGGTGTTATGCTCAGAAAGGCTTTTCCTGTACCAATGAATTCAAGGCTATTTCCCCATCTCTTCTGATTTGTTTTGGTTTGAAATCTATTTTGACGGATATTAAAATGGCTACGCGAGCTTCTTTCTTAGTCCCATTTGCTTGGAATATTTTGTTCAAACCCTTTACCCTGAGGTGGTGTCTATCTTTGATGTTAGGATGTTTTTCTTGTATGTAGCAGAAGGATAGCTCCTGTTTTCTCATCTATTCTGTTAGTTTGTGTCTTTTTAGTGGGGAAATTGATACCATTGATGTTGAGAGATTATCAGTGGCCAATGATTGTTGATTCCTGTTATTTGGTGGTGATGGTGGTGGTGGTGGTGGTGGTGGTGGTGGTGGTGGTGATGGTGGTGGTGGTGGTGGTGGTGGTGGTGGTGGTGGTGTGTGTGTGTGTGTGTGTGTGTGCTTCCCTTCTTTTGACTTTTCTGGTTGCTAAATTCCACAGATTTCCCTTGGTTTGGGTTTTATTGATTCTATTTCTACTTTCAGGTCTTGATCTGTTTTATTCATTTCCTTCCACTTTCTGTGTTTTCATTGATTTCTTTAAGTGATTTATTCATTTCCCCTTCAAAGACCTCTACCATATTCATAAGGTAGTTTTAAGGTCTTTTTCTTGTGCTTAGGCCATGTTGGAATATTCAGGGCCTGCTGCGGTAGAGTTGCTGGACTCTAGTGGAGACATACTTTCCTGGCTGTTATTCATTGTGTTTTTATGCTGGTTTCTGGGCATCTGGGACTAGGAAGATTATAATTCTAGGTGCTGATATCTGGTCTTGTCTTTGTTGGATGAACATTTTGTTTCTTGGTCTCTGTTTCCTCTCTTTTTCTAAGGAGGGTGAAGCAGCTGTGTGTTACTTGGAAGAAAAACCTTTTGCAGCCCTGATATGTGTGACCACTGGGTGTTCCAGATAAAATGTTATAGGTATTGGGCCCCAGTACTTAAGAATAGAGCAGGGCTGGGGACAGTGGGGGTGGTAGCTTATTCCACCAGCCAGGATCTGCTTAGTTAATCCCCTGGGAATGAGGAGAGGCAGAAGGTCTGCTACAGAGCTGGGAATGAGACTGGGGGATTGTACCAGAGGGATGGAGGGAGAGGTGAAGATCTGCAGTTAGTCTACTTGCTTCCCTTCTCACAGTGGCCTGTGGGTTCCCAGGGAATGCTTGCTGGATTTGGGGGCTAGAACAAAAGCAAAGGGGGAGGGGAACGAAGTTTAGAGGGAAGATCTATGTGAGCCACTGGCGATGGGGTGCAGGAGAGGGAGGGAGGCTGCAGCCGGTGATCTGCTGCTGTGCTGGGCATGAGACTGGGACACCGGACTTGGAGGGGCAGAAGGAGAGGGGAAGATCCACAGTTAGCCTACTTGCCTCTCTGGCCTTCCCTTCCCTGTGTGGCCAGTGGTTTCCCAGGCAACGCCTTCGAGAGTTGAGTTGGGGGAGGAGGGTTATACATGGAGTGGGGGTGAGAGGTTAGGAGGGGAATATCTGTGGGATCCACTAGAGATAAGATGAGGGAGAAGGCACTGCAGGTATACCACTGCAGAGTTGAGGATGAGGCTGGGGGATCTGATCCCGAGGAGAAGGAAAGGTGAAGGTGCACAGTTAGCCTACCTACTTCCCCAGTCAGATCAAAGCCTTCACTTCCTAAGAGAAGTAATACGAACAGCAAATTATATTACTACATCATTTAAGTTTTCAAAACTAAATCCCACGTTGTGATCTAGATACTGGTATTCGGAGAAAGCTGGTTTACATAATAAATATTCGTGGTTCAGTAGGTAAAATCGCTTTCCACTCATGTGTAAGTACCCAGTTCAGATGCCCAGAATCCATGCAAAGGCATGTGATTCCAGCAGCCTGCCTGTAATCCCAGGGCACAGAGGCCAAGACACTGAGTCCCCAGGGCAAAGCAAGCTGGTGACCTAGAGTACAGGGAAAGGAAAGCCCTGGGTTCGGTAAGAGACCTGCCTCTAATGTGGAGAGTGATCCAGGAAGACATTTAACATCAACCCTGGGCTTCCACATAGAACCGCATGCACGCATGCAAGCATGCACACACATGCATGCAAGCACGCACACTTGCACCAGGCACACACATGAATGAAAGCAAGAATTAATTTAATTATATTAAGTAGATATTTGACTTTGTCACAGCCTGACTTCTCATTATGGCTTCCAAATCCTCTGGTAACTGCTTCCACCCTTTCTATTGAATGCCTCTGGGTTTAACCTGCAACCTACATACCTTTTACAAGCTGTTTTCATTATCACTACTGCTACTTCATGGTCCAAATTTGATGCTGAGCATTGGAGAGGGATCTTAGAGGTTTCAGTTTTTGTGAAATTTTATTTTATATTTTGCTAGATATTTTTGCAGTCATGGACTTACTTTTCAACTATAAACACCAACAAAAAAGACAAAGAAATCTTTGTTCTGACAAGGGCTGTCATTCTGCTTTCAGATACAGTGTAGGAACTGTTCTGTAGAAGTGTTGACTCGAAGTTTTTCTTCAAGGTCACGCCACTCTAAGAGTTACAGAGACAATGCAGGACATCTCGGCTTACCTCCAATGTTGTTCTGATTTTACTTTTTGCATGTCTCTATCTATCTCTGCACGTGCATGTACATGTGTGCATATGTGCTCAAATAATTACATTTCTTTACTTCATACATCTTCTTCCTGGACAGTTGCAGGTAGAGCAAGAAGCAATGAAAAGGGACAGTCAGCCTGCAGATTTAGGAGACTGGTTGCTTTCCTGAGCTCTGAGCTACAGCCTGCTCTGGTTGCTGCCTAACAGTTAATCCATTTGGTTATCTGCCGGGAACAAGGATGAGCCAGGAGTTGACTGACATAAGCCCATTCTATTTGTGGGTGTCTGATGATCAGACATCCATGTCTTTGTGTCTCCTTTTCCCCCCCGGAAAGCCTTTGTCCTAGAACTGGCTGTGTTTGTGGCCACTGCACAGGCTGTGGGTACCACGGGGTGATTGATTAGCTAGTTACTTTCAGAAGCATTGTGGTTCCATTTGTGTGTTCAGTTTTGCATCCGTGTACCTATCAGAAAACAAGACATTAGGGTTTTGGAGCTACAGGAAACAGCATTAGCAATCTTATCCATTGCTCATCCACAGGCTCATCTGTGCAGCTTTCAAGCTGGCATGAGGGGAGCATGAAAAACACTGGCATGCAGGGTGGTGGTCTGTTTAATTGCATCCTCCACATTGAGAAAAGTCATTGAAGCCTTCAAGCTTCAGTGACTATTGGGGTCACGTAAACCAAATTTCAGAATGACCTATTTGAGACTTTATAGCCTCACACTTTTAACCCTTCCCATGTAAAATAGAGACAACTTGCTGCAACATCACCCTGACTCTGGACAACAGCAGGACATCTAAGATAATGGTCTAGCATTTATGGTGCTTCAGAAACCAGAAACCTTGAACCTGACCAACACGTTGCATGTAAAGCTGTTTGGGCAAAAAAAAAAAAAAAAAAGATATTGTGGGTCACACTGCAGTTTCTAATTCCACTACTTATGAACAAATTTGCCGTGGAGACATGGGAAAGATGGAGGAATGGAGCGGTGAGCGCTCCATGGAGAGTGGTGGAACTAGAGAGGAACCATGGTGACAGGTGTGAGAGAAGGCTGTGGTAGACAAGGGACCATGTTGTTGCCCTTTAGGGCTAACAGGGTGGTGTGCAGCAACCTGGAGCTTGTACAGACTCAGCACCTGAACTCCCCAGCCACATGATCTGATTCTGAACAAAATCAGGAAGTCCAAGCTTCCAAGACACTACCACCCCAGCCTTTGGTTTTTTAAATAGTCTGTAATATGGCTCTTTGATTCTACAATTTTATAATACATTGATTTTTAATAACAGAAGCAAACTAATGTCAGGAGTTTTTGTGCTGCTGTTGTTGATCTAGGTAAACAGGGGTCCCCAAAGGGACCAGGGGCAGCGGTGGGAAAACCATCATGAAATAGAAAATCAAATTGGAAGTCATACCAGGGTCAGTGTGGGTGTGGATAAAACTTAAAATTCATAGATTGATTGCCTGAGCTGGCCTACGTGGCTTTGGTGTGGAAGCTGTGGCCTCTCACTCTATTCATGGCCCACAATGAACTGAAGTGTCTGGAGGCGGCTCTTGGGACAGCTAATATCAAATTTAGTGAATTGTGGCATTCAGTGTGGAAATTTCATGTTGGTCTAAAAGGGAGTTGTCAGTTCTGCTAGGTAATTTCTTTTAATAGTTTTAAATAAAAGTCGTTGTATTATGATGAACTCACAAAACATCATGAAGCTAGCTAGATTAAGGTAGTTACTCAGACAAACATTACTTAGTCCTGAACTTTATATGCCTCAACGAATGTATATACAGTTAGGCGAGCCATTCTGAAGCTATAAAGCTTCACTTCGTGTTTTATGCTTTCACTACCAACTACACTTTTATGTACTTATGTGTGTGTGGTGGGGGGCATGACAGAATTTAAACCAGATTCTAAAAATTACCTTTATACCCTCTTCCTCAACTCATGTGTCCTTTGGCTAAATTCTGTCCTGCCTCATCAAATAATATTACTCTTTCTTGGTCTTCTTAAAAGTTATACTGTACCCACAATTCATAGAATATACAATTCCTTGTAAGAGTTTCTGTGGTCATGGTGTCTTTTCATAGCAATAGAAACCCTAACTAAGACAGTATGTATACCAAATTTGTATTATCCATTAATCTGTTGATGAACTTAGAGGTTGCTTTAGTTCCTTGCTATTGTGAACAGAGCAGGGCTAACCTGTGTAAGTATGTCTATGGCAGGGTGTGGAGTCCTCTGCCGATATTCCTGGAAGTGGAATAGTTGATGCATATGGTAATTCTATTTTTAATTCTTTCAGGAATCCCTAATATGATTTCTATAATGAATTCTACCACTAATGAACAAAGATTCCTATCTCCCTACATCCTCTCCAACATCTGTTGTCATAGTTGTTGATGACAGCTGTTCAGACTAGGATGACCCAATAGGCTCAAAGTAGTTTTAATTTGCATTTCCATGATGACTAAGGATGTTGAACTCTTTTTTAATGGTTATGAACCATTTGTGTTTCTTCTTTTGAAAATTTTCAGTTCAATTCATTAGTCTATCTGTTGATTGGCAATTTTCTTGTCTTGTTATTTAATTTCCGCTCTTCGTTATTCAAGCTATTAGCCCCTTGTCTAAAGCATAAGTAGTAAAGATTTTCTCCCATTCTGTGGTCCTGAATATTTCTTTTTTCCACTTTAGGAATTTTCTTCTCTCGTGAAAGAAAGTCTTTTAATGCTTGTACAGCATGGTAAACCTAATTAGTACTGACTAATTAGGTATTTGTGGGTGGTAAATATTGTCTTATTTTTTAAGGACTCCATTTAAACTTTTGAAGAGTACCTAAAGTCCTAATGAAAATCAAGCATTGACTAAATACTTGATTTTATCTATTGATGTTAATTTCCACATGGCCAAGAATAGTAACTCTCAGTCTGAAACAGTAATGAGGCATCCTCTCAGACTTATTCTAACTCCAAGCTCTGGGGTTTAAAATTCCACTGAGTCATTTTATCCATTTCTTCAACAAGGGCCCACTGTGTGTTCATGGCCGTCACCACTCCCAAAGTAGAAGTTCTGGAGTTCATGGAGTTACATTTGGAACAGGGTAGAAAGGGAGAGAGACAAGAAATCATTTACACTGTAAGTGCTGCAAACAAAATAACACAAACCGAGAGCAGAATGGTGGGGCAGCATGTCATTCTTGACTCAGAGAAAGTTCCAGAACAAGTGGCACCTGAGCAGAGATGAGAATATGGTACAGAAGCAGGACAAGCAAGGTACCTGTGCAAAGACCTATAGGAGGAGTCAACACTCAGTGTGAAGCTTGAGGAGCACCACACTTACTCTGCTCGGGGGATGACGGAGAGTCCAGGATAGCGCAAGGGTAAACAAAAGCATATGCATCCTTTGTGGTTCTGTAACAGAGTACCACAAACGGAGTGCTCCAAGCAAAATAAATGTATAGTCTTAAGGGTCTGGAAACTACAAGGCCAAGATCAAGGTGTCTTCAGCTCATGCTCTCTCTGACACGGGCCCAGAGAGGGGTGTTTCAGGCCTCTCTCCTGACTGGTGACTGTCCTTTGTCTCGTGGCATAAAACACCAGTCTTTACAGGGACTCCCACCCAGGAACATGTCTGTATCCACACTTCTCTTCTCCGTGGACACCAGCCACACTGCATTCAGGATGTGCCATGTATCCTTAGACCCCTGCTTTAACGAATAGTTTGAGTATGAAATGTCGCCACGGGTGCCGATGTTGAGCGGTTGGCCCTCGCTGGTGGTAGTACTTTGGGGACAGAGGCAAGTTGTGTAGGTGGAACACGGTAGGTGGATTTTTCTGTCCCTCCTGACAGCTCCCGAATCACAACATGGAGACATTATTAATTATGAAAGCTTGGCCAATAACTTAGACTTGTTTCTAACTAGCTCTTATAACTTAAATTAACCCCTATCTGTTAATCTATGTTCATTTACATGGCTTAGTTACCTTTACTTTGTAATATCATGCCGCTTGCTCTGCATTCCTGGCATCTCCTCTCAATCCCGCCCTTCTTCCCAGCATTCTCTCTGCCCCCAAAATCCTGCCTAGCTATGGCCATTCAGGTTTTTATTTAGCCAATCAGAGTGACACATCTTCACAGTGTACACAAAGATTATTCCACAGCAGAACATACCCAAAGTAAGTCTCTTTGGGATAACACTGCTAAAGTTGTACATAGTCCCCAGTTGACTCCCCTCCTCCATGAGGTGAATAGCCTCTTCCACATGTTCCCACCACCATGATGGTCTAGCTCTCCCCAGGCCCAGAATCACCAGAACTGAGGACTGTAGACTGAAACCAATGAACTATGGGCCAAAAGAAATCCTTCCTTCCTCAGGTCATCAGCTCAGATATTTGATCATGGGGTTGAAAAGCTGATTTCAATTACACCAATTACAACTACAACATCCTTTTTAGCTTCAGATCTAGGTCAGCAGGAATAGCTTGGAAAATCTGGGCAGAAAACAGTAGGAGAATGTAAAACAAACAGAATGTCCTACTATGTCAGGTGCTACAAATTGAACATTGACCCTCTGGATCATACAGTAAGGACTCTATGGTGCCCATAAAGGCAGTCTATAGGCAGAGGGGAATTGAGAAGCTGACTAGAGTGGGTTTAGCAGAGAATGAAAAGAAAAGAACTGCACACGATCATATTAGAAGCAAAAAGCCTGGCGATATCCATGAGTGTGTCAACAAGCAGTATCTTTGAGTCATGGATACCATCAGCTTTTATCCTCTGTATCTTTTTACCAATTAACTGAAATGAACACATAGTCCTATGGCAAACACAACTCAAAATTATTATTAACACTCCTTCCTGAATACTTCATCCCCTACCTGACCTGACCCAAGGTTGATGCTGGAGTTCCATGGGTAAAGGTCTTGGAAACAGGCAGAGCAGATGGGAGTTCTGGAGTTCCAGCCTCAATTCTAATGTGGTGTTCTATCGTCCTGGAGCACTGCATTGTGTGTACCCTGTCTGAGTGCTTCCAAATGTAAACACTGTGAGTGCTGAAGTTAAATGTCACCCTGACAACTTGGAAATTTTTGCCAATGACTGAAACTTACTAAACACTTAATTCACAACACAGGTACTGTTTGTTCTGTGTGACCAGGAGACCCATCGAGCAGCTGTGTTTGTCCAAATTCTTAGGGATATAGGCAAATAAGAGAAGCCTCAGGCCCTTGGAGCTCAGAAGACCAATAATAGAAAACAAAGCAAAAACCAAAACCTGGAAAATCCAGATGTGACATGATATAATACTTAAAAGGTTACCTCATTTTGGGGAATTAGAAAAAAATATCTTTGTCTTCCTAGGTGGGGGCTCTTTTCCTGAGAGGTATGCCTAGCACCTCTCATGGAAGATGGGTAGAGCTAGCCCTTAAATCACCTGCATGGGACTGGACTAGGCCCTCTGCATACAGGAGACAGTTGTGTAACTTGGTCTGTTTGGGGGACCCCTGGCAGTGGGATCAGAATCTGTCCCTGGTGCATGTGCTGGCTTTTTGGAGCCCACTACCTATGGTGGGACACCTTGCACAGCCTTGATGTGGGGACAGGGGTGGGGGTGGGGGTGTTTGGACCTGCCTCAACTGAATGTACCAGGCTTTGCTGACCCTCCTATGTGAGGCCTTACCCTTTCGAAGGAGGGGGTTGGGGGAGAAAGGCTGGAGGAAGTGGGAGGAGGGTTGAGAGGGGGATCTGGGGTTGGTATGTAGGATGAATAAAAAAAATTCTTAAATTAAAAAAATCACATCATTGAACTAAATACCTCACTTATTCTTGTTCACTGTCTTCATGGTGTCTCAATGATGAACAGTCTTCATGATTATCATCTCTTTCTAACAAATACATACTTAGGCTTAATGAACTGACAATAAGAAACACACCATAAGCAAACCTAAAGGCACTTTAAATGTACAGAGGACCCTGGAGGCATCTCTCCAGGCAGCTATCATGATCTTAGTGACATATGGGTTCAAGAAACTGCAAATTCTCTCTACCAATGAAGGAATACTTTCAAGTAAGGGAGAGGGAAGAATACATATAAAACATGAATTTGTCACTGTAGATAAGGTCATTGTCATATCTTGGTCCATCTTCTAATTATTGGTGACAAAGTTGTGGGTACCACATACGACCCTCAGAGAACAATAACAAAGCCAACCATTTTCATAATGCCCTAGTTGAAATCTCAAGGCAACTGGAAACAGAGTTGTTATTCCCATTACACAGACAAGGAAATAGGGGATTGCTGCAAAGCAGACTTTCAAACTTACATGTAAACAGTCCCTGTAGTCACAATGCAAAATGGTAGCACTTTAGGAAGGTCCTGAGAAGATCCTCGGTCAGGGGTGATACCAGGACTGCCACAGTCAGCAAGGGAGTAGGGTGCAGCCTCTGGTGGCAGTCTTGGCAGAGCACAAACCAGCATTCCCAGGAGGGTGGGAAAATTGTGGTTAGAAAATAACCTCAAAGATTCTGAAGGTTCAACAATGCTTAGAGATCTCTCACCTACAGACGTATATGTGTCTCACAATCATTCAAGAGAAGTGAACCTGAGTCATGACTGGCCTGACTCTCAAAGACTTAAAAGTATGTAGTTATGGTTTGCTGTGGGATGTTCTGTATGTCAAATGTGTTGATCTGATTGGTTAAAATAAATAAAGTGCTGATTGGCCAGTAGTCAGGCAGGAAGGATAGGGTAGGTGGAACAAGGAGGAGGAGAAGGCGGGAAAGTGAAGGCTGGGGAGAGAGACCACAAGCCGCAGCCATGACAAGAAAGAGATAAGGTAATGGTAAGCCACGAGCCATGTGGCAAAGTATAGATTAATAGAAAAGGGCTAAATACAAGAGTAAGATCTAGACAATGGTAGGCCTGAGCTAATGGCCAAGCAGTTTAAATAATGTGACTGTCTGTGTGTTTATTTTATAAGTGGGATGTTGGACTAACAGGGCTTGGCGGGGGCTGGAGAGAAGCTCTCCAACTACAAATGGCGCTCAACATGGGGCAAGAGTTTCCACATAAAACCTGAGAAAAAAGATTCTAAATTGGAGCTAAAAACAGCTTCCTAGTTGTCTCTCTCAAGTTAGCGGCAGCCTGCCGGTTTGAGCTACTATGATGGGTTCCTGGCGTGTGCATCTGACCTGCAGTATGGTGGGAATGAGGAGTCTACAGGCAGCGCTTTGCTCTGCTGCGTGGTAAATTTAGCCTTTGCTGGTTGAGAAAGAGAAAGTTTCTGGGCTATGTGCTGCTTTGGTGGAGCTGCTTCTGATAGTTGATGGTGCACATGGCTCTGGACCCACTGCTGGTGGTGAACTGTACCACTGCCATGTTGGGAAGCTGAGGTGGGCGGAGCCAGCAGCCACAGCTGTTTCAGTCTTACAAAGATGGATATTACACAGATAATCTGGTTTGTGTTGTGTTGTCTTTGGGATTTTTAACTACAGAAAAAGATTTGATCATAAAAGCTGTTGAGGTAAACAAATATGTAAATTTTAAAGGTATCTTGACTTCAAAATTTGGATATAAGGATATGTTGCTTTGGAAAAGAGGCTCTGCTTTTGTTTCCACAGAAAGCCAGAGGCTGTGGATTTGTTCCAGATTAAGATACATCAGGTTTGATCAGCCAAGACCACCTGAAAGGTCTCCGATGACACCATGGCCCAGATGATCCAACATCCAGAATAGTTTCAAGGCAACTGGCTCAGAGGTTTACCCTCATGGACTACTCCATAATCCTAAAATTTTCTTTGTGTCCCCATAAGATACAGCACCCCCCTCCAGCAGGAAGTAGTAAGAGAAACTATGCCCAATTTCCCAAAATTATCAAGCTGGCTTTGGAGATGGAATTGGCTCATTCCTTCTCTAAACCCAGACATATTGCTACAACAAAAGGTTAAGAGATTTTTGTGTCCCAAATCAGAAGAGCACTCTGGTGTGGGACAGAAAAAAAAAGTATTTTTATTTAAAGCAGGTTGATTATAAATGCAATCTCTTTCTAAATAATAAAAGGGTATATGATATAGATATAATAGGAAAAAAGGGTAGATTAAGGAACTTCTAAAGAGCAACAACTTGTTTTAAATGTTTTACATTGATATAGATTTTAGTCTATTGATACAAACTTAAAATTAATTTTGTTATACTGTGTGTATATTTCTACTCTTGTTTAAGGTATTATGTTTGTATAGCTCATTTAAAATTGTAATGAATAATTAAAAATAGATTAATAATTAATCATCTATGATAATCATACTCGTAGCCATGTTAGTTAAGTCTTCTAGGTATACATAGAGATATTTCAGATAGATAGGTAATCTTCAAATACTTCAAAGACCTACAGAATATGGCATTTAAAATATTTTTAAAATTTAAACTTTCTGGACAATGAGACATGTCTGCTCCTGGCAACACTGATTTACTTCAGAGAGGAGGATGGGCATTGAAGACACTTCATATCTTATCTTCACCTTGGCAAAAAGAGCCATTTGGGCAAGAAACTGTTCTTGCCTGGACTGCTTGATCAACTGGACATGTAGGACCCATAGAAAGGTGACCACTAAACTTTGCTTGACAAAATGGTCCTTCAGGTTCCTGCTTTGCAGAGGAAACTGCCAGACATTCTACAGGACACTGAGAAAAGTGACTGAGAGTCTCTAGCCTTGTGGGCTGAAGACAAATTCCCCAACTTTACAAAGGAACATTAGGTGACTGTCCAGACTGCCAGCTGTCTCTGTCTACCCTACCCTCTGTCTGACTCCTGAAAGTTGCTTGCATCCTACTCCTGGTTCTCAGGTAATATTATATCCTTCTGAGGTCTTTGATGTGGTTGAAGACTAGATAGTTGCAATTTTCTCAGTTATGATAAAAGATAAGTTAGATATAAGGAGAGACACTGCCAGCCGCTGCCATGAGAAGCAACATGTAAAGACACCGGTAAGCCACAAGCCATGTGGCAAAGTATAGACTAACAGAAATGGGTTAATTTAAGATAGAAGTAGATAACAAGAAGCCTGCCATGGCCATACAGTTTATAAGCAATATAAGTTTTTGTGTGTTTACTTGGTTGGGTCTGAGCGACTGTGGGACTGGCAGGTAAGAGAGATTTGTCCTGACTGGGCCAGGCAGGAAAACTCTAACTACAAATGGCGCCCAATGTGTTGACAAGAGTTTCCACCTAAAACCTGAAAAAAAGATTCTAAAACGGAGCTAAAAACAGCTTCCTAGTTGTCTCTCTCAAGTTAGCGGCAGCCTGCGGGTTTGAGCTACTATGGTGGGTTCCTGGCGTGTGCATCTGACCTGCAGTGTGGCGAAAATGAGGCATCTACAAGTGTCACTTTACTCTGCTGCATGGTGGATTTAGTCTTTGCTAGTTAAAAAAAAAAAAAAAAAAAAAAAGGTTCTGGGCTATGTGCTGCTTTGATAGAACTGCTTCTGATAGTTGATGGTACACATGGCTCCAGACCTAGAGCTGGCGATAAACTGTACCACCACCACTTTGGGAAGCTGAGGTGGGTGGAGCCAGCAGCCACAGTGGTGTTTCAGTCTTACAAAGATGGATTTTACACAGAGAATCTGGTTTGCCTTGTCTTTGGGATTATTAACTGCAAAAAAAGATTTGATCATAAAAGCTGTTGAGTTAAATAAATATGTAAATTTTAAAGGTACCTTGACTTCAAAATTTGGATATAAGGATATGTTGCTTTGGGAAAGAGGCTCTGCGTTTGTTTCCACAGAAAGCCAGAGTCTATGGATTTGTTCCAGATTAAGATACATCAGGTTTGATCAGCCAAGACCACCTGAAAGGTCTCCAATGACACCATGGCCTAAATGATGCGACATCCAGAATGGTTTCAAGGCAACTGGCTCAGAGGTTTACCCTCATGGACTACTCCATAATCCTAAAATTTTCTTTGTGTCCCCATAAGATACAGCACCCCTCTCCAGCAGGAAGTAGTAGGAGAAACTAGGCCCAAATTCCCAGCTGTCTTTGGAGATGGAATTGGCTCACTCCTTCTCTAAACCCAAACACATTGTTAAAAGAAAAGGTGAAGAGCTTCTTATGTCCCAAATCAGAAGAGCCCTCTGGTGTGGGACAGAGAAAAACCACTATTTTATTTAAAACAGGTTGATTATAAATACAATCTCTTTCTAAAGATAAAAAGGGGATATGATATAGATATGATAGGATGAAAGGGTAGATTAATGAACTCATAAAGAGCAACAACTTGTTTTAAATGTTTTACATTGGTATAGATTTTAGTCTATTGATACAAACTTAAAGTTAATTTTGTTATACTGTGTGTATATTTCTACTCTTGTTTAAGATATTATGTTTGTACAGCTCATTTAAAATTGTAATGAATAATTAAAAATAGATTAATAATTAATCATCTATGATAATCATACTCGTAGCCATGTTAGTTAAGTCTTCTAGGTATACATAGAGACATTTCAGATAGATAGGTAATCTTCAAATACTTCAAAGACCTACAGAATATGGCATTTAAAATATTTTTAAAATTTAAACTTTCTGGACAATGAGACATGTCTGCTCCTGGCAACACTGATTTACTTCAGAGAGGAGGATGGGCATTGAAGACACTTCATATCTTATCTTCACCTTGGCAAAAAGAGCCATTTGGGCAAGAAACTGTTCTTGCCTGGACTGCTTGATCAACTGGACATGTAGGACCCATAGAAAGGTGACCACTAAACTTTGCTTGACAAAATGGTCCTTCAGGTTCCTGCTTTGCAGAGGAAACTGCCAGACATTCTACAGGACACTGAGAAAAGTGACTGAGAGTCTCTAGCCTTGTGGGCTGAAGACAAATTCCCCAACTTTACAAAGGAACATTAGGTGACTGTCCAGACTGCCAGCTGTCTCTGTCTACCCTACAAGACTCCCGAAAGTTGCTTGCATCCTTCTCCCAGTTCTCAGGTAATATTATATCCTTCTGAGGTCTTTGATGTGGTTGAAGACTCGATAGTTATAATTTCCTCAGTTATTATAAAAGATAAGTTAGATATAAAAACCTTAGACTCACAAATATAGGATAGATAAAACATTTTAATTTTGCCAAAACAAATAGACTAGATATTGTAACTATAATTCTTGCTTGATAATTGTTTTGCTATATGAAATTTTATTATGTAAAAGTTAAAACCTTCCTTTAAAAAAAAAAAAAAAGAAAAGGGGAAGTGCTGTGGATATTTCTCTGTACAAATAAAATGCTGGTTGGCCAGTGACCAGGCAGGAAATATAGGCGGGACAAAAGAGAAGAGAATTCTGGGAAGTGGAAGGCTTGGGGAGAGACACTGCCAGCCGCTGCCATGAGAAGCAACATGTAAAGACATCGGTAAGCTACAAGCCATGTGGCAAAGTATAGACTAACAGAAATGGGTTAATTTAAGATAGAAGAAGTAGATAACAAGAAGCCTGCCATGGCCATACAGTTTGTAAGCAAAAAAAAAAAAAAAAAAAAAGATAAGTTAGATATAAAACTTTAGACTCACAAATATAAGATAGATAGGATATCTTCAACTGTAATTCTTGCTTGATAATTGTTTTGTTATCTGAAATTTTACTATATAAAAGTTAAAACCTTGCTTTTTGAAAAAAAGAAAAGGGTTAGTGCTGTGGGATGTTCTGTATGTCAAATGTGTTGATCTGATTGGTTAAAATAAATAAAGTGCTGATTGGCCAGTTGCCAGGCAGGAAGGATAGGGTAGGTGGAACAAGGAGAAGGCTGGAAAATGAAGGCTGGGGGAGAGAGATTGCCAGCCGCCGCCATGACAAGAAAGAGATAAGGTAATGGTAAGCCACAAGCCATGTGGCAAAGTATAGATTAATAGAAATGGGCTAAATATAAGAATAAGAGCTAGACAATGATAGGCTTGAGCTAATGGCCAAGCAGTTTAAATGATATGAATGTCTGTGTGTTTATTTTATAAGTGGGTTGTTGGACTAACAGGGCTTGGCGGTGGCTGGAGAGAAGCTCTCCAACTACAATGGTTTGTTATTGACAGTCAACAGGGAAGAATACACAAGAAGCCTTGTAGAGATGATGACTGTTGGGCTTTCTAAACTTCAGTCATTTATGACAACCTGGGAAACCTCAAAGCATGTGTGTATGATTGCTTACAATTGGAATGCACCTCTGTGTGTTGAGTAAGCAAGGCAAAAAGTAAAATACACCTGTGTGCATTGAGTAAAAGATTCCAATGTAAAGGGAAGTAGCAAATCTTTACCAGCAGGTGGCAGCCTTGCAGAAAAGATAAAGGATTCTGCTATTACAAAAGTCCAAGGATAACTCAGTTTTAGAAAGAATTATGCATCAATATTATTGAGTCATACAATAGCATGAAGTTTTATGGCCAATGCTAACTAAACCTGTTTATTCATTTTACTACAAAAATACAAGATACTCTATGCAGGCATTAAATGATTCCATCAATAGGGTGTATTTGCTACATACTAAATAAAGATACAAATGTTGAGACCATTCTAAGAAACAATGGGAAACCGAATCAGTTTAAATATTAATTTTATAAGTAAGAAACAATATAATCAGCCTTCCTATGTGATACCAGAGAAATAGTACATGCTCATGAAGTTTTATGTTCTTTAAGACTTCATTTTTTTAATCCCAGAGAAATATTTTTTAAAAACTTTTTAACTTCTTAGAAAGGTCAACATATGATTACACTTTTTATAATACCTCTAAGTGCATTTGGCAAACTACTCAGAGTTAAAATGGCAAACTCTACTTAGCAGTCACAACTGAGCATTTACTCTCAAAATATTTACTGGATCTCTTACAGGAAACCAAGTCATTTTTCATTTCTTTCTTTTCCAACAATATTTTTATTGATTATATGGGAAGTTCAAATCATGAACCCTGAGCACACTTATTGTCCATCCTCCCAAGTCTGCCCCTCCACCCTTCTGACCTCCACCCCCCCCGAAAAAAAATGAAGAAAAAGAAAAAAAAAAGCCCAATTTGTGTTACCCATGTACTCACTGGAGCATAACCGAACTCCCAGTGGCCAGTCCCTTAAAGAAAACTGAGTCCACCCCCACTACTTGTACCTCCACCGGAAGTGCTCAGTTGTGGAGAGCTACACTTCAGCATCCTTATCACAATTTTTAAGAGTTCCCCTCAGGGGTTGGGGATTTAGCTCAGTAGTAGAGTGCTTGCCTAGCAAGCACAAGGCCCTGGGTTCGATCCTCAGCTCCAAAAGAAAGACAAAGAAAAAGAAAAGAGTTCTCATCAGTGGCTTTCTGTCTAGGCTGTTACTTTGTGTGTGGGGGGGGGGGTGAGTAAAAGGTTGTCACTGAAACCCTCTATGTCCCTCTTTCTCAGCTGTGAGTCTATAATCATCAATACCATGAGAAAAATGGCTTCCTTGCCTTTTACAGTCAGTGGGAGCACGGATCATGGACTTCCATGTGGTTTCTGCAGACAGCACAGACCACAGACATCCACATAGTCTCTGGTGTCATCATGTGCCATGGACCTCAGCGCGGTCTCTGGTGGAAGTGCATACCACAGACATCTACACAACTATTTGCTGCAGCACAGGCTATGAACACCATCACAGCCCTTGGCAGCAACACAGGCCAATGATATCAACATGGCCTCAGGTAGTAGCACAGACCATAGACATTCACATAGCCATCAGTGGTTATACAGGCCAAGGACATCAACACAAACCCCAACTTCAGTAGACCCATGGACCCAGACATGGCCTTCTGTGGCTGCATGACCATGGACATCAAGATGGGTGCACAGGTCACTCATATCAACATGATCCCTGGCAGCCAGCATGGCCCACAGATATCAGCATGGCTTTAGGAGGCTCGACCAAGGATATCTGTATGGCCTTTGGTGGTAACTCAAGCCAGAAATATCAACTCAAGCTGTAGGACCACAGAAATCCGCTTGAAGCTCAGGCTTCAACACAACTTGGGTCAGCGTATCACAGGTACCAAGGTAGCCTCTAGGGGTGGCACCCACCGTAGAGGTCTTTCAAGGTGGTATAACCCAGAAAATGAATCATTCTTCCTCTTGGACATTCTATCGTTGCTCAGAACTGGAGTGATCATTCTGGTGGACAGCATGATTGGGGGCTGAGTTGGAGTGCAAGCTCCAGGCTGCTGCAAACCTCCCTGTCGGTCCTGCTCTGCAATGAGATGTCCCCCGATCCACCGCAGGCTTCTCTCACACCTATCACCACAGTCATTTCTCAGTTCCATCTCTCTCGCCACCGCTCACTCACTGCTCCATTCCTCTCTCTTTCCCACCTCTCCATCAAATATCTGTCTGTCGTGGTGGCATTGAAACCAACTGTAAAGCCAACCCTATCTGAGTCTTCAACAGTTACCTTAGCAACACGTTCCCAGAAAGTGTCTTTCTCCTGTTTTACACGGCCCACTCTGGCGGCTTGAGTTTCAACTACAAAGCTGTCTTCTCCACTTTGTCCTTGATTTCTTCACATCTGAGACACTGCGGAGCGATCTCTTCACGATTTTTCCCCTCAGCAAACTGAGTCATTTCTGGTTTCTGACACCCCTTTAACTGGATCATCGCTGAGACTCCTCCTGGATAGAGATTCTGCTGTTGCCAGAGTCACGGTGGTCCTGCAGCTTTGGTTCTGCAGGACCAGCTTCTTCACCCACTCCAACAGCTCACAGATGGAGTAGACGTTGGGGTGGACCAACTCAAAGTGCTGGGATCTGGGCCCAGATGGTAGCTGAGTTGATCAGCCACAAGCTAGGCCCCCTCGGCTTCCACCCAAGCCATTTTTCTTCAATGACTTTATTTGTAATAAGGAGATCTTGGCTTCCCCAAGTAATGGGTTAATCTGGTGCCTCTGTTGGGTACTAAGAGGTCAAAGAATGGGTCTTTGATTGTAAGAAATAGACTAGCATGTTACAGAGATAAGCTCAAGATGGTCTTATATCCCTAAAAATAGGAACAAACTGGGATAAAAATTAGAAGCATTTCAAAGTAAATACATGACAGCATCTACAGTCACAATAAAATACTCGCATCATCAAAGCAGAAAATAGCTGGTCTGACCTTCACATAGTGTTCTCCTGGGTTGTCGTTACTTAAACTAGTCATGGCTATATCACCCCATAACCCGATCCTTTATACATTCTCTTCAAGATTAAGGCCACTGAAGTTTGTATCTCACAAATCTCCTGTGCTCTCATAGCTGAGTTTCTTCTAACAAGAGAGCCTACAGTTGGGTGGGTGGTGGTGCCACACATCATTAGTCTAGCACTCAGGAGGCAGAGGTAGGTGGATCTCTGTGAGTTCAAAGTCAGACTGGTCTATAGAGAAATTTCCAGGACAGCAATGGCTATGTGTTGAAGAAACCCTGTTGAGAGAGAGAGAGAGAGAGTCCAAATTTTATAGATGTCAGAAACCTAGACAGTACATAACATAAGAGAAGAGGCAGCATATATATTTAAAATATCAGTTAGCTAAAAGACAAACAAAGATAAACAGAATGGACCAAATATTAGAGAGTGGTGGCAAGGAACTAGGCAGGGTCTCTCCCAATGATAACAGTCAAAGTTTCCTAGATGGGTATAAAGACACATCTGTAATCTCAACACCTGGAAGGCTGAGACTAGAAAATGGAGATTTCAAAGATAACTTGGAATAAAAATAGCATCAAGACCATTTCTCAAAAAATTAAATAAAGAAGGATCCCTGTTGGTGCTGGAAATGGTGTGATGGAAGAGAGTCAAAAAAGAGAGGACAAAGGGACTGTGGGATTGGGAGACAGCTGTATATAAACATGGAGGAGCCTTAGTGTGGGGCATTTGGCAGACTCTACACTCATGGGCCAGTGATCTTACATAAAAATAACAGTTATACCCAGTGAACTGCAGCATCTTGCCCATGCTAGTCCTTTATAAGTCATCTTGAAGGCAACCACACTTTTAGGAGGTGAACTGTATCCCCCACAGTTCCTATAACAAAGTCCTAATCCCCAATATTTCAGAATCTGATCTTATTTGGAAATCAAGATGACATCATACTCAAATTTGTGGTACTTTCTTACAATTCTGGCCAACTAACAGGATGCATCAGTTAGATGCACTGCCTTTATTTTAATCAATATCTTACACACATTCATAAATGCAGTGAAATTTGTCATCAGTATGAAGACAGATTAGAAATTTACAGCATGAAGAAGAAAACTATTTTATGAGAAAGTTAGATAAATTGAAAAATCCTGGGCAAATCCTCTTTTGCAATTTAAAAGAAAGTGTAACTGGCAGTGGAGATCAATGAAAACACAGCCAAAGGGGTCTGGGGATGTTCCCATCTGAATTCTTCAGCACAGGGAATTATTGCAATAACAGCTCATTCATAAATCATGGGCTGGTTGTTTCATCACCTCATTTTAGTCTCTTATCTTTCTTGGTCCAAGAGTGCTGGTCCAGCTTGAGACCCTGACCATGAGAGGGGGCTCACTCCTAACACTGCCTGGAGGGCCAGAAACCACAGGCAGAAGAGCCTAGAGACCTAGATTAGAACAAACTATGACCAGGGGGCAAAAACAGTGAAATGATTCCTAATGGTACTCTGCTATACTCATAGAATGGTGCCTAGCCCAATGGTCGTCAGAGAGGCTGCACCCAGCAACTGATGGAAACAGATGCAGAGACCCACAGCCAAACACTAGGTGGAGTTCAGAGAATCCTGTGAAGGAGGGAAAGGAAGGATTGTAGGACCCAGTGGTGTCAAGGACACCACAAGAAAACCCACAGAATCAATTAAGCAGGGCTTGTACAGTCCCACACAGACTAAACCAACAACCAGGGTGTCTGCATGGGACTGACCTAGGCCCTCTGCACATATGTCATGGTTGTATAGCTTGGTCTTCTTGTGGGACTCCTAAGACAGGGAGCAGGGGTGTCTCTGACTCTCTTACCTGCTTCTGGGACCCTTTCCTTTTACCAGGTTGCCTCATCCAGTCTTTTGTTTTGTTTTGTTTTTGTTTTTGTTTTTTTGAGACAGGGTTTCTATGTGTAGCTTTGGTGCCTGTCCTGGATCTCATTCTGTAGACCAGGCTGGCCTTGAACTCACATCTGCCTGGCTCTGCCTCCTGAGTGCCGGTCTTAACAAGAGTGGAGATGCCTAGTCTCACTGTGACTTGATATACCATGGCTGGTTGATATCCATGAGAAGTCTCCCCTTTTTTGAAGAGAAGCAGAGGAGGAGGGGGTAGGGGGTAGAATGGAATTGGATGGGGGGAGACTGGGAGGAGAGGAGGAAAGGTAAGCTGCAGTTGGGATGTAAATATATATATATATATATATATATATTTATTTATTTATTTATTTATTTATTTATTTATTTATACACACACACACACACACATATAGACAGAGAGAGAGAGAGAGAGAGAGAGAGAGAGAGAGAGAGAGAGAGAGAGAAGCCCATCACCTGTCATGCATACCCTTTCTGTGACAGGGAGCAGAGCTTTCAGTTCTGGGCACCAACCCAAAAAGATGTTCCAGAATGTTCCTAACCTTGGCCCTCAAACTTGGACTTTCCTTCTTTGGTGTGAGGACTGTGCTGATTCTAAACATGGAAACTAAAGAAGGGGTGTCCCCATCTCCACACACATTTCTTTCACTTATTTAATTAACATTTCATCAAATGATTGGGGTAAGCGCCAGGCATAAAAACCCTTGCCCAATATGTTCATTGTGAAATGTGTGCTCTGAAACAGTCGGATCGTCTTTATAGCATTATTAAATCTACTCAGATACTAAATGGCAATGTGTGTTTTATCCAGGCTGTTGAAGGACAGGCTTTCAAAGCCTAAAATAATGTCTGGTCAGCCATTTCACTCTTCCCATGGAATAAATAATCAAAGAAAAACTGGCCACATGATAACCCTATGAGAAGAGTTTAGCAATCCACCCTGTCCACAGTACCCAACCTGTCTGTCATTCAGTCTGTGTTCAATGGAATGGTAAGTTTAAGTGTCTCTGTGACCTCCAAAAACTCAATTTGATGTTGAAACCTTTGAAGCAGGGTCAAGAATGAATCCCGTTGCTAAGTTAAGCCTTCAAAGTTGCTGAGAATTGGACACTAAACTCAGTTCTTCCTTCCTGGCAGAAAAAGATTCAAGTTTCGTCATGAAGAATTTGGCACAGACTTCGGCATTCAGGTTCCTTATGGATGTTACCAATGAGATCCTGGGCAGCACTTAAACCAATAAAGATGTTATTGAAAGAAAGACTAGGGAAAGTACTGTGCACCCATAGAATAAAAACACTGTGCCTCTGTGCAAAATTATGTGTGCATGTACACAAGATGTGTGTGTGCATATGGAAGCCAGAGATGATGGCAACTGTCTTTCTGAATCAAATTTCATTGATTCAGCTAGGCTAATGACCAATGAGCTCAGATGTCCACCTGCCTCCACACATACCCCACTTCCAGATGTATAATGTGCACTCCATCCCCCCCCCCCCCCCCCCCCCCCGGCCAGTGCTAGAGTTATAGGCATGCGCTGTTAGGCCCAGCGTTACACAAGTGCAGGAAATCTGAACTCAGATCTTCACACTTCCAGGTCAGAAACTTTACAAGTTATGCCATCTCCCCAGCTCCCAAAAACATGGTTAATGATAAACTTGAGACACATAATCAACCTTAGACAGCTCATCAGGCTTTGCATGTTTTTGCTTACAATGGTGAGACAGTGTGCTAGTGTATTATACCTTATCAATCTCTCTTTTGACAACCTTAGGGTGGCTGAACAGTCCTCCTGAGACCTAGAGTGAAGCAAAACTGGGTTTAAACACATGTTACCGTCGCACTATAGCTCTTTATGATCCAAGGACAATAACCAGTAGAGCAAGACTTCCAGAAGCAATACTTAGGGTTTGTTTTCTTCCACGCTGGAAGGAATTGTGCACTTTGTGCATGAGAGGCAAACACTCTACCACTGAGCAACAGTCCCAGCCCATCAAAATCTCCCTGAGCACGATCACTGCAGGATGACAAGAACATAGAGAGCCAGGCAACCCTGAAACAATTCCATTCAATTAGAAAAGATCTGCCAGTTTCCTTTCACATCAGAGGGCACCATCTAAGGGACAGTGCATTCCATTACTTAAGCACCTGACCTTTCCCTACACAAGATATGCTTACCCCCAGAGAGAGTGTCTTAGGGTTTCTATTGCTGTGAAGAAACACTATGACCAGGGCAACTCTTATAAAGGAAAACAGTTCATTGGGGCTGGCTTACAGTTTCAGAGGTTTAGTCCATTATCAGTATAGTGGGAAAGCATGGTGGTGCGCAGGCAGACATGGTGCTGGAGAGGAGCTGAGAGTCCTATATCTTGATACTCAAGCAGCAGGAAGTAAACTGAGACATACTTCCTCCAACAATGCCACACCTACTTCAACAAGACCACACCTCCTAATAGTGCCATTCCTTATGGGAATATGGGGGCCATTTTCTTTCAAACCACTGCAGAGCAGTACATTAAAATGATAAGAACCGGTTATTGAGGCACAAGGGAGTATATTCTAAGAAAGTGGGAACAATATGGAATCCCTTCCCAGTTTCCATTCGCCTGAGAATTTGATAGGCACTTTCAAAACAGAATGGGTTGGGATTGAGGATGCAGCTCAGTTGGTGGAATGCTAACACAAGGGCTGAGTTCAGTTCCAGCCCTACAGAAAAAAAAGAGAAAAAGAAAAAGAAAAAAAAACAGGCATGGTGGCACATCCTTATAATCCCTCCACTCAGGTAGGTAGAGGCAGGAAGATCAGAAGTTCAAAGTGACCTTTGGCTACATAGTGAGTTGGAGACCAACTTGAACTGTCTCAAATTAAAAACAACAACAAAACTTACAACAGATGGATCTGAGTGCCACCCAGACAGCTACAAAGAATTTCCCTTCATTCTCGTCTTTTGGAACATTTTGAGCATAAGAATTGGTATATGAAGCAGGGTGTGGTATATACACCTCTACCTCACTTGGGAGCTGACTAACAAGGATGAAGAGTTTATGACCAGCATGGGCTAGCAAGACATTGTCTCCAAAGAAAATGGAACAAAACAAAGAAAAAAAAAAAGAACTACTATTAGGAACTTATTAAACAGGATGTTAAATTTTGTGATCAACTTAAGGAATCCTCCACAATCATTTTTACTATCTATTAACTTCGGAACCTATTTCTACCTGAGAAACCACTCCCCAAACATTGGATTGCCGATAACCAAATAATCATTGTCTTTTCTTTTTCTCAAATTAGTAATTATTCAAAATGAAGTCATTGGCTTTCTTTCATATGTTAAATTCCCTAACATAAACCATTTTATTACAAATCTGCATAAATCAATAACAAACTAATAGTCTCATCAACAGACACGTAACAAGAACCCCTAAATACAAGATCCAACCTGGTTGCCAAGGCTGTAAAAACAGATGTTACCTCTGTTTCAAGGGGTTTTACCCCTAATCGGTGAAGACGAACAATACACATTAAATGTGGTTTGTACAATAAAATAATTTCAATGTTGTACAAGAGAAAATAAAATTACTTAATTTTATGTTTAACAAAATTCTGCAGGCTAATTTTAAAAATGTAAAATTTATTTTGTTTTTAATGGCTGTTGTTATTTTCTTCTTATTGTAATCCAGTCATTGAAATTGCATTTATCATGCTTAAGATTTTTATTAATCCTCTAATTCTCCTGCCATAATTAAATCATAGGATAAGATTGACTCTCTAACTAGCTTTATGTAAATGAACTGTCACTATAAATTATTCAGTGTACCTAAATTGTTAGACAAACATGACATACGTTTTTAATAAGTCAAAATGTATGCATCGAACTTGATCCCTACTTTCGCTCAGTACTGGTTTCACTTATCAAAATATGACGTCCGTTCTGAAGTCTCATGAATTCTATGGCTAATTTTATGTAATGACATTAAGAGAAAACCATGTAGAAGCTTGCCTGTTATGACTAATTTGGCAGTGAACAATGGTCATCTTAATGCCACTCTAACAATATGTGTAACATGACAAAAAATATTCTCTCCACAATCATTATGTGTTTCTATATGGTGAAGATGCTGGTGTCATTTCAAGAGTCCCACATCTCCCATGGGCAGACATTGCTTTCTCAAGTTCACGTTTGCTGTTATTCCATAGCCCCACTTCCGGGACACTCTCCAATGTATTGCTTAATAGAATGAGCAATTCCAGAAAGAGCCATAACCATGAGAGGATGGGTAAATGATGAAGGACCCTCGGGAAATCTTCAGAGGTTATCCAAGGAACAAGTTGGTGGCAGGTGTAAGAGCACCTCAGCTCAGAAAAGTAGCAGACCATCTGAACAAGCTCAGGAAAGCGGGACATTAAGAGAGCAGTAGGGACAGTCCATTCAGCTCTAACCCTAGGCTTCGCCCTCTGAAGCCATTAGGAGGATCTGGGAGGCTGTAGATAGTGGGAAACAACCACTGAGTTCTTCAATTCCCTTCAACCCTGATGACAGAGGATGGGGCCAAGAATCAGCTGGAGTGTTTAGGACAGGAAACTCATACCCAGAAGCAGTCTTGAACATCTGGAAGTTTCCATGCTTTAAGTGTCCAGTCCCCTTCCTCTCCACCAGGCATGTGGTCTTCAGACAGGGACAGTTAAATATGGCCTTTTCCTAGAGGAAATGAACCCCTGCTGAAGCTGAGGCAGAACATTGAAAGGGGAATCCAGAAGGCAGAATAAGGAGATAACCTCTTTGAAGCTGGCAATGCTGCCTCCTTAAAATGATTTCCTCATAGTCCAGTGCATCCTATAACACGGTTCACACAAAGGAATGGGGGTTCTTTGGGACTCCATGTACAGACAGTATTTTTTTAAAAAGGTGGAAAAGCAGTCAAGAAAGACAACATCAACCTATCTCCTACACACACACACACACACACACACACACACACACACACACACACACGCATGCCTATACACCAACACAAGTGTACACATGAACATATATAGAAAGAGAGACATATAGTACACAGAGATGAAGGAAGGAAGGAAGGAAGGAAGGAAGGAAGGAAGGAAGGAAGGAAGGAAGGAAGGAAGGAAGGAAAAACAGGAATCTAGAGACCCCTAAATTCTTCAATTTCTGTGCTCTCGCCTTGTTCATCATAGTTTTGATCTTAAATTAGATAACTATTTAAAGGACCCCTCCACCTAAACCAGTATCTTAGAAAACACAGCTAGCCACTTCAGAGCATGGACTCTAAACAGCATCCTGGGTCAAGGCATCAGGAAAGCTATCGTGGGCAGAGCTGAGGCCTTGTTAGGATCTGAGATATAACCATTGCTCTTCCAGGAGTGCAATTCCTCATTTCTCAGTCCATAATCTCCCATGTCTACCCATAACGTTATGAAAGGAAAGCAAATGACACCGTCAAGGAAAATAAAGAGCCTAAGAGGAAACTCAGCAGGAGACTGGCACGGAAAACCAGCCCGAGACCGTTAGAACCCGATAATGCAGCACCAAGAACAGCAAAGACAAAATGCAAACCAAGCCAAGCTGCCCAGCAAGTACAGGGCACGCAGAGGACTGTGGCTTTTCCTGCAGGTGCTTATTTTGATATTGTTCTGTAATACTGACACCCTAGAGCTATCTTCGGCTCTCCAGATGTTCTGGGGTTCTCTGGAAGGAGGTCCAACTCCTGATGAATTACGTGTGAGTAGGTAAATGGCTAGGAGATGATAGGCAGTTTGACTCAGTGCGAACTCATTCCTGATTATGTCTTCCACAGGCAATGAACAACTGTGGGCTTTTAATGTAATTAAATGTGAGATCCATGTAACTGTCAGAGAGTCTTGAGGATGGCTGGTCCTCTTTCAGTAATGAGAATTCTAGACCCAAGTGCACACATGGTGTCATAAATCACTGCCATCAATCACATCGAGAGAGACCTGCAGAGTTCCTCCAAGGGTCCTTCACTCTCTTTTCTACCTGACAGTGCCAACCCATGTCATTGTGCATACTGGTAATTCTTAGTGGCATCTCTTACCCTACACGCTAAACATGTGAGAGGTAATTTCCATGCAGTTTAAGAAAATTGCCTCATCTTTCATTCATTAAATACGAGCACAACGTTCCTTGAGTTTTGGAAGTGGTTAATTTTAAAATGTCTTTAAAATTAAAGCAATTAGGAAGGCTCATTAAAATTAATAACAGAGGCTGGTGATGCATAAGTCAGTGACAGAGCACTTGCCTGGGATGCATCAGGTCCTGGGTTCAATCCCTAGCACTGTAATAATAACAAAAAAAATAACAGAAATGCTAACCTATTACAACAAGAAGCCTGTGGATTATAATACTGAAAGAAAAACTCACTGACTATGCCTTGGCTGCATTAGCCATTATTTGTGTATCTGTGTATACACTCAAGCCCAGCTTATGAGTACCCTAATCTTTTGGCTGCTGACCGAGGACAAGGAGAATCATGTGGATAACAGACCTGAGACATTGTCAACAAAGAGAAAGCAGAATCAGGATCTCAGAGGCAGTGAGACTAAAGTCTGGATGGCATCTCAGACCCACCAAGTGAGCAGAGGTTCTCTGCTCTAAGATACTCCAAGAATGTGGCTTAACAACACAAAAACACAGCTCTCATCTCAAAGGATATAAGAGGTAGTTTATCCTGGGACCAAATAAGAGTGACCATGGCCCAAGAACTCAGATTTAGGTTTATCTGAAATACTATGTTCTAACATTGTAACAGTAGTTTTTATGGTAACAAGACAAAGAAAGTCATAAATCAAGACACTTTTCAAATATGTAAGTGGAAACATCATATCCAGGGAAGTTATAGAAAAGGAAGGGGGAAGCCTTTGCTACAGGCTTCAGATGCTATCTGATAGCAGTATTAGCTTTTGGGTTGGTGTTTCTTCATACATTCCAAAAGGTTCTACCTAATTGTCACAAGGGTGTTACATCACACACAAGTGTAGTTAATAAATTACTGTCTAGGGGGCTAAGATAACTCAAGATAATTTGCCTCTAGATCTGCAACATTTTCTAATCCCCACAATCATTGGCCTTCTGACCAGTTAACCAGACTTACAGAATGGTTAATACAGGTATAGCTTTTTCCTGGGAGCTTCAGTTAATAAGCCCCAACAGATTTCCAATTCATTGTAACTTACTGGAATCTACCTTTGTGCCAGAAACTGTGTGAGATGAAATAAAAAAGAGGTCTACAGAGAAACTGCACTTGATATTGTCTGAAAAATCATGTGTGGGCCTCAGCCCAACAATTGCAGTGATAACACAACCCCCACGTGATCCCTGGATGAAAACAGAAACAAAAACCCCCGCTATTCACAAGCAGACATGTCTTTGACAGACAACCAGTGAAGCCAACTCCTCCTGTAACTACAAGTGGGAGAGAAACTGGGCCCCACTGAAGATTACCACATTTGGGCTCTGGCCTTTGCTGGGAGATAGAACAGATGTTTGTGTTTGTTGTGAAACTTCATTTCTAGTGTTGGGTTAGAATGGTGACACTATCTGAAGTAAATCTATGTGTCAAACCCTCTTTCCCATTCTGACACCCAATGGATGCCCTGGGCCTTAGAACTCTCCTATGGTGGCCCCAAAGTAGGATCTTGGTGTTGGCCAACTGACTTCTCGCTCTGTTCATATCTCACCTAGCAGGAGACTAGCTCCCTAGAAAAGAAGCCAGATGTCCACTCACTCACCTTGTGTTCTTCAAATCCCACCAAATGGGAGCTAGATCTCCCCAGCTCTGTGGGCATCTCCTGATTTTTACCTCTGCAAGTCGCTGGGATTCCCAAAGGCCCTTACCCCCACCCTGCTTTTCCTCTCTTTGTGGTAGCTCAGGGGCTGCTTAGCTTTTGCCCCATGGGAGCTCTGTGTCCACACCAAAAATTTGATGTCATATCTACTCAAATGATAAAATATAGGGTTCTCTTTTCTTTCCTCTTACTTTTAACAAACAACTCAAAAAGGCATGAAAATCCCTACCCTCCAAAGAAAATAATGGTGCGACCTGCCAAGTTTACCTTTGGGTTTCTTCTTTTGAAGGCACAGTCATAGTTGCTCCTGCAGAGGTCTCCATAAAGAGGCCAGACCTCTGGGCATGAAAGCCCCTCTGTTCTGAGCAGTATTCCGATGTGAATGATGCGGCCTCCCTGTCCAGTCTGAGGACCAAGAATTCACCTAGTGGGCCACAGTCCTGGACAATGTACCGTCTTGTTTGGATCATTTTGTTTGATTATGTGGGTAACCCGGCTTCAGTTTCCACTTCCCTGTATAGGGGTATTTGCCTTTCCCTCCTTCCAGAAGAAATTACAGCAAAACTCCTAACTGTATACAAGGCAAGACTTGTCCAGAATTCAAGCACGAAGCACCTACAAAGTCAAAAATCTTTTCCAATGGGCTCCACAGAGAGCTCAGCCATCTTTCTCCTGGCTTCTAACGATCCCATGCAAACATGCACACAGCTTTCTGAAAACGTGCCCTAGAGAGGAGGCAGAATCCTGAGTGCATCCTTTTTTCTGCCAATAGTTTTACCACAAGTGAACAAAGCCATGCTAAGATAGATGAGGAGTGATCAGTTGGGATGGTCATTGGTGTCATAGGCTGGCACACTTTCCAGGAGGGAAAGCCTTTAGTGTAGTATGGAAGGAGGTCCGGAAGGGCGTAGCTTCAGCTGGGCCCTCTGCCTCCTATGAGTCTCAGACGTGCCATCTGATATCTGGATTTTTTTCCAGCTGGATAACTGGTTAGACCACACACATGCTCCAACACCTCCAAAGGACCAACCTCTACGCACAGGCTCAACCTGTAAGAGGAAGAGAATATTTTCCTAATACTAACACAGACTTTTCAGGTGGCTTTGTTAGCCTCAGCTACCAAGACTGCTGAGAGAGAAGCCTTTGTTTCCTTCCACTCCCTCCACACACACCCCATTGTCCCAAGTGTGCTGTTTCAAACTCACAGGAACAAAGAAAAGCCTAATGTAGAATTATAGCTTCTTATTGCTCTCTTCCAGGAAGACCATAAAGTCAAAACATCACTCTCCACTGAAGGAGGCAGGATTTAAGAAAGGCGGTGTTGGAGCATAATAACATCTGCCCTTCATCAGTCACCAAGAAAAATCCCTGTATGTCTCAACTAAGACAAGTTAGTCCTTATGAAGGTTGCTCTCCTCCATTCTCCAAACTCTCTGATACAGTGTACTGTTGAATGAATAGAAATGGGCATAACACTTTTTAAAAATTAACTTATAGTCTTTTCATACATAGAAGCATACAAAAGAAAACCCAAATAGAAGCCACTTAAAGTTTCATACTAATAGCTTTTTAATTTTTTTTATCTTGTTTTGTTTTTTCCTGTTTTTATTTGGACATTTTTATGTTTAAGGAAAACAAGCTTATTTACTATCCTGCAAAGCATGAAAAACCACATGCCTGTTACTTTTTTCCTCATGTCCACATGTGTGAGAACTGTTTCTCTGAACGAAAAAAAGAAAAGAAAAGAAATAAAAAGGAAAGGAAAGGACATGACTGCTCCTAGGTATGGTGGAGGAGAAAGTTTATTGTGGATATGTGAGAGAGCATAGCCAGAGGCAGGGATATTTGGGAAAGTCTAGAGTGGACATGACCAGGTTGAGTTGGGCCATGTGGGATGGAGGGGGAGGGGAGAGAGGAGAGAGGAGAAAGAAGTGAGGGGAGAGGAGGGAAGAAGGGGAAAAGGGAAGAGAGGAGAAGGGAGAGAGGAGAGGGGAGAGAGGAGAGGGGAACCAGGTACAGCAGCCAGGAGGCCAAAGGTCCAAAAAGAGACAGGTAACCAAAATGTCTGAATTATGTAGGAAAGAGCCTCTGGAGAAAGGCAGCTCAACCCCTGGGCTGGACAGTTCAGGGTAGAGGGTGAGGTATGCCAGTCATGTCCTGAAACGGGTAGGAACTGAGGGATGCTGGGAAAACCTTGTGGCCAGGTCCAGCTTGATATGCCCTTTGTCCCGGGTTTGAAACTTGACATTCTCAAATAGAGAGTGCAGGATTTTCTAGAATGATTGTTAGTCATTCCTTCTATAAACACCTTTTCCAGAAAGGTCACTGTTGCAGTTTGCTTCTCTGCTGCAATATTAATTTAGAGGTGAAGGGCCCTATCAGGCTTGAGCTTGGCAAAATTGGTGCCTACAGGTTTTGGCCTTTACTCTTCTCTCTCTTGCTAAACCATTAGATTGTATTTCTAAAGCTAGCCTCCAAGGTCTAGTCCCTTATTTGGCCTGACTCATTCCTCAGACTGATAGATCACAAAGGTCCAACTATCAATACAATGAAGTACAACAATCTAAGTTCATTATTTTGACTAACCTACTTAAAGTACCAAATCAGGATTTACCAACACACCCTAGCTCATTCTAACACAGACCTTCCCCTTTTCCCCTCTTAAAATAGACACTTGCAAAGCTATTTGCTGCTCTTTCTACACGATTCAGATTCAGCCACATTGTCTTTTTTGCCTTGCTTAATAAAGGATCTCTCTGTGTTTGGAAATTGGTGTTTGGCTGTAGTTTGGGCCTAATCTGGAGATCAGAGGGGAATACCCCATAGTAGGCAGGTCTCTTCATTTTGGTTCTGGGATTCTGATTCCAATTGGCCAGTAACTCTGCCCCCAAACCCTTTTTCCACCTTCCCAGTCCTCCTGATACTTGATCTCCTCATCCAACAGTGGCTAATCAGTGAGTCCCCATCCTTGCTATCCTAAATAGTCCCCATCATTGAGAACCTATCACTGAGAACAGCAGTCATCAACAGGTGACAATTGTTAAGTGTCTAGCATCCCTGCTCTGTCCCCTGGGATCAGGGAGATCATTGGTTACAGTGGACTGACTCCCTTAGATGGCCAATTGGCATATTCTGTTTGGCTTGGTTGGCGGCTTTCCTTTCACTTTTGATGGCCACTCTGCTGGAATTTGGTGTTCATTCGAAACTCCTGTCAACGGGTGCCAGATCTCTCCATGGATCACTGCTTCTCCCTCCTGGTGACTGAGCTTGGGTAATGACTCGATCTCTCCCAGCAGCCTCTCTATGGGTCACTCAAGGCTCTCGGGGATGCCCCTGGCTCTTGGTTCTGGCCCACCACACCAGTTTTGATGGGATGTGCTCCCTCCATCCCATCTGATTCGCCTTTGGGATGTACTCTCCAAAGCCTCAGAAGGCTGCAACTAACTCCAGACCCCAAACCTCAGCTCATCCACTGCAGTACTCAAGTTTGGCCTCAGTAACCCCCAGATAACCAGTCAGAATGGCCACCCAAGGCTCCCGTGGTCCTAGCATTGTTCATGATCTTTACAACTTTTTTGTACATACAGGAAAGGGGAAAGAGGTCCCTTATGTTTCTGCTTTCTCTGCTCTTCACCCCAAGCCTTCTTTATGTGCCTCTTGTTCACCTTCCCATGTCCTCCTTGCCTTTAAGTCTCCCGCCTCACTTCCTGATTCTCCTGTTCCTGAAGCCGAAAGCCCATCCTTTGAGTCTACTGATGAACCTCCTCTCTATCTCCATCTTTAGCATCCTCTCTCTTACCAGCTGTCTTCTCTTTACTCTCCTCCATCTGCCTGGTCTTCACCTGGACCGGAAAGGTTGGCCTCTGAATCCCCCAACCCTCCCCTCTCCCCTTCTTCTACCTCTCCACAATCTGGTTGTCCCTCGGAATCTGATGCCAGCCCTCTCCTTTCGGTCCTCCCCACACTCACTCTCGTGATAAATTGCCCTCAGCCCCTGTGCTGTCCTGCCCCTTAGGGAAGGAGCGGGTGTGAATGGCCCCTCCTCATGTTTATCATCCCTTCTCTCTCAGTGAATTTGCCCAGGTTGAAAAAAAATGTCTAGGTTCCTTTACCACAGACCCGACCCCCTTCATCAAACAATTCTAATCCCTAGCCTAGTTCTATGACCTCACCTTCCATGATCTCTATATGATCCTTTCTTAGCACCTCCTCCCGAGGAACGCAGATGTGTCTGCAAGAAAACCTGTGAACATGTGTGATCAGATACACCAAACATTATCAACAGAGCTGCAACAGCCCCCAACATAGTTCTTGACCGGAACTACAATGACAGACATGATTGTTGGGCCAGAGACCACTTATCATTTGTCTCCTCTGTGGCTGAGGGGAATGGCCCTTAAACCAATTAACTTTCAAAAAAAAATCCTAGCAGTAGTTCAGGACAATCTGAAAATCCCCCTCAGTTCCTCCAACTCCTTACATGGACCCTGCTCCCAGAAACTCCAGATGGCCAAGAACTCCTCATGACCTACTTTTTTACACAATCCTACCCAGACATAAGGATCAAATGCAATTGTCTATATCAAGGCCCACTTACAGCCCAGGCTAAGGTTTGCCCTGGTATTCAGGGTCTGTCATATCATCATGCGCACAACCAAAACACAGGTTGCCAGCCCTTGGCTAAGTCCTTTCAAGAGACTTATGGTGCTTGGGCACCCCCAAAGAAAGGGATGTCAGGTCAGAAGAAGCCACTAGACCATTGCTTCAAGTGTGGCAAGGAAGTCACTGTGCCCGTGCCTGCCTAAATCCTCGAAGACCTACCTGACCATGCTCTAAATGTCACCAGGAGGGCCACTGGGCAGCAGACTGCTCCCAGGGCACAGTTTCCCCAGGGTCATCCAGCCTCCTGGCACCTCCCCTGGACCTACTGGACCTGGAAGCCAAGAACTGACCAGGTGCAGTCTCTACTATAGACCTGACTAAATACATACTAGTTACTCTACAAGAGCCTAGTGCCTCACTCATCTCTGAATCTAAGAAATTAACTCTAGGGTCCTCCCTAACAATCTATTCCCCTCCCCCTCTTCCTACAAAGGACTTCAATCTCTTACACCGCCTAGGATTCTATTCCTCCAAACTTCTCTTACAGAAAATTCATCACTCACATTTCTTGCCTATCTCCACAGTTACCCCTTTGCCCCAACATTCCCCTGACCCTCTTCACTCCTGTCCAGAGACTCTCAAAGACCCCCCTTCACCATCCCTCTCATATACAAGATTATACAAGATATACTTTTTATACAGGTGGCAGCTCCTTCTGTCAGATGGCCACCATATTGCAGGATATGCAGTGGCCTCAGATGATGCCATTGTTGAGGTGGTGGCCTCTTTAGGCCCACATATTCCCAATCAACAGGCAGAATTAATAGCCCTCACCAGAGCCTTACAAATTGCTGAAAGCACCTCATTAACGGTGTATAAAGACTCCAAATAGGCTTTCCATATTTTGCTAGCACACTTGGCCATCTGGAAGAATGAAGATTTTTAAACACAAAGGGCAACCCAATTACTAACTCTTCATACATCCATAACCTCCTCAAGGCCTCTTGTTTACCCTCTCAGATTGGCTTGGTTCATCGCCTCACATTGACCCTCCATTGTCATAAAGGCAATCATTGCACCAACATGGTGGCCAGTCAAGCTGCCCTTTCATCCCTTGTGACTCACCCGACTTCCCTCCAGGCTACCCTACTACATAATCCAGATAACAACACACCTAAGCCTCCTCCAACACAGGGATGGCATTATCTGCTGCTTACATCAAATATTTCTAACACTGAATCGTTTCTATCCTTTCTCTCAACCCACCTGATTCACATTCCAGCAGATAAGACATTTCTACAGAACCGAACACAATGCATGTCAGAAACCTAACACCACCTCCACTATACTCACCAGGCCACAGGATTGCTTCCTGGCTACAACTGGCAGACTGACTTTACCCATATGCCCACTGTAAAATGCTTTAAATAGCTTTAGCTTTTGTTGACACATTCTCTGACTGAGGCCTATCCAGTCACAAACAAAATGCATCAGCCTTCACTGCTTTTCCACTCTCTGACATAATCTCTCACTTTGGACTATCTACTTCCCTCCAGTTACATAACAGCGGGAAATTCACCTCTCAGGTCACCCAGGGCTTATTTGAAGCTCTAAATACCCTGGCACGTTTATATTCCTGTCTACCACAGTCCTCTGGCATGGTACAGTGCACCAATAGAACCCTAAAGGAAATACTAACGCAATCCACTCTGGAACCTCAGCTGGATTAAATCCCTCTCTCTAGCTTTTCTCTGCCTCTGTTCTACATCTCTGCACTGGTCTAGCCATCTTCCTCCCTTTGAATTAATATGTGGGAGATCCCTTCTATCACCAGGACTACTCCCTCACCTCCCCCTCATCCCTGATGAACTCCTGCCCCTCCACCCCCAACACACACACACACACACACACACACACACACACACACACACACACACACTCTTTACAGGCCACCCGATCGCTCATCTGGACACATTCCTAATGGCTTCTTCCCAAGCCCTCATAAATCCTCCAACTTGTCCCATACAGCTGGGAGATCATGTTCTCCTAGCACCTCCCAAGCAACCAACCCCGCCTCTCCAGCCCGAGTGGCAAGGGCCCTATACCATGGAACTCACATCCGACTACATCAGATTCCACACTGGGTTCATCTATCTCATCTTGTCCTTTTCTTTCTCCTTCTAGCCCCAGCTATACATTTTCGTCCACACCCTCCAGTCCCTGCTCCGTTCTGTCTGGGTGGGGGAGGGGGAGGGGACACACACCTTGAATCCCAGCAATCAGGAAGCAGAGGCAGGTGGGTCTCTGAGTCTGAGGCCAGCCTGGTGAGCTCCGGGACAGCCAGGGTTACACAGAGAAACACTATCTCTCAACAAGATTACCCACTCTCTACTGGCACCTATCCTTGAACAAGATAAATCTCACTCCCCTTCTTCCCACTCCTGCTTTTTCTTCACCCACTTCAAGGCCAGTATGGCTGGCAGTTCCAGGTCAGGGAAATCCTCACAAATCACAAAAACTGCCCAGGTTATTGGCAATACTTTCTGTCTGCATCTGTTAACATCCCTATTCAGTCCTGCTCTGATTTTGCAAACCATGACAAGCCACCCTTTGCCTGCTCCACTTCTGATCAATTTTGTTTGTGCTTGGAAACTGGGATTCAGGTGTGGTCTATGCCTAATCAGCGGTCCAGAGGGGAGCATCCTGCAGTACACAGGTCCCTTCAAGCGGACGGAGGAGAGGGTTGGTTTGGCTTACGAGCTGCTGCATATCATTGAGGGAAGTGGAGGCAAGGGGATCTCAAGGCAGAAATATGAAGGCAGTTACTGAAGCAGAGACCACAGAGGAACACCGTTTCCTGGCTTGCTTTCCATGGTTCGAGCTTGCTTTCTTGCACAACCCAGGACCACCTTCGTGGTTGAGGGGGTAACACTGCCTATAGTGGGCTAGGCCCTCCCACATCAAGAAAACACCCCACAGATACACCTACAGGCCAATCTGATGGTGGCTGTTCTTCAGTCAAGGGTCCCTCTTCCAGGTCACTCTAGTCCATATCAAGTGAGAAACACAGTCATCATTCCCAGGTGATTCAGAAGCAGGTGGCTGCCCCCACCCCAGCGTTTAGTTCTAGGTATCAGTGGACAAGGAGAATTGAGAAAGGTATCAAAATCATATTAATCCCCAAATGGTTAGTGTGCCTTTCGGGGGCACCATGCTGAAACAGGAAGAAAAGAATCTATTCTAAGGAGTAGAATAAAGACGTTCAGACAATTAGAAGGTTGTAACTACACTGCCAGGAGAAAGCAAGGTAATGGAAAACAATGGAATTTGTGGATTAATTAGTAATGCTGTGCTAGGGCATGGCCAATGAAACCAGGACACCAGATGGCTCACAAAACATTCCTGACTTCTGATGGTGGTGAAGGCACACTGGCTGCAAAGAGGTCAGACCTGAGGCCTCGCTTGTACCACTCAGATTGCAATGGGTGAGACTTTGTTCTGACTTCATAAGATTTGCCGTCTGAGTGAACACTTCAAGAACTTCCTTAAGGAATAAATGTTCAATTTTATATTGATACATATGCCTATTTTTTAGCTGTCAGGCAAACTTCTGCTGATACTGGAAACAAAGGTGGTTGAGATGCAGCCCTGGCAATCAAGTTCCCTACAGTGCAGTGAAGACAATTAACGAAAACACTTCAAGGTCAGTTGTTGTGGTGGTTTGAAAGAAAATGTCCCCCCACCCCCAGGCTCATAGGGAGTGGTACTATTAGAGGATTTGGCCTTGTTGGAGGAAGTGTGTCACTGGGGGTGGGCTTCAAGGTCTCAGAAACTCGAGCTAGGTCAAGTGGCTCACACTCTCTTCCTGCTGCCCTCAGATCCAGATGTGGAGCTCTCAGCTCCTTCTCCACCACCACCACATCTGCCTGCATGCTGCCATGCTTCCCGCTGTGATGATAATGAGCTAAACCTCTGAACCTGTAAGCCAGCCCCAGTGAAATGCTTTCCTTCATAAGAGCAGTGATAGAAGCCGGGCGGGGGTGGTGCACGCCTTTAATCCCAGCCCTCAGGAGGCAGAGGCAAGTGGATCTCTGTGAGTTCGAGGCCAGCCTGGTCTACAGAGTGAGATCCAGGAAAGGCGCAAAGCTACACAGAGAAACCCTGTCTCGAAGGAAAAAAAAAAAGCAGTGATAGAATCCCAAACTAAAACATATCAAAATGGAGACAAGATACAAGGCTCAAGCGAAGTGTCCAAGAGTAGGTCACCGCAGGAAAGCCAGCCTGTCCCCAGTCTGAACTCACTCTTGAACGCTCAATATTTGACAGGTAAGTTAGGGTGACAGAAGACCAAAAGAACTGACAAGCGTGTGGAAGTGTCGGTTTGCACAACAGGTGATTTGGATGGGCTAGGATCCTGGATGTTACAGAACCCAGGCTGGAAACTCACATCAGAGGCAAATGTGCTGAAAAAGAAAAACTCTAAGGAGGCGCAGCAGATGTGTTGAGGGACACAGAGAGGACTTGTCTTTCAAAACTCAGTGAGAGGCAGCCCCTCCCACTCTCTCCCTGTCTTCCTCCTTGTCCCTTCCTTCTCTCTCCTTTTCCTTGAGTTTACTCATCTCAAATCTGTACCGCTTTCCCTGAATGCTTTCCCCACTTCAGCAACCCCCCTCACACACACAAGCACACTGCAGCAAGCGTTTCCCAGACAGAATGGGAGTATCCTGTACGTTCGGTGTTATTAAAAAGGAGTGGGGAGGAAAAGATCAGAGCCGAAGTGAACACAAAACTACTTTACAAGAACATGCTAGGATTTATCTGAACAAAGAGAGACAGTGGAGTTCTCAACTGCGATCGCAGGGAATGCTTATTGAATAACTTGAAAAGATTAGGCTTTTTGAAAGAGGCAGAAAGGTTCTTTGAGCTAAGGTGTGCTGTTATTCGAAGCGCTACGGAAACTAATGTTAAAGTCTGATTTCTATTCTCCGACTTTTAGGCGAGGACTGGGTTTTGATAGGCTTAGAAACCAGAGCCCACGCACGCGTCCATCAGCCCACAAGATCCTCAGCACCGGCGCCTCTGCCCACGTGTCCATACTATTGCTGACTGTAAGTCCATCTCCCTCGGGTGTCCTGAGCCCTGATGTCGTGATGCTCCTCAACCTTGGGCAACCAGATGCCAGAGGCAGCCACGTGTGGCTGTCTGGCACTGTCCGGAGCATGCTCAGTGGGGTCCGGAGCCACTTCTGCGGGTCCCAGCTCGGAGCTTGCGGGTCTCGGGCAATGCTTCGCCTCTGGGTTTGCCAGTCACAGAGAAGGCGGTGGACTGCGATCGCTTATACAGCCGCCTGTCTTATTGACAGCTGTCCCTGACTCAGGGTGAAACACACCGGGTCTGGCAGCTGGAGCCACTTAGGCGTGTTAATTTGTGCAATCCGCCTCTCCGTGTTTTCACGGCAGCCTATGACCAACGTTGGGGGTGGGGTGGGGGCGACGACTAGAGTTACAAAAAAAAAAAAAAAAAAAAAGCTGGTGTGGGGCGTGGCCGGAGGGGGCCAGTAAAGAAGAGGGGAGGGGTGGGGGGGAGTCTGGTCACTGCCCCAGAAACTGACAAGCTCTCTAAGAGAAATGGTGTGTGTGTGTGTGTGTGTGTGTGTGTGTGTGTGTCTCGGGGGGGGGGGGGGCAGGACCCACTAATACTACAGGATTGTGCATAGAAAATAAGACTGCAGGATTATGCATAGAAAACTTATGTAGGTGTTAAAAATATTTTTAGAGTACTCATTTTTTCCCCACCAAGAAAACAACGGAACTCCTCGTTAGAGAGAACGTCGAAACTGCAAATAATTTTAAGGGGCATTTTATAAATCCCCTACCCGCCCCTCAGAACCCTGCTACCCGCAAACACCCTGCTGTGTCTTATCCCTGTCGCTTGGAGGAGTCAGCTGTGTTTTAGTGGTGATAGGGCAGCCTCCGGGAAGGCCCCAGATGCCTGGGCTCACAAGGTGGTGTGATACAACCTTAGAGACTGGGGAGGTTAATTGGTGGGTGGGCTGGTGGTCGGTGGCCTCCAGGATGGCGCTCGAAGACGCCTGTTCCTGCGTGTCCTTGGACGCCACTGCGGCGCAATGCTAAGCAAAGTTGCAGTGACAGCGCCTGCAGCGCCCTGCCCCCCAGACTATTACCAGTCACGCCGCCCCAGCACCACCAGGTCTGGTGCAAGAGCTGGGGTAAGTCACCGCGGCGCGCAGGAGCACCGCCCGGTGGCCGCCCGGCCCCGCCCAGGGGCGGAGCTCGCGGAGCGTGGCCCGTCCCGGGTGGGTGGAGCCCGCCGCCCGCAGCGACCCGCCTCCGCCCTCGGCTGCCGCGAAAACCCGGTTCTGCAGCGCGCACCGGGCCTCGGCACCGCCGGGAGCCGCACTGGGCATGCTCGGCTCTTGCCGGCTCCGGCGCCCGTAGGTGGAAAGCTCCGGCTCCCGGAGGCAGGGCTGGTAGCCCGCATCCAGAAGAAGCGCGGGCGGAGGAGGTCGGTACGCGTTGGGTGCTGCAGACCTCTCCCGGTGGCCATGGCGAACGGCGCACGGCGACCACCGGAGTGGCGCAGCGGTGTCAGGTCAGTGAGGGCACCGGGCGGGCGAGCCTGGGAGGTGGGGTACGGTAGGAGCGAGCCCTGCGCCGGGTTTGTGGTCAGCGACCACCCGAGCTGCGCAACTTTCGGACGCCTGGGCTGGCGGAGGCGAGGAGCCTGGAGGTGCCCTTCGGTCCTAGCTCGTGGCCGGTGGTAGGATGCTGGAAATACGTGCAGGGCGGAGACTGCTGGGTTGGGGACAGCCGAGTTCCAGGCTCATGCCACAACCTTCTGAGGGCCAGGAGCGAGCTGTCTACAGCGCACTGACCCAGAGCCTTTAGGATCTCCTCCCAGGCAGAGACCCGGCCCCTCGCCGGGCTGTGGATCGTTCGCGTCATGGTGCCTCAGTTTCCCCAGTCGGAGAAGGGGGTGTACTGGCCTTTGCCCGGAAGGCGGCGTGGGGAGCCCCGAGGGCGCCGCGTCCTGATGCTGCAGGAGTATGGGAAGCAGCGGGTGCTTAGAGCCGCCTCCTTGTCACTGGAGCTCCTGGAGTTTGTCGCAGTTGATACCAGAGCAAGTTGACACGGAATTGCCTCGTGGCTGGAATGGGGAAACGTGCTTCTTAGGCTAAAAGAGCAAATGTAGAGCCAATTCATTTAAAACCTGAATTGTTGCTGGTCTTCCTCTCTAAAATGGCCTGAGACTGCAAATCCCAACGTTTATAAAGCAAACTAGAAAAAAAAAGAAAGAAAGAAAGGAAGGAAGGAAGGAAGGAAGGAAGGAAGGAAGGAAGGAAGGAAGGAAGGAAGGAAGAAAGAAAGAAAGAGAAAGAAAGAAAGAAAGAAAGAAAGAAAGAAAGAAAGAAAGAAAGAAAGAAAGAAAGAAAGAAAAGAGAAAGAGAGAAAGAAGAGAAAAGAAAGGAAAATGTTTGCAGGTGCTCTTAGGTGCTGATATTGTAGAAAACATTATGGTTCCGTTGGGATTGTTTTGAACGACACTTGTTAGAAGTTTGGTTACTGCAGCTTTATTTTCCTTTGGCTTTATATTAAAAAACTTGGGAACAGCACTGCAGAAACGCAGTGGATTTTTAAGTTTTCTCACTTTTTTCTAGATGAAACACTTTTTTTTTTGTTGTTGCTACTATACTCAACATAGTAAAATGTTCAGGATGAAATATGCAAGACGGAGAAAGAGTTATTTTCAGGAGAGACCAAATTAGAGCCAGGTAGTTTGCAGACATTGGGCTAATACACAATACTGTTTTCCCCTACAGCTACCCATATACATCCATTAAAATACTGACAAGTTTGAGGAACCCAGCATATGAGTGGTTACACTTCCTGGTTCTGGACAATGCATCACGTTTAACATCTACAGAGCTACATACACCTCGGGCTGTTTAGATAGAAATAGGTAGAATCTTTCCTTCACCATGCTTTCCTGGCCCATAGCTGGAGGCTGAGCCTCTGCTTACCTTATATGACTCTGGAGTTGCATATAGATTAATGGGCCTCCATCTGGTTCTACAATTACCTAGTGTTCTCAGTGCTAGGAAACACAATGAAATCTAACCAAAGGCTGGTTTACCCAGTGCCCTGAACATCACAAACTCCTCTTGTCTCACAACCTTACATTAACAAAACCAAAGGAGTTAGGATGGAGAGTGTTTTATTATTACTAATGAAGAAAAGCAAGAAAGGGGACTGTGTATTCAAGTGACAAAAGA
Organism: Onychomys torridus; assembly: GCF_903995425.1. Taxonomy (NCBI): domain Eukaryota; kingdom Metazoa; phylum Chordata; class Mammalia; order Rodentia; family Cricetidae; genus Onychomys; species Onychomys torridus. The sequence continues at coordinate 52,749,691 of NC_050459.1, forward strand.
GATGATAATCTCTCCTTCCTGCTTAACCACTGGGTCCTTAAAGCTTGGCTTCAGAGCACTTAAGTTTTAGGAGTGTTTCTGTGTTTGTATTTCTAAGCCCAATTATTTTGCTAGTGACACTAGATATATGTAATAGACCATTTACTTTAAAAATAGATCTCCCCACATTCATGTGGCCTTCATTTATTCACCCCCCCCCCCCCCCCCGGCTTACAATTAAAATGTTTAAGGCTATTTAAGCAATACAGCCATTGCTTAATTTGTACTTTCAATAATTTTTTTCTCAAGAACTTCCAAACACTTAAATGCCAAGTGACTGCTATTGTAACCAACTGCTTTCAATCTCTAACAAATCCAGTTAGTGTTGTTAGGCAAGTGTGTTTGTAGGAACTCAGGAAACATGTACATAGTAGCACTTCCTAACTTAGAATCCATCCTAGCACTTGGGCTACAAGTTGTCTTTTCCAGCCAAACCCAGGGGAACACTTAGAATTTTGGCATTTTCCATGGCCAATCACATTTACAGTTAAAATCAACATCAGCATTAAGGTGGGAATGGTTGGTTTTAAGTCTGCTATGATACCTCCCTGGAATAGTTAAAAGAACAGGGGTTGATTGGTTACGTGATCATAACTAATTAAGGCTGTCAGAGTCATTGAACAGTTATGCCCCAAACAGAGGCTCTGTAGATTTATTGGTCTTGCCTCTGCCTCCCTACCTGAGGTCTCTTCATGCCTTAAAATATCACATTAAATTTTCTTCCCCACAAACTTTTATGGTTAGGCTTCTGAAGCTCAAAGATGAGTAAGACATCGTGACTCACCGTCTACTTGGAGTGATGTGCCTGAATCAATTAGAGTACAAAACAAGTGTTGCAGTCCATGTATGTGTGTGGGCCCGAGGAGGCAGAGAAAACTGACCTCCTTGGGTCTGGAGGAGGAAATGGTGACTTTGCATGGCCTCTCGGGAATACGGAGAACGGGCTCAGAGCCTTTAAAGCAGAGAAGTGGGTCCACTCTACAAAAGGAACCTATTGGGATGGGCAGAAAAAAATGCCTCCCATGCATGATGGCAATGTGACTTTCTGGATGTGATGAAGAAGGAGTCTCGAGATGGGACGATAAGTCTGTATTGTCCACGTGGGCTGTGTCGTCACGGGGCTCTTTGAGGCTAAGGAAGAGTGTAGTGGTGTCTTGAGAAAACTTCCACTGGCTGCTGCTGGCTTTGAAGATGAGAGACAATGTGCGCAGCTGCAAAAGCAAGGGCATGGATTCTTCCTCTACCTGAGCCTTGAATCCAGCCCATTAAGATACACGGGTGCTGGGTAGTTTTTATTGTCAGCTTACACAACCTAAGAGGGAAGAGCAATGTAAAGAATTGCCCAGATCAGATTAGCCTGTGGGCATATCTATGGGGCATTGTCCTTTTTTTTTTATTTTATGAATTCTGTTATTAAGAAAACCTTGCAAATAAAAAAAGTCAAACACCCAAATTAACCATAAGTACAAAATATATTCTATACTCAAGTGTAAAACGTAATGGGGAGCTTCACAGCTTCTCTTCCAAATGCCAGTTCTAAATGTACAGAAAGGATAAACTTTGGTCTGGTTAATGTGGACATTTTCTTGATGACTAATTAATAGGAAGGCTCAGTCCATGGTGGGAGGTTCCTCAGCCAGGAGGGCCTGAGCTCTATGAAAAGCTAGTTAGCATGAGTCAGAGTGTAAGCCAGCAAGCATGTTCCCCCATGGTTCCTGCTCCAAGCTTCCAATTGAGTTCCTGCCCTGTTCCATGACAGACTGTGACCTGGAAGTCAGAGCCAAATAAACCCTTTCCTCCCCATGTTGCTTTCGGTCAGAATGTTTTACAACAGAGAGGAGACTAGAACGTGAGGTGAATTTCCAAGCCACAGAACAATAAGAGGAGTGTTGTGTAAAGTCTCTAAAACCGTGGTAATCTGTTGTGGAAGCCACAGAAAGCTCATGCCTCCCTACCCAAAGGAACATTTGGCGTGATGAGATAGCAGGCAGAGACGGTAAGGGGCATCAAGTATTCTCTTCACAGTGATGAAATCCACTACCCACAAAGGAGGTTGGACTATATCCCATTAGAGGTAAACAGTGGGAAACGAGCTTGGGGTTTTAAAATAACAATATGAAATGAACAGTTTGTTAGCTGGTCTTAACTGCCAGTTTGACACAATCTGGAGTAACCTGGGAAGAGAGACTTCATGAGGAACCATCTAGATCATGTTAGTTCTGCACGTGTCTGTGAAGAATTGTCTAGATTGTTAGTAGGAAGACATCGCCCACTGTGAGTGGCACCCTTCCCTAGGTAGAGTATAAGGAAGGAGAGAGCTAGCTGAGAACAAGTGTTAATCTCCCTTTGCTCTGACTCTGGGAGTGATGTGATGAACGGCTGGAGTCTCTGCCTTGACCTCCCTGAAATGATAGGTTGTAACTTGAGATTGTAAGCACACAAAAACCCTTTCCTTAGTCTGTGCTACTTTTTGTCTGGCTAGCTGTCACGGCAACAGAAATAAAACTGAAACAGAAATGTTTCGGCCAGGTTTATTTTCTTTAAAAAAAAAAAAAAAGCCAGATGTCAGTATACTAGTTACCTTTCCTCGCTGTGAGGAAACACCATGACCAAATGTGACTTACAAAAGAAAGAGTTTAGGTTCCAGAGCGAGAATCCATAATGACAGAGGACACATGGTAGCAGGCAGCTAGAGCAAGAAGCTTGCTCATTACGTCTCTATCCACACACCGGAAACAGAGAGTGAACCGTAAACAGGGCAGGACTACAGATTCTCAAAGACTTTCCCACTGGTATATATCCTCCAGCAAGGATCTACCTTCCCACACAGCACATCCAGCTTGAAACCAAGAGTCCACGTACCTGAGCCCATGGTTAAAACCACCACACTAGCTAAACCAAATTTCACAGGTCAGTTTGGTAAAGGCAATCTACCCAGAAGTCTTCGGTGGCTGATCAGTTGAGATCTCTGAAAATAACGTCATTCCTATGTATTTGTGTAATCAGTAGTTTTAAGAAAATGTTTTTTTCCCAATTCATTATAGCAAGCTATAGGAATGGAAGCAGATAGACCAAGTTCCATGTTAATTATAGCCTTGAGATGGCTCCAGTGTTAATTACACTTCCCATGGCTTGAAACCAAACATCTGGCAAAAACAACCCTCCTTTTGGCTCATGGTTAGGGAAGGTATAGTCCTTAAGGCATAGGCAACAGCATCATGAGGCTGCATGCTCACATCTCAGCCAAGTAGGAAATAGAGGAGTTGGCTCAGAAGCAGGGCCTGGCTACAGCCCCCAATACCTGTCCTTTCTCCCCACAAGTGACCCATTTCCTCCAGATAGATGTCTTAAAGGTCCCACAACTGTCCAGTATCATCAGCTGGGGACAAAATATTTAAACACATAAACCTGTGTGTGTGTGTGTGTGTGTGTGTGTGTGTGTGTGTGTGTGTGTCTTACATTCAAAGCACAACTCCTGATTCAGGGTGGTCCAACTTAGTATATTCTGATTTTATAGTGGCTTATGGGCACACAACCTCATTGTTAAAGTAGGACCATCTGTACTTTATTTCTGCTCATTGCCTTCTTAGCAGCAACCATTATTCTGCTGTCTCCACACCATGCACATTTGAGCAGGGAGTTTTGAAAACACAAATTTGGGATCACTAGATGAAAATGATGAGATTTTGCATGGGCCGACTCTGCCTGGTTGGTAGCTGCTGGCAATATCATGGGCTTGTGCTGACTCATCCAGAAGACTATCATAGTCAGTCAGCCATGTTTGCCATGGGCTTCCTATTTGTGGGGAGATCGGTGACAACTGCTAATAATATCACAGAACCTCGTGTTCAAATATAAGAAATCTAGGTATTCTTTTCAAATGCATCTAGTCTCTTTTCTGGACAAGGCCTCAATTCTTGCCCTGTAAAAACCTACAGTCTGGTTGAGTTGGTATCTCTCTGTGCCTAGAAAAATATAAACTGGGGAAAGCTACTGTATTGTTAGAAGAATGACTCAGAACTGAAAATAAACTATATTGCAGGAAAATTTCAAGAAAAACTGTTTTCAGACAGTGTAGAAAGGATGCTGTAGGCTTATCAAACTCTGTTATTATAAGAAACAGCAGTGGAGCTTTATTAAAATTTATCTTAATAAAAAGAATGGCACATATGCATGTATGTATGTATGTATGTATGTATGTTTATTGTATAGGTTCCATTTATATAACTTCATATGGTTGTTTGTTGTTGTTACTCAAATGGTTCTTCATGATTCTTCTTTTCCACTGTGGTATACTAGCTCAGAATAAACTTGTCAATCAAAAGAAAAAGCAATCAGGGAGAGATTCTACAAAGAAAAAAATGGTGTTTATTGGGGACTAACAGTATTTCACTGGGAATATTTGTGGCAAAGCAAACGATAGGCATCTTTGTAGCATCTCCAGAAGCGGGGGTGGGGGGCAGTTAAAACCAGGATGAGGAGGATTACAGCAGGTATTTGGAGACATCATCCTTGAGCTGACAAGAGTGGCTGCAGTCTGAGGTTCCACAGAGTTGCTGGGCAAATGTCCTTACAGAAGTACTTTGTATACAGTTTTAGAAGTTTGTGTGATGACAGTTCTCAGGTAACCATGTGTTAAGAACCTGCCCTTTATGACTTCCTGGCTGTGTTCATTTCATTAGGAGTGATCAAGCAACTCCATTTTGATTCTGAAGAATTTTATGTTTCTTTCCCAGACCAGGCGCTCCTTTCAGAACCTTCTCTGAAATAATTAGCCTTCGGTACATCATGCTGTTAGTTATGCCTTTCTTCTTTTAGGATGTATTTATTTTTATTTCATGCGTATGAGGGTTTTGCTTCCATGCATGTCTGTTTCACATGCATACTGTGCCTAAGGAGACCAGAAGAGGGTGTCAGATCTTCTGGAACTGATATTACAGATGGTTGTTAGCCGCCATGTGGTTGCTGGGAACCAAACCCAGGTTCTCTATAGCAAGTGCTATTACCCACTGAGCCTCCAGTCTCTATACCTCTACTTTGATCTTGCTCTTTCTCAGAGGGTTTGTCTGACACTTTCATGGGATTTCAGCCTTGGACTCCTGATTTGTAAGCTGCTGTATTCTTTCTGAGTACACGGGTTTTCCTGTGACCGCCTCAGTCAGCCACCATACCCCACTGTTTCCACACCTGTGCTTCAAACCAACCGCTCTCAAGTTTATCTTCTATCCATGCATTAATTCATGGATTCATTCAACAAAAGTTGAAAGCCTGAAATTTCATCATCTAATGGAGGGATGGGTGTGCACAAAAGGCAATCATGTGAAATTATGACATTTTGGGTGAAGTTGGTGAGACTGGAGTGTCTGGAGCCTTTTAGCCAAGATTTCTTAGATAAGGAAAGTATTTCTAGTTAGGCAGGGGGAGGAAGACAGCTGTGGGAGTCACAGAGGTTCTGTGAGAACTATAAGAAGTCAGCGAGGGCATATGTGGGAGATAGCAGAGGGAGGGAGGGAGGGAGGGAGGGAGGGAGGGAGGGAGGGAGGGAAGAAACTCTGAATTGATGGTAAAGTGGGAGCATCATGAAAAGCCACGTTTGTTCTCTTCAAGAGTTCAGATTCACTCTGTACAAAACGATATATTATTTGTTTAGTGTTTTGCTTGCTTGCCACACTAGGGATTTGATCCCAGGCCCAAATATGCACCAGGCAAACACTCTATGAACTGAATTGTATCCTCCACCCCTGGAATACATTTTCAATCAGATTTTGGAGAGTCGGCTGATCACAGCAGCAAGACACACAAGTTGAAGGCACGTGGGACTAGAAGGAATCCAAGGAGGAAGGAGTCTGTCAGGGTGGTGCCTGTTGGAGGTGATGATCACCAGGGCAGAAACGGGATGGTGGCCAGCTCCCTAGGAGTAAGACTTGCTAGGACTCGGTGATTGATCTTTACATCTGGGCAGGAAATGAAGGGAGGCATTTAAAACAACTCCCATGCAATTAATTGGATTGTCTGTGTCAGGCATTGCGTATATATGGAGGCACACCTGCTTGGTGCAACTCTCCCAGGCTCTATTCCAGGGCAGGACTTGGCAGCCCCAGAGAGACTTCATTTCCACTGTGTGTACTTAAAGCAGGAGGGGGAGGTAATGCCTACCCCCAGGACCATGTATATGAACCTTACCTACCATCGCAGGGCACAGACTCTGTAAGGAAGATATAGACGAAAGGAGTTCATTCCCTAGCACTTCACCACCTCTAGATGGGAGTGATCGGGGCCTGTGGATGGGGCTGAGAGAAGTTTGCCGTGGGTGGACTTCCCTAATTTTGCATTGAGAGGGCATCTTTAGAGGATGGGCCACTGCAATGGCCTCTGTAATCAGTGGAGAGTGGAACACCTTCCTGAGCACATACTTGAGTGTAACCCTAGCCCTTTCCTTCATTGAGGACTAGGATTGTTAACGATGAAAGGAAAAGCAAGGTTCTTGAAGAAATAAATGGGTTGGAGCAGTGAGCTCCAGAATTATCCATTGATGGGGCCCACCCAGTCCACACAGAGTCAGAGTGTGGAGTCTAGGCTAATTCAGATGGTTCTCCTGGGTTCATTAAAGGAGTATCTCTCCAAGATGTGCAAGAACACACACACACACACACACACACACACACACACACACACACACACACACACACGAAAGAAAAAAAACTGTCCCTTCTGCACTTGCTTGAAACTAGCATGGACATTACTTGTGGCTGTAAGTACTGTGCTAAGGAGTCTAGCTGATGCCTTCTTCCCTAAAGATCCAGTTCCTCTGTAAGAAGGTAGACACACAGCCACCATGGAGAGACACACACACAGTCACCATGGAAAGAGACACACACACAGCCACCATGGAGAGAGACACACACAATCACCATGGATAGAGGCACACACAGTCACCATGGAGAGAGACACACACAGTCACCATGGAGAGAGGCACACACAGTCACCATGGAGAGAGGCACACACAGTCACCATGGAGAGAGACACACAGTCACCATGGAGAGAGGCACACACAGCCACCATGGAGAGAGACACACACAGTCACCATGAGAGAGAGAGACACACACACACACACAGTCACCATGGAGAGAGGCACACACAGTCACCATGAGAGAGAGAGAGACACACACACACAGTCACCATGGAGAGAGACACACACAACCACTATGGAGAGAGACACAGTCACCATGGGAGAGAGACACAGTAACCATAGGAGAGAAAGGCACACACAGTCACCGTGGGCGAGAGACACACACAGTCACCATGGAGAGAGACACAGTCACCATGTGAGAGACACAAACAGCCACCATGGAGAGAGACACACACAGTCACCATGGAGAGAGACACAGTCACCATGTGAGAGACACAAACAGCCACCATGGAGAGAGACACACAGAGACACCATGGAGAGAGACACACACAGACACCATGGAGAGAGACACACACAGTCACCATGGAGAGAGACACACAGTCACCATGGAGAGAGGCACACAGTCACTATGGAGAGAGAGACACACAGTCACCATGGAGAGAGACACAGTCACCATGGACAGACACAGAGCCCATCTTCTCTTGTCCTTAGCAGAGGCAGGTGGCTAGCTCCAGGCTTTACCTGTGGCATGCACATAGGATGGCCGTGGACAGTTTACATTCCTAGAAACCCTTCCAGGTTCCTGCTTGTTGCCTGTGGCAACTCACCTCGTGTTGTATATTTCTGTGTTATTACAATCAAGCTCAGGAATGGGCAGTCCTGCCCCAGGCCAGGGTGGCTCTTGGCCTTATTCTGTCTGTCTTCCTGCCCCTTCCGCAAGTTGCCCAGTTTGGAAAGAAGGCCTTGTTACTCCTCTTTGTTCTGTCAATTTCTGTCTCTGTGTCTCTTTGTCTCTGTCCCTGTCTCTCCCGCCCTCCCTCCTCCCACCCCGTGTTAATTTTTCTTTCTTTTTAATTTTTAACTTCAAGCTTTGGACAACCCTAGATGACCTCATCTCTGAGTGGAACTGTCTCTAGACTTCTCTGAAAGGACCAGTTTTTCTCTATTTCAGTATACTTCCCAGAATCTTGAGACTCATTTCCAGAAAGCATGGACCTTATGCCCATCTTTTGCCTTCATGGTGGCTCATCCTTTCCCCATGGATGTTTGTACACTAAGCTGCTTTAGACTTTTAGTTTCCTCTTGCCTTCGACGGGCACCTCATTCTTCCTTCCAGGCTGTGATCAGTCACCTCTCTTTTATAAGAATGTCAGGTTCTGCTTCCTCAGTCATGGACCATATATCCCAAAATCTTCACTATTATTTCTCTCTAGAAGCTCCAGCTACCCTTTTATTTATTAAACTGAATTTCTGGAGTATACCCCAGCATCCCAGTGTTCTCAGGATGACACTCAAGACAGATGCAGTAGATGAGCTTTGTGAAAACATCCCATAACACAAGCTTATATTCATTGCCATGACAATTGAGTTCTGCCTTCACTTTTTACAGTGAAGCCATTATTCCTGCTGAGAAAACTTTATTCACCCTCCAGGTCTTGGCCAAGCCCAGAGAATATTCTGTGATCTTTCCGGTTTGATCCCTGTGTATTTCTGTGCCTTGTATTGCCTTATATGCTAAGCACCTGTTAGGTAAAGACCAGGTCTTGAACCATTTCTACTCCCAGAGCAACTGGTGTTAAAACAACATGAACAGCTTTATAACTACTTTGTTCAGTGAGTTGATAGGGTCAGCTCTTCACTGCTTTTATCTCTTCGCTATAGACCCAACTTTCCAGATGAGAAATCACTGCAAACATGGTCGGGGTCTCCGGGTCCTTTGCTCATCATGGCAGGAGGAAACTCTGTGGAAACCAGGGAATTCTTATTTCCAACTGCTCGTTGTTTTTTTTTTTTAAACATTGATTTTATTTTATGTGTATTGGTGTTTTACCTACATGTTTGCCTATGTGTCTACTGTGTGCCCGGTGTTCACAGCAGCCAGAAGAGGGCATCATATCCTCTGTAAGTAAAGTTACAGATGATTGTGAGCTACCATTTGGGTGCTGAAAATCACACCTGGGGCCTTTGGAAGAGCAGCCAGTGCTCTAAACCACTGGGCCATCTCAACTGTGAATTGATTCTGTTTGCTTCTAACAATCTGCTGCATTGTCAACACTGAAAGACATGTAGGTTTGGTGGGCAAATGATCTTACTCTCACAGAATAAAGTGAGCTAGAAAACAATTCAGATCTAGCCCAACTTCCGTAAAGTATTATTCATTTGCCCCAAATCTTTGAGATAATGATTACTTAGAAATGTATGCAAATGTATTAAAATTCAATTAAGATGTGTTTGGCATTTGGATAGCTTTCCTAAGCTGAGGTGTGTCCTCACTGATCCCTGTGTACCAGTTGCAAGAGCCATGTACTGGGAATCCAAGGGAGGGAGTACAGCGAGAAGCTTCCTGGGCTCAGGCTTGCAGCCTGACATTGCTTCATCCAGGGTCACATGGGCAGAATCCCACAGGCCTGCCCCCACCCCAGAGCATAGCAGGATTCTGAAGGGATAACATCTGAGGGTGAATGTCTTAGAAGCCGTAAGTGTTAGGTGATTATAAAGGAAGTTATTGTCACGGTCTTAATAAGAATTAAGTCACGTGGAGTTTGAGTTACAGAATCCCTTCTGTTCTGTGTCATGGAGGTCTAGTTGTTAGCAAGAGTGGCTGGACCACTCCACATGTGGAATGTTGGTTATGCAACACCACTTTGTGATAATGGGCTGGTAAGCCAGGAAGGAGGAAAAGCCAGTTAACTACCATCTCCAGTTATTAAATGCATGTTTTTCAAATGGATAAACTCTTACTCCAATGAAAAGCAGAACCTTAGTTGGTCCGTGTCCCTGGCTGTGCATTTGAATGGCTTTAATCAAATACTCAGAGGCACAGGGAATGAAAGGTGCTTGGATAATTGGGAATACAAATTAAGAATATGAACTTCAGGCACAGAAAGGCGCTCCCTTAGTCAGTGAGGTACAGTCCTTACTCTTAACTGTTTCAGAAGAGAGATTGGCGGCCTTGGCTGTACCTAGGATGGTCCCTGCCGACTTGTGGCTAGTCCCTGTCAGGATCAGGGTTGCTTCACAAAGAGGGTCTGAGTGGATGGTCCTCACGCCTTAAGAATTGGAGTCCATGTCTCCTGTGTACACAGGAAGTTCTGTTCCCAGAGGAGCAAGGTGATCACATGCCTTAGGGCACACCAGTGGTTCCTGTGAGCCACCCTTCAAGTCTGGAAAGGCTTGTGGTCACAGTCTGACCTGCTGATACTGGGATGGGATCTTTTAAGGAAGGAAGAAGGGTTTATTTGGGCCTATAGGTTAAGGGGACAGCAAAAGCGTAGTAGCAGGAGTGTGAGGAAGCAGTCAGGCGGCAGAGAGATGAACACTGGTGTGCTCAGCTACCTTTCTCGTCTGTATTCAGTCCCCAGCCCACGGGATGGCACAACCCACATCTGCAATAGATCTTCCTTTCTCCAATAAACCTTTCTAGAAATACCCTGTTAACATCAGGATGTGTGTTTCTATGGTGATTCCAAATCAAATCAAGCTGACACTGAAGATTAACCAGGGGATAGAATTTTTTCTTAACCCATGCGCTAACCCTTGTTCTGTCTCTTGTACCAGTACTTCCCTGCCCCGGCCCTGGTTACTGTGCTTAGAGAATTGTAGATTTGGGGAGGACTTAGGTCTGCAGGGTGCTGGGTGACTTCCACGTGTTCTCTAGTGAATTATGCAAGTAAAGAACTGAGCCAATATCACCATCCCAGCTCAAGGGCCTTAATCCTGAAATTCTAAAGTGGTTTTCTCTTCACATCTCCTTGAGATTTCTGCCCTCCACCTTCAGATTTCACTCTGCTTCTCCTCCCAGAAACCCTGTCTGCCCTTTGTCTTTCTCCAGTCTCAGCTTCTTGGCTCCAGGAAGATCCTCAGCATGTTCTTAATTCTGGCTGTAGGCTGGAATACAGTACATGTCCCTGGTGGAAGTTATTCTTTCCTTTATTGGGAGCTACTAATATCCTGAGGCTCATAATGAGTTTGATAGTTTTATTATAGGCTGTGCCCTTGGAAAATAATCAGGCACCCTTTGTAAGAGTGCCTGGGAAACTGCTCCCTCAACTCCAGAACAGCGAGTTAATTGCATTTGGCCAGTTGGGAGGCTGTGTGTGCACAAAGCCTCATTCACGGTGTAGGCCTTGAGCATTTACAAAGTATCCGGAACCAGCAAGAAAATGTGAACTCAAAACTGTTTCATAGCTAAGAAAGTGTGTTGAGAATATTATTCCCTGGGCTGGAGAGACAGCTCACAGGTAAAAGCATTGCCCTAGCATACTAAATGACTTGAGTTCAGTCCCCAGCCTGGTGTGGATCTCTGGATCCCAACAGTAGAAAGACAGAACCAGCTCCCAAAGGTTATATTCAGACATCTACATCTCTTACCTCCATATGCATTCCATGGTGCTCATGTACACACACACACACACACACACACACACACACACACACACACACACAAATAATAATAATAATAATAATAATAATAATAATTGTTTAAAAGATGGAGCTGGCAAGATGGTTCAACAATTAAAAGTACCCTCTGCTCTTGCAGAGGGACCGAGGAAACCAGGTTTGGTTCCAGCACCCACATCAGATGGAACACAACTGCCTGGAACTCCAGTTCCAGAAGATCTGAGGCCCCTTGTGGCCTCGGTGGACACCAGCATACACACGGCACATTTATATCCACGCAGGTACTTGTGCATGTATATAAAGTAAAAGTAATTCAATCCTGTTTTTTAAAGAATATCATCTCATTCCCTGGTTTAGAGACCTCGTGGGATGCGCAGGCACACTAGCATAGTGCTGGTCACTCAGCTTGTAGACGGTTAGCTAGGAGTTAACACTCCCAATCAAACTCTCCCTGTCCTATGGGATCCTCAGAGCATTTTTCCCAGGCCCCAGAAAGAATTTGGACCCATTGATGCATCCAGGATTGTAGATCCTGGCTGTTCCTGCTGGCTTCACTCTGTCTGGAGAAGACCCTAAATCATATGTACCAAGAACTTGTTGGGAAATGGGCTTGAGATAAGTGACAAGCAAGAGTTGAAAGCTGGCAGAAAGATTGGCGGAGATTATCAAGTTAACATAAGAAATGACTGGGAGGAGCTAGGGGGATGTGCAGGCTTGAAGGGCTCACTGTGCAATCATGAACACCAGAATTTAGAGCCACAGCATGGATGTAGAAAGCTGGGTACACTGGAGTGAGCCTGGATGTAATCTCAGCACTGGAAGACAGAGGCCGGAAGATGTCAGTCAGCCACTCCAGCTAACTGGTGAGGCTCAGGTTCACCGAAAGACTGTCTCAAAAGTTAAAGCAGAGATACCCGGTGTCAACATAGGGCCTCCACAGGAGCAAGAGGGGTGTGCACACCTGCATAGGCGTATGTACGTATAGGTATACACTACACACATAGAAAAGGTACTGGGACTAGGAAGTTTGAATCTTCCGATATGTATACTTCAAATGAGTAGGGAAGATGTTTTGTTTTCGTCTTCACTAAGGGTAAAATGCTGGGGAAATATATTCTAGTGTGAGAAGCACGAAAAGCAGAAATTGGCTAGGGGTGGCTGTGACCCCACCTTAGGTGGATGTGGATTCTTGCAGGGATGACTCAAGAGCTGAGAGAAGAATGCCAAAACAAGCCTCCTAGCCAACCATAACCATCTGTCTTTCCTTTTTTGTTTTTACTTTTTTTGAGACAGAGTGTCTGACCATGTAGCCCAGGCTATCCTCAGAGTCACAGCAATCTTCTGCCTAGCCTCCAGAGTGGTAGTATTACAAGTGTATGCAACCACACCTAGCTATCTGCATGAGAACTTAAAAACCCTGCAGTGTAACCTGTTTGGGACCATGGCCAGCCTGGGCGTGCAAAAGCATTACAGACGTTCGTTCCCCTTTGTATCCTGTTCCCAGGTTTTTTCTCTGCCATCATATATGTGAGGAGGCTTCCCTGTGTGCAGTTAAAGGTTTACATTCATTGAGACCAGGACTATATTGGCTCATTGCTTTAGAATGAGGACTAGAGAAAGTTAAATATGTGTTATAACAATGGTCAGCTTCGCTGGGCAGTGGTGGCGCACGCCTTTAATCCCAGCACTCTGGAGGCAGAGGCAGGTGGATCTCTGTGAGTTCGAGGCCAGACTGGGTTATAGAGTGAGTTCCAGGACAGGCTCCAAAGCTACACAGAGAAACCTTGTCTCGCAAAACCAAAAAACAAAACAAAACAATGGTCAGCTGTTCTGAAGGACACACCAATTGTCACAGTCTTCGTTGCCCTGGAACAACTTTAACACTGCCTTTCTAGTGACAAGAGATCCTAACAGGCCCCATCTAGGCAGGGGCAGCCACAGGCTCTTTAGATTGGTTGGTTCTAAGCCACTAATCCTGGGCAAGTGTCCCATTCTCTTGGATTCTCTTTCTTATCTTGTGTAAAGAAAAACCTTCTGAACAATGTCTATGGTTTTCCAGGACTGATGTTTAAGTTCTGTGAACAAATACATATGATAGACCTGTTTTCAACTTGTCTAATAGTTACATCTCAAGAGGAAGGAAAACCTTTAATAGTAATTGTCTTCCTCTATACAGTTTTTGGGTTTTTGTTTTGTTTTGTTTTTCCTCTTTAAAAGACTGTAGTAACAAATCCCTAGAATACACTGTTTCCAATGATCAAGATTAGCAAGCATTTATAATTAACAGGTTGTCAACAGTATCTCACCTGTGCATTAAACTTTTGGATTTTTTAAATGATTTCATGACCCCAGGCAAGGCAATATAAACATGTTTTTAAGCCACAATCCTCTCTTGAGACAAAGTGTCATATAACCCAGGCTGGTCTCAAACTCACAATGAGGTTGAGGATGATGGCTGAACTTCTGATCCTCCTGCCTCTACCTTCTGAGTTCTGGTACTATAGGCATGTACCGCTGAGCTCAGTTTATTTGGTGCTTGGGATCAAACCATGCATGCTAAGGACTCCAGGCATGCCAAGCAAACACCCTACCATTTGAGCTGTATCTCCAGCCCCTATAACATACTTATTTGTAATCAGAACACCAGACTATGTGGGGAAAATGTGATTTTAAAAAAAAGTGTGAATAGTTTCTTAGCATTATATACCATCAAAAATTACAGTATACATGTGGCATATAGGGTTCTATAGTTCATTTTTAAGTTGGAAAAGCCATGATTTGAAATGGATCATTTTTGAAAAATGTACACTTTTTATGTCAAAAAATTAACAAAGCATAAAGTTCTTTGGAGGACTTCCTACAGTGTGGTGGATGGAGTAGCGATGGGGATTTATGAAGTATGTGCTCTCAGTTGTGTCCAGTGGTTGTCTACAGCAGTCCAGTAAGTCAGGATATGTATTTGGTTCTGTCCAGTGAGTAGCTAAAAATAGTCCTAGCACTGCACTAAGTCAGAGGTGTACACACAGTATCCCAAGTCCCCCCTAGTCTTTCTCTTTGTAGGGCCAAGCACAGCCTCCTCAGCCCTTCTGAAGATACACTGAGTGCATCCTGCTTTATGACAGTTTGTCTCTTTGGATGGCATCACTATTGTTTGTCCTCAAAACATCTGTCCGAGACAGGAGACCAGCGGAGCCCAAAGGAGAAATGAGGGAACCAGGCAAGAACTACCACAGACTCTCCTGAGCCATTTCTCACAGATGGTGGATAGTACGCCCAAGGGAGTGTTAGTTGAAATCTGTAATGTGTGTACACGTGTGTTCTACCAACAGCACTGGTTTTTGGCAAATGGGATATTTCTTAAGGGAGTTTACTTGTAGACAACACTGCTCAGATATTACTTCAACCTAGTATGGGTTAGTCTTTAGATCCTGTGCGTTCTAATCCTTGTGCCCTTTTCAACTTGCCAGCTCCTGTAACAAGAATCTTAAATGGTCTTAATTTAAAAAAAAAAAAAAACAGAGCCAGATATTGGGTTAAAAACTGAGAGATCAGAGGAATGGAACAAGCCAAGCCACATGTTCTTACCGCTAGGAAATCCTCAGCTCAAGAGAGTCTCAGGACTCTAGTTCTTGGTCCTCAGGCCTTATATACCTTTCTGCTTCCTGCCATCACTTCCTGGGATTAAAGGTGTGTATCCTTCCCAAGCAAAGACATGAGATCTCAAGTGCTGGGATTAAGGGTGTGTGCCACCACTGTCTGGCTCTGCTTCCAGGGTGACCTTGAACTCACAGAGATCCAGATGGATCTCTGCCTCCCAAGTGATAGGATTAAAGGTGTGTGCCCACCACTGTCTGGCCTCTATGTCTAATCTAGTGGCTAGCTCTGTCCTCTGATCCCCAGATAAGTTTTATCAGTTAGATCACAAATGAAATATCACCATGCACTCCTTTCTTTCCCTGTGGCTTTCTGTTCAGGCTCTGACTATTTCTTCTCTCCTAGCCACTGCTCCATCACTGATGGGGGTGGTGGGGAGGGGTGACCTTTGTAAACAAGGAGAGTGCTTCTGTCTTCAGCATTGCATACCACCGCCCTCACGCCCTCACGCCCTCACCGTCTGGACAAGCCTGCCTTCCCATTCCCCTCCTTTGTGGACCCGTGCAAGCTTGTCAGGAATGTGGCTTTCCCTAGAAGGCATCTCTTCTGCTCAGGGCATCACCTGGGTGCTAGTGAACACAGTAGATGTTGTGACAAAACCCCATTGTGTAACTAAACAAGTGACTTGTCCCCATTGGTGGAAAGGTGCCAGCAAAAATACAGCCAAGAAACAAAACAGAACAATAATGTATATTCATTTAGTTAAAATCACTCTTCACAAGAGGCCCTTTTTCTGCTAACTCCATAATACATTAACTATAGTCCTGCAGGCTGTAGGTGGAGAAGGAAGACACAGGATTCAATAGAACAACTTATTAAAGATTTGTAGGTAAAATGCAAAGGTGAGAAATAGGGAAAGGGCAAACTAAAGAAAGAGCATTGGGTGTTTGCTGCACATTTGTCTCCCTTTCCTACTTATAGAAAATAAAGTGTCCTAGGAAAGTGTTCCCAAAGGCCACGAGCAAACGCATGGAGCTTAACAACTGGCCCACTGTTGCTTGTGCTAAACCCTGTCTTTGAAATGTGTGTTCTCCGTTCTTGCATTTTGAAGGACTGCATTTTAGGCTACGGGATTAGAGTAGTGACGTTTACGCTTGGCTGCCCGAATTGTCTTTTACAAAGTCAGAGTGCTATTAACTAAACTTTTGATGTTGCTGCCAGATCCCCGTCTGACAGGCCCTGGTTCTAAACCTTCACTCAGAGATGACTCCCTTTACGTCCAGTCGTGTGATAGCTTCTGCGCTTTGGGCTGTGCATTGTAATTTACTCATTAACAACTGCCACCGGGATGCCACTAACGTGTAGCAAGTGTGTGCATGTGCTTCCTGGGTGCCTTTCCATAAGGAACTGCTGTAGGTCTGTGTGTGATGTTTCCTTCTTCAACATGAAGAAAAAAAGAACAAGAGGGTAGGACAGGAAGAGTGCCTGACATTCCAGGCACACACTGGGTGCCATGCAGACGCTGAGAGCCCTGGGACGTGCCACAAGGGCAAGATGAAAGATAGCAGAGCTCTGGGTAGCGTTCAACAAGCATGACCTATGTGTATCTCTCCAGCAAGCCAGTGCCCCCTCTATCCAGTCGATCATGAACCCATGTCACCTAGCAGCAGCTCGCTCTCATGCTCTCGCTCTCCAGCTAGACTGTGAGCATCTATGGCCTAGGATTGATTTAGCTTATAGTTCTGTTCATCCCCTATGTCCCTGGCAGTATATTCACCACTTAACAAATGCGGTGTAAAAACCTGTAAGGGAAAGAGTGTGGCATGCAATAGACTGGGTTACTAAAATAACTACAATTAGTTACTGTCCATCGAGCTGGTGTTTTGTTTTGTTTTTCGGGTTTTGGGGGGTTTTGTTTGTTTGTTTTGGCCAAACTAAATGTTCATGATTTTTTTTTTTGAGTGAAAAAATCTTTCATGTGTTCTTTGAATTATATTATATGCCTCTTAGTTACTTCACAATGAGATAGGATGGGTGTAATAAGGGAAGTCTGGCAGCTTGCTGACTAAAACTCCCATATTCAAATGCAAGTCTCTGTGTCAGGTCATCTCAGAGACTGAGGACCCAGGTGCAGAAGTCACCATGGATTTAGCCCAGGTACCTACTGAAATGATTAAAATAGCACCGAGGTGCCCTAGCACAACAGCTCTTGGCTTGCGCAGTCATTTATTGAATGCATATTTGTTGTATTCTTCCTAATTGTGAAATTAGGTTTGCTAGATGTGAAAACACCAGGGTTTGTTCACTTCTTATATATATATATATATATTTTTAAGTCCTTTTCCTGTATCATCTTGCCCTTAGTCTAAGGGCATTTGCTCTGGACTAGTCATCAGGAAGTAAAAAGAAAAAATGAGAGAATCCATCCTTTGCCCTCAGCATGCTCCCCCCCAGTGAGTGTGACACTCAAAGACATAGCCTTCGGCATCTCAGACTGGAGTGCCTCCAAAGGACCTAGGACTGGAACCTACTGCGATGGCTTCTGGTGACAGGGTTGTCAATCAATATGGCATTAAGCTACCAAGTTACATTCTCTAAATAGCATCACTTAAAAGGAAACTTAAGGAGCCTGGCTGCAGTCAAGAGAGCTCTGTATGGAGCCGGTCATTCTTGCTTATCAAGTCTGGACATATGTAAGTGCTCTGTGTACTTAGAGTTCACCTGTGCTGAGTGAGTTCTTGCCCCGAAAAGTACACAGCCAATCACAGCACTTAGAGAACCAGCTCCCTGGCCTAGGCTGTCTAAAGCCCTGCTGCTATCTGAAGCCCTGCTTCCAGCCGCTGTTCTAGGCTGACCATGTCAACTTACAACCACCCTGATGAAAGGAAACCACAAGTTCAGCCAAGTGAAGAGTCATGGCAGGGCCTATCATGCCTCACAGCTTGAGCTATCTGCCTCCGCCGTGAGGTTTGTAAGCTGTTGACGCTGAGAAAAGCAAGGCATTAGACTCTCCAGGAAACTATGGAGAAAATGCTTTTCCTTCTTCTGGGGAAAAAAAAAAACAAGAGTGGTCTGCTGATATTATCGTCAGTAGTTACCTCTTTGGGTCGACTGTGTTTGAAACTGATGCCATCATCCCTGCCCTTGGAGAGGTCTCCATTCATTCAGCAGACAAATGTGCTTAGCATCCTGTGTGTCAGAGGCATAGCAGACATTGCAGGGGAGTGAGGCAGATGGCCTTGTCGGTACGGTACAGTATAGGCAAAAGAATAAGATCTCAACATCAGTGGAACAGAGTAAGAAGTTTGGAAATAGACCCACCTGTATTATGATGGCCTTTGACAGGAAGACAAGGTAATCCATTGGAGAAAAGACAGCCTTTTCTACAGATTGGAGCTAAGACAACTGGATAGCGTATGGGGAGATGACCCTTAGCCCATTGGAGCTATGTTCAAAAACGTTAGACTGGATCATAAAATGCTAAGACTGGGAAGGGGTAACAGGGACCTTGAGGTGAGAAAAGCCTTTTAATCTTATTTATTGTGACAGCTGCATGGGTTAAAGTAGAGACCTAAAACGGGCAAGGATCAATGTATGTGAATTATACTACAGTGAGTTGAGTTTTTTCCAGTTCCCTTCCATAGTGTTCTCAGTGGTTGGCTAAGATGCAGGCTCCTTATCCCGACCTGTGAAGTCCATCAGTGGTGGTCAGAGCCTGTCTTACTCTCTCCCATCCTGCAGCACCCACTCCAGGGGCGCTCTTCCTCAACCAGGATCGTGCCTTTGCTGTTCCTTTTTAACCAGCGTTCTCTTCCCTGGGTCTTGGCATAGATGGTCCCGGCTCAGGGGTCACTCTCTCTGTGAAGTCCTCCCCGACTACCTGACTCAGGACCAGGTCCATCACAGTGCGTTGGTCTACACACGTGTCACACGTGGACATTTGTATTTTCACCTGTAATGATGAACTGATGCTGAACCCCAGGAATTCACTGAATTGTAAGAAGTGAGCAGAGCATGATGGTAGTGGACGGTGGTTCAGGTCTGTAGTTCAAGCACTGGGGGTGCAGAAGTAGGAAGACCGAGAGTCCAGAGCCACTCCAGGTTATAGAGTGAGACTCCATCTTAAAAAACCTTTAGATGAGGGTCAGATGTGCAAATCATGGAAAGAAACTCTTGAGAAAGGATAATTAATAATACCAATTGCCACAATATTTTGGGTAGAGGGAGATAACCACTTGGCAACAAGGGGTGATCAGTGGTCTTAACAAGAGGAAGTTCAAGAAAGAGCAAATAAAATATAGAAAAGGACGGTATGGAGAGGATAGGGCATGTAAGGAGCTGGGCAAAAGCTAAAAGATGCTTTCCAAAAGGCAGAGCAATGCGTAGCGAGGATTTAGGGGGGTAGAAGGAGCCTGGTCTCTGCTGTTTTAAGATTAGAATGCCACTGGGTTGAGACACTTGATTCTCAAGCTGATGATGTCATAAGCACTATGGAAAGACAATACTGAACGGAGGGAATGCAGGTAAACAGACTGCCAGATGCCACCAGTGCCTGGCAAGAGCTAGAGATCATTCCTTCATTATCATAGTAATTATATGGTTGAGCAGATCTTGCCAGCAGTCTTCCCCCTGGGTGCTGAAGTAGAGATGCCAAACAGTTGGCTTGATCAAGGTCACCTACGAGCTGAATAAATGTGTCATGAGGACGAGGAGAGAAAACACTGTAGACTGTGGGTCTCTATGGTTGGGTCTGAATGAAACATAAATAAAACATGCAAGTCCTGTGTGGGAAGAGACTGAGGAAAAAAAAAAAAAGAAAAGAAAACAAGGGCCAGAAAGCCCAGTGAGAATCAGAAAGGAACCTGAAGGATGGGAGACTGCCGTGAAAGGTGGTTTGTTTAGAACCTGAGAATTACTTGGAACTTCAGAATTTAGAGTGTGGACGATGGGTGTAGCTGGAAGAGTAGCAGATGAAATGGAGGCTAAAGGAATGAGGAAAACTTAGATCTTAGACGCAGAAGAACCCATCATGTCCCCCTGCGCATCCTGATGACGGTGTTACTCGGCCTCCAGAAGGCAAATGCAGATCCAAACCAGGGAATTCCGTGAGTGGCCGTTAGTGAGTATGTTCACAGTAGCACAGATAAGAGGGGGAAATACGTGCAGAGCATAGGGATGGGGGAGTTGGCTGAGGTATGGAAGCTATAATGAGGAGTTGTGAGAACACCAGGCGGCTTCTGGGGGAGTCCTTCCTAACGCTTGTGGAGTCTGAGCTGGGACCAGTGAAAGGTCCCTGGAAAGGACCTTTGTGCTTTGTAAAGGAAGAAGGAACCCTTAGGTTATCGTGAAGATAGGAGGTGGGGTAGAAGGAATCTTAGAATACTAAGTGTAAAAAAGAAAGTGTAAATCGAGAAGTAATGTAAAATTAAAAAGTAATGTAAATTAAGAAGTAATGTAATACTCAGGTATGGTGGTGCATGTCTATGATCCCAGCACTTAGGAAGTAGAGGCAGGAGAATTGGGAGTTCGTGACTATCTTCAGCTACATAGCAAATTTGCAGCCAGACTAGGCTATATGAGATTTTGTCTCAACAACAACCAAAAGACAAAAACAAACAAAAAATTAAGATGATATTAACCTAGCATAAGAAATATATTTGCTCTTACTGTTTTAATACAGAAATATAAATGTATACTGTTAAGATTTCTGTCATATAAATTAATATTGGAGCATCAGAATATGGGTTTTATTTAAGAATGATATAGGCTAACACCATATACCTTAGCAGATTACTATTACTTTATAAATTTTATTTAAGGTATCAATGTTAATATCTGTGTGTATATGGTTTTTCTTTTTTAGCAGATTCTTGATCAAGTACTTACTCCATGGATCCAGGCCAGGTTCATCCCATGGCCTGCCCTGAACAGCGTACAGTCTGAGAGAAGATTCCATCGGCAAAACCATCTCTTGCCTTACGGAACAAGCAAAGAAGATGGACCTACTGAGGAGCCATCTGACTGTGTGCTTACCACCTTCTGTGCTCTTTCTAATCCTAGTCTCCACTCTAGCAACCGCTAAGAGTGTAGCCAACGGCACTTTAAATGGCACGGACGTGGTCTTTGGTTCTGTGCCTGTCATCATTGCCAAAACTGACCATATCATCGTCAAGGAGGGGAGCAGTGCCTTGATTAACTGCAGTGTTCATGGCGGCCCTGACCTAGCATTTAAGTGGTATAATTCTGTTGGCAAGCTGCTGAAAGAAGGAGAGGAGGACAAGGAGAGAGGAGGAGGTAGGTTTCAAAGTTCTGCCTGTTGTCCCCTTAAAGCGGGACTTAAGAGCCCATACCCTAATGTTGGTTGTCGTCCTACAGGCCACTTAAAAGTTCTTGTTGTGCAAAGGCATGAGAGAGACCATGTCCTCTTAAGGGTTCAAGTTGTAATCAGTTCATTTTTCTGCTCTTTGACTCAGAAGACAAAGAGCAAACATGGATGTCTTTGGAAAGACCTCTTTGGATGATATGCTATAATGCACTCAAGACATTATAGAGCATAAGAGTGTACTCCCTGAGTATATGTTCCATTTCTAAGACTCGTGTTTCCAGTCCTGGGATTGGTTCCAATAAGCAGCAGAACAGCTGCTTATCATTAAATGTCAGTTTAACCTGTCTCCTGTGGATTAATGAGCAACTTCTTCAAGAAGTGTCTGTGCAAACTCTCAGCTACCTGCTGAGTCCATTCCATGCTCCTAGAGACCTGGCTGAGGTCAGCGAGGGGAAGGGGCCTGGAAACCTGGGGCCGCAGATGAGACACTTGGCCGATAGTGAAGGAGTTTTTGACTGAAAGGTGTGACTCCTCTTCCCAAGCTCTGCACTTCCTTCACCAGAGGCAGGCTTGGAGGCACCTGGAATCTCCTCTTCTTATTTAAGACGCGTGAGGTGATTGTGTGAAAACCAAAATAGGTTCTGATTGATGAGAAGGAGTTAATCTGCTTGGTTCTGCTTTTTACTGGGATGAAGTAGGGCATTGGAGGTGGGAGAATACAAAGACCGTTGCTCAGCAGCAGCCCCTCTTCCCCTCCTTCCCTTGTGTTACCCTCCCTACTCCTTAACCCTCTAACCAATGAACAATCCCCAAATGAGTTTCTGCTCCAGAAAAAAAAAAAAAACCTACATATTTAATCTCTTCCTCTCATATTATCTTAATTGCTCTGCAAATGGAGGAAGTCAAATGCTTTGCCTCTCCTTAGGAGGTTCTTATGGTTGCACGCTTCTGTTTCACAGTTACGTTCCCAGTGGGGAAGGCTGCTAGAAGTCTCACTGCCTGGGACGTGCCTCCTGGCTGTTATGCTACTGCCGACATTGTTTTGCTTAGCCAATCACGGCTACATCGTACAGGATAGCTGCTTCCCTTCAATCAATATATTATATACAATAAGTCATATGGATGTTTAACCTAGGCAAAGGATAGCCATTCCCCACCAACTCACATTGTGCTGTCATAGGAATTCTAAGGTAGAGGGGGCTTTGCATACATAACAGTCTGAATTTCCTTCCCTGGAATCTGCCTGAGGTCCTGCTGTCAATGAAATGGTCATGACAGTGGAGAGATGAGAAACACCACCCTTTCCTCCACAACCGTGAGTCAGAAGGATAACACCACACCAGCGATGGCGGGGGGGGGGGGGGGGGGGGGGGACCAGAAACATGGTAACACAGGCAGATCTCAGCAGGTCTCTCTGCAGGGCTGGGCGACTCCTGGGGACATCAGGATGATAGATTTGAGAGGATTCAAGAACTCCAGACCTCAATCTACCTTCCACAGGGACCTTGAAGCAAAGGTTGCTCCTGGGTATTTGAAGAGGGGTCTGTGCACTAAGCTGCTGAGTCCTAAAGAGGAAGAAAACTGTGGTCATAATGTAATGCTGGAGCCTAAATTTCAGTCACATCATTTTGAATGTTGTTCCAAAGTTGTACCCTACTGCTTTGGAGAAATACACAATGCCTTCATTGCAAAGGTCTTTGGGACCATGGAGTCAGTCTCAGCAAGCAGACACAGGCTGGCTGGCCTTCTTCATCAGTATGTAAAGGTGGTTGAGCTATACTAGATGGTGGTTATATTTGCTTTAATTTTATTTTTGCTTGTGGAAGCTCAAACGGCCCATTAGAATACCATGTCTGTAGACTCGACTCTATCAGCAGCTTGAGAATTGCAGCATCAGAATGCAGTGCTCACATCTTCCCTGAAGACTTGCTGATAAATCAGTTAACTATTTTAGAGCTCATCAA
The DNA here is from genome assembly GCF_903995425.1 of Onychomys torridus. NCBI lineage: Eukaryota > Metazoa > Chordata > Mammalia > Rodentia > Cricetidae > Onychomys > Onychomys torridus. Next base: position 52,773,143 of record NC_050459.1, read on the forward strand.
AGAAGATGTCTTTTCAATTTTTAAAAGAACTCATGATACCAGTACTTGATGTCCCGGCTCAGCTCTTGTAATTACAATGCGTAATAAGAGTCATTTCAGCGCACAAGCCACATGGGGAAATGGGGCAAGCATTACACCTAGCAAAGCAGGCAGAACACAGAAGCCTCAGAAAGGAGAGAATGCCTCAGCAAATATTAGCATTGCTGTGTCCTGGGGCGCCTGGGAGAGCACAGTCTCTAATTTCTCATTGCTGCTGGTGTAAATGCCCGTTTTATAACACAGATGTAGACTTGTGTTTTCTAGCCAGAACACTAGAAGTGTAAACTGAGCAGTATTTCATTTGCAACTGAGCAAAGAGGTGAGTGAACACAGGGTGAGAATCATCCCAGTATCCCATGACTGGGACTTCACATAGATACATGGGGACGGTTTAGGCCAAATGAATGGAATTCAGATAATCTTCCTTAACAGCTATTGCACATAAGCCTGGGCACCAAGATCTAGGTATAACTTGCAATCCTCACGGTAAGCATGTGAGGTGCTGTCAGTCTTCATGGGTGCGGATGGGAAGTCAGAGGGCTGGAGAAGACGTTATATAAATGTTGTATAGTGCAAAGGCAGTTGGTATTGCTTTCTCTGTGTCAGACCAGGGTCCGCTTAGCCTCGAGGTCTCAACCGATAAGAAATACTGTGGAGCATCTGACACAGCTAGAATGAATGTGGGAAGAATTTCTGCATGGAAGAGACCTTTCCACTCATCCTAGTTAGAGTCAGGATCTTTCTGCCTTAGGCTGCAAGTGCACACAAAAAAATGTGTTCAAAGTCATAGTCAGTTTGCTCACAGGAGCTGATTACCACTGACTTCGTGATTAGCCTGGAAAGAAACAACTTCCTCTCTTGTTGAGGCTGAAAAAGTGAGCTAGCTGTCATGCATGGTGGCCCCCTGCTCTAAAGCAAATTTCCCATCCTGGTATTGCAGCAGCTGGTTTGTCCGGCTTTCCTGGTTCTTCTCACCTCATTTCCAGAGGATCAGGAAGTCATCATGTGTAATCCATATGATTTTTGAAGTTCACTAAAAGGGTGTTTCAGAGGGTGGATAGCGGATGGTCCACCAACTGTGTATAAGAACTCACTCTGAATTCAAACATGCATGAGCTCAAGCAGCCGGAAATGCACGGTTTTTAGTTTCTCCTTTTGCTGGAGATGAGTAGACATTTCTACTCATCTGGGAAGTGTTATAAAAGTCCCCAGTTATTACAGATGCACCAATTATCTAATTATTTCACTGTGCTTTCTTATTGCAATGTTAAAGCATTTCAATTCACGTTAACACCTCCACCAGAGAAGTAATAAGCATGTCAAGAAAGTTGACCTGTACAAGACCCTGGAAATATGCCTAGCTGTTAGAGATGACAAATTCTCCCTTTAAATCCCCTTCCTTAAAATCTACTTTTTGGGTGGATGTGTTTTGCATACTACCCTGTCTCCAAACACAATTAAGAATTTTCTTGCCTAAAGCATGCAGGAGAAAACTCACCAGAGCTGCCTTTGCATTGTTCTGCTATTTCACAGATTCTTCTAGTAGACTGGAAATGCCAGTTCTGCAAAGTGAAGTCAGCCAGTGGCGGTCAAAAGTGCCATTTCTCTCCTCTCTGCTTTATCAGACACACATGTGCATGCACATGTGCATGTGCACACAAACACATAGGTATGCACACACATGCATGCACAAATGCACACACTTGCATGCACACCTATACTACATATAATGTACAATGTGCATGTAACATACAGGGGACCAGTTCTCAAAGCATCAAATACAAATTGTCCTTTACCTTCAGTGGAAAGTAGGAACTCAATCTATACAAACCTCCACAAAGTCTCCATTTAGTACATTAAATGCCTGAGAATTTATGAACACTCCCAAAGGCATCAAACCACGTTTATGCAATTGCAGTGGCGAGCATTTCTAAGCCCCAGTTTTCTCTTCAGTAAACCAGAGAGAACTGGTCCTTTACTACCAAGCCAGACGTGTAAGTCTTGAGTAAATACTTGTCTGTTAAACGCTTGGCATGGTACCTAGAACTTACCAAGCTCATAGTAAATGACAGCTGCTATTTCTGTTACTATTCTTTTCTGTCCTCACAATAATATATTTTAAGTGCTAAAATCTCCATTTCCTAATATAGAGTCTTTTGTAACACAAAGAATGTTTGGACAATTTATCTTTTTTTTGTCTTGTTTTTCAACCTCAAAAAAAATTGCTTTTGGGGGGCTGGAGAAATGGCTCAGCAGTTAAGTGCATTGGCTGCTCTGACAAGAGACTAGATTTGATTCTGAGCACCCACATACATGGTGGCTCACAACCATCCATACATAGCTCCATTTCCAGAGGATCCAATGCCCTCTGCTGGCGTCTGCATGCACCAGGCATTCACAAGATACACATACATACATGCAGGCAAAACACTCGTATACATAAGCCAAAATAAATGAACTTCTTTAAAATTTATCTTTGGCTGGCAAGACAAGGCAGTCGATAAGAAGCACTTACCTTGCAAGCCTGACAACTTGAGTTTGAGCCTCTGGAACCTACAGTGGAAGGTGAGACCCAGCTCAAGGATGTCCCCTCTGACCTCCACGCATGTATTGTAACACACACACTAATAATAGCCGTATTTTTTCAATAAGTACAAAAGACGAAGATTCCCTTAAATGCTATTTGAAATTCTAAATTATTTCAACATAACCTTTTGACAGTTTAGCGGTCATTCACTTTTGCGTACAAAGTACCAATGATGGCTGATACCCTCCTTCTCCTGCAAGCAAACTACATGGAAATTACGAAGTATATTCTGTGCAGGGAAGACTTTCCACTTTGATTGCATGTGTATGGGTATTCAGCTCCTACTTCCCCCAAGAGTCTATGTGGCCAATTCTGAGACAAGTTTGCTTCTCATAAAGGGAATCTATAGGGGAGCCCACTGTCATTGTCTAAGGGACAATATTCAAGGATGCTGCTCAAAACCCTTCAATGGACAGAACAGGTCCTATGACGAAACAGAATTACCCAGCTCCATGGGCCACTGTGCCACTATTGAGAAGCCTTGCTCTTACCCAAAGAGACACTCCCAACTCACTAAAGAAACCTTCTGAAGTAGACCTTTGAGTCAGGTCTTTAAACTCTTAGTGTATTTTCCCAAAAAGGGGGTCAGTTAATGGTGTTTGGGTTCATTTTCAACATTGGTCCATGTTACCATTAACCACCACCATTTGCGTGTTTCTTTAGTGAATTGTGCTCAATTCAGGAATGTAAGCCCAGGCAACTAGTCTTAGCCATGAAAAGACTCTTTCAGATCCATCTAACATACGAATGACAGCTGAGATTCCCCCAAATGGAAGCCACTTTTATGAAGCAAGTGGATTATGCTCCTGTATTGGTAAACCATGTGGAGCTACTCTCAGAAAAAGCTTATAGCTAGCATGCATAGAACGACATGCTTGGTACTTTTGTTAAAAATTAAGATTATCATATCAAATTAGTAAGAGGATCAGTTCTTTTTCATTTGCCAGGATATAAAGGCCGCAGGCTCTTTTCAGATATTAACTGCTCTAAGCAGGACAGAAGTGCTGATTTGAACAGCAAAATCCTTCCACCCCAGCCTTCCTGCTCTGAAAGCTGAGCTATTATCCCAAGCTACTTTTGCTCATATGACACAGGTGATAAGCTTATTAGAATGGCCCCAGCACTCTCTCTGAAGAGGACTCTTAGGAAGGATTGAGGGGTGGGGATAAGACCTCCAGAGGGCTTGTAGTGTTTGTAACCCGACTCACACGGTGGCTTCAAGGGTCTGTCATCTGTCGTAGAAGCCGGGGGAACAGGTGCAGCCGTGGAGTTCTAAATTTGTTTTCAATTATATTTTATAGAGAGGCATGAGATCCTTTCTCCTCAGCAGTCTGGAGTTCACATAGCAGAAAATATGCACCCCATTTATAGGCACAAACACATGTGTTGTATGCCTATTTGGAGAGTGTCAGTGTAATGGAATACTCATTCAAGAGACTGTCTTTTTGTATTTGCATAAACGTACATTTGAGTGCTCACCACCTGATCATTTTTATGTAAATTAGTTTCAAAAATAGCATACTAATTTTGTCAGATTGAACCCTCCTCCTTGCAAGGCGGGGGTGTGTGGAGCTGAAGAGTCCTCGTACCCACGGATTGAGAGCAGAGTTTTAATCTGTTTGCCCGACTCCCAGGGGATGAAGAGAAACCACATATCAGCTGGCCCATGCATACATTCCGAGTCATGCTGCTAAGGGAGAAACTTCTTCCTTCAAATAAATAACCTGTGGACGGCCTGAGAGCCTAGTGTTTCTCTTTAATGCTCAGCCTTGGGAAAAAACCAGGAAAGCTGCAGGACTGGTGTTTGGAGACGCTAGCTGTGACCACCGGATCTTTGTAGGTTGATGTCTTCACTTTCCTTGTGGTTCTTGAGCTCCTTAACTGGTGGGTGATGTTCATTTCCACACATTGGTGGTCTGAGCAAAGGTTGTCCACAGAGGTGCCAGATAGTTGTGATGGTGTCATGTGCTGGTCTCATGTTGAGTCACGATAGTGCCTGCCTTGGTTCCTTGTTGCTTACAGGTTTAACTCTAATTGTGTAGTATTGGTTTTAAAAGTATGTGGCACTGGTCACTGTTAGAGAGAGGTGGCGAGCCAAGCATGACAAAACCCAGTATCAGAGCTTTGTTAGGAGGAAGGGAGAGACAGAAGAGAGCGTGGCCAGGCCTGGGAAGGGACACGTGAGTCGGGGGAGAGCATAAGAGAGGGCAGAGAGCAGAAGAAAGGAGAGGAGTCTGTGTCTGGCTTTTAAGGATTCTCCTACACATGCACAGGTGGGCTTACAGAACTATGCCACGCATGCACAGATTGCGTGACCACGCGGCGCACATTACATAATCACACAATGCACAGATATATAAGATGCCTTACTTAGCTACTGAACTGCGCATGTGTGGTCATGCAGCTCAAGGAGTGGCAGAATCCTAACATGTAGTTCTGTTGGTCTCATAGGTCTACTGTCCAATTGGTGTGACATTGTGATGTAAATTCACGCACAGGCCTACATGCCAGGATCACAGTCCCAGGCTCATCGCCTTCCTGCCTTGAAACCAAGGTGCAGCTTCTCCTAGAGACAGCTGGAAGGGAAGGAATGTTCTAGAACTATACCCACCCCCAGAGGAGGGGAATTCTAGGAGGAGATATAATTTGAGCAAGATGCATTATTATTAGTCTGAAAATGAATTTTTTTTTCATTACCATGATTTTTTTTTGTCGTGTTTCTTAGTGTTTGCCCATTAATCAAGGGGCTTACCTGATTTGATAAATGGCAAGAGGTCTACAGGAAGGTTATAGAGGCCTCCGATCATGTTTCCAAAAGCTCATCCAGCCAGTTTAACCTACCTGCCATGGGAGGAATGTCCTTCCCCACCTTCTAAGCAATGCAATTTGCAATCATTACCCTCCTCTTTATTTTGGCAACATGAAAAGTGAAAGTTAATCTTTTAAAAACAGAGCTTTGAACCCTTTAAGTTTAATGATGGTTGATTTCATCAGTCCTGGCCAGAAACCTCCAATACTATTTCTGGTCCTTGTTTCTTTTAAATTGCCTGTTTATATATATTTCCCGATTCTTCTTAACTCATAAGGTTTGTTGTTGTTGTTGTTGTCTATTTGGGGTTTTTATTGTGTTGTTTTATGTTTCAAAGTCATTAAGCATTTGTCTGTCACATATTCTAGAATTTTCTCCCAGTCTGTAACTTCCTTCTAACTTTTCCGTGGTAAGTTCTTATGACTCAAAATATGTTCATTTGGTAGAAAATGTGATTCATCAATGTTTTCCTTTATCATTTCTGAAACTCTTTTAAAATCCTAGAAAAGGCCGCTATGCCCCAGGTTTCTAAAAGTTTTATGCCTTCAATTAATTTCATGGTTTTAATTTTATATCTTAACAGTGCTTGAATGGATTTTTATTTATTACATAAAGCAGAGATTTACATGCCTTCTTTCCAATGTCCAGTCAGCCCAAAGGTCTTTCTCCGGTGATTTGACATGCCTTCTTACTCTTAAAACTTTTAGTTGCTTCTAATCTGGACTTTCAGATTTCCTTCTCTGACCTAATCTGACCCATTCAAAGCATGAGATGGGCTATGAGGGTGAAGTCAGGCCGGGGGCTCAGAGGGAGGAGATGAGTGGTCTCGGCAGAGAGGAAGTGGCAGGAAGATCCTGGGGCCCTGTCTATTAGAAGAAATGTGCATACTGTGTCTGTAACAGTCCGTTAAAGTGAGACGCTGCAGATGTAGAGGGACCCCAGTGCTCCAGCTCTGCTATGTGTGATGAGGGCCCCCAGGACACTGGCCTGGATTCCTTTCAAGCCTGTCTCCATCCGAGCCCTGCTTCAGTTTTAGATGCAGTTTGTCAGCTCAGCAGCTCACGCTGTGTTCTCTCTTGCTCCCTCCACCCACCCCCGACTGGCCCTAAGAGTCTCCTCTCTGTTCCTTCATTGCCTTTCCCACCTGCTGCCCGCCCCTGTTCCACATGCCATTGCGTTTGGCACACAGTCCTGAAGCTAGCTGTCTGTCGGCATCTTCTCCCCGTGGGGTCTGTATGGTTTCTGTAGTTAGGAATCGTGGCTTTCTCATCTTTGTATGCTCACCGTCTAGTGTGGAGCCTGGTACACAGGCAATTTATTCAATGGTATCTGTTGACTGGAATGAGTGGGCAAGATAAAAGAGATCAGCTGCCCTTCTGAAAATGTCAGCTTTGTTGTGAAGCACAGCACACGTCCTGGGGCACAGCTCCAAACCCACATCTGTGAGCTCTTCTCTCTGCAAAGGAGAGGTTGTCCCAGCATGCTCATTCACACGTGAGGGATGCTCACATGTCTGGAGTTCCTAGGGGAAGACAGTGACAGATTGCTAGGTGACCACTAACCTACAATAACGAATGTGTCTGTGTTTTACCCTGAAGCCTCCTCCGAGGGACTGTCACTTTGCAAAGCAGCACCCCCAGGAAGAATGAGGGTGGAGAGAAAGAATTTGGAATTTGAGGGTAGGGGCCACAACCTGAGCTAGACACAGGAAGTGAGTAAGAGTGCACATGAATGCTGGGAAAAGGCTCGCCATTTGGTCTTGTGTTATTTTCGGAAGGTAGAGTAATCATTAACAGTCTGCCCTTTTTATTGCCTCCCAGAGCATTGCTTGAGGAGCCATCTTGGCTTCAGCTGCTGACACTTCAGGTTTTTATTTGCACTGAAGTGGTACGGCTTCATGAAAATTCAGCGCATAGCTCTGACATTCCCACCGGCTACCGTTTAAACCGCTCGGCAGCAGCATGGCGTGTGCCCTGCTTCGTATTCACGGCACTGAAGATTTCCTGTGACAGTCACTGTGGGTGTTCGTATGCCTTTCACATTCTGGCAGCCAAAGTTGGGCCTCTTCCAGCATAGGAAGGGTATCTTCCCAGGCGGGGGTGGATGGACAGGCCTGTATAGCACCGAAAGGATGCACCCCATGTTGCCAGCTGGGGGCTGCCCTGCGGAGATGTTTCTTGAGCCTGGTCCAACCTGATGGAGGAAAACCACCAGACATAATTCATGACATCTTCATGGTTTTCAGGTCTCTATGTGTTCAATGATCACGTAGACATATATTTTTCACTAATCAGAGGGGAAGCTAAGGTTAAGTAGAATTTGGAGTCTTAGTGTCCAGAAAAGAATTTTAGCAGCCAGGAGAAAGAAACAGATACAGATATACCTACTCTTTGAGATAATCAGAACCTCAGTTCATCTGACAGAAGCATTGGAAGGGGTGTGTGTGGGGGGGGGGGGTTGGTGTATGGGTGTATGTGTGTGTGTGTGTATGTGTGTGTATGTGTGTGTATGTGTGTGTATGTGTGTGTATGTGTGTTGGTGTGTGTGTATGGGTGAGTGTATGTATGTTTGTATGTGTGTGTGTGTGTTGGTGTGTGTGTGTATATGTGTGGGTATGTGTATGTGTGTGTGTATTGTATGTGTGTCTGAGTGTGGGTATGTGTATGTGTGTGTGTATTGGTGTGTGTGTGTGTGTGTGTTGGTATATGTGTTTGTACGTTTGTACATATGTGGGGGAGTGTGGGTGTGCTTGGGGGGCAGGGTGCGTTTACAGGCTTCCTCTATTTGGGCTTGCTTTGTGATCTGGTGGCGGAATGTTAACCTAGATCACGTGTTCACTTTACTGTAGGACATATGGGCAGGACCCTGAGTGCCTCTGATATTAGCTGAATCCATAAAGCAAACATGTTGTTGGTTTCAAGGACTAACTCGGTGTGTCGTGTCTTCCTGGGATGGACTGGGAAATTGCGGGTAGAGGGTGGTAGTCTGTTGTTTAACTAAAAGGATGGTTTACGACAAAACTGCTTGGGGATCACAACATATGTATTTATATTTGTTTTGCCTTACTGTTAAGTCACAGCACTCACTTTACATATATGTGTTTGGGCTCCAAACTTCAAAAGCAAAAAGGGCCTGGAGAGATTGCTCAGTGGTTAAGGGCACTGACTGCTCTTGCAACCCAGGTCTGGTTCCGAGTACCCACAGGATGGCTCGCAACCACCTATAACTCCGGTTCCATGGTCCTGACTCCCATTTCTGGCTTCCTTGGGCTCCGCAGCGTACACTGTGCATATAAACGTATGCAGGTTTACACACTTACCCGTGAATAAAAAGCTTTTGTAAGAAAAAGTCAGACTTTTGTGCTAGAGAAAGCACTGAAGAGATGTCAGCTCGAGGAATCAGTTTTGAGCTGTGGACCATATTTGTAAGTAATCAGCTGCGTGCTAGACGATCAGCTTCCCAGAATGAACCGTAGTTACCAACAAACCGGCTTGTGTTTGATACCATGCTCCTTTTAACAACACAATAAGACACTTTCAAAGTATCTGCATGTCTGAATTTAACTGCTTGGCCTCAAATCAGATAAACGGGAGTCAATAGAAAATTTAAAGCATGTCTGGAAAAAATATAAAGGTCAAATTCAGAACATCAAAAAATGCTCACTAGAGGAAAGCACCCATTCTTTGTAGCTGCTGTGTGTTTTTGCATTTTCTTTTTCTATGAAAGTGGTTCCTGTTCAAGCATGGAGAGAAAGCTTCTGTTTGTATTTACTGTTCTCCTGCTTTCTCCCGTCCCAGGTGCATCCTGCTCCAGCTTTGTGATTATAATAATTTCTCGGGGTAATGGGTGGAGAAACTGGTGTGGAGAGAACTAAGTTGACCCTTGTCGTCTCTCGCTCTCCTCCATCCCAGCTTATTTCCAACAGAAGGAAGGCAGACATGAGAACACTTTTCAAGGCTGTTCTGAAACCCAGCACCTTCCGTGTAGAATAAACTGTCCATCAATGGGGGTATTCCCCACCCCCACCCCATGCCTGCTGTAGTCCGCACGAAATCAACTGATAAAGCAGCTTCCCTGGCCTCGAGTCACTGTCTAGGCAGCTACATCTGCGGCAGAAAGATTAAAATTCATGCCCAGGGAATGAAAGCTTGCCTGAACTGCCTCGGAATGGAGACTCCCACAGGCCACACGCTGGGTTTGTCTGTTCCCACACAGTCACTAGAAACTGGCATCGCTAGACTCTAAGCCAGAACTTTCTACTCTTAGAGGAAGGAGGAAGGATGCTGGCTGGGTTGTCAGAGAGGAGGGTTAGTTGAGGACACCAGGGATCACTCTTCACATGTCTTCTTTCAGAAGGCAAAGAAATGTGACAGCCTCGAAGGGGAGGCCTCCTGCCCACCCAGTCACTGCAACAGGGAGGTGCTGGAACCCAGGAAAGGACCACATTGGCGAATATAGCCTCTGTAGGCATGTCCGTTGGCTTAGACGACACCAGGCCTTCTCACACCTCATACAGCAGTTCTTTGAGACCCTGACCGTTTATGAGCTCTGGAACTTACCAGTGCCAGGGTTTGAACTGAGGCCTTGTGAATGTGAGGCCAGGGCTCTGCCATCAGGAGTAGGTGCGCTGGTCTCAGCCTCACCAGACTTTTAATTGCAAATAAGTCACTACCGTGGTGGGGAGAGGCAAGTTGGATACATGGCGATGGCAGACACTTAAATCATCCGACCTCTCAGGAGGTTCCTCTGGTTGGTTGGTTCAGAGGACAAGATGCCTTTTCTGAAAAACTATCTGCCCATTCCTTAAAACTCCTGAGAGACTTAGCTTGGAGCTTCATTGCTCTCTGGGAGACAACATGAGGTGGTATTAAGATTTCATTTTTGACTCTGATCTAATACTTGTAAACCAAACCTGACATCCCACTTCACAGAGATCTGCTTGGGATTCATCCCATCCCACTGGATTTAGAATGTCATTCCCAGGTTCGCTAGTGTAAGGTCGTATTGTTCAAAGTGCCTTCCTCTTGCCAGGCTTATCATCATCCTGGTGGGTTTTATTCATTTCAAGGCTAAAGCTAGTTGATATTAATTTATATTTGGCCTCTGAATCCTTACTGTCGGCTTATAACTATAAACAGTATAGATACTTCACTGTGAATTCTCAAAATTAATGACATAAATTATGTTTAATTAGCCGAAGTCATAGAAGGATAATATCAAGTCCTAAATATGGGTCACCCAAGCAAACAATTATGACTTAATTGATTTTCTCCAGGTTTTATGATGAACCCAAAATGCTTTCCATTCTAAGATCTCTTGCTCCCCATGAGGTATGTTCAGTGGAGTTCTGCTCACAGGCAAGCTAGGAAAGCACAAGGTACTTTAAGGAACTCTTTCTTAAAAACACTGCATTTTCCAGATTATTTATCTTATCTTCCACCAGGAATTGGAATTCCACACTATAGTGTGTAGTTAACAACATAACCTTGTCTACTGAGGAAGTCACACTCCTTTGGGGACCTTCCCTCTGGTAGGCTGCCCAAACTCCAGTGAATGTCCCCACACCCATAAGTGCACAGACCCCACTGATTGGATGGAGGGGATTATTAATAACAACCTAGAGAAGGAGGGCATGAAGTTGGCAGGGAGGGATATGAGGCAGTGGGACACTAGAGCCTCGGAATGCAGCTCACTGGGAGAGCCCTTGTCTAGCATGTGTTTGAGCCCTCTCGCCATGAAAAGAAGGCGGGGGGAGAGAATACACCTTTTCAAGTACCAACCCATGCACTAGTTACATATACTGCTTCTAAATAGGTAACCTTGGTAAAATTGCTCAAGTGGGCCTCAGTTTTCTTGCCCGTAATATACGACCAATATTAGTGCTTCCTTACAGTGTTGCAGAGGGGATGAGTGGGTGTGTGTCACAGGCACACAAGTACATCTGTCATGTGCTCCATGCCATCGTTAGTCGCTGTGCATGTTTTTAAGCAGGCATAAGATTGTGTGGCCATGGAAATCATATACTCTCGGTTGAATTCTCTTCCTTCCCTTCTGACAGGAAAATGGCAAATGCATGGTGGCCTCCTGAACATCACCAAGGTGTCTTTCTCAGACAGAGGTAAATACACATGTGTGGCGTCAAACACCCATGGCACTGTAAACAACACGGTGACCCTGCGAGTCATTTTTACCTCTGGAGACATGGGTGTGTACTATATGGTTGTCTGCCTCGTGGCCTTCACCATTGTCATGATCCTCAACATTACCCGCCTGTGTATGATGAGCAGCCACCTGAAGAAGACAGAGAAAGCCATCAATGACTTCTTTAGGACAGAAGGGGCCGAGAAGCTGCAGAAGGCATTTGAGATCGCTAAGCGCATCCCCATTATCACCTCAGCCAAAACTCTAGAGCTTGCCAAAGTGACCCAGTTCAAAACCATGGAATTTGCCCGGTACATCGAAGAGCTTGCCAGAAGTGTGCCCCTGCCTCCCCTCATCATGAACTGCAGGACGATCATGGAGGAGATCATGGAAGTGGTCGGCCTGGAGGAACAGGGGCAGAATTTTGTGAGGCATACCCCAGAAGGCCAGGAAGCCACAGATAGGGATGAGGTCTACACAATCCCCAACTCTCTGAAGCGAAGTGACTCCCCCACCGCCGACTCAGACGCCTCTTCCTTGCATGAACAGCCCCAGCAGATTGCCATCAAGGTTTCAGTTCACCCGCAGTCCAAAAAGGATCATGTGGATGACCAGGAGGGTGGACAGTTTGAGGTCAGAGACGAAGAGGAGACAGAACCATCAGAGGAACACTCCCCAGAGACTGGAGAGCCTTCGACAGACATCACGACCACGGAGCTGACATCTGAAGAGGCGTCACCTGTAGAGGCACCAGAGCGAGGCCTGCCACCAGCACACCTGGAAATGACAGAGGCAGCAGTGACATGTGACAAAAACACCTGCATTATTTATGAAAGCCATGTCTAATCTTAACTCCGAAAAGCTATGCATATCAAGAAAAATCAGGGGCTGCTCCTTGTAATACAAATGTAGTATGCACTTGCCGCTAAGCCTTACCAGGAGACTCTCATCCCTTAGGTAGGAGTGATGCCCCGTGAGAGGGAAGACACCTGCATGGAGTTCACGTGACGAGACTCACCCCAGTAGGAAAAGACGTGAGAAGTGCTGGGGTACAGAACTGATAATATGGGGCAGAGGTCTGTCCATGTGATCTGAATTGTAGAGGCCGTTCTCTGCCAAATCTCTTCATTGCTGATGCCCTTTTGGCCAAGAGTACACTCTTGTAAGACATTCTGAGTTCAGGAGCCCTGTCTAATGCACACTGCATTGCTTTTCTTTGGAAAATTATAAGTCTGCTACAGTAGCAAATGCTCATACATGGGTTTGTTGCACTTTCTTCTCAGTTTTAATCATCTTCACTGTTCTTTTATAGTAGAGTGGTTGTTATTTTATTGATATGAATTGCTCTTTCTGATGGAGCCTTTCATATCACCTTTGTCCTCATTTTTTCTTAGTGTATTTACCTCAGAGTCTTGGGTGTCAGTCACTGGCATGGCTGATATCTATGTCATTTGTAATGCCCCAGAGTAGTTACTACACTTCTTTTCTTCTAATTTTCTCTTAAAAAAAAACAAAAACAAAAACAAAAACAAAAACAAAAACCCTCACACCTATGTTCATACACTTTTTGTTTCCAATGAAGCTGCTATTGTGAAACTGAGAAAAACTTTGCCCCCAAATAGCACTTTAATAGTCAAATACCTGTACAGTTCTGAGAGCATTTAGGTGCACAGCTTGAGGTGAGGAGCAAGATTATAAATGCTTAGATATACCCACAGCACTCAAGGAAATGGTTTCCATGGAAGTGCCCTCACTCTCCAAATGAAGACAGGTTCTTTATCTGGAAGATTTATTGCTTCCAAAGACAGAGGCATTTGGTGAATTCCTGTAGATACAGCATGTCTGCTTCCCAGAAGGCCTTGCAGGGCTCTTAGTGTGCTGCTCAGCTCAGCACTAGATTTAGGGCAGCAACCAGCAGCTCTGTGACGAGTATAACCAGGTCCCCTTTAGACTGCACACTTAACTTGTTGATTGTCGAAAAGCAGCTTGCAAAATTAGGGTAATGACATAGAGGATTTTATCCTGAAATGATTGGATTCTTTGGCCAAAATGCAGTGTGTAAGGCAGCTTGATATTAGAGAATAAAGACAATCCAGCCATCCATAGATTTAATTCTCAATTGTGCCAATAACCAACGAGCTGCCAGGCTTTTAGCAAATCTGGGCCTTGGTTTTAAAACTCCTCTCTGTAAGAGAGGGCAAGCTGGCATGAGCTCTGAGTGCTGCTCGTTTTCCATGGCATCACATTCAGAGAAAGAACCCAATAGTAAAACTTTTTATTTATTCTTTTTTTTTTTTTTTTTTTACTTTTTTCACAATTGTTTTTAAGATTTTTGTTTTCATCTCTGGGTTCCCATGCCCTTTTGATGCCCTGTTACTTACTCAAATGAAAGAGATCGTAGCATCTTCAACAAATTCTGGAGCTTCTCCCCTCCAAAAAAATAAATTGTGTGTCCCACTTCTACAATTTATATTTAATGGTAAGAATGATGAGTGCTGTGATTTTATTTTCAGACACAAACAAGGGAGACTGAAACCTAAAAGAATGTAGCAGAGTCGAGGCCATCTCAAGGGTGATAAGTGTGATGGGCTTGTTACATCAGAGGTTGCATGGGTTGTCACAACAACCCCAGATGTTTAGTAATCACCCCCCCCCCCCAAATCAGAGGAAATGACCTTGGGCATCCTTTCTTACTGAGGCTTTGATCATTTCATTTGAGTGTGAATAGAATATGCAAGTAATGTTCAGTAGCCTAGATGACCCCTCGTAGCTCATTTAGTGGAATTTTGTGGAAAGTTTTCAAATTGTAATAACCCTAAAGTCAATAGGAACAGCTTGTGTGGTACATACTTTACTGTGGGTGCATCTGCTACTGAGGGTAGCAGGATTGACAATACTAATGATCATGACAGGGTTATAGACAATTCATGTGCAAAGCCATCTGACAGGATCTGGAATTTGACCAATTCCCCTTTAAGAGGAATTCCTTATTGGCACCTAGTTGAAAAGTCTTATGGGTCACCTGAAGAAATTTGTAGCCTGCATCCATAAGGAGCCAAGACTTCTTGTGGAGCTCTCTGCATGGGGGTTTATACAGTCACATTGAAGAAAAATTTTAGTCCCAGCTCTTGGAATAAACAGATTCCATGACTGTCATGGAATTGACAAATGCTTACTTTTGACATAGATACCCAGAGTAACAACAGGAACTGACTAGTGAATCTTCTGTGATGATATGTGAACTCTGTCCTAGTCAGTTCTCAGTCCATCCAAGCCCATGTGCAGACTTCCCCAAGGAAAGTGGAGGGCAAGGTATCCATGCCATACAGACACTGATTAAGGATAATAAGCTAAAGTAGGCAGATTTAGCAAGAGCTAAAATATATGACCAAAGAATGTATGCAGATTCATTGGATTCTTTAGACTGAAGTGGGATAGAGAATAAGTGGATGATTTTCAAATCTCCTTCTTTAAGGTATCAAATGTTCTCAGTATAACAATATACAACATTAAAGGGAATTTGGCTTGTTATGGAATTTGTCCATCTAGAAATTCTATGCTCTTGCTGCCCCTCCACAGGACCTTCCCAAATGAGAACAGCCTCGTACTAGAATATGAAATATGGAAGACCTCAAAACACTTAGCTGATAGTTTCCCCATAACAGGGAACCATGCAGGTTCTTAGAATCATTCATGGAGTTCCATTGAACACAGATGCACACATGCTTGTGCACAATGGACTCATTTGGAGCACTTTTAAAAGCTCAACACTCAATCCCAACCTATGTATGTCCTTTGGGTCTTCTATAGTCATTCTTAAAAAAAAAAAAATCAAACAGTTTCTGGTTTCTGAGTCATCCTGGTCATACCTCTAGCAATTTTTTTCCTGAAATTCTGAAAATGATTCACATACATATGCATATTTAATTCTCTTAGATGGTCTATATACTTGGATGGTATTTATTCTAAATGGGAAAAATACCCAAAATTTTATATGGTAAAAAAATCTATGTAATTTATAATGTTTTGTTTTATATATTTATATTTTCATATCTTTAGGGCACATCTGTTGTTCTCATCTTTTTTGTATATCACAGTTGGCAAAAAGAAATGCTAATACTTGACTAAAATCTCTAGGAACCAAATGTGATCTATGTGATACATACTGTATATAAATTGCTCTGGAAATACCTGAATGTTCTCACCCATGCCAAGCATTGTTGTGTCGTGCCATTACGGCCAGAACGTCTGGGGTGCTCACGAACATTACTTTTTCACAGGGAAGACTAAAAGGCCTGATAGCCCACTCAATGGATTTTGGAATCTCTTTTCCTTCTTTATCTTGTTTGTTTCTTTCTTAGCTGGACACGTCCTTCTGAAGGGCAAATGGGAGATGATGAGAAAGGAACATGAATGAATCTAGTTATGAGCCACATTAACAGACTGAGAACATGCGTTAAATCCTATGCCTGGGCTGTCATTCACTGGTGACAGAGCATCTCCTTAGCTCTGTTGCACCAAAGTGTAGAGCATGAAGAATGCTTGCATGTTTTGAATAGGCACAGTGGATACGTAGTGCGGCTGCTCTTGGGGACAATGGGGACACCCATCTGGCACTGGAAGAAATGTTTTAGAAAAACAAGTCAATCATCTTTTCTTACATGGTTTGAAGGAGGATGTTTATTCTGTGTGAGAGCCTTTAAATGGCAGTCCCAATGGTTAGCTTAACTGGGGATTTCCGTGTTTTCATTTGGTAAGAAATGGAGCATTTAAGTCTATTTCAAACACTATTTTTTCAGCGCATTCGATTGCTATCCTTCACGTCTTCATGCATCCTCTCTCCACCCTCCCATTAAGTCATCCCCATTTCTATTGTTACTCCTTAAATACTTACTGAAACTCTTAACTATCAACCAAACTTCATTATATATTCACACACATAGCTTTGAACATCTGTTAACATTAAGATATTGATTTTACATTTCACCGATAAAGCCTTCAAACTATTAACAAAGTTCATTTTCTTAATAACCTCTTTATGATTTCTTCAGAGATTAACAGGTTTTGATGAAACAAATCATTTATTGGTAAAATCATCAAATAGAACAGAATTACTTGTCTTTTCCAAAAGACTAGGTATTTGACTATTATACAAGAAAAATCTCATGTGAGAAGGATGCTCTTTAAATGACTTTTTTTTCTCAAATATTAATGTAAAGGGGCTGACTTTGAGAATGCTTCGATCATTAAAGATAGAATAAAAGTAGAAAGGAAGTTATTCTAAGAACATTATGGAATAAATTAATTTTATTATTTAACTAATTATAAAAGCCTCAAGATGTGTCTTTGTGATATTGCAGAACCACAAACAGTGAGTTTGTTTCAGAGAATGTGTTTGCATCTATGTTTGGTTTTCTGTGCTTCACCAGTTCTGAACATCCTTCGTGAGACCGGAAATGAGGTGGGAAATGTGTCAGGAAGAAATACAAAGTAATTTAAAGCTATAAACAATGACTAAGGCATACGTTGATATCACTGTAGTAAAAAGAAAACATGATGTGTGATCCATCTTGTAGTCTGATTGTTGCTTCAATAAAGGGTTTACACAGGTATGTGGCTCATGTGTCATGTCCCATCTGAAGGGAACGTAATTGTGGCTTGAAGGACTCCTTGCAAGTGATATAAAGTCTGTGCCCAATTCATCTGTGCCCAAAATCATTTCCCCACTTTTTTTTTTTTTAGCTGCAGCATTTCTTGGGAAAGGTGGAAAAGTCATTTTGATCCTAGTTCAGAGCCCTTAGCGCTTCCTTGACAAACTTCATAAAGCAGTTTATCTATACTGTTTCAGTTTTAGCCATAACATCAAGCAGCAGATCCTTCTGAAATTACTTTTGGACTAGGAAACTCACACATTGCACAGAAAGGATGTATCATAGTAGAAATTCTTCAAGTCACCTGGACAACTGGAGACCCGGGCTGTCTCCAGAGACACACTGAGTGTCTTCAGTGATCTAGTAACATGCAGAAACTCAAATCCTTTTAGATGAAATGTAGGGTAAGAAAGGAGACTAAAAAATTATTGCTTGAACAACAAAAACATTAAAGAGATTTATATTGGTGTTAAGGGGCAGATTGTCAGCTGCATCATAACAGGAAAGAATAAGTTTGTCCTGGTAAATTTAAGCTGATTTGTATCTTAAAGACCCAAACCAGGACCAAAAATATTTTTTTTCAGGTTCTGGAATGCTGTGGTCTTCAAGCGGATAGGTCACATGCAGTGTGTGGGAGTGACTTTCTGAGGATCATATAGTTGTAGACTTGGAAAGCAAGTGTGAGGTTCTTCCCTATGGCGTCACTGTCAAGCAGTTCCACTCTTCTTGGAATTACAAGGGGGAGATCTCTTTACCCTAGGAAGTAAAATATTCAGCTGTGGATTGGTTTTAGGCGCTGAGTCAAAAGTCTTAACTGCTTGTCTCCGGGTGGTCCTTTGAATGGGAAGTATGACTTGGTCCTTCCATGATAAAGTATCTTCTATACTGTCAACACAAACCCAATTTAATGCACCTATCACGGAAGATTATAACAAATGATTGGGCATTTCTGACACTATTGTATTAGCTGTGCCATGTGGAGTGAGGGAAGGGCTTTTGTCAAAAGGGACATCATTGGCATTTCTCGTACTATGATGGCACAGGCTAACTACAAAGAAGAGGTTTCGTTAGCTCACAAATTTAGCTGCTGAAGAGAGCACAGTACCCTATGCAGGACCCAACTGGGCTGTTCCCCGCAGCACAGATAAGCAACAGCAGGATTGTAGATGAAAATATTGTATCTCTGAACAGAAAGACAAGGAGGCCTAGCCCTTCTGAGAATGTGACCCAAGGACCTCCCACTGGACTCTGCTTCCTTAAAGTCCCATTACCACCTCACTGAAATGCTAGGGGACACAGCTACAGTCAAACCATAGTCTCAGAGTGGCATTAAAACAACTGGCCAAGGGAATGGGATCTCTAGCCAGGGTGGAGACCTAACATTCTAGTTAAGTCAAGTCAATCACCTGGCCATGGGACCACCCCTCAGAACGGGCACTCGCCATAAGCCTGGCTAGAGATAGATTCCTTTAATGAGATACTGTGCTTTTCCTTCCCAGGAATTCCCCCTGCCCCCCCCCCCCCCCCCCAGAGAAGCCACCAGGAGGTTCAGCTGGTTCTTCCTGCCTTTCTGGGGTCTGAGTCAGAATAACAACATAACCTTTCCTCTTTTTCCATCTCTTTTTTTGGATGTTGGCCAGAACGTAAGTATCCTTTTAGAACCTAAGTATCCTTTTAGAACTTAAGTATACTTTCCCTGATACTTTGGGCTTTTCCTTATTTTCTCCTAAAGCCTCACTAACACTGCCATGTGGCTGCTTGTCAGTCTTAAGTCTGCCCTCCATGCTGGCTTAAATGGCATGACATTTTTCCTTCTCTCCTCCATTAATCATTTCTGGGCAGCTGCTAAGATTTACAGCTTGCCTGACAGGAGGGGTTTTTGTTGTTTGTTTGTTTTTCAATAATAAAATTGTTCTCAGACTTTGTTTGAGTCTATCCTTAAATTCTGTTCAACAGATTTATTACCAAGTAGATCACTATGTTTTCAAGGAATTATTAGAATCGACTTGAAAGAAGTATGTATTATATGTTATCTCAAGATACTTTCTTAAATGGCCAGCACTAATTGCCTTTATAATGTTAGGTAAATCACCAAAGTTAAAACAATGTTCCTAAGATAATGACAATATGAAATACAATAAAAATTAAAATGAGGTGTAATATGGTAATATGACTTTCTCCAAACA
This sequence comes from Onychomys torridus, assembly GCF_903995425.1. Lineage (NCBI taxonomy): Eukaryota > Metazoa > Chordata > Mammalia > Rodentia > Cricetidae > Onychomys > Onychomys torridus. Next base: position 52,792,556 of record NC_050459.1, read on the forward strand.
GTACATCTAACTAAATTGATCATTATCCATGTATTTTCTACTTCTTGCCCAATATTTACTGCAAAGCTGAGTTACTTTGGTGAGTACCTGCAACTAACTAAATGTTAGGTCCGGACAAAACCTGGGACCAGAGGCTAACTGAGGCGCCTATTAACATATGATGGCAGACACTGGTCATCAGGTTCTCCCAGCATCTCAAGTGTCTATTACAGAGGCCTGGCTCCTCTCAGTACTTCTCACCCACAGCCACCCCCTCCCCTAAACCTCTCCAGCCCCAGCACTTCACGGCCCTTCACCCTGCTCCTCTTTCCTGTATAACTCGGCCATTTTGGCCACGTGCTCTCCTGGTCCTTGGATCCTCTCTTGCCTTTTCCCTTCTCTCTCCTCTCAAGGCCTGGTCTATTCTGCTGACCATGTTCTCTCTGGACCCTGCCAGATGCCTCTGGCTGTTCTCTCCCTCATATCTACAATAAAAACCTCCTCCTCAACCATACCTAGGAGAGGTCATGTCCTCATTTCATTCACTAAGTAGAATGGTTTTTCTTATGGTTGACTGGGGTTTTAAAATTCACAGTGGAATAGGAAACGCAGAGAACCGAACAAATCACCTGTGCAAACCACCTCTTGCAAAAATTGGGAGCCTTTTTCTTGTTCCTTGTAAATCCTGTGTAAAAGTTAGTCATCCTGTAAGCCCTACTTCTCCTAGAACAAGGTAACTTCCTGGAATGCTAGGAGTCATAGTTCTTGGGAAATAACAAATTTATTACCCACACGTTTTCACTTCCCTAAACAAGTTGTTGGACCCAACTACAACAGATGTGCTTGATTGCATGTAGGCAGGGGGTACTTAGGCAGGAAATATATCAGGATGTATTCTTGCCCCTTTTGGACCTGATGGGAAATGCAATGAATTCTAAGTTTTACCTTTTTAAGTCTCTGCAAAATGTGAACCACTCCTGGGGGTCTCAAAGTGGACCTGACCAGAGTCCATCTTGGTCAGTATTTAATTAAAGCTTGCTTCAAATTTGGCTCAAATTGTGGGACTGCTTTTGCTCTCTCGAATCTCAGGTTTAACACCTGCACAGCATGATCTTAGAACTGCTCATGATTGATACAAAGCTCTTCCACACTGGAGAAATTTAAAGTAATCAGTGTCTCTATATTTAAACCTGGCTGGACTGCCTGTTGGTGCTGCTGACATCTAACTTGGACAAGTGAAGGAACAAAGTCCTGAAGCTTCAAGAGGCTTCAGAATCCTAACCACCAGTGTTCTCACATGACACAGTGTCTTAGAGTTTTATTGCTGTGAAGAGACAACATGACCACCACAATTCATAAAGAAAACATTTCATTCAGATGGCAGCTTATAGTTTCAGAGGTTCAGGCCATTATCATCATGGCAGGTAGCATGACAACACGCAGGCAGACGTAGTGCTGGAGCTGAGAATCCTACATCATGCAGGCAACAGGAAGTCAACTGTCTCACTGGGCGGGGCTTGAGCATATATGAGACCTCAAAGCCTGCTTCCACAGTGACACACTTCCTCCAATAAGGCCACACTCCTAATAGTGCCACTCCCTTTGGGGGCCACTTTCTTTCAAACCACTACACACAGAAACAGAAAGTCTGTCTGAAGAAGTATGTCACAGCTCTACACACTGCCCTCCTTGTTTGGAATTGCATTGTTACAGAGATTGTCAGCTGATGCAAAAATTTGAAAGTGTTGAGGCCTCAGACAATGTAATTTCATGTTCTACATTCTTTTGTAAGGAAAATGGAAAGGGGAATTTAGTGATCATCAGATTTTTACAATGTGAAAAGTGTAGCTTTCCATGTATCAGCTCATCTTAATTTCTGTCTTCACAATAATTGGGATGCATTAGCGATGTCTGTGAATGCTGCCAGGTCCTGAAAAGAATGTAAATGAAAAGTATGTGTATTTTTGTAATCTGCTGAGTATTTTATGATACCTTCTCTCATTCCCTACTGAATTTGAAGGAATTAAGTATTTACTTCTAGGAATCCTTTGAAATTGCTAATTGCTGCGTTTCAGACAAGCATACGCAGGCTCTCAATAGCCAAACTACACTAATCAGACAGCCCACACCAGACGTGCTGGATCAATGAGGAATTTGCAGCATGACCGGGAAAGCAGAGCAGCTGCAGCTAACAGGGGAGGCACCAAGAGACACAAGGATCACACAGCCTCACCAGTGAGATAACACACAAAACACAGGCCAGGAAATGTCCCACATTTCCTCCGAGTCCTTGTGTATGGATTTAGATGTTCCTTCTTAATTTTTTAAAAGACTTCTAGACCACTCAAAAGACTAGGAGTCAGGCAGATCACAGCAGGCAGATGCACAGGGAAAAGAAGTCCTAGGTAGAATAATGCTTAAAATAACCAACTTCCTGCCCCCCCCCCGATAAAAATTTGGTGCCCCCACCCCTTGGACTTTTAAATCTCCCACCAGCAAGACTCCTGTGTCAGGAACCAATCAGCTTCCTTTGCTTTGTCTGGATTATCTAATCCCCTACAATAACCCAAACCAACTCTTAGGAGAAAGAGAACTCACCCTACACCCAATCATAAATGTTTGAGCTCTGCCAGACAAGCTAAAACACCACCCTCGGGGCCCCTCTCCACTCTGGAGAACGCATCTCTCTGCTACTAGAGGAGCTGGAGGTAGAATCCAGCACCCAAAAGAAGCCCTTCCTCACTGTGCTGGCAGAAGCCAGAGTCATTTGGGGAAGAGAAAGTCTCAACTGAGGGATTGCAGCCATCAGGTTGCCTATGGGCAAGCCCATTCATCTTGTTAATGACTGATGTGGGAGGTACCATCCCTGGGCAGGTGGTTCTCAGAAGAAAGCAACTGAACAATCCATGAAAAGCAGCAATAAGCAGTTTCCCCTGCTCTCTCTGCTGAAGTTCCTGCCTCTAGCTTCCTGCCTTCCATGAGTTCCTGCCTTAGTGTCCCTCGATGATAGACTGTGATTGGAACATGGAAGCTAAATAAACCCATTCCTCCCCAGGTGCTTTGGGTCATGGTCTTTATCTCAGTAGTAGAAAGAAAACTAGGACACCCCCTCCAAGAAAAGCATAGGAGTGAGAGTCCAGAGTGCCACTGAAGCAGGTCCTGAGACAGGTGATACAGATCCCCTGTAAGTCCCCAGGTCACAGACAGAGAATCCATGCATAGTCATCACCCAAACATCCTTCTATGGATAAGAGATCTGTGGATCAAGATCTCCTTAGGCAGCTATGTGACTGTTTGGAGGTTTTTGTTGTTTTAAATTAAATTCTTTGCTAGTCTTTTTGTTTTGTTTATTGTTTGTTTGTTTATAAATAAAAATGTCCTGAGTTTGTGCCTCTTTGGGAATTATAGTCAACATCTTTAAGTCATGCTTCCTAAGGTCAGTTTTTGACCAAACTAGCTATAACAATTCAAACTTAACAACAGTAGAGAGGACCTGAGAGTTGGGGAGACCAATGAGAAGGAAGGGGTGTAGCCACTGGGTGTCTCTTGTCTGTTATTAAATACATTTGCCATTTTTCTCTAGTTACTAGTTGGCCCTGTGATCATTACTGCTTAGAGAATCCTATGATTTATGCTGCTCTTCAAAGCCTAATCAGTAAAATATAATGCTTTCCCACTCCCTTCTGACTGCAGAAGATGGTCCTAAACATGCAAAATAGCTAGTTAGCTGTTCTATGAGAGCAGAATACATTCAAACATAAGCCTACCCCGGATTATTTAATTCTATTTCATTGAACAGTTCAACATAACTCCACTTTACATCATTATACAAGCCAGATAATGTTGGTGGTTCACACCTGTAATCTCAACACTTGAGGGGAATACTACTCTTGGTTTTGACCTGAGTTGGTTACTAGACAATAGTGCCATTCATGAGGCAGGAAGAGATTGTTTTTAGAGGGTCTCAGAGTGAGGACTGAGTGGTTATGAAAATGATATATTGTTTAGCAGAACATTATGGTTATCCACATAGTTGAAATGGGGACTAAAGCTCAGCATAGTAACCTAATCCAGAACCGCCAATTAATATGGAAGATGTAGATGAGGTTGTCTAGGGATGTGTATAGATTAAGTATGTACAGCAGAAGCATAGGTAGCAGCAATATTGATGACTAGAAGCAGAAGTCGCTTATTGAATATTAGGGTGAACCATTGACGAAGGCAGAGACATCAGACAGACACAAGGGTCTGAGGACACAGAAGAATATAAAGGCTTTAAACGATCCCCACAGGCATTGTTACTTGAGAGCATTAGGATCTTCAATAGAGAAGTTCCTTTTGCCTGTACTTGCCTTTCAACATTTAAGTAGAGAGAAATGAATGGACAACTTCTCACAACTCTAGTCCTAGGAACAGCTGTGAAGACCAGCTGCCTCATAGAACCCAACTTCTCAAGAAGTCCTGTTTGATCACAGGACAAACATTTCTACTGTTTCCTGTTGACTGGGGGACTCCTGTGGCAATAGTGAAGTATCTTTTAAAATAATCAAGAGGATAGCTGTCTTTATGACACATTGCCTCTATTGCCAAAATGTGAATTTAATAGCAAAAATGTATACGTGCTCATCATGGTCATCTAAATCTTGACTACTGTTGTGAGCCTGGGTTTTGCTTATATGTTATGTGGGTGAAGATTATCTTTCTGAATACTCCAAAGCTGGGACACAGAGCATGTATTTCATCAAAATGTTTTATGTTGGTATAACAAAATGTAGGTTCACATTGACTCTTTCTTGAGTCTAGTGAGTTCTTTACCCAGTTTCTCTAATGGCGAGATCTTGTTATATTGCATTACTGCCGGTACATTGACCTTACACTTCTTCCACTGTCTGTTACTTTTCTCATTGCCAGGGCCAAAGGTCATAAATAACCAAAGGCAGGAAGGGTTGACTTGGCTCATGGTGTGGAAGCACAGTCCATCATGGCAGGAAAGGCATGGCAGTGGAGTGGCCCATGGCTGTGGCAGCAGGAGCAGAGGAAGAGGGTGGTTATGTCATTTCCTCAGTGAAAAAGCAAAGGGTTGGGCCAGAAAGCATGGTTAGCCTATAAAACCCTTTAACCCTGCCAGTTTCCGTGGCTGCCCACAAGGCCCCACGTCTGAAAGGCTTCAAAACCTCCCAAAGAAGCGTCTGGGTGTTAGAATTCTGCCCTTACTCCAGCTGCACATGCACAGTTCAGGGTCTTGCATCTTACATCATTAGTGTGCGCTAGCGACTATGTGCGCATAGTGTGGTCACATAATCAGCACATGCGTGGTGTAGCTCCGTACCGGGGGCCCTTAAAAGGTGGATGCAGACCCTATGCTCGCTCTGCTCTCTGCTCTCTCTCCCTCCCCTCCCGCACTAGCCCCCCCCCCCCCCCCCCCCCGCGCGCGCTTTCTCCAAATAAAGCTCTGAATACTGATACTGGGTTGTGTACTGATACTGGGTCTTGTCGTGACCGTGACCATGGCCTTTCCACACAGTAACCAGCGCCATTTATCTTCTTTCCCTGGGGACCGAGTGTTCAAACACATGAGATGGTGAGAGATATTTCACACCCAAACCATGACACCAGTCTTACTCAGTTGCCCCATTTCACAAGTACTCAGTTGTGTGGAGGGAGGGGCGATTTTATTCATCCACCTAACCCACTGAAACCTGAGCATCTCAGGAGGTAGGAATGAGATGAACAAGAGCAACTTTGACTCCACAGAGACCTCGAAAGGGTCGGTAGAGATGGCGTTGCTCAGCACAGGCGAGCATCCTGAATTCGGCCTCTTGGAAAGTGAAGACAGGAGCTGCCTAAGAAGACTGAGAATATCAAAAAGCATCTTCTTCATACTGTCAACCATGGATAGCCATGCCTAGATACTAATCAATTTGTAACATACAGCATATCATATCCGTATTTGCATGTGTAAATTAATCAGTAAAAATCATAAGAAAATTACATTCACTACCTAATTTTCAGCTAAGAAATTTCTTCAATGTTAGCTATTGTTATTTCTTCAACAGACTGAATTGCAGTGCTTAAAGCATTTGGTTCAAAGTTAATTGGTGTACTGTATTAAAAATCAAATTGTCAGCTCTTCTTCAAGAAATTATTCCCCACAACAGTGGGTAGGTCGGTAGATTTTCAGTCCAAGTAGCAATATTAAGGCATCTTTCAAATGCTCATTTATTCAGAGTATGAAGAATTAATTAGAATGCTTTAGTTCATCAGCCTCAAAAATGTTCCCTGTAATTGCCTCATCAGTAATACTGCTATTCAGTGGTTTGTGATCAAAACTCAGGGTTATGAATGAAATTCTGTACACCATGCTCCAACTATGAGGTTCAGACTTGTTCTAAATTGTACTCTGATTTTTTTTTCTGCAAATGATATATTTCCCCCTTTTAAAAATTTGTTTACGCCGATTTATCAATAGCAGGGTTTGACTGTCCTGTCCCTTTCTTGGTATCAGAATATTTTGCTACAGCGAGGTAAACCTGTAAGTCTTTTTTTTAGTTTGTCTCTGTGATATATTCATCTTTCTTTCTCCCTGTCTACAAGAGGAAGGTAACTAGAGCTGGGGAGATTGCTCACCCACCAAGTGCTGGCAGAGCACCTAAGCTTGAGCTCCAGCACCAATGTAAAAGGCCAGGCTTGTTGGTGCATGGGAGGCAGAGCAGAAGATCCCTGCAGAACCCCAGGTCCCAATGGGAAGCCTTGTCCCAAAAAAACCAGATGAATGGCCATCCTGAGAAATAATAGTCAAACTTGACCTCTGGCCCTCATATGTACACACACACACACACACACACATACACACACACACACACACACACACACACACACACACACACACATACACGTGCACAAAAGAAATAAAACAAATTTCCCCAAGGCTACAAATAGCAAGTCCATACAGATTCTGTAGCAACTGGTATAAGGGGAAAGACCAGACCATGTCCACACCTGCACATGTTCCCCCATCCCCCAAGAAATCCTGGAGACTACTAGCTTTACTACATGTTGATTAAATGATTAAAGGATAATAGCATCACTTCCAATTAATTAGGATTTATTGGAATTGTATTAAACAGGTAACCCCAATGAAGGACAGGGCTGGGATCAAACCCAGAGGCTCATACCCCAGTCTTCCTAAAAGCCCTCTGCAACTGAGGTATGCGCCTAGCCCCAAAAGTACATTTTGAAGAATCTCTTTACATCTTAAACTTCACTTATATAGACCTCCATATCCAGGATAGCTTCCATAACCCAGATGTTTCTGTACACCTAACATTTGTAGGTCGAAACCTAATCCGCAGTGTCACAGTATTAGAAGATGGGACCTTCACGAAGTAATTAGTTCATGAAGATGGAGCCCTCAAGAACAGGATCAAGGCCCAACAAAAGGGACCTAAGGGGGAATCTTTTGCCCCTTCTACCAAGAGGGGTCCCAAGGAGGAGGTGCCACGCTTGAGAAAGTTGGCCCTTACCGAACCCTCCTCTGCTGTCCCCTTACCCCAGGCTCCACAACTGTGAGAGGTGACCTTCTGTTGTTTGTATACCACCCAGTCTATGGCATTGCTGTTACAGCAGCAAATAGACTGAGACAATGCTTTTTCTCAGTGTGCTTCCTCTTTGCAAGAAAAATAGCCGTGTTGGCTCATGCTTGTGACCCAGGCACTGAGAAGGCATAATGGGAGGATTGCTGTCAGCCAGCTCTACACACTGAGTTCTGTGTCGACCTGGGTTAGAGTGTGAAAAGCCGCGGATCAAATCTCAAGCAAGCAAACAAGACAACTTTTAAATTTTCCCTTTTTCCTAGTTTTCCCTTTAGCCTAATTTTTAAAAAAGGCTTATGCCACTCATTTCTGTCAGAATAAAATTAAATTTTTTACAATTAGAAATCTGTACTGGATTCCATACAGATAAACTGGGACGTTGAAATTATTTCTGCCATTGTGTGTCATCTCCTGGGTCAACACTTTATAATTGCTCCAAGATTAGGCAAATTAAAACCACCTCCTTTCCACAGTGTAGCTATTTGGGGGACAGTATGAGCGCCCAGCTGCAGATTAAAACACTTTACTGTTCAGAAAGTCCTAGCTTAATCCTGTGTTTCTTTTCTAGCAAAGGAAATAATAGCAACAAAATTCTAGTGAGAAACAAAATTTGAGACTCCACTCCCTGAAGCCCATTCTACCTTCTCCATCATCTTCACTATAGACTTCCTCTCTTGCAAAAAGTAACTAGGCAGCAGTGAGGGGTTTAAATGTTCCTTTCCTCATCAAGAAGCAGCTTTATCTGCTCTGGCTTGCTTCTCGGCCCCTGCCAGTCTTTGCTGCAAGAGAAGAAAAAGAACTCTTGAGGATTGGTTCAAGACTGAGGAGGGAAGAAACACAGACACAATGAGCTGATTGAAAGCCACACTGAGTCCAAAGTCCTGAGCCTGTGTTCTGGTGTTGCTCACTCACATTCACGTTTTGCCCAGGCAGAGTCCATGATTGAGGAGGGCCACCATACCCAGCATCCATGGAGGGAGGAGTGCTTCCACAGCTTGCCTCCACTTCCTTTTTCCAAGAACTCACCATTTCCTCTCCTTAGGGGAGTCAGGTCTCCCCTTGACCTTCTGTACCCCTCCCTCTTGATCTATTATGGGACATACTGGGCCAGTTATTCGTCTTCCTGGAAATAAACATTTCTGCCTTCTTCCCATCTGAAAGTTAGCCCAGTGCTTGTAGGTGGGCTAGTATTTGAATTTACACAGACAGCTTCTTAACTGGGAGGACACTAGCCCTTCCTTATTCTCATCTTTTGCCAATAGAACGTGCATATAATTATTAGAGGGAGTTTCTAGTGCTGGCTTACATAGTCAGAGGCTGAACAGTCTCACTACAGCTGTCTGCAAGCTAGAAAACCAGGGAAAGTCACTAGCTGCTCAGGCCAGGAATCTGCATGCAGCAGAACAGACACCAGTGATACAAGCACAGTGTTGAGACTGAAGATCCAGAAGCTTCCTGGAGTCTGGTGCAAGTTTGAGTTCCCAGGCTGAAGAATCTGAAGTGTGACATCTGTGGCCAATAGCAGTAGAAAAAGAAGAAAAGAAAAAGTACATCCACTCCAGAAAACTGGAGCCCACATGCCCAGGAGCTCTTCACTGCTTTTACTCTTTGTTCTATTCAGATCTGTGGTCAGCAGGGTGGTCAGTGATGCCAACGTTCAGGGTGGGTTTACCCCACTGAATAACTGTCTCTAGAGACACACCCACAGATATACCTAGAAGTGTGTGTCACAAATGTTTTAGGCATCTCTTAATCAAGGCAAGTTGACATCTCAGATTGGCCATGGCCCTCAAAAATACTCCTAGTCAACCCCTGACATTCTTGGTCACCATGCACACCCACTGACATTCATAAAATGCCCAGGTATTATTTTAAAATCTCCCTCCCCCTTATTTTACAAGAGCCTCTGCAAGTTGAGGTTGGGTCTTCCATGGGCTGTGAAGAATGCTCAGTGGCAAAAGGGCTTGTCATGCAAATATGAAGACCAGAGTTTAACCAACGTAAAAGGCAGGCAGGCTTGATAGTCATCAGTGTTCCCAACACTACAAAGGCTGAGAAGGGATCACTATGGCAAGCTGGCCAGCTAGACAAGCTAGAATTGGCAAGCTCCCGGTTCAAAGGAAGACCCTGACTCAAACACAGTGGAGAAGAATTGAGGAACACATCCGCCCTCAACTTCGGGCCTCCAAATGCATGTGCATCCACACATGTAAGAACACACATATACACAAATACCAAACATATGTACACAGGCAAAACTTTTTAGAGCTGGATACCTCCTTAATTCCTCCACACTTTTCAAACTTAAGAGTGACAGGGCGTGATTTATCTCTACCAACCTCCTTACTGCCATGCCCTTAAGCTCTCACAAGTACATCTCATTTTCTCCTGAGGCTCCTCTCTATGGGCATGCACCCTGCCACTGTCACCATCATCAAACTCATCCTATTGAGAAGCCTCAAGCTATTTGACTCTGAACTGTCTCCCTATGTGGCAAACTGCTTACACATCTACACAGCCTACATCCTACACTTCCTACATACATTATACACAGCCTAGCACACCACTGACAACCGGAGACAGGAGAGAAGAAACATGTCCTGATACACTTGAAAAAATAGTAACTGTGGAAAAATCAAGAATGCCGAGTTTCTGTTAGCAGAACCATCCCAGCATATGGCACATAGAGGTCTTGTGATGTCAAGAATGAAGCCTATTCATCCCTCCCACATTGTCCAGAACTTTGTACAAACACTAGTGCATTCGAAGCAGTTTATTCTTTGTGCTACCATCCTAGAGCTCCAAACCATTCCACAGACAGTGATAAGGATAAGGTTAGAATTGAAAGCCAGATTCTAAACTTTTTGCTTAAGTTTGGGGCCTCTGTCCCACTGTGCTGAATGTCTGAATTCGACAAGCATTATGTCCTTAACCTGAGAAGGATCTTGCGTCTCATAGTTCTCCACAGCCTGGTAACTGAGGAGGGACTCAGCAGCTTGAATACTTCTAGAATAACACCCTGCTACACCTCCCTGTGAAAACCTCGTTTCCAGCATTTGCAGAATGGTGAACAGCTGGATTCTTGGTGTTGTTTAACAACACAACAGAAATCCTTTTCAACCCTTCATCCATCCATATTTCCTGCCTTACTGGTCTTATCTCTGAGCACCTCATGGCTTCTGAGATCACCACTTGATAAAGAAACTATTGATAAACATGTGGGCAGAAGGTCAGCCCTGTTGTGTTCTTACTTTTATGAGAAGATTAGACAAATAAAGCCTGACTTGTTTTTGCTAAACACTCAGGAACTTAATTTTGCCAATTATAAAGGAGCTTATCTTGTAATCTGTCCTTGCACTAATTGAATAAGAGCAAATCCTCCTGAGCTACACAGTCGATCTTCTTGTTCCATGAGGAAAAAAATGAATGAGTGTATTTACTATGTAGCTTTTCTGATCTAATAGCCTATGCATCTACTTGTGTTTTATACTCCAAATTAATTTTAATATAAACAGTTTTAAAATGTAAATATAAAATGTGGAGCATGTTTGTAGGTATTTGTCAGAATCCCTGCACACATGGGTGTTTTTTTCTACTGGCTTTCAGTTGATTTGGGATTCCTGAGAGTAAATAGGGTTCCCCTTGACCTGATTGTACCAGGTTAATTAGGTATCCACACCAGAACACTTTCAATGAACAGCCAGGCACTAACTTTGATAAGTAATATCTGCCAGAGGGGAACAAGAATTCATTCATATAAATATCTATTGTCTTCATGCTGACGAGCTCTTGGTTCAAAAGGAAGTGGTGGTCTGTGTGCATTTATTTGGTAAAGATCAAGTAACAATGTTTAAATGGAGGCTCAGAAAAATATGTATATAAATTTAGAAAATATTCCTGAAGCATTTGTTTGATTTTCAAACTCTTTCATATTGAAAAATGTCCTAGAACAGAAAAGGCCTGGGTATGCAGTTAAGATTGATTATGAGTCCATCACCTCCTAATAAATGATTTTCCTGTTAAGCAATATTTGAGCCATATATGGTAGCATATGCTTTTAATCTCTGTACTCAGGAGGCAGAGGCAGGCAGATCTCTGAGTTCAAGGTCAGCCTAGTCTGCAGATTGAGTTCTAGGACAGCCAGGGCTACACAGAGAAACCTTGTCTTGAAAATTTTTAAAAAGAAAAGAAAAGAAATAGTTGAATACATTTAATTATGATCAGATGGCGATACGGTTTGGATATATGGAAGATTTAGCAGAAAGGCTTTTTTCTCTTCAGTAATTCAGCTTTATTTGCTTGGTGTCTGCTACAGCCATGGATATAACAGACACCAAAGAGACCAGAGAAACCATCAAAAATGGCTGCTGTTTTCAGAGTCTCTACCTTCCTGCAGAGTTTGTAAGAAGGGTAGCTGGTGATGCTGATAAAAATGTTGGTAATAATAAATGCCTTCCTTGGTAAAAGGAGAAAATCTTCCTGAAATTCCAGGGGAAAATCGCTCTTTGGTTGGGACAAACTTGGCATGCTTTTGGGTCGAACAGATCTAAATAAAGGGAGAGAAGGCAATGGTCATTGGAAGGCTAGAATGTAACATAAGGTTAGAGGCCAGACCAGAAACCCTCTGTAGCCAGCTCAGGAGACCTGGAACTCAGGGAAGAACTTGACCTTGGGGCAGCATGGCCTCCCTTACAGGGGGGCAGACACATAGGTACCTGCTAGAGACAAATAACTGAACAAACAGTAGAGGCCCAGAGAACACTCATGGGCAAGCTTTTTCAAAGACCAGACTGCAAGAGCGGGGTCTTGCTGGGGTGCTGAACTAGATCAGTGTCCCTGAGGGTAGATCATAGAGAAGGGATGGAGGAGACATTTCTCAGATGGTGTCATCAGGGGCCTGACAACAGATGAGCAACATGGGGAAGGATCAACATGAAAGTGGAAATTTTAATCCTCTGTGACTAGTAGAATATTGGTTATAATTAGCAAAATTAGCACAAAGACAGAACATTTGGAATAAATTTAAGGTCTTAATGCAGTCCTGAGAAATCTATTCTCGATCCTTACAACTGCTATTTATGTGCACACGAATGTGTACGTGACAGACATGCTTTTTTTCCTCTTGACACATTTGCAATTATGAAGTATTTTCTCTCAGGACATTAAGAGCCCACTGGGAGATTAAAACATTCAATAACATTTTGTACATTAAAATTAAAACACCAAAACAGAATCAACAATTGGTCTTCTGTTGGAAACACTTGTCTTTTCTCATGATATAATCATTACCAGAAAGGCTGGTTGTTCAGAAATCCCTAGCTGTGGGAACCCATTTTTCAGGTTCCTAGTGGCTTTACCCAGCAGGTCTGCATGGAGAGGATGATTGGACCACCGGCCTGAGTGCAGATGTCTGAGATGGTCTGCACTTGGTTGTGCTGGGAGGAGGTCTTTTGTTCCACCCCCTTGGCATTTCTATAAATACCCTAGGGCAGAGATTGTCAGGGTCCATTGAAATAGATTCCAGGCCCTCTCGGGGCTATCCTGTATTTTCTATATGTTTATCTCCACAATCGAAATCTTTCTATGTAATATTTCCTGCTGCTCACACTCAGGAAAACTCTGGGGGACTGTGGGGTTGGTGGGTAAACATCCCACACTTAGCCAATAAAGAGAGGGGAATTCTGTGCTGTGAATATATTGCTCTGATTGGTTGATAAATAAAATGCTGATTGGCCAGTAGCCAGGCAAGAAGTATAGGCAGGATAGGCAGACAAGGAGAATTCTGGGAAGAGGAAGGCTGAGTCAGGACTCACCAGCCAGACACAGAAGAAGCAAGATAACAAGGCAGAACTGAGAAAAGGCACCAAGCCACGTAGCTAAACATAGATAAGAATTATGGGTTAATTTAAGTGTAAGAGCTAGTCAGTAATAATCCTGAGCTAATGGCCAAGCAGTTATACTTAATATAAGCTTCTGAGTGATTCTTTTATAAAAGGCTGCAGGACTGTGGGTGGAGAGATTTGTCCCAACCACGGGCCAGTCAGGACACAGGAAACACTTCAACTACAATTCCAGAGTCACATGGAGCAACCGAGTAGGAAAGAAATGGCTTGTAAAAAACCTTGGAGGTCAAGAGGAGAAAATCTGACCCTATATGACTTAAATGTTTCTAAGCACGTGTAAGAATCTTGGAGATAGAAAAGTTCCCAGACTGGTTAAATTGCCAGTAGAATTAAGTGCCAAGGTTTTCTGCAGTCTTCAATGGTTCTGTGAGCACCCTGGTTCCTCAACAGTATTCCTCATGACCTCCAGATGGTAGAAGCAACTGCCCCTATCATCACTTCACTCTGCCATTTAGAAACACAGAAGAGCCTTCTCTTCTCATTCTGCTTGCTTGTGTGTCTTGTCTTGTTTTAAAGAAGGGGCTTCTTTAAGTACAGTCAGCAGACTTCCCTCATAGTTCATCTCTAAGCCAAATGAAAAAGCTTGACCCCAGGTGAGTCACTGTCTCCCAACAGTCCTTAGGGTGAGTGTCTCCACCTGGCTCAAAACTTTCCATCTGACTCAGGAAGGATTTTCCTTTTGCCGGGCATTGTAAATTCTGAGATGACAGTCGGGACTATAGAAGAATTTATGGCACTAAGAAAGTAAGCCAGTATTCCTCGGGAACTTGTGAACCAGTTCCTACCCACCAAAAAGAGTCCTTCACCTTGCATCTAGCAGAAGAGACAATGACATGTACCTATGGTTGCATATCCAAGGCCACATTTCCTCCAGGCTCCCTAAGTCCCTATTCACGAGTATCTGTTAAGCATTTTGAAGCCTCCATAGTAGCCTCTTGGACCTTCTTCCTTTCCCAACTCCTCCTGCACTGTGCTCACCCCTAGGCTGTTCCAGATTCCACCCCTGCAAGGTTTTCCCTGCCTGGCTTCTCCTCCATCTCCACTATTCTTACCCACTAGTCTCCTTTTTCTCACAGATAACCCTGGCCACATCCAGTCTGCTCTTTTTCTCTCTGCCCTGGACTCCTCCAAATGCCTCTAGATGTTTTTTCTCTTATCCACAATAAAAACCTCCCCACTATCCGTGGAACGGCCATTTCAAAGCTTTCTTTACTGTGCCTTGAATACACCTGTGGATCCAATTTTCACTTTCCGTTTGTCTTACCACCAAGACTTATCTTTCCATACAAAGAATGGTGATGCATGTCTAAGTTCTGTAATTAATACATATACAGCTGAACTCTTGATATCTTCAAGTGAAAGCATATGCTATTTCTAATGTGCCAATATGATGGATTTACCCCAGGCCACATAAGCATCTTGACAAAATCATGTTAAAATACTGAAACCAAATTGGCCATCCACCTACTTTTACCTAGCAAGCTGACAGGGTACTCCATTTTGGAGTCTCAATTCACTAGGCCACAAACAAACAGCCTATTTATTGCTTGTATTATTGTCCATTATTTTCTATGTCTGTTCTGGCAAATCAGTATGAAGTATGTGTGGATGTGTGTCTACCAAAATAAAAATATGCTATCATAACAAAAGATGATAATAATGATTAATATTTGAATTTATTCAATACGCATTGTTGGTTGCTTGCAAATGCATATGGTAAGTACTTTCCTGGCTACTAGAAATGTGGCAGTTATTAAGTCAAATCTCCTACTTTTCTGGAGTGTATGATCTAGTCAGCACAGGCAGTAAGCACACAGTCAATTTTTAAATAATATAATTTCACAAAGTGGGTAAGTGCTGTGAAAAACTAAGTCAGTGTAGTGGTGTAGTAAGTATAGCAATGACAACCTATTATATATGTTTATTTCTTCTACACACACACACACACACACACACACACACACACACACACACACCTTGCTGAATGTAAACTTGTGCAGATTTTTTTTTTTTTAACTAAAAACGTATAGATGAGCATGCATCCACACAGAAATCCCCTCTGGATCAGGGACTTCATTTTACAATGATAACAAGTTGCATCAAAACAAAGGAATCAAATCTAATGAGTCTTCAGTGCATCCAGCAAGCGCTTGCTGAACACCAGCTGTCCCGAGCAGGCATGGTTCCAGTCACTAGAGATCTAGTACCTGACAAAACAAATTCCTTTCCTCAAGTAGGTAACATTTTAGGAGACAGACAGACAGACAATAGACAAGAAGATAAATATTTACATGGGATGTGGTAAGTGCTAAGGCAGATGATGATGCAGGATAAAGAGAGAAAGAAAGTAGGGAGACCAGTTTCTGTTTCATCTGTGGCCCCAATAGTAGAAATACATATAAACATGCTGGAGTGGAATCCAGTGTGAGCCAGCTGAAAGAACACTTGGTGATAAGGCAGTGATGGGGGTGAGGCAGATATTGTAAGGACTTGTCAGCAATGATAAGAATTATTACATTGATTTGAGATGGGGCTCCTTTGGAGGGTTTTGGTCATCTGTGAGGCTTCATCTAGGAAACCTGTAAGTGGGGAAGTTTCTTAAGTAATAAAGCCCCAAAATGAAAATAAAACGATGTTGGGTGATGATTCTGCCTTCGTTCAGGTGTCCCTTGGATATCAACTTTGAAGCCCATGCTGGTTGGGTCCTGGGTTCAATTCCCACAAACACACAAATATAACAAATGAAGCCTTTTTCCTGTGTTTGACAAACCCCGACCCATCAGCCAGAACCCACCTGTCACTCTCGAAGGTGAGAATGGAAGCCTTTCCTTCTTCTCTAGTCTGAGATGGCCTTCTCACTGTAAGCACCTTTGAACTACAGCTGGTATAATGTAACCATCCATGAGCCTATCTGCCCTTCATCACTAGAATTCTATGAAGATGAGAGAGAAGGATCACAGGTGATACATCTTCAGGTCAGAGTTCATATCAGCTCATGGTAAATGAATTTTAGGTAAGCAAGTGAAATAAACAGGCAGTATATTCTGTGTCTGATTGAATTTATGCTCAGCTATCTCAGGTTCCTTTATGATTAAAGAGACAGAACACACTGAAATCCCCAAAGTCCAATGCACTTAGTTTTGTTTTTGTTTTTTATGTGTGGAGAGATAGAGCCTAATCAATAATGCAAGAGACAGATTTTGTAAACAATGGTACCTTCCTTACATAGGAGCACCTCTGCAGCATGCTTGGCATATTCAGAACATTTCACTGACCTCCATTATATTCTTGGAACAATTTGGAGGGGCAGATAGATGGCTCCTCTGATAAAGTACTTGCTTTGAAAGCATGAAGACCCAAGTTTAGATCCCTAGCTCCATGTTAAAGCTGGGTACCCTGGCAGTGTCTATAACCTCAGCAGTGGGGAAGGATGGAGACAGGCAGATTCCCAAAGCTCACTGGCCAGCCTGCCTAGCCAGCTGATGAGCTCCATGTTCAATTAGAGATCCTGTCTCAAACAATAACATTTATGTGATGAAATGGTGGAAGGCACCTGGTATTTACGTTTACGTCTGCCCTCCATTTACAAACACATATGCAGGGGGGGTGCTCAATCCAAAGTATTTTTATTCTCATCATCCTTGAAATCAGCTTGATTCTGTAGCTCTAGAGCTTTGTGTCTATTAAATTATATGTGTATTTTCCCTTTGTGGCTATTAAGGTTATATGTCTGTTCCCTCTTCTCTCAGCTAGCATTTTCTCAGCCTCTGTTGCTGCAAGAGAAAAGGAATTTCTTAGAGCCCCAGCCAGATTTGAAAGCTCCATCTCTCTTCAATAGGTCAGATTACATAAACAGGACCCTTCACTAGAATTGTCCAAGGACAACTATTTTTCAGACTAATAGGTCAAGGGATACAGAAACCAATGCTGGGCTGAAATAACAAAAAAAGATAATGTAACTCAACAGTTCATCTTAACTACACATCTTAACTATTCATGAAATCCACAACTCAAGGGCTATCCATCTAAAGAGAAACATTTTACAGAGAGGCTCGGGTTTTTCAAACTCACCTATCCACAGATTTATTATTTATGAACAGTTCTCCCACTTAAATGGCCTGTGCTTTGACTAGTAATTGCCTCCTGCCACTACTTCAGATTTCTTAAGAATTTCTGGCTTAGGGATCCATGAGCTATGCAACCATTAAACCATCTAAGTTCCCCCAAAACTCAGAGGTATAAAACATTTCAATCATGATTGTGGCCATTAAGGTGTGATGCTTGGAAACACACATTAGGTTTTGCTTCTTTGTGTGTTTATTGAGATAGATGCATCTCTGAATATGGTTATATATTAGTTACCATTGCCTCAAATATACCCTCAGAAACAACTTAAGAGAGGAAGAATTTATCTGGCCTTGTGGTTTGAAGTGACACAGTACCTCATGAGAAAGCATAGGGGTGGGCAGCTTTGTAACTAGAGCATGTGGCTACTTGTAAGGTATCACTGAGCAGGAAGGGGTCAGTGAGAGACCTCCCACTGGAACCAGGTTATAATCCAGAAAGCCTGATCCCCAGTGGCCCACTTCCTCCAGCTAGGGACCATTTTCTTAAGATATCACAACCAGAGTATGATGGCACACACCTATAATCCCAGCACTCTGGGGATAAGAAATTAGAGAACAATGTAGGATACGTAGCAAAAGCCTGACACAAAACAGAACAAATCCAAAAGGCTGGAAGGGAGTCCGTGAAGCATAAACATTGGCTACATTGGAATACAGGAATACACTGATTCACCAGGTTGAAATCTTTTAGAAGCTGAAATATATTTCCAGAGCTTTCCCATGTAACTATTTCAGGCCATAGCATTTGTCATAGATTGGACTTATGCCTAATCATACAATCTGATTGCTGCAAGTATTCAGATGTGCATGGGCAAAACAGTAATTCCACACCATATTGTTAACTTTCCTACTGGGATTATGTAAAGTCTGTTTGTTTTTAGAAAAGGTATTGACATAATTAAATTATGTTTCATTTGAATATTCCCTTTCAGTTTTCATGGCTTCCTCATTGGAAATCCACTCACAAATGAAATTTTATTTTGAGCCTAATCAGTTTACACATTAAGTGGGCTGATGTACGATGTTATGGTAATATGCCGGGCGGTGGTGGCACATGCCTTTAATCCTAGCACTTGGGAGGCAGAGCCAGGCGGATCTCTGTGAGTTCGAGGGCAGCCTAGTCTACAAAGTGAGTTCCAGGAAAGGCACAAAGCTACACAGAGAAACCCTGTCTCAAAAAACAAAAAACAAAAAAAAATTGTATTGGCCGTAACCACTGTACCACTTTATGTCTTACCCATCAGGATGAGGGACTCAGAAATGGTGAGAATTACATGTTATATGATGTACTAGAATCAGATCATTGAAGTCCATAGAAATGGCCAGAAGAAGCCGTCTATCCAAAAGGAAGTATGAGCTACAGGAATCACTAGTTAAATATGAATGTGTGTGTGTGTGTGTGTGTGTGTGTGTGAAAATGACACAGTCAGTCAAATCTCAAGGATGCCATGAGCATTATTAAGGACTTATTCTTTGGCTACGTGAAGAAAACACAGATCTACTTATTTTAATTTCTACTTTCTGAACTTAACCACAGAGAACTGTGTTCTTGCAAGCAGAAGGCCGTCTTGATTTTCTCCCTCTCCTGAAGCAAGTCTCCATGGCCTGAGGACCAGGCCTGTAGGCATTGGTGGAGAAGAGAGGAAGTTCAATATGTTATCTTGGTTTTGTCTCTTTCCCATATTTCCGTCAATTCCCCCCTCATTCCTGATGTGTTTTTTTTTTTACACCAGCTTCCTGTCTTGTTTACACCAGCTTCCTGTCTTGTGTCCGACTTCTCCTGAGACTCATGCTCATTCAGCTAGTCAATGAATCCAACAGATCTTTAAGGAAGCTGGAGTCTAACCACTTATTAAGATCCAAGTCTTATCATTGGTGATAGAATTTCATGTAGATAATGATAGGCAGTTGCGCCCTGAGGAGAGCTGAAGGAAATTACAGGAAAGAGTCTGAACTCTTAGCATTCCCATTCTGCCTAAGTTTGAGTTTTACAGGTCAAAGGTCAAAGATTTTTTTTAAAAAAAATCCCGTCACTCCCGTTTTGCCTGTGACAGTTTCTGCCAGACCAACCTTAAATGTATGTCCCCTAAAATAGATAAGCACGAGACATTGGCTCCCCGATCCATCATGCCCTGTCAATAACACATCATTAATAGCTATAAATAACTTAGAACACGGTGACTGGGAAATGGCAAATCAAAGGACTCAATTTACAGTGCCAGAAATAACATTTTTAAATCAGATCAGATTGAGGCTCCGACAACATTTAATAAAATGTTTCTAAGCAACAGGGTAGAAGAACCAAGGAGTGTCAACAGAGCTGACATTAACAGAATATAAAAAAGGATCCCAAAATAGCCCCCTTTTTTTCCTTCCTTGTAGGCAACTCACTCTGCAAGGAAAAACAAACTCCTTCCCAAATCTCGGTTTACTAGACGTCTTTCCAAACGCTCCATGTATGGTATTAGCGTTGAAGGACCACACCAGCAACCCAGGCTTACTAAAGGCCAACCGGGAATACATGGAGAGGATGCACTGCAAGGCAATGATAATCTGAAATCCCAGACCATGGGGCACACCCTTCGGCAACCCCTTGGCTACCCGCACAACTTACAAATCAAGAGGAAGTTCTCAGAATTCCATTACATATTCTGTGGACCCAAGTGGATAGGAGATGTTTGTTTTCCACTGCTAGTGACACCTAGCTTTGCCAACCAGAAAGATTTTCTAGAGAGAAATGAGTGTTGATAATATACTCCCATAAGTAAATAAATGAATAAATTCTAGTCTGGAGGGGAATGTTAGCTTTTCACATCCCCTTAATGCCACAGAACCAAAAATGCTTTAATACTTACACATCAATTTCTCCCACCATTGTGTCTGAAATGACAGCTCATCAGTGAACAATCTCATTACTTTAACCAGAAAATGAATACAGCATGTGCAACTATCTCTTTTAATATCACAACAGACAGTAAAGAATGCTGGTGGCATACAAATGGAAATTCTTAGCTCTCTTTTATACTTCAGACATACATGCAGATGCACTTTGGGCTCAAGAAGGAAAAAGTCGACCCTGGTGCTGTCCATTGCTTCATTCACAAATCACTGCTGGACATTCTCATCTCCATTCCTGCTGGGTATGGGGAATAGGAAGTCAATGGGGCAAGCAGGTAATTTCACCGGAGAAAAAGAAGTTTATGTATAAAGTACACATGTATTCCAATAGCCATACATACAAGAAGCTTAATTTTTTTAATTTCTTTTTATTCTATTTAGTAGTAGTAGAAGAAGAAGAAGAGGTGGTAGTAATAGGTGTGTGTGTGTGTGTGTGTGTGTGATTGCATGCATAGGGATATGGAGGAACAACAGTTCATTCATTCCTTCAACCATTGGGTCTCAGGAATCAAACTCAGATCATTGGTTTGGTCAAAAAACACCTTTACTCATGTCACCACTGCCCTATCTTGCCAGCCTAGGCTTTTCAGAAAGTTTATACACACACACACACACACACACACACACACAGAGAGAGAGAGAGCGCGAGCTTACCTTCCTTGGTGATAGAAACACACCCTGATGAATTCATCACTCTGATTTATTTCATCATCAATCACATCAAAGAGTAGACTGGCATTGGCATGGGTCTAGAAGGTATTTCACCAATCACATCAAAGAGTAGACTGGCATGGGTCTAGAAGGTATTTCATCAATCACATCAAAGAGTAGACTGGCATGGGTCTAGAAGGCATAGCTTACTCCACACCCATGTGCTGTGTCCTAACCTGCTGCTTCTAGCATAGGACTGTATATGGATGCGTGTGTGACATAGTCGTATATTTGCATAGATTGCATGTATAATTTAATTCACTAGAGATGTTCTGTAAGATAAAGGACACACAAGCTTGTTCCAGCACAGGTGTTTGCGCACCTCTTGCCAAACAGTTACCTCTGCATCATTGCTTTAACTACTGCTGATACAAATCTGGAAGCGTTGCTTGGCTCCATTAAACCACCTCCAATTTCAAAAGTGAATTAGATCACTCCGGTCTTTTCACACAAGTGGATCAAGTGTATTCAGTAGACATTTCTGGGACAAGGGTTTCACTCAATGGTTTACACCGTTTCTACCATTTCCACCAGTTTCTAATGTACCTTAGTGAAAATGGGAAGTCATTCCAAAGCACCACATTTAAGGTATGTGGTTTTGTTTTCTTGTCTTTTGTTGTTGTTATTGGTGGTGGTGGTGATGATGGTGTGTGTGTGTGTGTGTGTGTGTGTGTGTGTGTGTGTGTGTGTGTGTGTGTAAAATGGTTAGCAAAAGCCCATGCAACTTCCTAAATACCTGAAATTAAGCTGCCAATGGTTTCTTCCATTTTCTGACACAGTTGTTATAATAGTGGAGGAAGCTCTGAGTCAAGATGTAAGGAGAAGATGAAGTCTTGAGTGAATGTATGTTGTTGATATGAACATACCCATGTCAGGACCTCAACACCTCAGTGTCATGGAAACAGCAAAGCCTTCCCCCAGGTCGGACTCAAAGCAATGGTAAAGCCTTCTCCTGGTCCATGTGCAAATGTTGGCAGTTTGTGCAGAAAGCATCCACTATAATGTGTACAGCCTGAAACTGTTCCTACATAGACCTCCCACAATACCAGCCAGCCCTCCTCCTACTATTGTACATAATACACTGGCTGAGTTTCTGAGTGACACGGAGGGTGCACATCCAACGCAATCCCAGCCTTTCTGAATGTCTGTCAGTCATTCCTCAGACTCTACCGTTTGCTCATTCCCCAGTAGACCTGGTCAGCTCTCTAGGACCCAGACCTGCATGACACAGCAGTGGCCCCCAACTTGTTTTAATCACAGTGTATATTAGATTCTACAATAAGTATACAGAGAGTGTGAGATCTGAGACTAGCATTGATTGCAAGGGAAGCATTCTCTTCTTCAGCCTCTGTACCCAAACCTCAGTTCACAGATACAGCCATGGCGCATTTTGATAGTGTAATCCTGCTTTCATTCTCATATGTTCCTTTCACTACTGTGGCCTCTTGACTGCTTGCCATTATTACACATGTTAAAATGGCACTCCAATGGGCAGCAAAATATTAAGTCAGCTATAGTTCCTGCCAGTAAAAGAATAGGCTGAGCTGATGGAGAAATTAACTCTGATGACACTGGATTTTATCTTTGAGAGTCAAAGGGCAGAAGAATGTAGTTCATGGCTCTAGATGAGATTCAAAATCTAGCTTTAGGTCAGTTCAAACACCCTGCAGATCAAGTCTACACAGGGCACGAGTTACTCCATTGTTTGCTTCTTCAAGAAGCCAGTCCTTCAGTTATTACTTCATGAGAGATTCAAGGACCTGAAGATATGGCTCAGATATGGCCAAGCAAGCACAAGACCTATGTTTGGATCCCTAAGACTTACGTGAAAAGCTTGGCCCAGGTGCTCTACACCTGTGACCCCAGAACTAGGGAAGCAGAGACAGGGGATCCTTGCCAGCCAGCCAGTCAGGCTGAATCACAAGCATCAAGTTTAGTGAGTAACCCTTTCCCCCAAACCAAAATGGAGAGCACTTGAACAAGATATCCAACATCAGGCACTGACATCTGTGGACACACACACCCACACATACGTATTCACAGACAAAAATATGTACACAAACAGAGAGAGAGAGAAAGAAGGAGGAGGAGGAGGAGGAGGAGGAGGAGGAGGAGGGAGGAATGAAGGGACGTGATTCAGAAGTGATACAGGACCAGAAAGAAGACAAAAAAACAGAAATTCTATCTATAGGCACAAGAGAGTTAGGAATAGTAAAGAATGTTAAGAACCTACAGATGGGTTTTCATGTCTCACCCAGCCAACAGCTATGTGAACTCCATGTATACCACACTCACTGACATTTATCATGTACTAAGTGACTCTAGTTTGGCACACAAAGCAAACTGAAGCTCCCGGTGTTACCTTCAACTTGAATCACTGGTCTGCTCCGATCATCTGGGTGCCTTATTATATTGGTTCAATGCTCAGACTGAAGTCAGATAATCAGTGCTTGAATCTGCCACCTGACAGCTGTGTGACCTTGGAAACATTGCTCAATCTCTCTGGGACTCAATTTCTTAATCTTTGATTGATCAATAAGAATAGCTAGCTTGTAGGGACGATGGTGAGTAACTCGAATTTGTCATGTGCTTAGTGATGGACAAAGAGTATTACATATTTTCAAAAGATACTAGGACCTGCTGTGCTTCAAAGCCTAACTTCACACCGAGCAGCTTCACAGTGCTTTCCCAAGGAGACACAGCCACATATTGAAGTGGATAGTAACACCTTCTGAGATATTCATCATTAGGTAACTTTATCACTGCACAAACATCATGGGGTACACGGTATATGCATATCCAAACCTAGGTGATGTAGCTTATCACACAGCTATGCTATAATCAACCCATTACAATGTGTTACTGTATTAAATACTGGTGGAAAATTTGACAATACCATTCAGATCGGCTACATTAAAATTACAAAAAAAGTACTCATTTCTTTGTGAATAAAGTAAATTCAGTGTATTAGTTCATTTTTCATAGCTGTAACTAAACACCTGATGGAAACAACTTAAAGTATGAAAGAGTTTGTGGGGCATTTACCCACCAACCCCACAGTTCCCCATAGTTTTCTTGAGTGTGAGCAGCAGGAAATATTAGGTAGAAGGATTTAGATTGTGGAGATAAACAAATAGAAAATAAAAGATAGCCTCGAGAGGACCTGGAACCTTTTCCAATGGGCCCCGACTGTCTCTGCCCCAGGGTATTTATAGAGACACCAAGGGGTGGAGTAAAAGACCTTCTCCCAGCACAGCCAAGTGCAGACCATCTCAGACATCTGCACTCAGGCCCGGAGCCCTAATCATCCTCTATGTGGACCTGCTGGGTAAAGCCACAAGGGACCCGAAAACAGGCTCCCACAGAGTCGTTTTGACTCACATTTTCAAAGGGCTCAGTCTGTGGCCACTTAGCCTCATGAACTTGGGCAGAGAACGTCATGGCAGTCAAAGTGGAAAGTTGAGGAGTTCTCACCTTATAGTAGACAGAAGAGATAAAGAGCCTAGACAAGTTGTTAACTACCCCCTAGGACACGTTCTCAAAGGTCTATTTCCACCAAATGGGCACAACCTCCCATACTGGAGATTTTTTTAACTGCCCACATTATGAATCCACTTCATGTAGTCATTAAGTCAGAGCTTTCATGATCTAGGCATCTCTGGGGACACCCTCACAGACATACGGAGACTGTGCTTCAGCAGGCTCCTAGGGACGTCTCATGCTCATCAAACTGACGATCTTGGGTAATCTTAACCATCACACTAAGCTTACTGCAACTTTTACATTTTACCAACTTTTAGATTTTTTTTTTCAAGAACTTTTTAGGGAGCTGGAAAGACAGCTAAGTGGTTGAGAGCACTTACTGCTCTTCCAGAGGACCCAATTCCAAATCCTAAGTTCAGGCTCATAACCACCTATAATTTCAGTTTCCAAGGATCCGACACACTCTTCTGGCCTCCATGGGCACATTTGCACACATGCACATGTACACGCACACACACCAGTAAATAAATCTTTAAAAATGTTTTCGAAACTTGATAATACTTAGCTCACAACACAACCATATTGGTCCAGTTGTACAGAATATATTATTTCTATATGCTAATACTCTCTAGGCTTTTTTATTAAAATTTTTGAGTTTGACTTTTTAAACTTTTTGATAAAAACTAAGACACTCACTTCAGCCTGCCCAAGTCAGTTTTATTCATGCATACTTTATGTCTCAAGAGAAGAGCTGTAACACCCTTGGAGCTGTCAGCACGTATGACAGAATCCTCCTCTCCTGAACAGTTCTTAGAGGACCTGCCAAAGGCTATTTTACAGTTTACTTTAAGAGTCTAAGTGGAAAGAAAATACTCTAAAATACCGAGTAAAAGTGTGAGGCTTTAGGCTCAGTCTCCAGCATTGCAAACAACAAATGTTGTAGCCCAGACAACGCAATACTGAACCGAGTGACATTGTCACCTACAATCAAGCTCACCACATCACGCATAACTGCATTTGTTTTGCTTTTAACTGGCTGGTGCTACAGTCGGTGTGCTTGTACTGCTTTAAGCACATGTTTAATGCACTGCAGTAAGGCACAAAAACTATGACATCACCAAGTGATGGAAACCTTTGAACTACATTACATTGTGAATGGTCCCCGTCACAGATATGGGCCATCATTGACAGAAACATCATACGGGAATGCCTATATACAGTCTAGAACTGATATGCAGTCAGTGTGTTACCTGTTCAAATGTAGTTCTGTGTCCTCTAAGCAAGTGTGAGCCTACAAGGCATCGTTCCGTATGAAGAATCTTATCCCCTTCTCCTGGCAAACATATTCCCCTTTTCCAGGATGTCACCTAGGCATCCTATCCTCTTCCAAATGCTAGACAGATGTAGGACCATATTTTTCATAGCAGTTTCTTAATGTCCACAGATTGCTTTGGCATTTCCCACATTGAGCGCTAGAGTAGATCTGAGGCTGCTTAACCCAGTAAGGAGTGGTGGCAGTCATACTTGGCCACCAGTGTGACTGGGTTATCAGGCTGCAGTGGCTGGAACACACCTGCATGGAGCCTGAATCAGTCTTGCTGAGGGACAGCTTGGCTGCTCACAAAAGCCGTATGTTCACACTCCCCTTGGCAATCCTGACGCATCTCCCTTGCAGGGCCCTAGGCCTTGCCGAACAGTCAAGTTGGCTCTTTTCTCTTTCCTCTGTGCCCTCTCCGAATCCCTAACCCACAAATCTGTGAGAATAATGAAATGTTTGCTCTATGCCAAGACATATGTAAGACTGGGACTAAGCCATTACACAGTGAAAGCAACCAGAACAAATTTCTGTGATTCTAAATACTCTGTGACTACCGATATCATAGACTTTATCCACATTGCAGAACAGTAATGTCTCCTGGTCACACCTCCTGGATGAGCTCCCCAAGGAGCTCTCTGCTCTCTCTCTCTCTCTCTCTCTCTTTTTTTTTAAATAGTTTTCTTCTTTTTAATTTTTAAAATAACGTATTTGTTTTTATTTCATATATGTTGGTGTTTTGCCTACCTACATGCCTGTGTAAGGGTGTCAGATCCTCTGGAACTGGAATGACAGACAGTTGTGAGCTGCCATGTGGATGCTGGGAATTGAACACGGGTCCTCTGGAAGAACAGCCAGTGCTCTTAACCACTGAGCCATCTCTCCAGCCCCTGCTCTTCATCTTTACATGTGAAGTTCCAAACATGGTGCCTGACACAGGCCAGATACATGATATGTCTGTGGAACAAAGTATTTGTGGTGTTGCATCAAATAATTGAATATGTTATATTAAGTTATAGTATAATTATCATTTATAAACAGCAGAACATTTTTATTTTATTTTTAATTATGGGGGTGGGTGACTGGGGTGTGTGCTCATAGAAGCCGAAGGTAATTGGATCCCCTGAAGCTGGAGTTATAAGTGATTGTGAGCCACTTGTCCTGGGTGTGTGGACCTGAACTTGGGTCCTCTGCAATATCAGATATACTCTTAACCACTGAGCCATTGCTCTAGACCAATCACCAGGCAGTTTTGTCCAGTGATTCTAATTCTAAGATTGCTCAAAACTACACACAATTGATGGAAAACATTGCAAATCTGCATCCAAACACCTGTTAGGGTCTACACACCCCACTGCAATCCTCCTGATACCCCTACCTCACCAAGACCTGTGTATCATCCCACCTTGTCATCTCAGTTTAAACCATCTTAGAGCTTTCCTTCCTTCCCTGCCACTTAACTCGTGCCTGAGCATAAAATTTCCTTGAAACAATTCTTGTTGAGCCATCACAGAAAAAGACCAAGAGCTGAACTCTGGCGTCTGCAGCCAGCGGGTGGCCAGACTGTAAGGGGTTCAGCAGATTCTCCCCTGGGTTATGCACACCCGTTAACTGGCAGAGGCTTACAAACCTTTTCTTTAATTGTTAAGCACTATGTGTCTGCAGTTGGAGTAAGCCAAGAAAGGTTAGCTTTCCTTTTCCTTTCCAGCTTTCACTCACTATACATAGATCGGTGTTGCATGCTCACCCGGTAAGTGACATAAGGATATATATACACACCAAGTTTTCTCCACTGTGTTAGCAGATTGATTTGTCTCTACTCAGAGCTCTTGGTGACAGTTCAGGGAATTCTGTTCATTTGCTCTGCCATGTGTGTGCTGAGCAGGAGTCTGAGCCAGCCCTGCTAAATGCCAAGAGGAACCTTCATGTCTTGCTGGGAACAATGAGCCCAAGGCACAGAAGTCAAAGTTTTTGCTAGACTAAAGTTTCTACTAAAGTTTTTAATAGAGAATACATACTGTGGACAGGAACACTGCAGATTAATTGAGAGGAAGAGGTATGTGTGGATGGAGAGAGAGAGAGAGAGAATATTGTATGCCTGAGAAAGAATAGGGTCCTTTAATAACAATTAAGAGAAGTTACTTGCTCTCACCTTGTGAGTTGTCTGTGTGGGGCCTCGATATGGGCAGTTCACTGTTTTGTCAGGTAGTAAAATTCACAGCGTCATCTGTCCTTCCAGCTGGAGTGAAGTGCCAGGGGTCAATGGGAGTTAGGTTGTGATTGTTGAAATAGGGCACCGTAAGTCGCTAGGTCGAACTCAGAGCAGCCAGGATCTGATTGGCAGCCAAAGGCCGAGTTTGGGCTCTTTGTTTAGGACTGTTCATCTTCTCTAGGCACCATTCACACTGCACATATCTAGCAATCTCCCTATTTTCACTTCTAATTAACATCTACCATATAAGGCACCCATAGTCCGTGACTTCGCTGTTTTCCATTTTCTTCAACCCGCAAATCCTGCTTCCACTGCCAAACTCAGCAAAGAGATCCGTCTCCTACTTCACCAGGGAGATGGAGGATGATGGGTGATCCTTTCATGCAGACTTTCCTCCTACACACTTCAGAGCTTCTCCCACTCATTCCCTGTTTCTATGCGTTAAAAGTAAAACAAAACAAATAAACAAAAATCTCTTTTCCAAATCGAATTCTCTTACATTTGGCTCTTATCCAGCAATTGTCACTAACCCATCTCCTAAGGTAGATTTTCTTCCTAGTGAGGCCACTGTTTTCTGGTTTGTGGTCAAATTTAAGTCTTTTGAAGCAGATTGATTCAAAGAAGGACACTACAAACTCTTTCCTAGGACTAACAATCTTGCGTATTCCCTTCTCTCGAATGACCCGTGAGTCACTTTGATTAATTAGAATAAAACAAAGGTGACAAGATGCATATGATTCTGTATGTAGATACACATGCTTGTCTTGTAGAACACTCTTCCCATCCAATGGCTGAGGGCAAGCAAGTGATCATATTGGGAAGGCCCCAGGAAGAAATGGGAACATGGCCCCTTGCCTCCATCCATCAATACCACAGTCCATCGTCACACAGCCCCAGGAAGACTTGAAACATAGCTCCTTGGAAGCACCATGCTGTGAACCAAACACTATGCATTATAACTGCATGAGGATAACCAGTGTCCTCTTCCCCATGTTCAGTTCTCAGTTGGCTGTAACTGACTGCTATCAGGTGTCACACACATCTCACCGTTTCTACCCAATAAAACCTACAGAGACAGCCTTCCTATGCCCTAGCCCACACCACTGGGAGCTGAAGAATCGCCTATGTGAACTCAGTAAACATCCATGAGTGTGAGAAAAGTAAATGATGCTATTATTCCATGTGTATGTGTGTTCACAAATGTGCTCATGTGTGTGCTGGTGCATGTGAGTGAGTGTATGGGTACATGGGGAGGTCAGAGATCAATCTGGAGTGCCACTTCTCAGCAACTCTCTATTTGTTTTTGAGACAGAGTCTGCCATTATCCTGGGGCTCACTAGGTAGAGTAGGCTGGGTAGCCAGCAAGTCCCAAGCATCTCCTGCCTCTGCCTCCCTGGTATTCTAATTAAAGCATGTGCCACCATACCCAGCTCTTTCACATGGTTTCTGAGGGTGGAACTCGGGTCCTCGTGTACATAGCAAATATTTAACCCACTGAGCTGTCTCCCCTGACCAGAGATGCTGTTTCTATAAGGTGATAAGTCTGGAGTTATTTTTTTACACAGAAGTCTAGAACACTCAACAACAATTTTCATCTCTAGCCTCTTCTGATATTGAATATATAATCAATTTATAGGAGGCCATTGATTTTTTTGACTGAGTTTCTGCTTTGGGTCCAACAAATCAAACCAAAATGGAGTTACTCATGCTAAATAAAGTTTCAAGTCAACCAAAGCTAAGTTGTTCATCTGATCTACAGGGACATCAGGAGAGTGGGAGATAACAGTAAAATCTCCCAAATAAATCTGTTTCAGCTGCCATCCTTAGGAAATCCCCTTCTTTGACCTGTAAAAGAAAAATAACTTTGAAATGTCCAGTCGCCTACCTGCCTCTGTTCTCAGCCCCTTCCTGTCTTTAAATCCAGCCACACCTGTTCACCTCACTGTAGCTGGAGTTTTCTCCAGTCCTGCCTGGCCCACGGTCAGGACAAATCTCTCTCATCCGCCAGTCCCACACCTGCTCAGACCCAACCAAGTAAACACACAGAGACTTATATTTCTTATAAACTGTATGGCCATGGCAGGCTTCTTGCTAACTGTTCGTATGTCTTAAATCAACCTATTTCTATTAATCTATAAGTTTCCACATGGCTTGTGGCTTACCGGTATCTTAACACCTTCTCATGATGGCGGCTGGCAGCGTCTCTCTGACTCAGCCTTCCTGTCCCCAGAATTCTCTTCTCTGTTTGTCCCTCCCATACTTCCTGCCTGGCTACTGGCCAATCAGCATGTTATTTATACAGAGCGATATCCACAGCACCTCACCAAGTACATGGCGGTTTTGTCTAATGGTGAGCTGTTGCCAAATTTCAGAGCCACAAGGAAAAGCCAGTGAGGGACCTCAAACGAAATCGATTTTAATTTTGTCTTTTGACACAGAGATAGTTTCTCATTGACCTTCTTTCTATAGCCTCGTCTGATTTTCTCTTTGTATTTTTCTTTCTCGACAGCTCGAAGGCACACAACACCAGTGAAGTCCTCTCTTGCTTCCTTCCTTTCTGCACCATGCCCTGGGAATCAGCTCCTTCGGTATTTGGCTCCTAAGCAATCTCTTTCAGGGCCATGGTTTTAAATCTCACCTCTATTTCAATAATGGGAAAGTCCTTTAAAAGGTAGACATCGTGCTTATGAGTTCAAGGACTGGATGTGGGCCAGACAAGGATTCTAATCCTGATCTGTAGGTTTCCAGACATGTGACACTGAGAAAGTGGGTTGACCTCTGTAAACCTCCATTTCCACCCCCTACAAATCTGGATAACAATACGCTCTTTTTCGTAGAAGTGTCTCTCACTCCGACCCAACACCTAATAAACACTTGGTTTCCACATTTTTGCTTTTTGAGGAGTTGCATATGTATGAAATTTGATACTAATGCTTACATATCCTCTGAAATAAGTCTAAGAGGCCATTCCCATCAAAAGACAATTGTCCTGAGTGCTCCGGCTGCTTTGGCTTTTGACAAGTCACCATCCAATATTTAAGTCCATTATCCCTTACTGGCACACCTTTGGTAGGCTTTATGTAACACACACACACACACACACACACACACACACACACACACACACACCAGAGAGAGAGAGAAAGAGAAAGATTAGTTATTTTTTCTTCTTTTTCATTTTTCTTTATTAAGAAATTTTCTACTCACTACACATACTATATCCACAGAACCCCCTCCTCCCTCCTCCCATCCCCCAGCCCTCTTTTCCAAGCCACCCTGCATCCCCACATCCCCCAAGTCAAGGTCTCCCATGGGAAGTCAGCAGAGCCCAGCACACTGAGTCTAGGCAGGTCCAAGCCCCTTCCCACTGCACCAAGGCTGTGCAAGGTGTCACACCACAGGCACCAGATTCCAGAAGCCTGCCCATAGACCAGAGACAGATCCCAAATCCCCTGCCTGGGTGTCAAACAGTTCGAGCCAAACAACCATCTTCTGTATCCAGAGGGCCTAGTCCAGTCCCTTGGGGGCTCCACAGCCACCAGTCACAGTTCATGGGCTTCCACTAGTGTGGCCCGTCATCTCTGCACGTCCTCCCATCATGGAGAGATCAGTTATTATCCTTTAATCTGGTCCTGAACTTTTTCCAGGGCTTGTAGTCACACTATTCTGCTGAGTGTTTCCCTTCCCCTCCATCCCCAAACTACAGGGTAGTTCTCAAAGTGAGGCCACTGTTTTCGCAGCATCAGCACCATCCCAGAACCCTTTAGAAATCTAATTCTCCAGCCCTAACCCAGACTTACTAGCTCAGCAACTCTGGGCCCCAGGCCCAGCACTGGGAGCATTAATAAAGCCTGCAGCCCATCCCCCTGCCAGCTGTAATGTGAGAAACAGTGAGTGACAGGAACTCCAAGGTCAGCTGCTCTTCCCTCTTGGCTCCCAGTTTGGTTAGTTCCACTATCGTCCCCTCCCCCACTCCCCACTTGCCACTTAGTCTCAACTCCTCCTTCCTACCTGCATTCAGGGTCTGACCCCAACAGTGGTATCTCATTCTCTGATCCCCCTTCTTGGCTCTGTTCCCATCACCATTCCCCCGTGAAGGAGCTGGACAATTCCTCCCATACAAATTCACTTAAAAGCCAATTTGCCTAAGACCTTTTTTTTTCTCTCACTACATCTAATTAGAATAAAGCAAATTCATTTAAAAATTAATTTCACTCAGTCACAGCCGCCCATGACTTTGCTCATGACTCCTACTGTTTCTTGGTCTTTGTCCATGAAGATATTTGATAACTATCTCTGAACAGTTTTTCTGGGGTTCTTGTTTTGTTGTTTAATTTATTTTTTTGCTTAACGCTTGAAGTGTCTGGGATTTGTTTTGGCTTTGGGTGCAGAGTGAAGGTCAAGTTGCCTGCCCACTCTTGGGCAAAGAGAAAAGCTCCTCATTTACAATTCTAAGTTCAGAGCTCTTAGCTATTTATTCCTCCTCAAGTCAAGCAGAGGGATCAAAGACAGTAACCAGGAGGCGTGAAGAGCAGGATTGTTTTTCCACAAGAGGGTAATTGTCCCACTTTCTCCATATAGCTGGCTTGCTCTGGAAGACTTCATTTCTTCTTGAATAACTTAAAGGGTGCTTATTTGCTAGAATTAGAAGCAGAAATGTCCTCAGAGTCCGGGGCTCTCAACCTTCCCATTTTGGCGGCCCTTTAATACAGTTCCCCATGTTGCAACTTCATAACTGTAATTTTACTGATAGGAATGATAATGTAAATATCTGATATGCAACCCCTTGGGGGTTGAGACCCACAAGTTGAGAACCACTGCCTTAGAAAAATTAACTTGAAAATTCTTAAATATTAAAATATCAGTGTAGTTGGCTTCTAATATCTTTAGGTTTTGAATTTAGGATTAAACCAATACCACGGAAAATTATATTAGATACTTTTTTTATGGCTGTGATAAAATACCGTAAACCAAAGGCAACTTAGGGAATTAAGGGTTCATTTTGCCCTCTGGTTCCAGACAGAGAGAGACTCCTTAACAGCAGCAGAGGCATGGCAGCAGGTGGCCAGAACAGAAAGCTGAGGAATCATGTCCCAACCACAAAACACACATAGGGAGCAAAGATAGTGAATAAGAAGTGAAATGAGGCTACAAATTCTCAAGGCTCACTCCCTGTCAGGTGCTCCTCCCAGCAAGGCTTCTCACCCTAAAAGTCGTATAACTTTCCCAAATCAAGGACCATGTGGTCAAGTACATGAGCCCATGGGAGACACATTATCTAAAACGTTTGCACCTCCAAGGATTTTAGCGCCTGGGGAGTGCTGAGGGTCTGGAACCAATGTTCCCCAGATGCTGAGGGCGATTGTACACAAAGAGGAAATTTGCGTCTTCCCCTGGTTTCTCTCTTTGCTTCAGAACTGTTGGGACTCAGGAAGGGAGGCTGGAAGAAAGAAATAGAGTAGGAAAAGTAACCACCAGGGCAATGAAAGTACCAGGCCCACACCTTCTATCTGCACACAGTGCAGTTCAAAAGGTAGAGACTGAACAGGAGGGGAAATACACTTGATTCACCATTCACTAGTTCATTGCAGAACTTCTGGAATGAAAACCAAATTAAGGAGAGGGAAGCATACACGTGTTTAATAGCAGTTTTATGTGACACAAGGTCTTTTAAAAATTAAGATCCAAAGAGGCATGGAAATCTGTGGACAGTAGCACAGCCATTTGACTGGAGGACAGGAGAGTGGTTCTCAATGGTGATAAACAGGTTGAAAGACCCCCCGGCACCCCTATAGGAATGCTATGTTTGCAAAGCTTATAAGGGAACAAAAGACAGTTCCAGGAAATAGAATGGCCCCACCGCAGCCCAGATAGCTGATAAGCATTGCCCTGTTGTGCAAACCCCCTAGCTTGTGAGGCACGTAGGGGAACAAAGGAATTCAGCTAGAAGGCAACCAGAGCAGCTGGAATTCTAGATAGGGGTTGAGTCGACACACATATCTGGTTACCAAGGAAACCCACAAACCGCCCTGAGCCTGAATCTACGCCCCATTTGATTTATGCTTATATATTCGCGCCTCACTTGAATTGTCCAATCAGAACCATTCGCGCCTTGTTTAAACTATCCAATCAGAACCCTTTGACTATTCGCGCCTCACTTTGAATTGTCCAATCAGAGCTTTGTCCAATTAGAACCCTTTGACTATTCGCGCCTCACTTTGACAGAGCTTTGTCCAATTAGAACCCTTTGACTATTCGCACCTCACTTTGAATTGTCCAATCAGAGCTTTGTCCAATTAGAACCCTTTGACTATTCGCGCCTCACTTTGACAGAGCTTTGTCCAATTAGAACCCTTTGACTATTCGCGCCTCACTTGAATTGTCTAATCAGAGCTTTGTAACCATTCGCGCCTTGTTTAAATTATCCAATCAGAACCCTTTGACTAATGCTTTCCCGCACTTCTTGCTATAAAAACCCATCTTACCAACCCAGAGGCGCGCTGGTCTTCCGAGAGACTTGGTTGCCCCAGGTACCTGTGTTTTAATAAACCTCATGCTGTTGCATCTGATCGGTGGTCGCTGTGTGCTCATTGAGCTGGGGGTCTCTCCTGAAGGGAGATCTCTCCGGGGGTCTTTCAAGGTAAGGTGTGCAGCAAGACCTGTTCATTTAGATTTGTGTTGGTCTTTGCATTGCGGTGGGATTGCTCACTTAATGCATAGATGTTCAGGGGAGAAGGGAGCTCAGAGTCAACTTTCCTGGGTTCTATGCCCTGCTTCCGAGAAGAAGGTCCAGGGGAAACACAGTGGCCCTTCTGCTTTTCCTGGTTTTTCTGCTTTTAATGTGCCACTCTTGGGGGCAATGCTTTCTGAACTCATCAGGAGACAAGGGTCAGACACATTTAGAATGACGACTCCTTTCCAGGCTAATGTCCTGAAGAGGGATCATATCACGTAAAAAGGCAGAGAGAGGCAAAAGTCGAAGGGGAACTATGATGGGAGGGCTCTCCTGCAGCCTGGCTCCAGATAACACTGGCCCTGTGGCTGAGTGCAAGAGGAAATGTTGCGTATTTAGACAGACAGAGCCTGGGTCATCTAGCCCAGATACCTTCAGCTCCTATGAAGACAGAGAAGTGTCTTTCCTGCCTTTGGATAGAGAAGGCCAATGCAATTGAGAGGGGAGGGTGTGACCTGGGAGCTGTTACAATCAGGGGGGATATAACCTCCTGAGGAGTACCCAAAGAGTTTGATGGAGATGCCACTGTAGTCAAATTTTCTTTGGGCCGCCCACTCACAAATAACAACATAGAGACTTATTATTAATTATGAAAGCTCAGTCTATAGCTTAGGCTTGTTCCTAACTATCTCTTATAACTTAAATTAACTCATTTTTTTTATCTTCATTCTACCATGTGCCTTTTATCTCTATCACATTCTATGTATCTGACTCATCCTCATCCAGCTGGCTTCTCTGCCTCTCTTCTTCCCAGAGTCCTCTCTGTGCCAGGAAGTCCCACCTATACCTCCTGCCTAGGTATTGGTCATTTAGCTCTTTATTAAACCAATCAGAAGGCACCTTGGCAAAGACACATCTTCACAGTGTACAAAAGGATTCTTTCATATCATGACACTGATGTAAAGACCAGTCTCTGGTAGCCACAAGACCTTGTGGAGTCACATCAGATAGAACTATCTTAGTTATCCCTTTATTGCTATGAAGAGACATCATGAACAAAACAACTTACACAAGAGAGCATTTATGATGTGCATGCTTACAGTTTCAGAGGGCAAGTCCATCATGGCAGAAAGTGTGGCAGCAGGCAAGCAGGCATGGTGCTTGAGCACTAGCTGAGAGCTTACATGTTGAATCAACAACCACCAGGCAGAGAGAGCAACTGGGCCTGATGTGGGCTGTTGAAACCTCAATGCCCAACCCCAGTAACACACTTTCTCTTACAAGGCCACACTTCCTAGTTCTTCCTAAACAGTCCAACAACTAGAAGCCAAACATTCACCATATGAGTCTACAGAGGCCATTCTTATTCAAACCACCACAGGGGCTAGAGCAAACCTATTGAGACTAAGAAGCAAATAAACATCCCCTCACTTTGTGTTAAGATCCTGGGCATCAGCCAAAGGCCCTGCAACTTCCTTTGGATTCAAAAAATGCAAGAGAGGGAGCTTAGAGTAAGTTGAGACATCTCATAATTCTCTAAGATAATTCTTTCTATCAAAACCAGACCACTGATCATTTAGTAATTGCCTATAAGTAGCAATACTTTGGAGAAGGTCCTGTGTAAAAGGGCCTATGAAAGCTATTCATTATCTAGTTTTTGGATTGAAAGCAAATAACTCCTCTTGGTATGTACATTCTCTAACATCTCCCAATCACTTTCACAAGGGTCATCTTAAGAGCAGGTATTGACAGGAGATACATGTTTATTACGCTTGTTTATCACCCGTGAGTGAAAACCATTTCCCCTCCCTCCTAAACACTTATTAGACAAGTAGGAAGAAATAACATCACAGGTGACCTTCAGTTCCACTTACTTCTTTCTGTTGTTCCTTTCTGAATGCTTTTGGATGCTAACCATTTGAGAATTCTAAATATGTACAGGTGGAGCAGAATCTAGTCCAGTGTCTTACTGGCTATCTAAGGGGGAAATCTATTCAAAACAAATACTTGTCTTAGTTCTCTTCCTCAGCTCATGCACATTGCTCCTCACAGGAAGCTCTTCTTGGTCTTTGCAAATTCTCTGATCCCATGTGTCCCAGATGATCATACATACCGCTTCCATGGAACTTAGCTCAGATGTTGATTACATTGCATGCTGGTTAATTCCTTCATTAAATTTGTATTGCCTTTATTTATTGCCAGGTACCTTTCAAGGTATTCATGGGTGTAACTCCTTGCTCCCACCAGGCAAAACATTCTGAGACCTCAGGGATTTTTTAAATATCTTTATATTATTTTATATAAAAATATTTTAATTTTTATATTTTAATATTTTTAATAAAAAATCTTATTTCAGAGAAGAAAACAACAACAAAAACAAACAAACAAAAACAAATCACTCCTCTTCCCAACACTGTTAACTGAGAAACTATTGAACAAAGCTAGCACTATTATGTACTGGGACCTGGGGATACAGACGTGAGTAGACATGGGACTGCCTTTAAAAAGGAACTGATATACGTCAAGTATATCAGCAAACAACTGAGATTCCTTCAGCCACTCTTGGAAACCAGGGCCATTTTCTTTTTCCTGCATGGCTATATAAGCTGGGGTACCATTGTTTCTCAGATTGCTTTACCACATAGCTACCTGAGGGAAGACTGTAGAATTTGTTCTCAAAGGCTGTGGTAGCTTGAATCTAATTGGCCCCCATAATCTCCCAGGAAGTGGCACTATTAGGAGGTGTGGCCTTGTTGGAGGAAGCGTATCACTGTGGGGCGGGCTTTGAAGTTTCCTATACTCAGATACCACCCAGTGTGTCAGGTGACTTCCTGTGGCCTGCAAGATGTAGAACTCGGCTACTCCAGCACCACGCCTGCCTGCACACCCCCATGCTTCCCACCATGATAACGGACTGACCCTCTGAACTATAAGTGAGTCACCCCAATTAAATGTTTTCCTTTATAAGAGTTGCTGTGGTCATGGTGTCTCTTCACAGCAATAGAAACCCTAACTAAGACAAAGGCAATGACTAAGTAAAATGTCCCACACTCTGCCTTACACTACATCGACTCGATCCTATATCATAGAAAACCATGAAATGTTGGCTGTAGTAGCACCAAAAGAATATGATCCTAAGGCCCTGGTTTATTATTATGTAAATTTTAATTTATTCTATCTGTGTTGTGTGTACACATGTAAATATGTGGGTCCAGAGGCCTAGAGAGGAATCTCTGGTGGTCTGCTGTATCACTCTGCGTTAATTCTGTTGATACAGGGTGGTGGCTTCCTGGACCAGATGCTAAGCTGGCATCTCCATTCCCCACAGCTCTGGAGTTGCAGGGGTGTCTGGCTACACTCGGCTTTTTACTCACATGCCCAGGATTTGAACTTGGGTCCTCATGCATGTTCAGCAAGTATTCTTGCTTGCTGAGCCAGCTCCCTAGCTGAAGGTCAGATTTTTACACATCTATCATAGCTGCTTTACTGCAAGGTATTTTTTTTCTATTTTTGTACATTATATACCATCAGAAGAAGCAGACTTATCAAAAGCTAACTCTTGAGGACTGTTTTCCATTTCTTGAGCTCTTAACCTAGGGAGCTTCTAGTAATGAACTGTTTTGTTTTGTTTTGTTTTGTTTTAGGTTAGAACCTCTACAGTGATGTTAATTCTTTGTACTACTGAAAAATATTTTCATGAAGTGATATCATTCACAGTGGGAGGCAGAAGGGCCCAGGTATCATGCTTAGACCAGAGTCGAAAAGATTGGCTTAGATCCCTGGTGCATTAGCTGGCTTTTTGGAGCCCAGTGCCTATGGTGGGACACCTTGCACAGCCGGATGCAGGAGAGGGGTTTGGACCTGCCCCAACTGAATGTGCCAGGCTCTGCTGACTCCCTAGGGGATACCTTCCCTAGTCATAGGAGGGAAAGGGGATGGGTTGGTGGTAAAGGCTGGGGGGATGGGAGGAGGGAATATAGGGGAATCTGTTGTTGGTATGTAAAATGAATAAAAAATTTCTTAATAGGAAAAAAAAACATGAGGAAAAAGGTGTTTGCCACCATGCCTAGCTTTCTGATTGTTTTAAATTAGGAATTTATAACTATAAATTTCCCTCTTAAAACTACTTTCCTTGTATCCCAGCTTCCAGTATGTTGTGTTTTTGTTTTATTTTATTTTTAAAAATATATCCCTAATTACAAAAAAAAAAAAAAAAAAAGAACTGGCTTATAGCAGAAGAAGGAGCACAGAAGGATCTAAGAGCTGGAGAATAGAGATGTGCTATAACGTCTTCTGGATGTGACAAGCCATTGTACTCACAAACTCATAACACTTGCACAAGACCTGCCTGGGATTGGACCCATCAACATTTCTTCTTGGAAGGAGGGGGCCTTGTGAGGCCCACTCTCTCTCCTTGAGGGACTGACAGGCAAAGCTGATGGGGGAGGAAGTGTGTAGCTGATGTTTTCCTGGTCCTACCTGGTTTCCACAGCCCTGCAGCCGCTTGGACCCAAGTAAACATAGAGAGGCTTATATTAATTAAAACTGCTCAGCCATTAGCTCACGCTTACCACTGGCTAGCTCTTACACTTAAATTAACCCATAACTCTTATCTATGTTTAGCCACGTAGCTTGTTACCTTTTCCCAGTTCTGCCTTGTCATCTTGCTTCTTCTGTGTCTGGCTGGCAACTCCTGACTCAGCCTTCCTCATGTGCTTGTCCCTCCTATACTTCCTGCCTGGCTACTGGCCAATCAGTGTTTTATTTATCAACCAAATCAGAGCAACACATGCACAGCATACAGAAAGACATTCCCAGCAGAAGTACAACTTTCTTTAGTGGTGTAGCCACTGATTAGTAGCCCATGCTCTTTGAAATAAGCCCCCAACTGTGCTCATGGCAGCAACCTTTATTAAACCCAGTGAGTGACACATATAAGAATAACATGAAGGTACTAGGGAGACTTGTCAAGAGGAGGGTCTCAATGGGAGAGAGAAAGTGATAAGGAGTGAAAACAACCAACCTTCATCAGACACATGTAAGAAACTGTCCAACATAGATGATTTTTTAAAAATATTTCATTGGATGTTTTCCTTTCTATAAATAGCTATCTTGAGACCCTCATTGGAAGATGTTTCTTTTTTTAGTATCACCTAAAATTACCTAAAAATCAACGAATAATACTTAATTTCTAGTTCCATTTTATAATAAAGATATTACTTTTATATAAAATTGTATTTTCATTAACATTGAAGGTAACAGCCACCAAAAAAAAAAAAAAAAAAAAAAAAATCCTAAAGAAGGGCACTAGAGAGGTGACTCAGGAGTTAGAGTTAGGAGTCTTACTGCTCCTGCAGAGGACCTGAGATCACCAGTACCTGCACCAGGCAGCTCCCAACCCCCTGCAATTAACTCCTCCCTGCTCTAGAGTATTTGACAGCATTTTCTGGTGCATAAGCCTTCAAGCAGATACACATACATATAAATAATTAAAACAAACAAATCTTTTTTAAAAGAAAACAAAAGAATCCCTGAACTGTGCCTATAGTGGAACCATTTGTGAAATAGTTTTAAGATCATTTTATGCATTTTAAATGTCCTAAGAGCTAATTCAAGTTGCAGAAAAGATTAAAAAAAAAAAAAACAAAGAACTACAGCTGTCATTTTTAGATCTATTAAACCCTTTGCAAACACATCAACCATTCACTCATTAACACATTTAATATACCAGACTAAGAAATGAGCTGTCAAATCACATACTCATAATAAGTTTTTGATTATTGAAGGTTATCAG
This sequence comes from Onychomys torridus, assembly GCF_903995425.1. Classification (NCBI taxonomy): domain Eukaryota; kingdom Metazoa; phylum Chordata; class Mammalia; order Rodentia; family Cricetidae; genus Onychomys; species Onychomys torridus. Next base: position 52,833,243 of record NC_050459.1, read on the forward strand.
GAGTTGGTAGGCATTGGCATGGAATCCTTACAAGGATTCTAAAATGTATATACAAACATATACACTTTTTTAAAGACATTTTCAGTAGTCACCTTAAGCAAAATGATCTCATTTAAAATAAACTGTAATTATTTCTCGCTCTATTACTCAAGATTTAGGAGCTAAGGCTAGTCTGGAATTGAAGCTACCACTGGTTTAGTAATGAGCATAGTTATCTACAAAAGGAGGAGGGGAGGCAAGACTCTTCAGTGGAAGATGAACAAGTTAGAACTAAAGTGGTCCCCAGACACTCAACGGCCTCCTTTAGTGAGAAAGTGCCCTCTGCTGATTTGCTGTTTTCTCCCATCAACATGGACTGTAGCTGAAGAAACTGAAGGGTTTTTGTTAGAAGTCCTGAGCACAATAAATCTGGCAGGAATCCTGGAGTTATAGGACATTGTCTTTCTACTTGACCCAGCTTAACCTGGACAGAGCAGGGCTTTCTTTATGGCTGGAGGCTGATGCTCCAACTTGACATCAAAGGTTCAAGTAAAGATTTAAGGGTTTTCCAAGGCTGGACATAACCTCAACTCAGATTAAATTTGAACAAACTCTCCCAGTGGGTCTGAAATTTCTCTGTTCTCCCTTATTGGTCACTAATTTAAATGTTTTACCAAACATTTAGATTCAATGTCATATCCTATGTTGCTCTTAAGCATGGTGTCTCCCCTTCAGTATTCAGACTATTGAGGAACTCACTCAGCAGTGTCCAAGTTTAGGCTGTTAATCCAAGAAGATCACATTCTTCATCAAGCCTCCTCTTTGAAATACTTCTTTCCATATCCAAGTAAATTGTTCAGAGACAATATCTGAGATCCTGTGTAACTTTCAAATTGAAACCCTATCCAGTAAATAGAGGGGGGGAAAGGGGAGACTACGGCTTTTCCCATGTTTGAGATTTTTTTTAATTTACAACTCAACTGCACAGCAAAAAAAAAGAATCATCATTGTATTGATTCTTTTCTTGTTACTAACAGAATACCTGACAGATCAGCTAAGGACAGAAGCTTGGCTCACAGTATGAGAGAACACAGTCCATCCTGAAAGGGACAGTTGACACAAGGGGGCTCTTTCCGTGCCAGTAAAAGCAGGAGGCAGCTGCTCACTCTGCATCCATAGACAAGATGATGAAAGAAATGGATTCTAGCCCACTTCCTCCTTTTTCTTCAGTCTGAGAGTCCAGCCCATGGAGGAATTTGTCAACATCCAGGGTATGGGTCCTCAAATGCCCTCATAGACACACCCTGAGACATGTCTCCAAGGCAATTCTAAACGCCCTCAAGTTGACAATCAAGATCAACTCTCATAAGCATAGAACAATAATAAGAGAAAAGCTCATCTGTTGTCATTGGTTATTCGAGAGAGTCTTAATATGTAGCTGGGGCTTACCTCAAGCTCATTGTGAAGGCCAGGCTGGCCTCAAAATGGTGACCCTCTTGTCTTAGCCTCACAAGTGATAGGGTTATGGGTGTGCTTTGCAGTTCCCCAAGAGGCATGTGCTGTATGTAACCTTCCCTTCCACCCTGGAAACAACTGATTGAAAAGCTATCCTTGTCTAGGACGTGTTTCACAATGTCAATAGAATGTATGTAGAAGGGTCATTCTACAAAGGCACCAATGGGGATTCACAACCATTCGTCACAGCTGAGTACTTCCAGGCGATAATGGGCCGCTGGAGGAAAGTATGTGGGATTTCCAGGTCACTATGGAAGAAGGATACAGAAAAGTTCACTCCTGGCTTTGATGAAGTATAGGGATAAGCATCATCAGTCTAGAAATGGAGCCACAACTTTTCAGTTACCTCAGAAGAATACCAAGCAAACACACGATTCCAACTATATAAAAAATAAGCATAAAAACTTTAGTGTTTACTCTATAAATATTAACAACATGCCCTACTTGTGAAAAATGCTTTACCTTTACAAAGAGATGTCTCCTTAATTTTTTTCATTTATTCCCTACTCTGGCTTGAGGCAGGAAAAGAAAAGCCATAATTATTTATCTTCTACATGGTACAAGCAAGGTTGTAAGACCCAAGGTCATACAGCTAGCTGATGAATAAAGAGCTTGAACCTAGGTTTGGAGTGTTCTTACTGAGCTAACAACATGCCATCCTTCAAATATAATGCCAAGGTCTTTGTGCTGCTGTTTCTGGGAACCATGATGAGCCATAAACATATCCTAGTCATCTCCGATTCTATGACGCACATTGCTTAAAAGGCCAAGCTCATTTGGTGGTTCAATCTATAAATGTGAACTAGACTTTCTATTTAATTGGCTTACATGGAGATCAAAGCTGTGATCTTGGTGATATTAGCACCATGTTCCACCAGAATATTTTGTCCCGATTGGTAAAACAGCTTTTATAGTTATCTATCTGGGTGCCGGCTTGAAGGAAAATTTTCATTTGTTTGTGTGGGTGTGTGGGCATGTGTGTGTGTGAGGGGGGTGTGGGCATGTGTGTGGGTGTTGGGGAGAGGTGGATGTGGGGGGTGTAGGCATGGGGGGTGGGAAGGAGGTGGGGGTGAGGGTGGGCATGTATGTGGGTGTGGGGGGAGTGTGGTGAGGTGTGGGGCCATGAGGAGTGTGGGCATGTGTGTGGGCATGTGTGTGGGGTGGGTGGGTATGTGAGTGGGGGGACGGGAGGTGGGCCTGTGTGGGTGGGTGGGTGTGTGGGTATGTGTGCGGTGGCAGGCATGTGTGGGTAGGTGTCGGGGAGTTGTGGACAGGTGGTACTTGGAATAGAACTTACTTACGCATGCTGGGTAAGTTCTTTACAAATATTTGAGAAAGACAAAACTATAATCTTTGACCAGAATGAGAAAGGTGGCATTTCAGTTATGGGAGCGATTACTAAATATCTTTGTGTGCTCTTCCTACTGGGGACCTAAATGATAGCAGACCCTCCTCTTGTAGGGATTCATATCAACCCAAGAAGTATTTTACCTCTGCGTCCATTAGGATAATCTGCAAGGGCAAGACTTAGAGTGTTCTTAAGAGGACGGCACTTAATGGAATTGGAATGAGCAACAATGTCCCAGACTGAGAGCAAAGATTTACATCCCTAGAAGATACAGTTATAATTTCTGGTGTTGATGCTATGTATTACCTATTGTTTGTGTGTATTGTATGCATGTTATATATGTATATATGTGTAATATGTATACATGTATGTATGTATTATATATGTGTAATATATACATATATGTGTGTAGATATGTAAGTGTGTTTGCACATGTGCTTGCACATATGTGGGTGGAGGTGAGAAGTCAACTGATATTTTCCTTCACACTGATTTTTTTTTTCACTGAACCAGGAGCTCATTCATTCAGCTAGGCTCCAGGAATCAACTTGTCCCTGCCTCCCTCCTTCATTCAGTGCTGGGGTCACAGATGTGCTTTTTGTGGGTAGTAGGGATCTGAAGTCAGGTCCTCATGCTTGCATGGCAGGCACTGTACAGACTCAGCCATCTCTCCAGCCCCTGCATGTCGTTTTAACCTGAAGATGACGATGAGGGAGAATATCCATCGATCCAAATGATACCTTTGATAATAGGACCCTCATATTTACCTGGTCATTCCAAAACTCGTGGCTGCAGATCATGTGACTCCTAGAGAAGCAAAGGGGGATCAGTTACTGGAATCTACATCTGGCTTCATGCTTTGATAAGTGTTAAGATGAGGGGAATGGTGTTTGTTGCTGGTTACCATGGAAAGAGAGTCTTTGGTTTTAGAAAACCTTGTCAAAATGTGCCTCTTTGAGCTGGGAATGCATTTCACAATGCTGCTCCCAGGATGCTGGGAGTCATCATAATGCTCCACATTGCTCCTAAGATCTCACAAGGCTTGAATCCTGCCAACCTTACAGCAACAAAGCAGAGTTATCAGGGGCAGAAACCCAATTCTATCTTCTTTATGGTGTAGTGGGAGAGAGAACAGGGAGTTATACAATAAAGGAAGAACCGGGAGAAATGATAACACAGTCAATAGTATTATAATGTAGGTCAAAGCCAAGGCCAGCAGCTCCTATTTCTGAGTCTGGAGGTCCTTGATGAAATTATAAGATTTACTTCTGTCTACACTGATATTCAAAATTATAGCTAGCATGCTCTGGGCAGTTACTAATGCTTCACACAAATGAATTACTTCTTTTCATCTATACATGATATCTATTAGGTACTGTCATAACTCATTTTTATAATGAGAAAAATGATGCTTAAGCAGAGTAAGCAACCTGCCCACGCCACCCCTGCACCAAGTTTGGTTACTGTTATCTACCTGCACCTCCTCCCAGGGAGATGCTTCTGCTGGAAGCTGTTCTGGTTAGCCTGCATTCTCAGGCCTCCAGCAATCTGAATAGATCACTCTTCTCTCCCCTCATTCCTTCCTGAACCATCCCCATTGGCTAATGAACCAAGAGGCACCATTTTCCTTTAAAAGCAGCATTTGGCCAGGGAAGCTAGGCCATGTTTATTGATGCCAAGGCCATCAAAGAAGCTGTCTGTGGAGACAGGGAAGGGTTTTCTGCACATAGGAAAGCCTTGTGGAAGCTGGGCGTGGTCAAAAGGAAGCACATCTACCTCTAAGAGAGCACAAATTGGTAAGAGACTGTGTGAATGTTTATGCAGATTCACTCTGAGGTACTCCAAATCCTGTGACTTCCTAAGGTGAACTGCAAATCTCAACTTTAAAAGTTTAAAAATATTTGAGTAGCTATGAATTGAAGTCCAAAGCAAAAAAGCCCATTCCCTCACTTCAAAGGCTTACATAATTAAAGTATGGGAGGGAGATGCAAATGAAAGAACTCCATTATGGCTAGCTTGGGCGTGGGACAATGAAGAGAACGGAGAGTTCAGAAACTCTGCTGAAGTAAACCACAGCGCTAAAGGATGAGTTACTGCATTTCATGGCCCTTCTCTAAAAAGTTCCGCCTATACGGCTCAACTCTAAAAACTCCCATGTGCTGTGCCTTCCAGGTCCAAATGTCAAATTCCACAATAAAAAATTAGAACAGTTAAATGAGGTCATGTTTATTATACTAACCAAATGGGAACAGGGCCATTTTACATGGATCAGCCATGGATGCCAGATGCTCCTCAGCGCAAGCTAGGCCGTGACGGCCCAAGGATCATCTACTATCCAGCCTTAGGAAACAGTTCCTCTTCCCTGTGAGCTACACATCTTACAGGGAGCTCTTTTGACTAAAGTGTTTTCTAAGATAAATATAAACATGACGGGGAGGGGGGTTGGGGGCATGGAGGATTCGGTCCTGTTTCAAAGAACAGAACGCATATTTCTGGTACAGGTGCTGGTTAGGGACAGCGTAAGCACTCCAGAGTTCCAGTGTAGGGGGTGGGAGGTGGGGTCAGTTCTTCAAAGTTAAATGCCAACTAGAGTCACATTTGACCTGTAGAATGTTCATCCTCTTCCCGGTAGCCACATACTCAGAGTACCGACAGTGTCTAGTCACAGCGTATCAGCCCAGGACTGTGATTTCTTCCAGTACATTCTAATGGTGCAGAGTGTAGGATGAGCACAAAGTGTAGTCCCACTGATCAAGTCTTCTCTTAAGAACCAGCTACAGGTACAAAGCCTTCCCCCAAACTCTGCAAGACTGTTTGTTCTCTGAGACCTGACACTACAATAAAGTGGTGTTTGCATCTGCATAGTCTGCAGTTGTTATGAGGCCAAAGGATACTTACTGTGTTAGCCAGTTTTCTGCTGCTGTGAACAAAATACTCAAAGCCGTCAACTGATAAAGAGCAAAGGTTTATTTTAGCTCACGGTTCTGGGGGTTTCAGTCCGTGACTGATAGGCTCCTTTGCTTTGGAGACTATGGCGAGGCAGAACATCTTAATGGAAGCATGTGGTGAAAAAGTCAGTCACCTCATGGCCACCAGCCTGCAAATAAGAGGGAGAGTTAGAGGTCACAGTAGCCCCATTCAAGGGCATGCTTGAATGACCTGACTTTCTAATACTAGGTCCTACCTCTTAAAGGTCCCACCAGTATCACCATAAGCTATGGACTAAGCCTTTAGGACATGATCCTCTGGAGGGTGCTCTAAATCTACCTATTAGCAGCTACATAATACCCACCTTTTTAAAAAGAACTAATTTCAGAAAGGACTGATTCAGAAAGGACTTCTTGACTTCACAATAGCATTATATAGATGTATATTTATGTATCTTCTTCATTAAAAAATAACTCAAGTAACTATTACAGTTGTGGGTCATATCAATAGATGTCAAGTTACTGCTAGACAAAAGGAATTGTGGATATAAACAGGGTCAAAGCAGATATGATTTTCTTTGTAGTACCTGACTATGGCTCTACCAAGTTATATTTGGACGCTAACTCAGAACCATTCTTTATATTAATTGTACTTGGTGATATATAAAATTATATCATTAAGAGATACGCTCTAATTAATGACTTCTCAAATAAGGATGTGTATTTATATAAGTAGTTTATAACTTCCTTAATTAAAATTAATTGGCATGTTAATCAATTTAATAAAGTTGATCCCTATAAAGTTAAACACAATAAGCTAATAAATAGAAACTTGGCCTCAAAAATATTAGAAATTTGGTAGTCTGTACTGTCGCTGCAGCAAATGTGACATTGGAAGTATCGTTGCCATGTATGAACATGTCCTTTCCTTTTCCTTTTTTGCCCCCTTCTGTGTGTGACACATAGGAAGCGGTTAGTAAATATTTCTTCTGGAAGTTCATGTCTCCCTGGGGCAAAATAAAACGGTTGGGTGGAGTCATTGCAGGACCTCACATCTGGCTCATTCCACCTTCCTGCCCCGCCTAGCCCGGCTTTGGGGTGAGTCAGTCTGGACTGTGCTGCCCCGGGTCACACCCTTCCATCATCCCCACCCCTTCCTCCTCTCCTGCCCTCAGTGAAGGGTGGCTCCTTCCTCCGCCCCACAAGAAGCCAATTTTCCTTCAAAGAGTAACAAAACAGTGCTGTCTCTGAGTCCAACGGTGGGAAACAGTGAAGCCAGCCACCGTCTCTATGTATAATAATTTGGCACAAGGAATAAACCTCTAACAAAGACTTCATATTCATATTTCTTCACTTCCCTTCACATAAATATTCACTTCACTTCATATTTATCCAGACAAAAGGAAAATGTAAAGCTTCTAATGAATGAGCGGGCTGAAACTGGTCTAAAATAAAATATTTAATAGCAGGTTTGCCTGTTCTGTTGATAAATTTATTGTTTCCCATGTGGTGAGGGAGGCTGGCTTGAAATTTTTGATTTTTACCAGAGTTGGATTTTTTCCCCACTTGCAGATTCCTTAAAGGTTAAGTTTGATTTTTTTGCTTAAATGTCCCAATTGCTGAACCACAAAGCTGGTACCATTCTGAAGCTGGTTTTCAGAGAAACAACCGTGCAGAGCGATGTTTTGTTGCCACTGTCTGGAGCCTGGGCAGCAGCAGAACAAAGCATCTGAGGCAGAGGTAGGGGCTGTGCCAGCTGAAATACCGGCACCCAGACCAGGCTATTCTGCAGCAGAACTTCTTCTCCAGGGACGTCCCAATTACACAGCGGGAACGACTCAGGCTCCAACAGCAGTGGGACCATCTCACTTCTTATTATCTAACTCACAGCTCTACTGTATTGCTAAAGCTCCATTTTCTTTTGTGCTTCAGGAGAGAAATTACAGCCCTGTGTAATCATGGTGATTATCTGGCCAAAGCGAAATTATATTGAGGACAGTGAAAGCTGTATTTTCTGATCCCAGACAGTGATGATTTCAATCCCTGTGGCACTTCCCTTCCCAGCTTCCTACACTGCTTTTTGGTCTCAATAGCTGTAGAGACATACAGAGATTCGGTAACACATAGATGCTTGATAGTTAGGGAGGCAATAGATGATAGATAGGTAGATAGATAGATAGATAGATAGATAGATAGATAGAAGGTAGATAGACAGATACATAGTAGATAGATGGATAGGTCACAGATATGGATAAGTAGATAAGTGATAAATGATGTACAGACACATAGGCAGAAAGATAGATGATAGACAATAGATAATATTTATCTCCTTTGTCTCTCTTTTCCTAGTACAGTTCATACCAAGACCACAGATTCCTTGCATTTTCAGGATCTCAGTAAATAGCTAGAAGAATTTAGACACATCGGTCAGACTCAGGCGGATCTCACTGTGCACAGCAGCACCACCCTCCCCAAGGACAAAAGAAGAGCAAACTCAGGAGCATGCAGAAGGCACATCAATGGGTTTTGGTTTTGCTTATTTGGGGAAAAGCAAGAGAATAAAATCTTTAAGTCATGTTTTTAAGTGATTGACATTTGGGGTCTAAGATTTCCTGCCATTCCAGCAGAAACTAAGCCACCAGGTCAGTGATGAAGCAATGTGTGTCACTAAGGCATGTTATTATAAATAATAGTGGCGGTGACAAATTTTCACACAGTACAAAGCCGTGAGTACTATGAGTCTCCTCCAGCTCTCCACGGCATATCCACTGTTTCTCCTACACTGAGTGCAAATATATTTGCTAAGTCCTACAAAGGAGGGATTGGCATTATTGGCATTATCAAGGCATTATCAAGGGTGCTTTGAAAGAAAATGGCACTATTAGGAGGCACTATTAGAAAATGGCACTGCTAAGAGGTGTGGCCTTGTTGGAATAGGTGTGGTCTTGTTGGAGGAAGTGTGTCACTGTGGAGATGGGCTTTGGGTCTCAGATTATATACTCAAGCCACACCCAGTGAGACAGACCACTTCCTGTTGCCTGTGATCAAGATGTAAGAACTTTCAGCACCTTCTCTAGCACTGTGTCTGCCTGCATGCTGCCTTGCTTCCTGCCATGAAGTCAATGGACTGAACCTCTGAACTGTAATAGAGCCACCACAATTCAATGTTTTCCTTTATAAGAGTTGCCGTGGTCATGATGTCTCTTCACAGCAATAGAAATCCTAACTAAGACAGAGGGGAAGAGAAAAGGAATAAAACAGGAAGAATAAAAACACCATGCCATAGGAGAGAGGCAGAGAAGCAAAGAGAACTGTGTGCATACAAATCAATACTCTGGATTTCAGAGAGAAGATACTACTTAGCCATGGTCTCTTTGACATCCCAAGTGTCCAGACATACAAGTACCTGCCAAGGACTCTGCATCATGTCACATCAAGTGGTTTCAAATTTATTCTTCTTCTTCCAGAGTGAGGAAAAGAAAAATCCCACCAAAGATGGACAGATCTCAACAGGAGTTTTCAAAAACCATGAAAGAACCCATCCCTGGCTTGTTCCTCCTAATACACTCTGTCCCAGCTGGGGTTGAGGGAGGGCAGAGGTGTCAACAGCCAACAAAGCAAGTGCCATTTAAGGCCACTGTGGGAGGTAAGGGTAGGACATCCTATATTGGATGTCATATCAGTAAGCCATCTTGCTAGCTAACAGATTCTAGGATTGTTCTTGCATTCATAATGAATGTGAGTTTCAAGAGCTAAACTCATTTTCAAAATTAACACTAAGTTGTTCACTTAAGACCTTGAGCAGTAAGTGACCATGTTATAACACAATATAAGTAATGAAGAGACATTTTTTCCTCCATTTGTGAGTTTCTATTCCATCTGGGAAACAGACTTGTTTATACAAATCAATCCTACAGCCTTTTTCTTGTCAACTGCCAGCCCATGAATAATGACACAGAGACTTATTATTAATTATGAAAGCTTGGCCATTAGCTTAGGCTTGTCCCTCTAGCCTTATAACTTAAATTAACCTGTTTTTATTAATCTATGCCCTGCCACATGGCTTGGTTACCTCTGCTCTGTACCATATGTCTGACCTCTTCAGTGTCTCCCTGACATCTCCTAGGTACCTAGACTCTAACCCCAAGTTCCTCTCTTTCCCCAAAAGTCCTGCCTATTCTCTCCTGCTTAGCTATTGGCCATTCAGCTCTTTATTAAACCAATCACTTAGGCAGAGACACATCTTTACAGTGTACAAGAAGACTATCCCACAACATGTATCATTAAATTTAGTGAGCATAATTCTCATCATGGGAGACCCACTCCTATCTTTATAATGAACATTATTGCACCCACCATACTACTATCTTAAATGCAACCAGCAACACTCCTCATAGGCATTCTGGATAACCATCATGAGCATAATTACTGCCTCAAAGGACAATGTAGATACATACATATGCTGTAGATATTAAGGGACATGAATGGGAAAATGTAGAAAGCAAGGGCTCTCTGCTAATACCTTGTAGGAATTGTAATCAATATTGAAAATCAACTCAGTTACTAAAAGGGATGATTTTATGTAAGGCATTGCTAGATCAGAGGTCTCTGCAAAGCAAGAACATTGCCAAGAGAGGGAAAAAACTTCCTTAAAATATGGATGCCTGAAATAACCTATTCAGAAGTAAACTATATTTGGGATGTGAGTAAGTCCAAGACCGTAAGTGGCATTTTCTGTGGGCAATATTGAAGTCATGAATGCTTTCCCCTCCTGAGCTTAGACAGGATGTGAGAGGGCCAATATGAAAAAACATTCTTTCATGCTCTTTGGAAGTATTCACTGACCTCAACCATCTCTGGTGGGATCTCCTTCCCTTCTAGATGAACAGAACGAATGTTGGAAACACTTGAAGTGGAACAACACTAAGTCAAGTCATCAAAAGTTAAAACATGGGTCTTTGGATAGTGTGGGCTTTGATTCCTGAAGGCAGGGAGTATGTAAATGCCTGTGCATCCAACTTATTCTGTAAAAGAAAGGTGATAGAGTGAAGTCTGTTCTCAGTCCTTTCTCTTCCTCCTCTTCTTTCCTACACAGAGCACCTCCCCTTTCTACCAATGGACCATGTTAGCCTTGGGGAGAACTAGAATTTCTACAGAAAGGTAAAGAGAAAGAAAACTTTTGGTTTCTAGAGTAGGAACTTTGGGTCCCGCAGAGACATAATAGTTTTTGAAAACCCAAATGTTGGAGACAGAAGGGGGAGTTCTAAGGCTTCAAATACTTGCTTTGTATCTGTCAGTTAATAGAAGCTCATTGATTCCAAACGTGAAAAAGAATTGGGGGTCTTAAGACTTGTAAGTCAGGAGGCATGGGTTCTCAGAAGTCTGGACCAGTGTTCTAAGGAAAGCAGGAACTTCGAGAGCTTATATGTTGAGAAAGAACTGAGTTATGTGACCAATAGAAGAGAAAAGAACATATGTTCTTAGTAAATATGTGTGTAAGACAAGAGTCTGGGAACCAAGGGTGTGCAGTGTGATTATCCGCTCATGCCACATGCCTGCAGTGAGGTGACCTTGGTGAGCTGGGTTCCAGGCAGCAGTTGAGGCATGCATGAGTTGTTCTTCTTTGATTGCACATTAGAATGCACCCCCAGTGTGGATTTCATTGTGCTTTCTATTATTTCACACATCTCACCAGCCAAACCAGCAGGGCTGCTCACGCGTTCCCTCTAAACCACTGACAGGAGGCATTTGAGCTGTGCCATATGATTCCAACCAGAAAAGGGAAAGTTTGTGTTTAAGATACTGTTTCACAATTGTAAGATTAGAATGGGCTGGAGAGATGGCTCAGCAGCTAAGAGAACTGGCTGCACTTCCAGGGGTCCTAAGTTCAATTCCCAGCAACCACGTGGTGGCTCACAACCATGTACAGTTGGACCTGATACCCTCTTCTGGCCAGAAGTTGTACATACAGATAGAGCACTCATGTACATGAAATATATAAATCTTTTTTTTAAAGATTAGAATGGAAGAGTTACTGTGAGAATTAGTTAGATAGCATGCCTGAAGCGTTTGACACACTTCCCAGTGTGGCAGATGCTCCCTTATATGTGTAATGGCCATGATCACACCGACCACACAACCTAGGGACCATTACTCACACTTTTACTGCTCCTGTCACACCAGACCACAAATAGACAAGTATTGCCTTTGTTTTGCTTTATGGATTTATTTTTTTTTAAAAAAACATAATAATGATAAAGCTCCCTGACATGTATATCATATTTGACTCAAAGTAGGAGGAAAAAAATCAAATTCCATCTATGCAGATACATTCATTTGTCCATTGCTTTGTGTGCCCAGAAACAATGTTTGCTCTTGTTTCTATGAGGATTTGCAGCATGCTGTATTTGATAATGTGAATTAATTACTGATTTTTGTCATTTACATGCATACTGGACACATGTACGTATGTATTTGTGTGCATATACATATGCATATATATGTGTACATGATACTTTTATGATCCAAGTAGAAGACATGTCCTGTTTTGAGTATGATACAAGTTAGAAATTTTTTATATGTTTATATATTTTTAAAAATACATGTCTTAGAAAGAAGGAGCTTGGAGATGCCCCCACCACCCAAGGAGGTTACTTCTAAACAGTTGTAGTAAGTGAAAGAACTCTTTGGAAAAAAATTAAAGTCTGTACTAGCTGGTTTTGTGTGTCAACTTGATACAAGCTAGAGTCAACAGAGAAGAAGGAGCCTCAGCTGAGGAAATGCCTCCATGAGATCCAGTTGTAAGACATTTTCTCATTTAGTAATCAATGGAGGAGGGCCCAGACTATGGTGGGTGGTGCTATCCCTGGGCTGCTGTTCCTGGGTTTGGTAAGAAAGCAGGTTGAGCAAGCCACAGAAAACAAGCTAGTAAGCAGCTCCCCTCTATGGCCTCTGCATCAGCTCCCGTATCCAGGATGCTGCCCTGCTTGAGTTCCCATCCTTGACATCCTCCAGTGATGAACAGCAATGCTGAAGTGTAAGCCAAATAAACCATTTCCTCCCCAGCTTGTTTTTTGGTCATGGGTTTTGTTGCAGCAATAGAAACCCTAACTAAGACTCCCCAGCTTGAATTAATCATTTGTGGTTACAGACAAGGAATGCAGCTGTAAAATTCACGAGGGACATTGTCACCAAACAAGCAGCAGTGGAGAGCAGTCTCCATGGGCAGATCATATCTACAAAAGCTTCCTGGTCTTTGGGGAGAGTGACTTTACCATTGAGTATACCTATATTACTTTTTCAAATGTAATATATACAAAAAGACACATAAAACTCTTCATTTCAAGCTGTAAGTTCTTTTGAATTCCTTTTGCTGAGCTTCCTATTTTCACAGGCTTTTTGGAATTTGATCATTAAAAATTAAGATTTTATTGATAAAGAAATACGGTGTTTCAGAGCTGGAGCATTATGCTTTGTTAAAGATTATTTTGGGTTTGAGCTCTTTCTGGGGAAAAAAGAAGTTATGTGGTCTAAAATATGCATCTCTCATGCCAGCAGAGAATTCAGACAACAAAGTCTACAATCTGTCCATGTTCACTCAGTTGGCTGGATAGGTATATGGATTCCAACAGCTGTGTTTTCTGCAGGGCCATTGCTTAGAGATCACACCACCTCTTCATTAAGAATGGAGTAGTAGATAAAAAATTGTTACTATATCTTCTCACACTTCACCCTCAGTGGCCCTTGTTCTTTGTTAGCTGTGTACATTGCAGCATTACCTCACAGACCAGTCTTGGTTGATTATATATAAGAAAAATGGGGAATCCAAAATTAATCATCTGAGTTGTACATTGAGCTTACCCAGGGAGCTTCTTGGCTGGCCTGACTGCCTGCCTGTCTTCCTCCCTACCTTCTTTCTTTCTTTTCTCCCTTCCTTTTTTTCTTCTTTTTTTTCAGAGCTGAGGACCAAACCCAGGGCCTTGCACTTGCTAGGCAAGCACTCTACCACTGAGCTACATCCCCAGCCCCTCCTTTCTTCTTTTCTTCCTTTTTCCCTTTACTTCTCCTCCCTTCCAACTAACAGCAGGACACACGGAGGACTCTATCTTTTGCAAGTACTCTGGGCTATGATTAACATCATCCTGGATGATGTAGACATCCTCATGCCTGAGAACAGCCAATGAGGCTAGATAACATCTGCAAGTGCCTCAGCTCTCCTATCTTACAATTCCATTAACCACTTCACATTTTCCTGTAATTTACTCTCTGAAAATGCCTAATGACTACAATTCTTTTCCAGACCACATAGTGGTATGACATTAACCTTATGCCACACAACCACTTTGCCTGTTCCAATGGAGTTTACTCTGAGACTTTGATAACTTTTTTGTCCCTTCTTATTTTTTCAGCAGCCGAACAGAAACCACGCTGAGGGCTCTGAACTGATGCCTGTCGTAGAATCAAAACTTCAAATGAGTTCCAGGCACCTTGTTCACTAAGCTTTAAAACCTCTCTTCACTTCTTTTATCTCGTCCACGGTATATTCTTTTGTTGTTGTTATTGGACTTCTGTGCTGCTAACCCCAGGAACTAGGTTAAGGATCCTTAACTTGAAAATGCTTTAAACTTAACTTCCCCGGACTCACGGCAAGCCTCTGTCTGTCTTACATCAGTCACTCAAGCTCAGGCCACTGGACTCTCACAGGCAGACTAGATAATCCCTAAGGTCAGAGAATCAATACATTTTCGTAGCCCATTTCACTTTTACCTCTCATTTTCTTTGTCACATAAAAGAGAAATTAGAATTGCCTGAAGGAAACCCACAAAAGCTGACTTGTCTCTAGAGGAAACAAGAATCTACAGGCATCCTTGAAAATGTGAGCCACAGGCAACTCTCTTACTGCCAGCAATTCCCACACTGCTAAACGCATGGACTTGTCTTCATTACAGTCCATACAGTAAGGGAAATAATAATTGCTACTGTTGAGTGCCTCCTATACACCAACCCACTCACAGACACACCAGAGTCTACATGGATGGCAGGGCTGGCTGTGAAAGTCTGCAGGCTTCCTAGTAGCACAAAGTCAAATAGAGTGCTATCTTATATTTCATCTATAGGAGAAGACAAGGGTCATGAAAGTGATGAAATTGACCAGGGTCCCATGAGTAGTAAAAAAGAGATCTGGGTTGGAGACTCATCTCTAAGACCAAAGTGTCCACTCTTGGCAGGATCTCTGTTCCCTATGTGGGATTAAAAATAAGCAAGAGGCCTGGCATTTAAAGACCTCCTGGAAAAGAAATTGGAAAAAAACAAGACAGATTCATGAATAGCAATGAAATAGTGAGATAATGGCTCAAGTCAAAAGAGAAAAATTGTTACATGGCCGAACATGATTAATTGCTAAATGGGCCATCAGGCAACAATTGGTACAGCCATTAGGGAAAAGAGAGATCTATAAATATTTACAAGCTTTGGTAAACACAGCCCATGTATGAAATTTCTTTCCTAAAGTCCCTAAAACTAGATGCTACACAAAGGCTGATGTTGAAAGAATAATATGACCGCTCTCTCCTTCAAAGTGCCCTTGTGGAAGGAAAGCAGAGCAGACACTTGGGCGGGGGAGGGGCAAGAGAGTCTGTGGCAAGCTTGTCAGAACTCTGTCAGATGACGTCATGTGATTTGTTTTCCTTTAGAAAGTGTGGGTTTCAGAAGTAGCTTGAAGCATTTGAGTTCAGAATTTTCAATGCATGAATGATACTCTTTGAAACTGAAATATGAAATATGCTTTGGGTTTTCTTCTATAATTTAACATAAAATTACCTTAAAGAACTATAATTTTGAAAAGGAACTTGAAGGGTTATTTCATAACTAAGAAGTCAAAGTTACACTGGCAACATCTAAACAGTTACTTCCAGGGCCAGTGGACGTGACAGTCAGACATTGTGCTCATCCACGTCCTAGTCACATCAATAAAGGAAGCAGATGCTGAGCAGAGGACACACTTCTTTGTTAACCCTGCATTGCATTGCAGTTGTGCACCTTTGACTAGAACCAAAAGAACCAGAGCTTACAAGAAGCCTAGAGATAGCAGGTCCAATTCAGATTTGGGTTTAGATTCCTTCCTATGTAAACATAGCAGTGCTTGCTTTAAATAATCAAGTAGTTTGGTAAAGTGTGCCTCAATAATAACCAAAACTATGAAAATGAAAGATGTATGCCCTTCCTGGCTACATAGGACTAATGGAGAAAAGTCTATATGTTACAGACCTTAATTAATGTACATGTAATCTTGGAAACTGCCCCTGGTGTAAATATTATTAGCTCAGATTATATGAGAAATTAGGCCCGTTGAAGTTAAATTATTTCCAAGTATGCTGTGGATACATACTGAAACGCAGGTATACTAATTTTAATTCAGAAAGCTCTCAACAAGATCTTGAAGTTGACTTTCACTATGAGAAATAAGTGTGTGTGTGTGTGTGTGTGTGTGTGTGTGTGTGTGTGTGTGTGGTCCTATGTGGTAGAGGTCAAAGGTAAACATTGAATGTCTTTTTCATTCACTGACCACCTTACTTTTGGAAACAGGTTCTCTCATTACATCTGGAGTTTGCTGATTTGACTGGACTGGTTGACCAGCAAGCTTCAGGGAAGCTGGATTTACAGCTGTGGAAAACTGGAGTAACATTTCTAAGGCACACAGAAGTTCAAACTGTGACTAGATCTAGATATATACAGAATCAAAGGGAATAGATTTAGAGACAAATCATTAGTAATAAAAACCCCAATTTTGTAGTCAGACCAGCATCTAAGTATTAGTATCACCTTCAGAGAGTTGTTTAACCTCTACAGCTACAGGCCTCAGTTACCTTAATTGTAAGATAGGATGATAAGGCATAGCTCATAGGACACTCGTGGTCATTACAGGTGCTATTCAACTGGACACTGGCATATCCCTATAGTCTCAGGAGTAACAGAGGCTGAGGTGGGAAGAGCACTTGGCCAGCCTGAGCAACATAGTAAGATTCTGTCTTTAAATACAAATAGATATTATATACCAGGAGCTTAGCTATTGCCTGCAATTAATATATGCTCAATAGGCAGAGTCTGTTGCCATTATTTATAAAAATATATACTGGTTATATATTAGATGATAGGAATATATAAGAGGATATATTATGGTGCTTCTCCCATCAATATTATATTTTAAACCAAATTCCCTCACACATTTTATTGTGAAGCTCGCTCGTTTTTAAAAACAACTGGGGCTGGCATTGGCTCACTGGAGAAGAGTGGACAAGCACGAGGAACTGAGTGTGCACCTCAGCACCACAGAAAAAGCCAAGTATGGCCACACATACTTGTAGTGCCAGTGCCACAGGGGGTGGAGACAGGAGGGTCCTAGGGCTTGATGACAGCAGCCTGACTCCAGGTTCAGTGAAGACCCTATCTCAAGGAAATATGGTGGAGAATAATAAAGCAGGAGAGCCATCCTCTTCTGACCTCCATGAGCACACATACAGGTGCACACACATGTGCATACACACATATAACACACCCACCACCACCACCAAAAAACAATTTTTCATCTGTAATCCACACACATGCATGGTGAGTATGAATGTGCAGTATCCCTCGCAGACTCAAGTGTTAGAACACTTTGGTAGTGCTATTTGGGGAGACTGGAATCTTTAGGAAGTGAGTGGGGCTATATATAGGAAGTGAATCACTGTGATGTGGGCCTTATGAGTCATAGCCCTGTCCTGGCTCCTGCCCAACCTCTCTGAGTCCTGAGCCCCTGAAATGCAAGCAAGCAACCTCACACTCTCACGGCCACAGTCGTGAGCCACTGTGCACCCCACCATGTCTCCACACTGTGGTGGCTTGTGCCACCTCAAAGCGTGAACCGAAAGAAATCCTTTCTCCCCTCAGTTTCACCTCTCAATGGCAAAAATGAAACCAACACAATGTATACATGAGTTATAACTCAGAGCCTGGAGAGGTGGTTAAGAGTGCTTCCCGTTCTTGCAGAGAACCTGAGTTCGATTTCCAGAACCCACATTAGGTGGCTCACCATCACCTCTAACTCCAGTTCCAGGAGATCGGATGCCCTCTTCTGGCTCCTGTAGGCACCCACACATACACAGACATATATGAATAAATAAACATAAATATAAATAATTAAAAATGAATAAATTATGAACCATATGCACATAGTTCTACATAAAATTCATATACTCTATAAAATATACATAATAACTGCAAGAGAATGAATAACATCTTATGAATTAATTTTATGTTTTCTTGTGATATATACACTATACTTTAGAGACCCTTGTTTTTAGACAGGAATCAACAAATTTTTCTGTAAAGAACTATATTGTAAATTTATTATTAACATATAAAAATTATTAATATATTAAAAAATTTTCAGATTACACAGAATCTCAGCAGCATATCCTTTGCTCTCTTTTTACTTCAAATAATTCTTTAATAATGTACACTGATATTTACTCCTGGGGTCACACAAAAATAGAGCAGGGCCTATAGTTTGCTCCTAGATTTAGATTATAGACCATTCTATGGAGCTCCAGTGGTGCAATCGGTTAGTGCGTGGTACTTATAAGATTATAGACCATTCTAGAGTAAATTATCCCAGGCAATGAATTAGAAAACACATAAATATCTGCTAAATCGTGAATTAAATCAACTATCAAATGCAACGAAGAGTGTGAGAGGGGAGGCCAGCTTTAGCAAAGATGATCAGTGAGGTCACCATTGAGTTGATACCTATGAGTGGGTATAAGCCAGTCCCAGAGGAGCGTAAGAAAACCTTCCAGAGGGAAAGCATAGAAGTTCAGAGTCCTGATGTGGAAAAGAACTGACTTGTTAAATAGTCACAGCGTGGTCTTGTCTCACGGAGTTCTGTGAAGGGGCAAAGGAGCAACGTGCAAGATGAGATTGGGAAGGGAGCCAAGAGGCAACATGGCAGGTTTTGAAGCCAATTTCCACAAGTATGTGAAGCAGAAATGTAGTTTAAGGAAGATAAAAATCAGCAGATTGTGTGTCTCAGGAACATCGGCAAAGTGAAACCATCACCAGAACGGGCAGGTCAAGGATTGGTTCTGTGAGCAAAAAGAGAAGTCGGCAGCTTTGAAGACTGCCCCGGGCCACCTAGGACAATGATTAAACTGTAAGTCCTTCATTGCCATTCAACCTGTAGACGAAGTCATCCCTGGGGCACACGCTGTTCTAACTCTAACGTTCATTCCAACCGAACAAGTTTAGAACAAGCCTTTGTATTTCCATTTGCTCAGGGGTGGGGGGGGGGGGGGGGTGGGATGGGGGAGTTGTTTGTTTTTACATTTTTTACATAATCAGACTAAAATGTCATTAAAATGTCTTCCTTGGAAGACAACCCAAGACATAAGTAGCACTGTCTGCCTTCAGCAAGGGAAACTGGGTGTCTCTGGCACAGATGAGGAAGACAATGCACCATGCATATTATCAGATACCCAGAATTTTGCAACATATGATCCTTACCTATTCAAAAAGTCAGTAAGTGAAATAAAATTTTAAATTAAACCGCTTAAAACTAAACAATAACAGGCAGGCAGTGGTGGTACACGCCTTTAATCCCAGCACTTGGGAGGCAGAGGCAGGTGGATCTCTGTGAATTCAAAGCCAGCCAGCTCTACAAAGTGAGATACAGGACAGCCAGGGCTGTTACACAGAGAAACCCTGTCTCAACCCCACTCCCCACAAAAATAAAATAAAATAAAATAAAATAAAATAAAATAAAATAAAATAAAATAAAATAAAATATAAAATAAAATAAAATAAAATAATTAAATAAATAAATAAATAAAAAGTAAACATCAACTTTGTCCAACCTCTGAGTCAGGGGAGCGGTTGTGGATGGGGTTGGGGGGGACATCTTAGAAATAAAGATATTTGAGTGATATAAACAAGCAATTGTTTCCATCCCAATATTTTAAAAATATGACTAATTTTGCAAAATGTGTGCATATAGGAAACAAAAATAATATTGGAAATGTGTAGATTAATGAAAAACTGTATCTAAGAGAACATGGAAACAGCAGGGGCAACATTTTAAAAATCAAATGAGGAGGTGGGGGGGTGGGGAGGCAGGGAGGCCGCTCCATGGGTAAAGTTCTTGCCTTGCAAACACAAGGATCAGTTTGGATCCCCCTGTCAGAGCCACCTAATCCCAACACTCAAGGGACAGAGGCAGACATCCCCAGGTCAAGGTAGCCAGTTAGACCAGCCAGAGTTGTCCAGGCCCTGATTCAGCGAGAGATCAGAGACGTGACGAAAGACAACTACCACGCCACACCGTGGTTTATAACAGGCAAACTGCTCCTTAAAATAGCAAGACCTGTCGGTCAATATATGAGTTCTTGGATTTATGAAAACAGGATTTTTTTTTTTTTTTAAACAGGATATTTTTTTTCTGTTACAAAATGCTCATTTGTTTCCTTGGTGGGCAGAAAATACGATGTCCGTGAAGTTAGCTATTCTGAAACACTCCAGATTGCCTACAGAAAGGTTCTTTCTTGATCACCCTTGAATGTACAAGGGAGCAGGCTGCGGAGTAGAAAACATCACACAGCTACAGCCACCCAGAAAACAATGAGAGGGGACTTTCAGAAACACTGATCCCACAGCTGCCCACAGCTGCCCACAGATGCCCTTCTCTAGGGGAGAACATGGATGGTGGAACCGGAGACGACCTACAAACAGGTCATCGATTGTGAATGACAGTGTGGGTGTCCAGAGAACTCATGGCTGAGTCCTGTAAGCCGCTCCATCCCACTGGATCCCGCTTCACTGACATCACAGTAATAGCAAATCCTTTATAATAAATCCTTGCTATCTTACTTCATCAATTTCATTTTGCCACTTTAAAAATCTCTGAAAATTAATATTAGACTGACATAGCAACTCACAACAGGGTATACTGCTCACAGTAAATAGTATACTTGCCATATAAAATTATTTCAGTGGTTTATCTTACATGATCACAGTAAAATTCCCTACATGTTATTTTTTAAAATATAAATTTTATTTTTATTTTATTTATAAAAAAAATCTAAATTTTTTAAAAGTGTCTCTATCCTTAGAATTTCATAAATGTTTAAAAAGAAATACAACCATATCTACATCCCATTTACGCAAACATCCCCCTCATGTTTCACACCTTCTTTTATAATCTCCTAACTCCTGTTGGTACTGCCCATATGTGCATGAGTATGGGGCTGTCCATTGGGGCATGGGAATCCTTCTGGTGGCCACATCTTCAAATAGAATGATTCTTTCTTCCCCAGCAACCATCCACCTGCAATAGCTCCTCAGTAAGAGCTAGTGTATGGAGATGTTCTACCCTGTCTTGGAATTTTGTCTGGCTTGATCTTGTTCACATGACCAGACCTTATATGATTCATGAGTGTGACACTCATGTTATATCGGAAGACAGTATTTCATAGCCCTCTTCCCCTATCTGCCAATTCTGTTTGTCTGTCTGTCTGTCTGTTTGTTTGTTTCTCTGTATAGCCCTGGCTGTCCTGGAACTTGCTTTGTAGACCAGGCTAGCCTCGAACTCACAGAGATCCATCTGTTTCTGCCTCCTAGGTGCTGTCATTAAAGGCGTGTACCACCACCGCCCAGCCTGTCTGCCAGTTCTTACGTTCTCTCTGCCTCCTCCTCTGAGATGTCCCCTGTGCCTTGGGCAGGAAGGGTTGCTCTAAGGCATCAGTTTTCAACCTGTGGGTCACAATGCCTTTTGCATCTATATCTCCAAATATATTTACCTTCGGATTCATAATAGTAGCAAAGTTAGTGTTATGAAGTAGCAATAAAAATAATTTTGTGGTTGGGGGTCGCCACAACATGAAGAACTATATCAAAGGGTCACAGAATTAGGAAGGCTGAGAACCACTGTTCCAAGACCTTAATTTCTTAGTGTTGTAGAACTGTGTGTTTTCAACAATGAAATACAGAAAGTATTTATAAATATTTCCTGAAGCAGATTTGCAAGCTAAGACAAATTTACTTACTCAGTTTACAAGCTGCAGAGGTATATAATAGAGGTGACCTTGTTAAAAATATTAGAGAAGAATTATGGATTTGTCGGCATTCTCGTCCATGAAAGAGCAGGTGGTGGCTCACAGTAGCTCTCAGAAAATAATAGGATTAAAAATTCATGTCTTCAGTCTGGACTTATTTCTGCACTTCAGACCTATTTATCCATCAGCCTGTGTGACATCTCCACGTGGATGTCTAGCTGGCATCTGGCCCTCAATGTGCAAAGCGTGTCTGCCTATCCCCACGCCTCAGACAGGCTCCACCTAAAGTCTTCCCTGCCTTGTGTAAGGACTACTCCATTTTCCCAGATGATTAGAACAAAGCCTTTGGTAGCTATTTAAATTCTATTTTTTTTCTATCACGGCTCACTTCCAATAGCAAATCCCTTCAGCAACTGTTTCAAAGTGTATACAGACTTTAAAAACAAACTTTGGGCTACTTCTGATGCCACCTCCCTTAATCAAGGTACCATTATGTTGTGCTTGAATGTCCTCAACAGATACCTAACAGGCTCACTAACCAGTGGCTAGTCGCCCCAACTGTGAATCAATAAAGCCTTTGTGAAAATGAGAAAAAGACACCCTTTCCCCCAGAATACTATAAAAATAAGTAAACACAGCTATGGTGTTTTAAACGCCAAGGCTCCCTTTAAATTGTGGCACCCTTCTGCAGGGAACAACCTACACAATTATGTAAACCTGCCTTGCTTCTTAATATACTGTATGTTTGCTGATTTATATCTGCTTTCCCTCTTGTTTGAGTTCAGGGATTAATGTGCTATTCACTATTGTATCTTCAGTACCTAAGCTATGCCTAGTGCACAATCTGTACTCTCTCAAGGGATGTGGAGTGAAAATAACCAAAACATAAGCTAAAACCCTTAGAATGAGCGCCCACCGTGCAAGCTAAATATTCTTCGGAAATCACTCAGTACATGTGCATCTCCACACATTTTGTTGTTGTTGTTGTTGTTGTTGTTGTTTTTCGAGACAGGGTTTCTCTGTGTAGCTTTGCGCCTTTTCTGGAACTCACTTGGTAGCCCAGGTTGGCCTCGAACTCACAGAGATCCGCCTGTCTCTGCCTACTCCACACATTATGTGAAGAGATTATTCAAAAACAGATTCTCCTAATTGATGATAACCCAAGAATAAATGTAGCATTCACCACAGAAAATTACTAGACTTGGGCCAAGTTACCTTCCTTTCTAAAACTTCTAGGCAGGTAGCTGGAAGGTTGTAAACATGTGCCTGAGAATCAGGCACAGCAGAGTGAGGAGCTGAGAGAGCCCAAGGCCTTTTCATATAGAACCATTGGGCTGGGTTCCTGGCATCCCTTCTATCTTCTGAGAGCTCAAGGGACTAGCTGACAGCTGCCCTTTGATTGCAGAACAGAATCCAATTTGCAATTCTTTCTTTTAGCCTTTCTCTATAATGTATGTAAAAGAAGAATTACGTTTTCACTAACATTCTGCATTGGGATCATTTCTTTCATATCTGCACAAATGCTCTGTAATGTGTAATTGCATCAGCAATAATCTTATTCCTGTAAAACTAATAATAGAAGCCCAGAAAAGAACAGTGGCTTACCCAAGCAGAATGGTTCATCAGCACCCGAGATGCCCACATGGCCAGCATCACACTGAATGTACTCACTAGATGCTCAGCAAATAACTGAATTTCAGTGCAGGACTCTGTCTAGACATTGTTCTCATAAGCCAAGGGTAAGCAGATCTTAGACAAGAAGCAGAAGAAAAGTCTGTTAAAATTAAATCACCTGAGAAGAAAATTAAAATGAGTAAATATTCTAGTCACCAAGGTCAGAGAGTCTTTAGTCACTCATGGCAACATTTCTTATTCTATTTTTTTAAAAAAATATTTTTTTACTTATTTTATATACCAACCACAGATCCCCTCTCATCCCTCCTGCTCCCTCCCCTCCCCTGCCCCACCTTCCCCACCAACCCACCTCCCATCCCCTCCTCCAAAAGGGTAAGTCCTCCCATGGGGGGAACAGCAAAGTCATGGCAACATTTCAAATAATTGTTCACTAATTTTTAAAATGAAATCTCCTGTATAGTATTTCTCTAGATTTGAAAGGGTTGTAGCTCGGTTGTTTGTGTAGTAATGTTTTCTGAGACAAGCCTTCTCCAGCTTCATTTTATCTTTGTTTCCCACAGCTCCCTCTCGAAAGACTTTATTTACACCTGTCATGCTACAAACAGGAGTAACTCAGGACTGATGTCCCAGTGTCCCAAAATAGACACTCTCACATAAATGCAACTGTGGAGCACTAAATGCTGTATGCTTCCTTCCAGAAAAAGAGTCTATCTGATGAGGCATGTCCTGGTAAACAGAGGGCTATATATGTTTTGCTTTATTTAACCATTATGCTTTTCTTCATTGGCCTCTTGAAACATATAAATTGGAGGTTTTCATTAAACGGGGTCCTCACAATCACAGTTTCAGGCACTGGGTGTCTCTCCAGAAAATGTGCAGTGACTAGCATTCATTCCATTGTTTCTAGGCTTTGATGTCTCTCTCGTACAGTTCTCTACTGTCACGGGTCTTCCGTGCAACCAAGAATCCAGCAGGAGAGAAATAGATGCATGTTTCAAGGGCATTTACCCAGGCAGGGTTTTGTCTTAGAAGACCAAAGCGTGTCAAAGACCAGCATCCCCAGAAACTGATTCAGAGATGGACAAGACATGTCTATAAACACACACTCCCATGTCCTTCCCTTAACTGAACCAGACCAAACAAGATCAAAACACCTATTCTCCCCCGAAAGAAAAGATAACATGGCATTTCTAGGGACCATCAAAGGCTGGTGATTTTCCCCCTTGAAAGCTTCCACTGTGACTGGCAGCATTTCTGTCACCTGGGAATGAGAAGTCACCAGCACCCTGCACACCCAACTCACTCAAAGGCGTGGCACAGGTCTTTTAACAGATGTACATAGCAAAAAACAGATGTTCGAAAATTCCAAAGCAAGCTAAAAAAGCCAGCTGTCGTTTTGCTGGGCACCTTGCCAGAGACTGCCCTCATGTCGTATGTGGAATATCCTTTACCACAATCTACCATGATGTGTAGTCAACAGTTTACAGACAGCAAAAGTCAGGTTCAATGGATTAAGTTATTTTCCCAAAGGGACATGATCTATAAAATAAAATAAAAACAGGCATGTTTTAAAAATCATTATCTGGAATGAGAATGTGGCTCAGTGGTTCAGTGCTTGCCCAGCATACTCAAGGCCCTGGATTTGACTTCTAATAACATACATGAAAGAACGCATGCGTGCGCGCACACGTGTGCACGTGCACACACACACACACACACACACACACACACACACACACACACACCACAATCTTCTTTGATCGTTGTCTCATAGGTATTCAATACAAGCCTGCTATGGGATATGCCCTAGTAAGATAGGAAGTTCACATTCAGCCAGAGGAGAAATACATAGACAATATGTGTGTGTGTGTGTGTGTGTGTGTGTGTGTGTGTGTGTGTGTGTGTGTATCTTGTGCTACATAGGGATAGACTGTATATATGATGATCCAAGAAGATTATCATGGAGCTAAAAGACTCCTACAATACAACAATTTACCTTTTGTATGTTTAAGCATGTTTAGAGACACAGTAATGGTGTGTTACAGCTGCCTGCAGAACTCAACACAGTCACATGATATTCAGGTTGACAGCACAGCTTTGGTGTGAGTAATCTGTGCCACTAAGGCTTGTGGAAGCAGACTGTGATGTTCACATGATGACCCACCCTCTCTTTCTCTCTCTATTTTGTTTTTGTGTTTGTTTTTGTTTTTGTTTTTGTTTTCAAGACAGTGTTTCTATGTGTATCAGTCCTGGCATTCACTCTGTAGATCAGGCCGGCCTCAAACTCACGGAGATCTACCTACCTCTTCCTCCAAAGTTCTGGGATTAAAGGCGTGCACCACCACCACCTGGCTGATGACTGACTCTCTTAATGACAGGGTTCTCAGACTTCATTCCTGTCATTAAGCAATGCATGACTCTGTGTGTATATGTGTATGTACTGATAGCTACACATATGTACAGTCAGGAAGTGAGAATTGTCACAAATAATAAAATTAATATTTAGAAAAGAATAGGGAAGGAAAAGGGAGAGTATGACTTTGGCTTGGGTGTCCTGGAAAGACCTCCCCTGACAAGAAAACATTTAAGCAAGACCAGAAACAAATCAGTCAAAAGCCATTCAGGTGTCTAGAGAAACAGCATACAGAGCCACAGACGCTGAGTCCATGAGGTGGGAGTGACTTGGTGTGTTAGAGCCGCAGCACAGAGCCTGGCTCGAGGCAGAGCAGATGCAACACGTGGCAGATGAAGATGGTAGAAAACCGTAGGAGGAACTTTGGGTCCTTACCTAAGGGGACAAGAAGCAGGTGAGGAGGTGAAAGTGGGAGTGATGGTGTGTTCAGTAAAGCCACTGTCCCCTGCTTCATTCCATCCACAGACTAGACAGTCTCCTCCCTGGCTTGCCCAGTGCCAACTTCTTTGAAGCCTGTTGTAGAAACCAGGCTGCCCTCACCTGTTTCCCTGACCTCAGTCTCCAGCCTCCGATTATTTCTTCTAAGATATTTTACCCTTCTGCTGTTGGACATGGAAGCAAATGTGTGGTCCCTTCTTCTCCAAAACAGGTGAAGAGACTCCATGAGCAGGCAGATGATTACATAAGCCTGAGGCTCAGCTTCTCCAATTATTTCTCCACCCATCTCTCCTTCTTTTTAGTAAGTTCTTAACCCTACTGGATTTCTGTGACTCACGGCTCCAGCCAGTATGTGTCCAGGGGCCCCTGTGTGTGCTCTGTTCACTGACATGCAAAACATTTGCCAAAAGTACTGGTTAAATGGAATTCCTCACATTCTAGGTACAGATAGATATGAAATATCTATCTATGGAATCTATACAATAGTGACATCCAAAGGTGTCCATTGAGTTTTGTGGAAGACACAGGTTTAGGTTGAACTTGGAAGGTTTGTGCGTAGGTGTACCAGGAAGCTTGGGTGGTAGTTTCAAGCTTAAGCAAGATGTGTGGGAGGCTACAGAATAGAGGGTGTGTGTGTGTGTGTGTGTGTGTGTGTGTGTGTGTGTGTGTGTGTTTCTGATTTTTTTTTCTCTTCTCTGGATAAATGAATGGAAAAACACAATGGCATGATCGGCATCTTGAAGAGGAGCTAAAATAATTTAACAGAGAGAGATCCCCATCCAGCAATATTGCTCCCCCTAAGAAAAGCACAGAAACTTATCAGTGTTAGAAGATAAAGGAAGCTGGAAGCACGTTTAACTGATTTATAACCCCATTGGTTCATTATCTCATTGGGGGCTGTGTTGGTGGATGTCACTCTGCCCACAAAACAGAGGAAATTCCGAAGATGCTCATGTCTCCTCCTTCTCCTCTCTCCCTCCTTCACTGGGGACAAACATGTTTGATTTCTCTCTGCACCTGTTCCTACTTTCTGTTTTTGTATGCCACCTGTTCCTATAGCATCCCAGGAGACATATATAATCCCTGACTCATAGGACTAAAATGAGAACTATGCCAAGAACCACACTGTAGACAGAGATTCACAGCCAGGATATGTATGCAGGCTGAGCTGCAAGCAAGGCCCAGGTTTCTTTTGTGATCTTAACACCTACCTCCTCGCAGCCTGTAATGGACTATTGTGCTTTTCTGGGCTCTGTGACTCACCAGTCTCTGCACATCACACAGACAAAAGGAGTTTGCACATTTATTAGCAATGTCTAGGGGTTGAGAGTCTGGAAAACCCAGACAATAAGGAATTGCTAACGCTGTACAGTCGACTGAAGGCAAGAGCTAGGGCCTCTGAGATGTTTTCCCAAGACGTAGCTGTTGACAGCTCCATGTGGATTTTAGCCACCTCATTCTGCTGGTAAATAATGACTAGACCAGCTGCAGCTCTACCGCCCTCGCTGCAATCAGTTCTGCGGGAGGGAGAGGAAGTGTGCTTGGCAGGTAATTAAGAAAGCTGGCAGCAAATAGCATTTGGCCTCTTTGAAAGCGAACCACAGTTTGTAAAGGATAATATAATTTACCAAAACCCCAGCTGGCAAAACTGTGCTAATCGTCACCAAGGCAGGAGTCTCCTATTAAATTAATCCCTCTTTGCCTTTTACTGTTCTTTAACTTTTAATGTGAGGAAAAGGGATGAAAATACTGTAGATCCTGAATTAGGAACTCAACATTGGAACTCAACGTAAGATATAGAAACATTGATTGACTGGAGGTGCAGAATTTCCTGGCTAGAGTTGAGATGAGACTGACCAGTGACATCAGTTTTGAAACACCATTCCCTTGTGTAAATGTGCAAGGTTGAGAAAGGAAGATTTACACTGTTTATTATTACTAAGACCTTAGTCACTATGTTGGATAATGAAGAAAGAAGTAAACATATACTAAGATTTAAAAATAAAGTACCAAGAGCTAGGGAGATGGCTTAGTGGTTCAAAGTTCTTACTGAGCAACCATGATGCCCTGTGTCAAGCACCCACCTAACAAGGCATTGGCTCCCACACCTGTGGCCTCAGCACTGTGAGGGACTTGGGGACAGAGACAAGAAGACCATCGATAGGGTTTGTTGACTGCCAGCTTAGTTAAAAGATGTGAACTCCAGTTTCAGGTTCCGGGAGAAAACCTGTTGCAAAGGAATGAGGTGATAAAGGATTAGAGCACACGCCCTCTGATGGCCTACACATGCAAGTGCATACACACGGAGGAATTGAATCCGACTTAAGAATTTACCGTCAAGCTCAAGGAAGGGAGAAGGGAACTTCTGATCTACAACGTCCTTTGGTTATTATTTTATGATTTAATGCTGTTATAGTGGAAGAAATGAATCTCACTCTCCTATTTATGTGTTATGGTTTGGATACAGTTCAAATGCCCCTCAAGGTTTCATGTGTTAGACTTCAATCCCCATTGTGAGATTTTAGGGGTAGAATTTAATCTAACCAAAGGGTTTAGAAGAAAACCTTCAGGGAGTGATTTGAATTAATTAAGATTATTGAAGTGTAGCCCTATGATTGAAGGCTGGGGGCTTCATGAGAGACTACAAGATACGTATGCATACATTCATGCACGTATCATGTGCCTTGTGCCATGTGACGCCATACCCTAACTTCACACCAGATGCAGCAGCTCAGCCTTGCACCTCCAGACCCACGAGCTCAAATAAACTTCTCAATTAACTAACCCAGTTTCTGGCATTCTGTTACTGGTGACCGAAAATGGGCTAATACAGTATAGACAGTTACTTCTCACAAGGCTGATTCACTTGGGAAACCAATGTGGCTCATATTTAAGTGCAGAGACCCCGTGACTCAGATCTTCTACACAGATATCAATTTCAAATATTAAGATTGGTATCAGGAAGCATTATGTGGTGAGTATGAGCATTGCTTCACACTCAAACTACATGCAACCTCATGGTTTCTCTTGCTGCCACCTACTTTTAGCCACAAGAATAGCTTTGTTTCATGCAAAGTCCAGAAAAGACTCAGTTTGGGTCTCCTGGTGGCTAATGACAGACATTGGCCCTAATGCCCTCCCCCCTCCTCCCCAACTCCCCCCCCCCCCCCCCCGCTTAGGCTGGCTAAAGTGAGAGGGAAGAGTCTGTATCATTATTCTTAAGTTCCTCAATTACAATTTCCTAGAACATAGAGAAAATATACCTAACAACTCATTTACTCTATGTTCATTCCAAGAATTTTGTGCCAAACCCAGTAAGTGAACATGCTGTCCCTAAGCTGAAGCAAATCACTATTGTAACTAAGAGAATAATTGCACATTTACAACGGACCAAAAAAATCAATTTATTTTCCTCTGGGCTTCTTTGTGGGAAAGATAGATGTCAGATGTCATCAGAATTGTTGAAATTGGCTTCCAAGTGCTCATTTCTGTATTACTTTTTAGGACCAGGAAGTAGAATGACATTGTCCTCTTTATGTTCTGATGATGGAAGACATCTGTCCATCACCTTTCGCGTTATTTCTTTCAAAAGAAGAAAAACTAGAGGAGTGTGGGGAGTGAACACCAGGCCTGTCAGCATGGTCACACGCAGGACCTCAAGGACTCTCCAGAGCCCCGAGCACCCCACAGACAGGCAACTAGATTTACAGGGAAAAATGC
Source organism: Onychomys torridus (assembly GCF_903995425.1). NCBI lineage: Eukaryota > Metazoa > Chordata > Mammalia > Rodentia > Cricetidae > Onychomys > Onychomys torridus. The sequence continues at coordinate 52,863,300 of NC_050459.1, forward strand.
AAAAAGTAAAATCGAAAATGCTTCCAATCTACCTTCTCTGACTCCTGGAAGGCTTACAGTGTATTATATTTCTGCACCTCTGGGGGCCAAGACCTGACTCTTCCTATAAGTGGCTTAATGTGAGATTTCCTCGTCCTAGAAAATGATGCCAAAAGTACATGTGATAAAGCCATTAAAGCTCACTGCCTTGACTATGAAAAGGCCTCCTCATTTTCAGATCTCTGTTACAGCTCAAAAGTCTCAAGGAAAGGCGATATTATACACCACCACCAGTGATTACCTGGCATATCAGCTAACAAATGCCTTGGCAGGTAAGGAATCTGCTTAAAAGCTTGAACTGGGACAAAGAGCAGAGTGCAGAGGAAGGTTATGACCTAGCACAAAGCACAGGAGTCTTCTCCCACCCAGCCTGGGTAATGTCAGAGGTGGGCAGCTGCGAAATGTTGTCAGTATTATCACCACTGGTTTACAAAATTTGACGAAGTGATGGAATTATAGATAGATAGATAGATAGATAGATAGATAGATAGATAGATAGATAGACAGATAGACTATATATATAAAAAGCCCTGTAAAATCCAAAATTGAGTTACATGCTTTCAACATATAATAGCACAGAATATACATTACCATTAAAAAAGGGAAGGATGAGGTATTAGTGAGGAAATATTAGACCAAGGCAAGACCAAAACACACCAAGACAAACTCCAAATCCTATACCTCTGTGTCTGATATCAGAGGTTAGATTTCTTGACTGCAATATACTTTCTTGGCTGCCTCTTCATTCTGTCTGCAGATCTCATTGACAGACATCCCTTGTCTCTGCCGCTTCTAACATCTTGGGGTAATCCTATATATTTTAAGCATTTTGAACTATAATATTCACATTTGAATTTTGGCATTGTATTTAATCCTGATACCAGCCTTTACTCCACTGTTCAGATTTTAATTTTTAATATAATTATTAACTTAATTTTTCAAGATTATAAGATTTACACCATTTCATCTTTTCCTTTATTCCCTTTAAATTCTGCCATATACCCTCCTTTCTCTCTTTCAAATTCCTTTTTTATAAACTGTTGTTACATACATGCATACATGTACATATATATTCTTCCTTTTTTTTACCCCCGGAGCTGAGGACTGAACCCAGGGCCTTGTGCTTGCCTAGGCAAGCTCTCTACCACTGAGCTAAATCCCCAACCCACATATCTAGTCTCACATACACGAATACTCCCGGCTCAGTCTGTATAATGTTACTCATATGTATGTTTTCACGGCCGGCCATTTGGTATTAGATAACCAGTTGGTGTTCTCTTCCCTGGGGAAGACTCTTTCTCCCACTCTCGGCATTCCATAGCTGTCTGTAGTTCTTTGCGTAGGGTTGCGGCTTCGTGGGCATCCACTACGGCATGTCTATTGATGCCATCTTTATTCAGCTCATGTTCAGGCAGTTGTGCTGGTTTAGGGGTTTACCTTTCTCAGAAACATAGTCTTAGAGCAAACTCCCTGATTCTCTGGCTCTGACAATCTTTCTAACCCTTCTTCCATCATGTTCTCTGAGCCTTAAGTGCAGGAGCATTTTGTAGACGTTTTCACTGAGACTGGCCTCCACAACTTACATTGTTATTAGCTGTGGTTTTCTGTAATGACCTCCGTCTATGGCAAAGAGAAGTTTCCTTAATGAGGGGTAAAGATACACTTATCTGTGGGTAGAAGGACAAATAGAGTATAGATGGGGTTGTGCTGATTGAACAAAGGGATAGTTATACATTCTCCCCAATAGCCATGGCTTCACTAGCCTTGGGATTTCGGTACCAGCCATGGTACTGTGTCTGTTTGAGTCTTTGTCTTGGTGAGCAGCTCTTAGGTCCATCTAGAGAGCTGTTGGTTGTTGTGTTTTGCTAAATTCTTCTATTACCAATAAAAACTCAAGAGTCAGATATTGGGATAAAAACCTTATAGTTCAAAGAAGCAGAGGAGGAGTGGCCAGCAGAGCTTCCCTTTCTTACCAGAGACCCAGTCAGAGCCTCTTCTCTCCACACATCCCAGATCGAAGAGCATGTGAATTCCGGTCCCTCCTTTCTCTGCCCTTGCCATCTTCTCTATCTGTATTCCTGGCTTCTCTATGGCTAATTCGGGTCAGCTAGTTGCTGGCTCCACCCCCCTGATTCAAAGTTAACTTTAAATTTGTATCAATAGACAAAAATATGTTAAACAAGAGTAGAACATATATATAGTATAACAAAATTAACTTTAAATTTGCATCAATATACAAAAATCCATGCCAATGTAAAATTTTTTTAGATTAATAGTTGCTTTTTGGATTAAATAGATTCAATAATCTTTTTTTCCTATCATTCCTATACCCCCCCCCCTTTTTCTTTCAGAAAGAGATCCCTTAGTCTGTCCTCCTCTGCTTAGTTTTCTCCCTGACCCTAACCAATAACAACTTGCAACTAACCCCTCTAAGCAATGACAGACATCCACAGCCCACCAAACAAGCCAAAACCACCCACCCCACCTCTCGTGAATGTGTGAGTGTGTGCATTGTGTTCTTAAAATTACTTCCATGCTGAGGCACATGGATGTCACCAGCGAGACACAGAGGCTGTCAGACGTACAATATGGAAGAGAAGTAATGAGTCATGTGGTGAATGCAGATTAATATAAGTGGGTTCATTTAAGCTGTAAGGCCAAGCTTTCATAATCAATAAGAAGTCTCCACGTCGTGATTTGGGAGCTGGCAGTACAAAGAAAGTCCGACTGCAGTTGGTCACCACCAAGAGATGCATGTTGCCACTGCATGCATAGGGGTTTTTATCATGCTGAGTGTTGTGGTAGTTCATGTGTGTCAGAGCTGCACAGGACGGCCATTTGCTTCCCTCCTTTGGAATCTTGTCTGGCATGAAAGCTAGTCCTCAAGTGAGAGGCTTTCAGGTTAGTTCCAGGTCAGGGGCCCTCTGGGCCTGGCTTCTAAAGTGCATGACGTCTTCATCAGTGGGGACTCACCTTCCACCTTTGAGAGGCAACCAAGGACCATAGCAACAGCGTGTACTGTCTGGGGAGTCTCAAAGAAAACCCGGAGCAACACCTCAGGAGACAGCTTCTTGTGCCTGGTGTTGGAGCTTTTGTTAGGTCCTTGGCTCTTGGAGAAAACATTGTCAGCCCAGATGAAAAATTTTTATTTCAACTGTATATTCATTTTTATATACAGACTTACAGGTATCATGGGGTATTTTATGTATATTGTTGATAGTACAAGTTCTTAGGAGTTTTTTAGACCTCCTTGCTGTTTTTACCCTCCTCTCTTTGTTCTGCTTTTCTCTTCTCCTTCCCTAAGAAACTCCTCAGGTTTTTCCTCTTTTCTCAATGAGATCACTTGTACCCTGATATTTCTCTCTCTGTTTCTCCCTGACTCCCTTTTACTTACCTGGTTTCTATAATTACTCCAAGGTAAGTACTCCCGTCTGAAGATTTAGAGCTAGGCGCCCCAGATGAAATAGGCAACGTTTGACTTCTGGGTCTGAGTTACCTCACCTAACATGATCTTTTCTAGTTCCAACTATTTACCTGCAAAGTTCATGACCTCATTCTCCTTTACAGCTGAATAGTATTTCATAGTGTAGATGCGCCATATTTTCAAAATAAATCTACCATATGATCCAGACTTGTCTCACCTGTGTTTGGCTGCTGGCTTCTAACTCTTTGGAGAAGATGTGATATATAAGTCCAACTACTTACAGTTTTTATATTATATATGTATATTATGTGTATATGTACAATATGATATAATATACAATATGTATATTATATATAATTTTAATAAATAATCCCTTGAGTTACTTTTTATCTAGTCATTATTAGCTTGGGATATGTGATGATAAAACATTAAACTAGTTTTTGTGTAGTCATTACTTTTTATAACCAGATGGTTGTAAAAATAGCTGCTCATTAAATTCAGGATATGTTCACCAACTATTAACAAGTGTCTAGATGATCCCACTCCAGCAGACAGCCAACTTTCATCCTGTATAATCTTTTATCTGTACAATATCAGATTTTCACCAAAGGCAAAAACATTCTGATTTCTTTAAGAAACTGACCTGTGCTATCCCCATAGTCTACCCTGTCCTCCGATCTCTGATTCTTTTTGCCCCCCCCCCAAATATAATGAATAGAAAAATTTCTGCTCCCCTGACATTTCTCCCACCAGATTGTTCCTTTACAGAACTCTCCTTCCCACTCCTATTGCCCTTATGATTAAAAGAACATGGGCTTTAGACTCATAGAACTAGGTGAGAATTCCAGCATGTCTAAGGGTTGTATCTGTTGCCTCAGGCTCAGAGGGTTGATCCTTTGTGTCCTCAGTTGTACAATGAAGCAACTGTGAAACATTGAGACAAGAAGAACAGTGCAGAGTTGGATAACAAAGAAAACAGTCCATGCACTTTAGTCTCCCTGGATTTCTCCGCAGTAGCCAAACATCGCCTTACTGTTGTCTTATGGCATTCTCCCTTTCTGATTTCTCCATTGTATTTCACCTGGACTGCACTCTAAATATTTCAAGAAAAAGAAAAAAACACAATGCTTTGCAGTTATTCTGAATTCTACTTTGTGTCTGTGATGGGTTGAAAGAAAATGGACCCCCAAGGGAGATGCACTATTAGGAGGTGTGACCTTGATGGAGGAAGTGTGTGACGGTTGGGGGCGGGCTTTGAGATCTCTTTTCTCAAGCTTCCCTTAGTGTGACAGTCAATCAACTTCCTGTTGCCTGCAAGATACAGCACTCTCAGCTACCAGCACCATGTCTGCCTACATGCTGCCATGCTCCCCATTGTGATGATAATGGACTGAACCTCTGAAACTGTAAGTGAACCACCCTCAATTAAATGTTTGCCTTTAGCAGAGTTGCCATGGTCATGGTGTCTCTTCACAGTGAAGCAGAAGGTGTTTCAGGGGACTGAATTGCCTGAACATATTCTCCTCTGACACTTTGATCTCCTGCTGGTGTTAATTATTCGCTGAATCTACTAAGAAGCTCTGGTGACATGGTCCCTAGGGATGAGAGTGTGGAGCTAAGAAGGAAAGGAAGAGAATGGATCTTGGGTGGGAACAAATGCAGAGCAACCTTGCTTTGTGTGTCCAAGAGTCTCAGAACATGTCATGTTGCCTCACAGCATAGAGAAGAAGGTAGGAGTTCCAAAAGACTGGTCAAAGTGAACATCCCCAGCATTAGAGCAAGCCAATGTCATGAGTCTCGTGACCTGTCACACAAAGGAGGGTCTTTCCTCTTTATGCCCCTAGCAAAACACATAACCTAGTATGCTGTAGAACAATTATTTTCTACACTATGAATATGTATTATTTTCATTGGTCAATAAAAAGCTGACAGAGGCCAGGATCTGGGCTGAAAGTTAGATGGGAAAGCCACACTGAGAATGTTGGGAAGAAGGAGGGTGGAGTCAGGAGAAATGCCAGCAAACCACCCAGGAAGCAAGACATGCTAGAGGACAGGTAAAACCACAAGACACGTGGCAGAATGTAGATGAATAAAATTGAGTTAATTTAAGTTGTAAGAGCTAGTTAGTAATAAGCCTGAGCTATCGGCTGAGCATTTGTAATTAACATAAATCTCTGAGTGATTATTTGGAACTGGGCAATCGTTCCATTTACACTCATATATCAGACAAACCAAGACAGAGGTACAGTCTACAGAGGATCCTTCAACACTGTCAAGGTCATAAGAGAAAGAATGAAAAAGCAACATCTCCACATTAAAAGAGGATTAAAAGAGGTCTGAAAACTAAGTTCAACATGCTACCCTTGGTTTGGAATTAGATGACAAAAAATTATTATAAAATTAACAAATTTTAATAGACTCTCTAAATTAGAATACTATGGTACTCTCACCTTCAGCATTGTGTCATGAGAAGAGAAGAGGATACCAAATATCTTTTGCATGGTAAATGGTAACATTCACCAGGAAATTATTTGTAACAAACGGTCAGTGTGCATACATTACTTTTAGCTGGTTAAAAGGGTATGTTGGGGTGGAGAGGTAGCTCAAAGCCTAAGAGCACTGGTTGCTCTTCCCAGCACCTACATGATGACTAACAACCATCAGTGACTCCAGTTCCATGGGATCATATGCCCTTTTCTCATCTCCTATGGGCACTTTGTGCATGTGATATAGATATGTGCAAGGCAAACACTCATACACATAAAGTAGAAATAAACCTTTTTAAAAATATATTTTGTATGAAAGAGAGAGGAGATAGATAGATAGATAGACAGACACACACACACACACACACACACACACACACACACACACACACACAGAAAGAGAGAGCAAGAGAGTCTGTAAGCATGAAATTGTATTTTAGGAGAGGAACCGCCAATGGCAGATTGAGTATGCTGCTGACAGGAAGTGCTCATTTGCATGGAGAGAATGGCTAGTCTCCACTGTCTCAATGGAGTCTCATCAAATACATGCTTCTTCAATGGGTCTAGGCACCCAATGACACCAATCATTATAGAGAGAATTCTATTCCTCTCCTGATACTTTGTTGTGCTTTTCTTTTTAAAGGTCTGGTCTCAAGGTTTCAACATTATTAGCTACTTCTCATTCTTATTAGAAATAAAATTATTACTTTAAAACAGAAAGAAATTACTTAAAACAGAAGGAAGGAAAAGGTCCTGCTATGTCTTTGTTGGAGGGCTTGGCATGAAATGGGAATTTTCTGCCTCTTGTGTAAGAAAGTGAGTGAATGATGAGCATAATATTTATGCCAGCCTTGCAATTGGATTATGTTCCACCTCCAAAATAAAACTGCTAATATAAGATCTGCTCTCTGGGGTGAGAGCAGTTTGGTTTATTTCCTCACTACCTCATCCTATCCCCCAAGCAGTTGTTTGCAAAGGCTATGATTCCATATATTGCGCACACATGGTTTTCTGAAAGTCAGAAGAAACCCAGTAAGTGCGATTGTTCTCTGTGCAAGGAGGACACAAGTACGCCTGCTACAGCTCTGAGCAAGGTTGGGATGCAAGGCTAGCTCCAGGAAACTTCTGACGAGACTGGGGATAGCATATTTGTGGGGTGGTCATTGCTTTTTGCTTGGGGAATTTAGAGATGGGGAAGCATCCGTGTTTTCAGCATGCTATCTACTTTAATCTACACATTTCCACAGGACTCTCAAAATGAAACAATTCTATGATGTCGTCACAACATAGGCTTGAGGGAGAAAGCCTGATATCCCAGTATCATTCTGTTAGATTAAGAGGCCCAGGTACTTCTCATTAGCTTAATTACTATTCTTCATAGCATCAGAATTTCAAGTATCTTCAATTCAACAAACAGTATTAAGTGCCTACTGTGTGCCAGGCACCATAGAAAACTTGATCAAATAAAACTGCTCCAAGGGCCACAATTTCCTTTTCCCGGAAAAATTGAGGGTCACATAAATATGATCTGGCATATGCAGACTTCTATCAACACAGGACTTTATTTTTGTTACATTGTAACTTTATTTATTTATTCTGGAAGGGTGCATGTGTGCCATAGGGAATGTGTGGAGACCAGAGGACAATTTGTGGAAATGAGTTCTCTCTTTCTTTCCAACATGTGGCTCCCAAAATCTAACTCAGCCCTCAGACTTGGTGTCAAGCGTTTTTATCTGTAACACATCTCATTATCCCCCAGTATAGGACTTCCTCCAAGAACTCTCTACTTAAGGAAGGATACTTCAGGATAGTCACTAAGCATGTGGCGTGGTTGTTACTGAGGACTGAAAGGAGGGCACATTCATTAGTAGGCTAAAGAGCTGTAGCCTCTAAAGTTGTTTCATAGGTAGCTGGGTCATATAATAATTTGTTTGCTAAAGTGTATTATTTTGTTAAGGTGTAGTTGGATATCAAAACCACAATTTTGACTACTACATCTGGTTTGGTAGTATAATCTGAACAACAGAAAAGCAGGAATAAATTAAACGGGGTGTTCTGTTGACTAGCATAATTGCCTTTCAGTATCTTTCAACTTATTAATAAGAATAATAGACTGCAAGACTCCAATCCTAATCTCAGGAGATTATGGGTCCATTTGTAATAATAGCCTGACATCGTAAGAATGAGTTCACAGATTCCTAAGGTGAGTAGGGACTTTGAGAATCAGCACTGACTGGGATGACTGAATACATTTCACCATTTTTGCTAAAATAAATAAATAGCCTCACAGCTGTAGAGCATCCTTGTGTACTTGACTTTTAAGACCAAGAAGAAGATAATGTGATCACTGAAGTCATTGCAGAACTTTTTTGTGTGTGTGATGTGGTAAAATGCTCAAGCTAAAATGTTATGAGCGAGTGTCTTAGTGAGGCTTTTTATTGCTGTGAGGAGATACCGTGATCACGGCAACTCTTATAAGGAAATCATTTCATTGAGGGGGCTGGCTTACAGTTTCAGAGGTTCAGTCCATTATCACCATGGCGGGGAGCATGGCAGCATGCAGGCAGATGTGGTGCTGGAGGAGCTGAGCATCTTACAGCTTGCAGGCATAGGAAGACAAACTAACCACACTGGGCAGTATCCTGAGCATAAGAACCTCAAAGCCCACCTCCACAATGACACACATCCTCTAACAAGGCCACACCCACTCCAGCAAAGCCACACCTCCAAATAGTGCCACTCTCTATGTGATTATGGGGGGCTGATTACACTCAAACTACCATAGCTAGCTAATCCTGAAGATAGTTCCTGATGCTCCCTGGCATTAGCACCCTGTATTTATTCTTCTCCCATATTTAGTCATTATGACCGGTATGGTGCCCAAATGGGGCACTTTTGAGATTTTTATAAAAGACTGTAGCTTCTATATGAAAAGACTCCTTCTCTCCCTCCTTCCTCCCCTTTCTTTCTCCTTCCATTTCTGCCTCCCCTGTGTCCACTCTCTTTACTGGAAGGTCAGTTTGTGCCATATGAAAAGCTCCATGGAGAGACATGCCTGGTCAGGAACTGCAGGCCCTCTGGCAATAGCCACAGAATGAAGATGAAATCTATCTCTCAAGCTGCTGACATCATGAGGACAACCTCATAAGAAATCTCCACCCAGAACACTGGGCTAAGCCTCTTCCAGCTTCTCACTCTTAGAATCTGCCACATGATAAGTGCTTGTTATTTTTAGCACTCAAGCTTTGCCTTCCCTTGTTATGCACAGGTAATCTGTGCAATTGCATGAAAAGCAGACATAGATGATGGGATAGTGGTCAATCACTGAAAAGTTATGAATGGGCTGGCAAGATGGCTCAACACTAAAGGTGCTGAGACTGAGTTAGATTCCCAGGACTCCCATGGTAGAGTGAGGACTGACTCCAGCAGCCTGTCTGCTGACTGTGCAGGTCATGGGACACACATGCACATCTATAGATAGATAGGTGATTGATTGATTGATAAATAGATAGATAGATGATAGATAGATAAATAAGCAAATAAATAAATATTTTTAAAGTTATAAATAACTTTCACTTTTTACCATATTTTCTGTATTATTTCCTAGTTATCCATATTAATTACATATCATTTCTTTTAAAACAGAAAAAAGGAGTTGTTTGCACATCTGTTTCAACATAAAATGTTATTTCTAATGGATTTCCTTTCATTTAATGTCATATAGAAATTACTACTCCAGGGGATTCTGTCTCATAGAGGTACATCCCACATCATTTAGAAACTAAAATAATTTTACATTTTGATATAACTTGTTTCCAGAAAAAATTAAGAATGCTACAAATAATTTCTGTATACCAACATTCTTTAACTATAAACATCTTACAATGTGAGTGTGTGTGTGTGTGTGTGTGTGTGTGTGTGTGTGGCGCATGCTTATGTGAAACTGTTGTGAAAATATGTGCAGAAGTTGGTGTCAACCTCAGGTTGCCACACAATGTGTTTATTGCAGATCAGACCCGCCTAGGCTTGGAACTCATCATTCCACCAAGCCAGCTATCCCGTGAATCCTAGGAATTCTAGTTGTCTCTGCCTCCCCAGTACTGGGATCACAAGCACACGCCACTAATCTCCCCATTTTTTTGTGGGTCCTGGAGATTGAACTCAGGTCCTCAGGACTACACAGCAAGCTCTTTACTGACCAAACCATCTCTAGGCCCCGCATATAATTTGCCATTCTGGATTGATAGTCTCTTTGACATAATTTTGTGTTATTTATATAATTATTTTGTTCATTTTGAATTTTCTGCTAGAATATAATTCCTATGACTTTTCAGGTTGCCCTTATATCCTACAAATGAAAACGGACTCATTAGCAAATGCTCAGAATTTTGCTCCTGTGCCTATCACGTGCCAATAAAACAAATCTCAAAATGTTAGAACAGCTTATAAATCCAGCTCCAATTCTTTAAATGATCAATGGTATAATAAAGCAAAAACCAATGTGACAAATCCAGGCTTCTAAACATAACGACATGCAAAGAAAATGGCCTTAAAATTAGGGTTAGATTTCAAGGACAGTGCCCATCACCAAAGCCTGGTGACATTGGCCAAACCAAATCATATTTAGCTCAATCTCTAAAAAACAGACCCATTTACAGTGGTAATCTTGTTATCGATTGAATCATATCTACAAGACACAATCAAAACAACATTCAATATTCTTTGCCTGTGACTAGGCAGTAAACAGAAATAAGAACCAGATAATGTTGCAGATAACAGAAGAGTTCTACCCAACACTGCAGGGATTTTTGTGAACTTTTGTTCAATCTCTAACCAACTCAATTCTTTCGTATGCTAGAATTCTACTAACTTCATTCTGTGTGCATGCGTTTGCCCCTTTCTCTCTCTCTCTCTCTCTCTCTCTCTCTCTCTCTCTCTCTCTCTCTCTCTCTCTCTCTGTGTGTGTGTGTGTGTTCTCACTAAGAGTCTTGAGGTATACAAGAACAATCAATGGCAATGTTGGGAAGTTTATAAAATCAAATAAAGAATTGATCATATGGAAATCTTTTGGAAAATTCTAGAAAGAGTAAATTAATTTTTTTTTAATATTTGTCCATCATTCGTTCAGCTCCTCCTATGTGCTGGTTATTAGCAGAAGACCCAGAGCTATGTCAGTCGGATGGTGAAGACGTCTGCACTCACGGACTATGTGTTCTGGTAAGAGGAGGAAGATAATCCCCGTGAACAAATTTAGATGATTGCTTTAGAAACTGAAACAGACGAGGGAATGAGCTAAATATATAACAATGGTTAGTGGTGTTTTAGGTGGAGTGGTTAGAGAAGGATGTGATGAATGGGAATTGTGGCCTCATCATGGGAAGGAGAGAGACTTTCACACTCAAAAAAATAAATAAATAAAAAATAAAAGCTAGTGTAAAGACTCTAAGACAAAAACAAGCCTGGCATATTGAAGGAAACATTAATGAAAAGCATGTACATGTCCTGTCAAATCTGCACAAAAAGGGTTAACTTAAAGGAGAAGTAAAAAGTTTTAAGCCTCCTGTATTCATCCCTTTTCTCAGTACTAGTGTGTGCCACTAGAAACAACTTACCATAAGGGACAACTGAGTTAGCTCAGGTATCAGAAGGTCTCCGTCCACCATGGCAGAAAGGCATGCTGGCTGGAGCAGCTCAATTTTTGTGAGTAGGACCTGAAGGCAGAGGCCCTTTTCTCACAGCCATGCATCAGAAAACAGAGCTGACAATATCCACTGGGGCCAGAAGTGGGTGTTACCTGGGAAAGCTGTCCCACTGACCTACTTCTGTCAGCCAGGACCAAAAGAATGCCTGCTTTGCATGAGCAAAGTCCTCAGCCACAGATGGGAAATCTTCATCAGTCCCCCCACAGGGCTCAGGGACGTCACAGAAGAGGGGACATAAGGACTGTGAGAGCCGGGGGTCTAGGATTACTGGAGCAAAACAGTGTCTTCTGAACATGACAGGACCACTGCACTCATCAACTCAGAGTAGCTGTGGTTGCCTGCAGAAGACATGCACAGGATCAAGCCAGTCAGCGTTCTCCTGCAGAGGAAAGAGGGGCACATGAGTCACCCCTAACTGCGGGATTAATGACAGCTGCTGGCTTCTAGCTCAGGGAGAGTCAGTTTTCTTTGAGGCTGTGGCCTCTGGTAGGTAATGCTTCTGTGGATATCCTCAAACCTGAATGAATAGGCGGCAAAAAATGGACTTGGTGGTTATTAAAAAAAAGAAAAGAAAAAAAAAAAAAAAGATGACACGAAGTTGGGAGGATCAGGGAGGAGGTTAGATCTGAAAAGAGTTGGTGAAACAGAGGCAAATGTGACCACAGTGCATTATATAAAATTCTCAAAGAAATCATAAAATATGATATTGAAAAAGGGAAGGTCCGCTTCAGCATTACAGAATCCAGAAAGTCTATCATCTCTACACTTCTTATTAATTAATAAAACTATTCCAGGAAGTGTCTGAGGACATAAAAAATTAATCAGAATAACAGCCTCAGGAAAAGAGGAAGATGTGGTAAAACAAAGAGCAAGGACCTGGGAAACCAAATGATTCAGGACAAGTGAAGGCATTCTTGTCATGTTTAAGCGATTGCTAAGGAGAGACCCTGACTGGAAGAGAGCACAGCTAAATAACGTTTCTTCAGACCAGGAGTAGAAATTCCAATCAATATAACTAAGCCTGGATATTGGAGAAACAGAAAGTGAAGACGGACGTTCAAACCTCTCATCTTTGCCATGATAAGGGGGCCTCAGACAGGGCTTACCTTTTATTTTGCTCAAAAATATATGCAGACATGCTTTGTTGATACCCATAGGAATCCTGCCCCTTTCTGAGGAAAAACAGAGGAGGAGTGGATGGGGAGGCAGAGGGGAGGCGGGGGGAGGGAACGGGAAGAGAGAAGGGAGGGGAAACTGTGGTTGGGATGTAAAACAAATGAAAAAATGTAATTAATAAAATAAAGAGGGGCTGGAGAGATGGCTCAGAGGTTAAGAGCACTGCTTGCTCTTCCAAAGGTCCTGAGTTCAATTCCCAGCAACCTCATGGTGGCTCACAACCATCTGTCATGAGATCTGGTGCCCTCTTCTGGCCTGCAGGCATACGTGCAGACAGAACACTGTATATGTAATTTAAAAAGAAACAAAAAGTATGTTTATTAGGGGTTGGGGATTTAGCTCAATGGTAGAGTGCTTGCCTAGCAAGCGCAAGGCCCTGGGTTCAGTCCTCAGCTCCGGGGGGGGGGGGGGGAGAAAACAAAAATGTGTGCTGAGATGACTGTTTATGCATGCACCTGTCCACTAGTAAAATAAATGTAGCTTATTATAGTTATACATAATTTCTAAGCACCTGGAGAAGAAGAAAATCCATGCAGAAAATATAGATTATGACTCAACCTATATGACCTTCTGAGACAGGTGAAACTAAAAAAGACTATATAGGGGTTGGGGATTTAACTCAGTGGTAGGGTGCTTACCTAGCAAGCACAAGGCCCTGGGTTTAGTCCTCAGCTCTGGGGAAAAAAAAAGATGAAAAAAAAAGACTATACAAAGATCGTAACAAAAATTTAAAAACCTGCCCATGGTTTCTGCCCATGCTGGGAGGGTGCAGAGGGCAGCTGAGCATGCAGAACACTCAGAGTTCTAAGTCTATAAAACATTGCTGTGGCGGGGATCCATGGCATTGTTTTATCAGAACTCAGAGAACTGTGCAGCACAGAATGAACGCTTAGGAGACCCTGGGCCTTAGATACGAATGACGGGTCAACACTCACTCATCCGTAAGAATGTCAACAAAGCACGGACACAAGATGCCAGAACTGCAAGAGCGCAGAGGTGGCTGAGAGTTCAAGAGCATCTAGGGGTGCTTCTTGTTCCCTTTCTTTCTTGTAAATATAAATGTACTTTAAGAGGCAAATCTATCAATTAAAAAATAAAACATTTCTGGATTCCCCGGCTGTCATCCTTCAGGAAAGAAATAACTGGCCCAATGTCTGACCATGTTGGCATGTCAGCCTTCCACCCTAAGCCTAGGTGAGGAATCTTTCTCAACTAGGGAGTACAGTTGAATTGAACAGACGTCCCACCCCATTGATACTTTCGTTCTGGTGTTGAGATCATGCACATGGCATGTATTTACTCTAAAGAAGGCAACACTGAACACACCTGTATTCTCTACAACAAGTACATCATAGTGTTCATTGAAAAACTTCCAGAACAAAGAGACAACCAAATCAGCTATCATTCCTGAGAAGAAAGATGTGGTCAAGAAAGTAAACAACACTGCTTTCCCGAAAGCAGGAGAACTTAAGACTGAACTTTTGAAAAGACATACCAAAGACCACAAGCAGTATAAAGAACAAAAGGGGGGGGGAGAGGAACTTGCTGGGATACCACCACCAGCAAAAGTTGGAAAAAGAAAGAGCATTGCCCAGTAGCAGTAGCTAGAGCAGGAGCAACTCCATGCCTGTGAGGAGATGATCCAGAAGTAGGAACTTGAAAAAGACCAGTTAAAAATTGTCCAAGCGTTTGAGAAGGCAACCCTGGCCTGTGTGGGCTTCTGCAGCCTGACCTGGAAAAGCCTTGTGTAGATATGGTCCCCACTTCTCCCTTCTCATCCACACAGACTTCAGACTGTGGCAGGAGCATGCAGCCAGCTCAGCTGCCTGTGGTGGACAGGTCCCTGAAACCGACCATTAAGTGTCATAGAAAATGTCCCACAATCTCCAGCTTGCTCGTGACAATACCCCTAAAAGCATTGAAATGTGGGGAGTCCTCTGTGGAAAACTGATGAGAAATGCATTCACAATCACATATGTTCTCCCCCACAGACAAAATAGTGGGCCAGATTATTGTCACACGGAATGAAAAAAATTTTCCTCAGGTAGGATGACCTTCGACTCCTCATTCTTGGCTGCATCCATGCCCACCCAACCCAAATGGCCTTTTCGTCCAGTGTACTCACTTACTGTTCCTATCAAATGATGTTACCAGAATCCTTAGCAATTGTCTGTCCTACCAAGCTCCAGGATACTGGATAACTGAATTCTTGAAGTTAACTGACTATGGCCTTCAGGAGATGCCATCCTGCTGGCAGAGAGGCTTTCATCTCTGCAACTGCGACCACATCTGTCCTGCGGCCACAACAACTTCACTGTCAAAGGCAGAAGTGTGACCATCACAGACCAGGGAGATGGCTCACTGGGTAAAGGCACTTGCCACCACGCCCAATAGCCCAAGTTCAATTCCTGGGACCCACATGGTGGAAGGAGAAAACCAGCTTCCACCAATTTGTTCTCTAACATTCACTTGTGCACAGTGGTGTGTGTGTACCTCCCCTCCCCCCCTACTAAATAAATAAACACATAAATGTAATTAAGGTAAAATGAAGCCTAAGCTTAGGAAGAACTAAAAAGAAAGAATTATAAACACAAAACAAAAGGAACAGATAACAGAAGAGAGCATAATACCAACAGTAGCCAGATTAAGTATGACTCATTCAAGTTTACGTTAAAAGATGCAATAAAACCCCACAGTGCTTACAGGAAGACTCTAAATGGGATAATTGAATGCAGGGGAATAGATAAAATATACAAATTAGTGCAGGGAAATGAAGCAGAAGTAGTTATAGTAATATGTTTATGTTTTAAAATTCCAAGAAAGGAGACATTCATGAGCCACTGACAGTTGATGGCCTCCAGGGCAGAGGAGTCAGCTCCCTTGAAGGGTGTGGCCTTTGGTAGGTTGACCAGGCTCTAGGGGACAGTCCCACACCCATAAGTGTATGGGCAGCACAAGCTCAATGCTGTAAGTTCTCTCCACCTTTGGCTCCTAACTCCATATGCTCAAATATTAGCATATAACTTAGAAACCATAGAAACCAAGAAAGTAAAAGGGGACCAAGGGGTAGAGGTGGGGGGCAACAGAGAGGGGAATCGCAGGATCAAAGAAATTGGAAAGTGTAAATGAGAAAAACAGGAGATGTTAGCTGAGAAAGAGGGAGGATAGCAACACAGGAGGGAAGGGAGGGGAAAAATAATAGTAAAAATGCTTGAAAAAGTCAGAAAGAACCATACTACTATCTATTTACCTAAAATACATATGAAATATGTACATTTACACACACACACACACACACACACATGAGAGAGAGACAGACAGACAGACAGACAGAGAGACACAGAGAGAGAGAGATGGATGATAGATAGATACATAGATATTAATGATAGATAGATAGATAGATAGATAGATAGATAGATAGATAGATAGATAGATAGATAGACAGAAAACTTAAAAATTCCCACCTGGGCTGTTAAGGCCACTCCTCAAGAGACATAGACTATTTCACAAAAACCTTAGTACCAGCATGGGAAACCTCCTTACAAGCTCCCCGAAACACTATAGGTTATTGCTGTTGCTCTTGGCTGCCTCTCAGAGGATGAAGTTAAGTCCCTGTTGCTAAAGACATCATGAACTTCAGACACAGGACCCAAAGGATCCTAGCCAGCTCGGACCTGAAGGCCTCCACCCTGAGGACCAGCTTTCATAGTAGCAGAAAGTGCCATGCAAGCTTCTAACTGAGGGAAGAAAATATAGTCCTACCCAGCCATGACACCCATGAACTACAAGAACAACCAACATGGCTTGATAACCCTAAGGGTGCAGTAGTGGCACTTATATCCTGCTGATAACCAAAAGCTGTCAAATTGAGCTTAAAGTCCACTCAACCAAGCCTGGTTCTGGAGCCTTAGCCAACTACCTGGGGCTAGTGAGATCAATGGATCTTACCACTTTACTAAACCAGTATGAGTCCTAACTGCATTCTGAATATTTGCTCATACATCCACAAATAATTGTAGCTCTAACCCCTCAACAACAACAAGAAAAATTATCTTCACAACAGATGGAGACCATTGCAGACCAAGATGCAGAGAACAAATGATTGTGTGGTACCCTGCCCTACCTGGTGCTGATACAGCATAGTTCCTGTTGTAAGGCTCGGGGAACATTGAGGAGATGGGGAAGAAAGATTTTAAGAGCCAGAGGGATGGAATTTCTGCTGTAAGGTTTCATCTCCTAGAAATCCCAGGGAAGCACACCCATGATGTTCCAACAACATGGCTGCCTAAACAAGACCTGAACAAGGAGGACCCAACAGACATGCCAACATGGAAGGAGGAAGTATCATGGGGTTCCAACCTTAGACAAAGAACTACAGGCAACCAAGGAATGCTGAAAATTGGAGAAAATAGTGTTTCCCAGGGAAGAGCACCCCAGTTCGTTATCCAATACCTAATAGCCAGCCTTGAAATGATATATATGCAAGTAACATTATACAGAATGAGCAGATTGTATTTATAGATTTAGGTGTGTGTGTGTGTGTGTGTGTGTGTGTGTGTGTGTGTGTGTATGTAAAACAATGACTAAATAAAAGGAAACCAGAGGCCATGAACTTGAGAGAGACAGCAAGTGGGGAGGAGAACATGGAAGGGATTGGAATGAGGAAAGGGAAAATAATGTAATTACATATTTTAATTTCAAATTTTAAAAAAAGAGGACATGACATTGGGAGTGGGTGAGGCGGTAGGAATGGATCGACAAGATAGGGTTAGGGATAGGGTGAATGTGATTAAATAAATTTTATGCTTGTATAAAATTCTCAAGGAATCACTAAAACTATTACATTTTAAATCCAATTTTGTTTGTTTAGGGGATGGAGGTTGAAAATAAAGTCTCACTATGTATCTCTGGATGTCCTGAAACTCACAATGTAAACCAGACTGGTCTCAAATTCACAGAAATTGCTTGTTTCTGCCTCCAGATATCTGGGATTAAAGGTGTGCATGACTATGCCTGGATTTTAAATCCAATTTTAAAAGGATAATTTTTGATAAATTTACACTCTGCTAAAGTAACAAAAAAAATTTAAACCTTTTGCACCAAATCACATGGCATTTATTTGGAAAACTGGTTAAAGGCTATCATGTGGTGTATCCATAATCATACTTAGATTTTTTAGCATTCATCACTCAAAGATTAAAAGATTATTCTGAAAAAAAAAACACACAAATGTGGCTGGAGTTTTCCTGGTCCTGCCTGGCCCATGGTCAGGACAAATCTCTCTCACCTGCCATTCCTGCAGCCGCTTGGACCCAAGCAAACACACAGAGACTTATATTACTTATAAACTGCATGGTTGTGGCAGGCTTCTTGCTAACTGTTCTTATATCATAAATTAACCCATTTCTATTAATCTATAAGTTGCCACATGGCTCGTGGCTTACCAGTATCTTAACATGTTGTTTGTCATGGCAGCGGCTGGCAGTGTCTCCTGACTCAGCCTTCCACTTCCCAGAATTCTCCTCTCTCTTTGTCTTGCCTATACTTCCTGACTGGCTACTGGTCAATCAGTACTTTATTTATTAACCAATCAAAACAACACATTCACAGCCAGAGAAAATCCCACAGCACTTCCCATTTTCTTTTTTTCAAAAAGGAAGGTTTTAACTTTCACATAGTAAAATTACATATAACAAAACAATTATCAAGCAAGAATTATAATTATAATATCTAGTCTATTTGTATTTGGCAAAATTAAAGAATATATCCTATCTATCCTGTATTTGTGAGTCTATGGTTATCTTTTATCATAACTAAGGAAAATTGTAACTATCTAGTCTTCAACTATATCAAAGACCTCAGAAAGATATAATATTACCTGAGAACCACGAGAAGGACACAAGCAACTTTCGGGAGTCTTGTAAGAGTAGACAGAGACAGCTGGCAGCCTGGACAGTCACCCAAAGTTCCTCTGTAAAGTTGGGGCATCTGTCTTCAGCCCAAAGGTCTAGAGTCTCTCAGTCACTTCTCTCTATGTCCTGCGGAATGTCTGGCAGTTTCCTCTGCAAAGCAGGAACCTGAAGGACCATTTTGCCAAGCAAAGTTCAGTGGTTACGTTCCTATGGGTCCTGCATGTCCAGTCGAAAAAGTTTTTCAAGCAGTTCAGGTAAGAACAGTTTCTTGCCCAAATGGCTATTTTTGCCAAGGTGAAGATAAACTCCATATAGAATGTCTTCGATGACCATCCTCCTCTCTGAAGTAAATTGGTGCTGCAAGGAGCAGACATGCCTCACTGTCCAGAAAGTCTAAATTTTTAAAACATTTTAAATGCCATATTTGAAGTGTTTGAAGATTACCTACCTAATTGAATTAAACTAAACTAACATGACTTTAAGTTTGATTATCATAGAAGACCAATTATTAATCTGTATTTCTTCATTATCCATTACAATCTAAATGAGTTACATAAACAGAATACCTTAAACAAGAGTAGAAATAAATATATATAGTAGAACAAAATCAACTCTAAATTTGTATCAATAAACTAAAATCTATACCAATATAAAATATTTTAAACAAGTCACTCTTTAAAAGTAGGTTCAACAATCTATACTTTTATCCTATATATCTATATCATATTCCCCTTTTCTTCTTTTAGAAAGAGATTATATTTATAATCAACCTGCTTTAAATAAAAATATTGGTTTTTCTCTGTCCCACACCAGAGGGCTCTTCTGAGATGGGAATAAAGAATCTCTCAACCTTTTCTTTTAGCAAATACACTTGGGTTTAGAGAAGGATTAAGCCAGTTCCATCTCCAAAGCCAGCTTGGTATATTTGGGAATTTGGGCATAGACTCTCACTACTTCCTGCTGGATAAAGCACTGTATTCTTATGGGGACATAAAGAAAATTTTAGGATTATGGGATAGTCTGTGAGGCTGCATTGTCTCACCTGCCAGTTGCCTTGAAACCATTCTGGATGCTGGATCATCTGGGCCATGGTGTCATCAGAGACCTTTCAGGGACTCTTGGCTGGTCAAACCTGATATGTTTTAATCTGAAACAAATCCATAGCCTCTGGCTTTCTGTGGAAACAAAAGCAGAGCCTCCTTTCCAAAGCAACATATCTGTAGATCCAAATTTTGGAGTCAAGGTACCTTTAAAATATACATATTGGTTTAATTCAACTGCTTTTACTGTCTCTCTGCAGTTAAAAATATCAAAGACAACACAGTCCAGATTCTCTGTGTAATATCCATCTTTACGTGGCTTATTTTTTAATATTACCTTTACTGTCTTTTTAAAGACTTTATTTTTTAAAACTTTCTATTTCTTTATATAACTGTCTATGTTCCTTTTCCTCTTTCTTCTAAGCCTACATACATTTTTACACACATTGTAAACTATTTCATCTGAATCTGCCTTATTTTTAATCTGTTGCTTTAAACTGCAGTGGCTAGTACTGAAGCAGAAGCCTTGGCTGCTGGCTCTGCCCATCTCAGCCTTTCAACATGGTGAAGATAATTCACCACCAGCTCTGGGAGCCATGCTGTCTGCTGACTCTGGGAGGCAGTGGGTCTATGATTCTATCCAAGCAGCGTGTAGCCCAGAAACCTTTTTTTTTTTTACTAGTAAAAGCTAAATCTGTCATGCAGTGCTCTGTGTGGCTTGGAGATGCCTCATTCCCACAAAGCGTGCACGCCATGAACCTGCCATAGAGTAGTTTAAGCTGAGGCTAACTTGAGACAGACAACTAGGAAGCTGTTTTTAGCTCCGTTTTAGAATCTTTTTTCCTCAGGTTTTAGGTGGAAAATTTTGCCCCACATTCTGGCGCAATTTGTAGCTGGAGTTTTCTCCAGTCCACCTGGCTCCTGCAGCCACTCTGACCCCAGTGCCTGGCTATCTTAGTCAGTAGAGCATGAGACTCTTGATCTCAGGGTCATGGGTTCGAGCCCCACATTGGGCGCCATTTGTAGCTGAAGTTTTCCTGGTCCTGCCTGGCCCATGGTCAGGACAAATCTCTCTCACCTGCCAGTCCTGCAGCCACTTGGACCCAAGCAAACACACAGAGACTTATATTACTTATAAACTGTATTCCATGGCAGGCTTCTTGCTATCTAGTTCTTATGTCATATATTAACCCATTTCTATTAATCTATAAGTTGCCACATGGCTCGTGGCTTACCAGTATCTTAACATGTTGCTTGTCATGGTGGCAGTTGGCAGTGTCTCCTGACTCAGCCTTCCACTTCCCAGAATTCTCCTCTCTCTTTGTCTTGCCTATACTTCCTGCCTGGTTACTGGCCAATCAGCACTTTGTTTATTAACCAATCAGAGCAACACATTCACAGCATAGAGAACATCCACAGCACACAAATGATGGCACCAAAAAGATGAGACTGCAGAGTCTTACTGATCAAGAGATGTCCAGAGCAGCATGGCTCCCATGCTCTCAGCTCAGATTGTGCATTCTCTTCCTCTAACTCTTCCCCATCTTCTTAACTACTTCTTAGCTACATTTTTAAGAAGAGGATTTTGTACTCAATACAGATATATTTATTTGCCTCCAGGAATAGAATAGGTCCAAATGCCCACATCTGAAGCTCCCAGGAACAAAATTCATTCTCTGTCTTTTGGTGATTTCCTGGAAGTTCTGACAAAGGAAGGCAGTACAACAAGAAATGATCAGTGGTGGATATACAAATTCTTAGGGTCAACTTCCAGCACTACAATTAATTACAGAAATTAGACATAATTTGGTGATAGAAAGAGGAAAGGGGTAATTAATCTACCCAGCAACAAAACATACTGTAAAGCACAGTGATTTCAAGTATGCATTTAGCAGAGGAAAAGATAAATATATCAAAGAAACAAAACAAAGTTCAGAAAGGGACAGATATGAATTTAGTGTATGGTAGAGCATTCAACAAGCAAAGGTTAAGACGGCACACCTGCTGGTTCTTGTTGAGTAACATATCACCCCCAAATCAGCAGATTGAAATAAGAGCCATTTACTTGACTTTATGCTTTTATGATAAGGCAACCATGCTGGGATACACTGGGGATACTTGGGGTCTAGGCCAGGTCTCTATGATCTTGCCTGCATTCTTCTCTCTGCCCAACCCCTCAGTGGGTAGCTAGCTGCCTTGTGTCTTATGGTATCACTTTTGTGGCTCTTGATGGTTTATGAGTAAGTTGGACACTAGGTGTGGTAGTCTGAAAGAAAATGGTCCACAAAGGGAATGTCATTATTAGAAGATATGATTTTGTTGGAGTGGGTGTGGCCTTGTTGGAAGAACTGTGTCACTGTAGGGGTAGGTTTGAGGTCTCCTATGCTCAAATGATTCAGTCCATTTCCTGTTGCCTCATGATCAAGATGTGGCCAGAACCATATCTGCCTGCATGTCGCATGTTCTCTGCCATGACGATAATGGACTAAACCTCTGAAACTGTAAACTGCCACCTCAATTAAATATTTGCCTTTATAAGAGTTACCATAGTCATGGTGTCTCTTCACAGCAAAGGAAATCCTAACTAAGACACCAGGACTCCAGTTTCTTATCACTGAGCAAGCTACCTGGATTTGTTTATCTAGTAACAGAGCTCTAAGCACAAGGGCACAAAAGCAAGCTTCAATACATAAGGGTCTCTTGGAATGGGTTTCTTGGGTTCCCATCGACCCAAGAAAATCATATGCCAAAGCCCAGAGTCATGCTATAGTTGAGAAGTGAGGTGAAAATGGCTGATCAACACTATAGCAGGACTGAATCAACAACAAGCATAGTGAAAACTTTAACTATGATATCTAGATGTTGGGCCTTAGGAAGTGATTAGGAATTGATGAGATCATTAAGTAAAACCTTCACAAATACTAATGGTTTTATATGGACATGGAGAGAGGCCAAACAAATGCATAGACATTTGTGTACTCCTTAATTGTTACCTGTGATGCTCTGAGGCATCTTGGGTCCTGCCAATAAGGTCATCAACAGATACAATTCTTTGACCTTCGTACCTAAAAAACTACAAGCCAAAATAAACCCCCTTGTTTTGTAATTTACACCATGGCATTGTGTTATTAGCAACAGAAATGAACTAATATAGTCAGGGAGTAATCCCCAAAGGGCAGATTCAAAAAAGAGTAAGCAAATTGGGGCCATTGCTACAACCAATCCAACACAATGAATTATTCAATAAACAATGCTGGGAAAACTGAACTGCTTAGAGGAGAAAAGTAGGCTAGATACCTATGTAGTGATATATTGTGTCCCCCAATATACTGTACATTCTAATAAACTTATCTGGGGTCAGAGGACAGAACAGCCACTAGATAGACATAGAGGCCAGAAATGGTGACACACACCTTTAATCCTAGCATTCAGGAGGCAGAGATCGATCCAGATCTCTGTGAGTTCAAAGCCACACTGGAAACAGCCAGGCATGATGACACACACCTTTAATCCCAGGAAGTGATGGCAGGAAGCAGAAAGGTATATAAGGCATGAGGACCAGAAACTAGAGCTGGTTAAGCTTTTAGGCTTTTGAGCAGCACTTCAGCCTCATTTGGATGAGGTCTCAGAGGCTTCAAGTCTGAGGAAACAGGATCAGCTGAAGAGCTGGCAAGGTGAGGAAGGTGTGGCTTGTTTTGTCTCTCTGATCCTTTAGCTTTCACCTGAATACCTGGCTCTGGGTTTGTTTTTATTAATAAGACATTCTAACAATTCGTGCTACATACCTATATTACAACACAATAAATTACAGCATTAAAAATTAAAGGTAAAATGACAGTATTTCGATAACAAAGGTAAGAATAATGTGGAGGAATTGTTTGCAATATATGTGGGAATCGATTATAGGTCACACTGTTTCAAGAGATACTTGAAATAAATTCAGAAGGGATAAAGCAGGGGAGAAAAATGGAAATAGATCATTCACCAAAGAAACAAACATCTCTATATTCTATAAATCTCTGTGGCATCTTTGCCTGAAAGTCCCATCAACTCTGAACTGTATTGCCACTTCAGAGTTACATGGAGGAGCTAAAAAAATAAAATTTATAATCCCTCCAAACCATTTCAGTCACCTGTCTGTTTGAAAAATGGAAGGGCCCATTGGAACACTGGTAAATCATATCTTCCCTCTTTTCAGGATGAGAGATTGTGCCAAAGTGACATGGCAAGGGTATTTCAAAAGAAGCTAAGCATCTAACTGCCCAGGCAAAGGCCAGCCTTGACAAAATAGGTAACTCAGGGATTTGGAAGCCATCATCAAGAAAGAAAGAAAGACTTCCTAAGTCAGATTAACAAAAGTCTAAATTTAAGGACATTGCTAAACAGGAAAGATGCCGAGATAAGGAAGGTAGCAATCAGCAAGTGTCTTAATAACTGGGATAAGTGGCTGTTTTGTTTGAAGATGCAAATGAATCCTACAATCCTCCCTGTCATCTATCACAGGCGAGGATTGTTCATTTTCAGTCTATGTGACATATCTGGGGAGTTTTCTTACCTACAACACTTACACACACACACACACACACATACACACACACACACACACACACACACACGCACAAATATGTGCCAGAAAAAGAACAGCTTGTGAAACGTATGTCTACATCTGCTTCCTCTTCTGAAAAACAGACCAAATACGATTTATTTCATCCAGTGTTTTGGGTGTTAAATAAGACAGTATCCATACAGGTTGTGGGATGTTGTGGTATTTTAACTGTTTCCCTTTCTCTTCCCTTCTGGTTAGTTTTCTTGTCACTGTGACAAATACCTAACAGAGACAACTTCAAGTCCAAAGGTTTACTTTGGATCCAGGTTTCAGATGTTCCCATGTGTGCTCAGCTGGTTCCACGGCTTTCAGACCTATGGTAAAGCAGAACCATCGAGGAGGAAGGGCATGGTAGAGAAGGCTGCTCACCTCCTAGTGGCCAGGAAGCAGAGAATGTGCCAGGGAGGAAGGGGCTGAAGACCAATATAACCCTCTTAGTTTCTGGACCCTCTAATAATGCCACAAAATTGCCATCATAATAACGATATGATGCCATAATAATGCCATCAGTGGGGTAATTTATTAATGAGGTCAGAGCCCTCCAGAGCCAAACCTTTGCCTAAAATTCATCAGCTTGAAGCCAAGCCTTTGAGGAGGACACTTCATATCCTATATCCTGATGATGGTTTCTAGGCTCTTACCTGGCTGCTTACATCTTCCTGTCCTTCCCCATCACTCCAAACTTGTCCTCAATGGGAAGTTACTTTTTCTTCCTACTTAGTGCACACACAAGTTCCTTATTCACTAGAGGGTAGGGAAGACTTTTGGTGGCCCTGTGTGCTCTGGGGTTTTGCTTTGAATTCCTCATTTTCCCCCAGTATTTACTGACATTTACCAACTATTTGTGAGCTCACATTCCCATTTCTTCATTGACTGATTTCATGCTAGGCACCAAAAACACTGGGCTGTTTCAAAGCTGATTTGTTTACTCCCAATAATGTCAACAATCACAAGTACCTTAGCTTGTGAGAGGAAGGAACCAGTTTTCAGTCTGTTCTCTTGAAATGAGATTTATACCATAATGCTCCAAAGCTCTGTCTTGGTTTTCAGTATAATTTTCTATTTCGTTCTCTGAGGAATGCCTCAGTCAAAAACGAGAAACACCAGATGCATGGTTTGGATAGGGCTTGGATGTGTCTCCCCAAACCCAAGAGCACACACGCTGGAAGCTTGGCCTCCAGGGTGGTGCTGAAAGCTGGTGAGAATTTTAAACTTATCCATTGTAACTGCAGGAGTGAAAGCATTAATGCTGGCCCCTCCGGATGGGCCATGTCTCGCAGGAATGGGTTAGTTCTGCCAGGGCATGTGGTTAAAAAAAAAAAAACAATGAGGGAGCCTGGCCCCTTTCTGGTTTTCCTGCTTCCTCTCTCACCCTATCGGAGCTCTTACATACTTGCTTCTCACACACATCTCTGTGTGATGGTATTTCTCACGAGGCTCTCAGCAGAACTCAACACCAGCTGCGTGCTGAATCTTTGTGAACTGAGTATACCTCTTCCTTCCTTCCTTCTTTTTTCCTTCCTTCCTTCCTTCATTTCTGCCTTTTCTTTCCTTTCCTCCCTTCCTTCCTTCTTTCCTTTCTCTCTCTGTCTCTCTCTTCCTTCCTTTCTTCCCTTCCCTTTTCTTCCTTTCTTTCTTTTCTTTCTTTCTTCCCTTCCTTATAAAATATCCAGCTTCAAGTATTCTTAAAGCAACACAAGAGTTGGGGATTTAGCTCAGTGGTAAAGCGCTTGCCTAGCACAAAACAGACTGAGACTCTCACTTTTCCAAATAAATGAATAAATAAATATAGTAAATGAGGGTGTCTGTACATATAGTTAAACTCACGTGTACACAGGCCAGAGTGATAGCTGCATTAATGTCATTGTGGTTAGGTCTGGAGATGAGTATAAAACCTACTGGAATGGTAACAAAGGGAGATGTTTGTGATTCCTTCTACACCTCATGTCGTACTTTACACTGAGAATGTACCTGTCACCTACTTGTTAAACAACTTTGAAATTTCCTTCAGGATTATAGCATGAAATGGATCAATACTGTAGTCTTTGGCTATATATGACTATGTTTTTATTTGATAAATATTCAAATATAACAGTACACATCAAATAAATATGAATACACGTTAGTAAAACCTAACTTTGTAAAAATTCTCAAAGTCAGTAAACGAAGCTTGAGGGATAGTTGAGCAGATCTGACAAGTGATAGAAAGAAAACATTTCATTCAGTTTTATTCAGATTCGGTCTGGAGACTATGGAATTCACCTCCTCCATGTAGTGTGGCCATACCACACAGCCTCGCCCGCAGAATGCTCGAGTTAAGGCAAAGACCGAATCTCAACAAAAAAAAAAAAAAAAAAAATTAAAGATTTAAAGAATTCTAGCCCGTTGTGATGGTGGACGGTAATCATTCTAGCTGCTTGGGAGCCCGGGGAGGCAGAGAGGCTCAACTTTCATGCTTGTGTGGGCTACATAGCTGGTTCAAGGCCAGCCTAGGCAAGTCAGTGAGGCAATGTCTCATTTTTTTTTTTTTTTAATTTTGGGAGTACTTGCCAGGCATTATCAATGCTCTAGCATGAGTATTCATGAAAGAGAGAGAGTGTCGGGGAAGGGGAAGTAGAAAGCAGTGCAACAAGTAACATTACACAGTTCTGAGTTCAAGTTCATGATGCCGTGTTTTCCTTGTAAGCTTCAGTTCACTCCCGTATAAAATACGCTTTTGTAAGACAAACTGAAAATATGAAGTTCGAGTACTGCTAACATGTACATTGTATTCCTTGTAGCATAATCTACTTTCAATCTCATAACATTGCCTTTGGAAGCAAGCTAGAAGTCTGGAGGGCAAAAATAAATAAGATTATCAGACACGAAACCAAGACATGAGCTTGGAACCCAACAAAAGCCAAGGTTCTTTCCAAACAAGCTTGAATATTAACAGCTCAGCATTTGCTCCTGAATCATGAGAAGACATCCTGACATGAGGACTCACACCCCGCAGTGGCCCTGGGTTCTACAAGCCAGAGGTAGGTGGGTTGTTTTGACCTCAGCAGCACTCATCTCTATTCCAGGGAAGTAAGAACTTCAGGTTTCAGATCCACAGCATCTACTGTAGCTGTGAGAACACCAGGTCTCCATAGATTCTCATACAACGGAATGAAATTAATCATTAGAAAGAAGACAAAGAATTTAAGAGGGAAAAAAGTCAAGTTTATGAATGACCTAAAGCATAAAGAAAGGGATCAAGGGCTTTTGATGAGAAAGAGTGTAAGTCGGGCATCGAGAGGAAGAGAAAGGATGATTTCTGGAAAGCAGGGGTAGGTTTCAAGTGCTAAATAATCTAAACAATGGATTCACCTCATCAAGTGCCATCTAAGAGCATTGCCTCAGATGAGCAGATCTGTCCAGTTTGTGATTGATATCACCGTATCCATCTTCCATAGGGCCCTGAACAGTGTCACCCTGTGGGGCTACAGAATATCACACCAAGGGAATGGGCAGAGAATCTGCCCTTGAAACGACAATGGGCTTGGGATACTCACCTCTTCTGAATTGCGGAGGTAGAGCCACGTTGCCAAGGAGACCAGGTGGTATCAAGGACAACCCCTCCCAACCAGCCTGCATAAATGACTCTTGTGACAAGGAGGTGGCTGGCAGCTTTAATAGCTCTGGAGAGGCAATCTGGGCATGGATTACTCCAGTTGAGAGATTTTCGTGGCACATTTCAAAGCAGGCTGGTCCACTTGCACACACACTTAGGTGATTGACCTGTACTGCTGGAGGGAAATGTCCCATGCTTGATTGGTTTCCATGGGGAGGGATCTCCCCCAAGTCTCACTTCATCATCAATTCTCTCTGCCCATGGGGAGCTGGAGGCATTTAACTGATGGGTAGACTTGGAAAGTCTAGCTGTGTACTCCCTCCCTTCTTTCTCTCAGAGGGAGCTTACCCTTCCAGAATATGTCTGCAGGCCTTCCAAACTGCTTGTCCTGCAAGCGCAAAGTTCAACCCTCAGAACCCACGTTAGACAACATCCAGGCACAGAGGCTTAGCCATCACCTCAGCAGCCAGACAATGTACATTTCTTTAAAAATGTATCTAATTGTGAGGCTGTGGGGAGATGAAGGTGCCACTAATTAAAACTATACTCAGCTATCTAAGGATACTTCAATATAATAAATTTATTTTAACTCTAGCCCAAATACTTCATAATTGAGAAGATCTTAACTGGATGTCTTTATGTGGGTTTGAGAGGTCTACAAACCCCCAGGAGTATATGGAAATACTTGCATATAGATGTATTTTTCTATCCCTAAGTAAAGTTAAACATTCATCCAATTGTTCATAGAAATAAAACTCTAAATGAATGGTGATGTTGAATATTTTCAGCACACCTACAATTTTAGACTTTTTTATTTTTACCATTTTGTGTGTGTGTGTGTGTGTGTGTGTGTGTGTGTGTGTGTGTGTTTTGCCTGCAACTGTGTATGTGCCAGATGCCCAAAGAGGTCAGAAAAGGGTGTCAGATCCCCGGGAAATGGAGTTATGGATGAATGTGAGTCACATGGGGGTGCTGGGAATCAAACCAAGGTCCTCTGCAAAAGCAACCACTGAGCCAATTCGCCAGACCATGCCTGCAGTTTTAGATTATTCTCATAGTTTCAAAGTTGTAGATATATGAAATACAAATGTCTGACTCTATTTGTTCCATCTGTGAATGTGAGGCTCAGCTGAATTCTCCACTCGAGAAAACCACTGTCTTATGTTGAAGCTATAACAGCCCCGTTGGCCTTATTCTTTTTAGATACGGCTCTTTGGCCAATTCATAACCATGTTCAAGATAAATTTTTAAAGGAACTTGTCTTAAAATCCTAAGGGTTTGGTAGTTTTTGTGTTGTAAGAAAAGGCCAGCTGGGTGGTGGTGGCTCACACCTTTGATCCTAGCGCTTAGGAGGTAGAGGCAGGCTGATCTCTGTGAGTTTGAGGCTAGCTACAAAGTGAGTTCCAGGACAGCCAGAACTGTTACAAAGAGAAACCCTGTCTCAAAAAAAACCAAAACAGGGTGGGTAGGAGAAGGGCAAATATTTGTTATCTTCATTTCTTGTGGATGACAAGGCTACTGGAAAAATAAATAAGCAAACCCTACTCTTTCCTTGCACAGTGCCAGCCTAGGTGTGGGGCTCTGCGCTTATGGCACTGTTTCCTTCTCCCACTTGGTAGCATTTCTGTGGTCTCTTTGCCTACTAGCTTGCTGCTGTGGATGGTACTGGTTGCTACAACCTCACATAACTTGGCTATAGCTCCTTGGAATGTAGTCTCCATTCTGGCCTTTGCAAAGAGATTCACTTTCCTTAGCAGGAACTCCTTGACACTCACAAAAATCAAGAAATGGCCTGGGTGTCTCTAGAGAGAATTCATCTTGCTGTGACAGCCATGACATTTGTTTATACTAGATAAATAAAACTAATTAAACCTCAGAAGAGAAAGGCAGACATGCCAAGCAAGTGCAAAAAAAAAAAAAAAATCACAAGAAAGAATAGCTATCCTGAGCACATGTGCATCTAAAACATTACTTCAGATTTTTTCAATTTAATAATAATCAGCCAAATTCTAAAAACAAATTGACCCACCCATAGTATCATAAATCTCTCTCAAAAACGACAGCAAAGCAAGCTAAATCACATATAAAAGTTGAAAAATGCTGGGCAGTGGTAGCGCACGCCTTTAATCCCAGCACTCAGGAGGCAGAGCAAGGAGGATCTCTGTGAGTTCGAGGCCAGCCTGGGCTACCAAGTGAGTTCCAGGAAAGGCACAAAGCTACACAGAGAAACCCTGTCTCAAAAAAAAAAAAAAAAAAAAAGTTGAAAAATCACTAAAGTCACAATCATCACCTCCAAAGAATAACCTGAGTTGGCCTCTTGCCCTTCTGAGAAACTTTCCTGAGTCTGGGAAAGCACTGGATTCCACAGAGCCCAGCTCAATGAATTCATACTTTTTTTTTTTTTTCCCAAGCATAGAAAGACAATCTCAGAATCCAGCTTGACCCTACAAAGAAAGATGTGTGTAACCTCTATATGGGCAAAAGGCAAATCTCCAGCTACATACTCAGAGACTCCAGACAGGTAAGTTTCCAGACTCTTTACAGGGCAAGATAAGCAGGTGC
Organism: Onychomys torridus; assembly: GCF_903995425.1. Lineage (NCBI taxonomy): Eukaryota > Metazoa > Chordata > Mammalia > Rodentia > Cricetidae > Onychomys > Onychomys torridus. The sequence continues at coordinate 52,893,842 of NC_050459.1, forward strand.
GGTTGCCTAGATGCTTTCTATAGCCAAGTTAGGCCCTGGTGGGTCACCTGAGTAGAGTAGAGACTTCCAGCAAAAAGTTTAAACATTTGGAGACAGCAAAGTACCTCCTGCATAACCAGGGTTCTAGGGCACAATAAGCTCTCACAAGGTAGAGATTTCATACTTACGTACCATGGTCTCCCTCTTCCTGGGTCCCCCAACCAACCTCCTTCTCCAGCCTGGAAGTGATAGAACCTTTAAGAGGCGGGAACTAATTGACGGAAATTATGAAAGCCTTGCTTGGTCCTGCTCCTCTCTTTCTCTCTCTTCTCTCTCTGCTCTCTTCTTCCCTTTTCTCCCTCTGTTCCAGTCAGGAGGGAGCTAGTGATCTGGGAAGGCAGGGGATCACCCTAGGAAAAACAATCCTCCTAAAGTCTCATGTCCAATCACATTAGTGTAGGGCCAAGGTGGCCAATCGTGCCAGAGCTCAGCCTTGCCCTGATGGTCGGCGACACCTCTGAGACTTGTGGTGCCGGCACATCTCTCCTCATCGCCTGCACTTCTCCCTCGTTGCCATCACTCTTGGAAGGTGGGTCCACACACTTCAGGGTGCTGAGTTTAGTTAGGCTCTGCTGTATCGATCCTGTAGGCAACACCCCGGTGAGGGAGATGATTGGGAATAAGCAAAGCATTAGTGGTGCACACATGTTGAGCTGTTTAGAATGTGGGTACGTAGATTCCTTTCTACAATACATGGGAGCATCATGAGCCCAGACAAACGTTTCCTCTTCGCGAGTTAACTCTTTCAGATGTTTCAGTGACTGAAAGCTGACTGCGGGAGTCTGAATGTAATTGCCCCCCTAGCCCCCACCCCTACCTCCCCCAACCCCTGTAAGCTCATAGGGAGTGGTGAGTGGCAGTATTAAGAGGTGTGACTTTGTTGCAATAGAAATGGCCCTTGATGGAGAAAGTGTGTCTCTGTGGGCGTGGGCTTTGAGGTCTCATGTATGCTCAAGCCACGCCCAGTGTCGCAGATCACTTCCGGTTGTCCACGGGATCAAGATGTAACTCCTTCTCCAGTACCATGTCTGCCTGTGTGCTGCCATGTCCCGCCACAGTGATAGATAATGGACTGAACCTCTGAAACTGTAAGCCACCCAATTAAATGTTTTCCCTTGTAAGAGTTGTCACGGTCGTGGTGTCTCTTCAGAGCAATAGAAACTCTAAGACACTGACTAACACACTCCAAGAATGCCTCATTTTAGGGGATGCTTTGCTCTGCTTTTGCCACCGCCTCCAACCACATGTTTAAATTAGTAAGTCAACAAGATGCTTCTGTTGTCAGGATCCAAGTGACACAGGGCGGTCCTTAGGCATTCGGATACGGGAGGGTAGGTGCCCTGCTTACACACACAGAGGATGCCATGAGTCCCCAAAGCCAGGTTACAGAAACAGAGGGCAGAGATTCAGTGTCTGGGTGAACCCGGGAGCTCTCAGCCGAGACTGGAACTTAGGCTCCGGCCACCTCCTCCTTGTCACGTGCAGCCTTTTTCTACTCTTCTCTACTCCGTGAAATTTGAAAGTCAGTCACAAGGCCGACAGCAGTGAAGAGCTAAGAGGTTGCGAGCTATTCTCAGGTCGTTCCCCTTGTGTCAAATAAACAGATGTGAACTCTAGCTCCTAGGGTCAATATCCTGCTTTGTCCTGAATTCAGAGGCAAATTTTGTCAAAATTAGAGATAATGTGAATGCAGATTAGTTTTTTTTAATTCTTCTACAAAAGCCACTGCTTGAAGTGTTCAGTCACAGATCCATCAATAAGTCAATCCAGAATCACAGCTGGTTATAATCTTAATAATATGTGATAAACATAAGATTTTTTTTTTAAGAATTAAGGTGTTAAAAATAGAATTAGGATTGAGGAAATAGCTCTGTCTGTGAAGTGTTTGCCACACTTCTACATATTATAGGATGTGTCCTCATGTGCCAGCACACACACACACACACACACACACACACACACACACACACAAATAATAATAACAATACAATACAATTATATAAGCCAAGTGTGGTGCTCACATGTGTAATCTTAGCACAGGAGACACTAGGTAAGGATTACCATGATTTCAAGACCGGCCTGGGCTACAGGGTTGCATATCGAGACCTTGTCTGAAAACAAACAAATAACAAAAACCCCCAATAATTAAATTACAGAAAAGTAACCAATGCCTTTATTTCTTCTTATAAAGAGACGCATTTGCTGCAGCAGATATCTTGCTTGCTGTACATTCATTGGTTGTGTGTTCCTTTCTGTTATCTGTTCTTTTTCTTCTCTATATCTGTTCCTTTTCTTCTCTATAGCAGAGATGGAAAACCTTGTCTCTACAAGGGCAGGCAGCAAATACTGTCAACTCTATGGGTCATACCCTCTCTGTCCCAATTACTCAGCTCTGCTATTGTAGCAATAAAGCAGCCAAGATAGCTGAAAACCCACCCACGTAGCCAAATGTGGCCCTGGCTATAATTGTCCCACCTCTGTTCTACAGTGGCACACTCCTTCCTGTCTGGCAGCATGGGAAAGCCAGTCACGGGAGGTTTACTTTATGCCCACACGGTTTGATTGATATTATGTAATCCGACTTTCATCTCCTTCCTTTGTTACTTAACTTGTATGCCTTGTCTCACTGTGGAAAGCATAAGCTTTATAATAATGGGGACTGTGATGGTTAATATTGATTGTCAACTTAATGAGATTTACAATAAGCATGGAAGCAAATCTCTGGGCCTGTCTGAAGGGGGATTATCTAGATTAATTGAGCTGAGAAGGCTCGACCACGGTGGGAGGTACCATTCCACAGGATGGGGTCTGGGAGACAATGTAACCCGCTGCCTCAAGCACCTGCTGTGGGAAGGGACTGTATCCTCGGACTGCTATGCCAGACAGGCCTTTCTGTGATTCAACTGCTCTGGGCTGATACTTTATCGCAATGGCGAGGCAAGTAGCAACATAGGGACATTCTCCCAGAACATCACCGAAAACGTCCTAGAAGGAAGAGCGTGTATTCAGTCATCTGAGAGATCCGAATTCAAACCCCGTACGTGTTATTTATTAGCATGTGACACGGAACAGCTTCTTCATTCTGTGTCTGTCTCATCCTCTGTGAATTTGGAGAGGTCTGCTATTTAGAGATGAGACAAAGATGACAGGAGCTCATACCCGTAAAGGACAGTAACCCAGGAGTCCCAGCCCAATCCCAAACCCCTTGTGTGACCTTGCAGATCTGACTATGGGCAACTGTAAGGCTTTACGGGGACAGCCGCTCTCCCTCATATGTACCAGCCTCATAGTCGGTGCATCGCAGTTTTCTGAAGAGAGTTAGGATCCAAACTGACTCCACAGACCCCAGGCCCACCATGCAGATGTTCATCTGCTTCCTAGGTGTCTCCATTGGGAAGTCTCTTTATTCTTTTCTGGTTCTTTCCACTGAGACCTGCATACCAGGAGGCCTAAGCGAAGGCAACTTTCCTTCCCTTGGTGCCAGAAGGTTCTGCTCTTAGCCCTTTCCCTTCTTCTCATCCTAGGGGGTCTACAAAAAGCTTTCTAGTTCACAATCCTGCAGCAATACACTCCCTCCATCTTTCATGATTGTCATGTGACCCTAACCTGTTGCTGTTCTGTAAGGGAACACTGGGGAGGGAGGGAGGATCAACCCTAGCCTAGTTTACTCAGTTATGATAAGTAAATAAAGACCTGGACACTGCTTTCAGCTTAGCGTATTGCCTTCAGTGGCTACCTCTAACAGCCAGTACCTGAGAACAAAAGTAATGTGCAACAGGTCCACTCCACATATCAAATATTAATTACCCTCACACAAAATTCCCACCCATAGGACAGAGTAAGGATGTGTTATAATTAGTGTCTAGTATCTGTCACTCAGGACCCAGGTCTCAGTGTTGGCAGCATATGATCTGTAACTTTGAACTTCTGCTCACATCTTTGCATAAATACAAACCTGCTTTAAAGTGTCAAAAGTCTGTTCTTCTTTCGTTCTCTGTATGTTGTAATTTATGTGGTTAGGAGTATACATGATTCAATATATCAGTGATTTCATGTATCATATGAGCTGAGATACATTTGCCATATTAAAATTTCAGATTTCTCTCAAACTTGAATTGATGTAGCTGGAAATGAAATATAAATTGATGCCTGAGACTCTTCGAGATATTCTTGATGAGACTGAAAATTCACAGTGTTCATCTTAACAATACATGCTTAACTTAAAATGTTTTCTTTGTCCTAGTTAGGGTGACTATTGCTGTGAGGAAACACCATGACTGGAAGAAATGGGGAACATGGGGTGTATTTCATTCACCATTCCATATACCAGGTCATCAACAACATCAATAAGGGCAGGAACTCAAGCAGGGTAGGAACTTGGAAGCAGGAACTGATGCAGAGGCCATGGAGGGGGGGGGGGGGGGGAGGGGTACTACTTACATGGCTTGCTCAGTCTGCTTCCTTCTAGAACCCAAGGCCGCCAGCCTAGAGATGGTACCACTCCCACACCCTCCCCCATCAATCACTAATGAAGAAAATGCCTTACAGGCTTCCCTTCATCTGGATTTTATGGAGGCATTTCCTCAATTGAGGCTCCATCCACTCTAATAACCCAAGTTAACATAGAACTAGCCAGCACAATCTCTAAATCAGGCATAGTACATGCCTGTAATCTCAGCATATAGGTGGGGGCTGAGGCAGGAGGATCCATAGTTCAAGGCCATCTTGGCTACATAGCAAGTTCAAGACCAGCTTGGGCTATATGAAACTGTCTCAGAAAATCCTTAGGGTGGTGTGAGAGAACTGGGAGGATGGGAGGGTAGGGAAGCTGCAGTTGGGCTGTATTGTATGAGAGAGGAGTGAATAATGTTTTAATCCTTAAAAGGCTTTACTTTTCTGTGCTGCTGATAAGTTATCATGTGTAACCTTATAGGAGCTACACATGATTAACATAGTTATTTCCAAATCTGCTCTTGGCTGAAGGAAATTGAAGGCTCTTTCTCATCATGCTACCCACAATGGCTAATTCTCTTAATAAACTTTTCCAAAGGGTAACTTGCCTCGACATCCTTCCTACAACCCTATAGCATCTTTTGCTATCTATAGCTCTCCTGATGGTCTCACCTCTCAACAGATGAGCTATAGTGAATGCAGTCAAACCATAGCACCAGAGAACAAATGTTTCGGAATGTGGCCTGAGAAGAGGGATGCTTTATCCAGGACCCCCATAACCCAATAGTCACAATTAATTTTAAATAATATTTTTAAAGTCATATGAATGTTTATTCAGATACTATCCTAAATATATCTGCATAGATAATATTATTCTTAAGGTCTAGTGAGAGGGTAGGCACTTGTATGTAGAGCTGACAACCTGGGTTCAATTCCAGATCCCACAAGATAGCAGAAGGGGACTGACTCCTAAGGGTTATTCTTTGACTTCCACTGGTGCATCTATGTGCCTGTACACACACACACACACATACACACACACACACACACACACACACACACACACACACACACACACACACACACACACACACACACACACACACACACACACACACACAATCGATTCATATATAAATAAAAAAACACTTGTTTGTTTATTCACTCATGGTACTGGATATCAAACACTCTAGGTATGCCCTCTTCCACTGAGCAACATGCCCAGCCATGAAACATTTTTATTTAAAATAGTATATCATATTAGCTATTATTATGTAGTATAGTAAAATATTTGGCTAGTATATAATTTAGAATAAGCATGTTTATGAAATTTTAAAGTATCCAAAGTTACTGACCCAATGACTCGGATTCCAAAGGCCTAACATATTTCTCCACCAACCTTTGGGAAGCGTGATGCTTGAGAACATTGCAAGTATCCAGTCAGCAAACATGTCAGTACAAGGTCCCCTCAGCCTCATTCATCTTAGTCTGGGTTACTGGTAGTGGCAACTATTCCATTCACATCCACCTAAGACATGTGCTTGACAGCTAAGATGGTGTGATAGATACAACCTGTCATTTTCAAGTAAGTTACTAGTTTATCATGGGCTTGAGGGGTAGATGCAAACTTCAAGCCAGTTTCTTCAGGGTGTACCTGCTTAAGGATGCAATAATAGGAGAAATTTGTCCTATGAGAATTACTGTGCATTACAAGGCATCTCAAGTGTATGTTTACAATTTATTATCTCAGTTTTGCAGGGTAGGAAGCAAGCAATGGCTTATCCAGGCAATACTCCAGGCTTCCTTTTCATGCTTGCTGACTGTTAGGACAAAGGGGCATTATGCAGCTGGTATTTCTTACTGAAATGAAAACAAATGAGGCACCCCTCAATATCCAAAGCACTGGAGCTGTGTAAGTTTCTTTGGAATAATAATGGTCTAAACTCCAGGGTCCAGATCAAAGGTCGCGCTGTCAGGAAGCCAAAGGGAAGAAGACTTTGCAAGGCCATTGGGTCGATAAGAGCACTTAGCTGCCATTTCACTCCTCTCCCAGGTCACAAGAGAGAGAGAGTGTGTGTGAAATCTGAGAAAACTCCATCTTCAGGCACTAGTGGGAAAGATACAGCATGGCATACAGCCTTCATAATAATGACACCGAGGTCATGACAATTTGGGAGCTGCCAGGGCACAATGGACAGAAACATTTTCAGTCCTGCCAAGATGGCACAGTTTATGAAAAAAATAAAAACTAAGGGTAAGCCATAGCCGCTTAGGCATGTAGCATTGGGATTTCCAAAGGGGAAAGCCTTTAGAGATAATCCATTCAGAATGGAGAGGTGTCACTCTTATTGAGGCTGAATTCCCTGAGCCCATTTATTCATGAGCTACACTGAATGCTTTGGCTTCCACCCTTACCAAACAGGCCACCAGAGACCGCTGAAGAAGATGAGCTAAATCCTCTAGTAACTAGAGTGGCAGGTAATTGGAAAAGTAAATTGGGTGGGGGAATGACAGAGGATGCGCTGTACATTAAATATAAATGATCCTTGTAGTACACACGCCGTGGTCTCTGCTCTCTAGCTGGAGTCTGAGAGCTTCCGACGCGTATATAAATATTGCTGCTGCCAGAGATCTGCCCACAGATAACAATGCCTACTGTTTATGGAGTATCTTGGCATTTCTATTTATCTCATTTCATCTTCTTCTCAATTGCTCAAGGAAGATTCTATATCCATTTAATGAACAAGAAAGTGAGCCTTGGAGAGATGTGGAAAGCTGGCCAAAGACACAGAAATAATAAACTCTACAACTGGGTCCAGCCCAAGGCTGTCAACACCAAAGCTTCAGCACCTTCAATTGTCCCAAGCTGAGGCAATGGCTAGTGTTTCTCACAGAGTAATGTCAACTTCTTTCCTTTAAAATATCTATAATTTCAAACCCCATGTGGTAGCCCATGTCTTTGGTGCAGGACTTGGGAGGCAGAGGCAAGAGGATCATTGTGTGTTTGAGGACAGCTTCTTCTACATACTGTTTTCCAGGCCAGCCAAAGCCACTCAGTGAGACCCTGCCCAAAAACAACATAAAAACACAAGTGTTATTTACTTTATTAATGCAAAATATGCTGTGATGTTTCAATCATTTCAGGGGAGATTCTTTTCAATACTTCTTATCATATATTAATTATATATAATAATGAGTATCATTGTGACATTTTCACACATGCATTTACTATACTTTGTGTGTGTTGACTTGTGGGTAGGAACTTTGCAGGGAATATGTACTTAGGAGATGCATACTAACTCCTGATTAAAAGTATTTTAGAAGTCTATAAATTGTATGAAAAATACTCAAATACACTGTATTTGAAAAATACAAAATTTAGGTAAAGTGGGAACCAAGAAACTAGTTCTTCTGTTAAAGACTCAGGACCAAGATGGAATTAACGTCTCAAACCTGTGTCCCCCTTTCCTTCTCTATACAGCAGTCTTCCTCCGTCTCCTGGTCACAGGAGACTCTGCAGCTCAGGTAACCCGGTGTAGAATCAATTTTACAGTCTCTTCTATTTCCCTGTGACCTTGGCCTGAGACAGAATTTCCAGTCTGAAAACCCAGACCATGGCTAAGGCAGCAGCCTTGTCTCTGGTGGGAATTGACTCGCCAGTGTTACAGCACTTCACATCACATGGATGGAGAAAGCGCTGTCTCTGCCACGGAGGGCTAGGAAAACCCAGATCTGCTCACTGCACTGCTCTGCCCAGAACCTGACTTGTTTTTCTTGCTCAACTGTTGCTGTGATGCAGAGAGAAAACGAGGTCAGAGTGCACATGGCAGGCTCACCTGACTCACCCTGGCTTTTCTCAGAAACGAGCAGCTCATCCTGCAGTGATGGACTGAATCCAAAGAGTTACCCCAGCTCATTGGCATCTCTTCCCACACTCGGGAGCATTCTGACTCTTGCTCATCACTGATCCACTGTTTTAACAGATATTGATTTATTATTGTGACCATGCCATGGTCCAGCTGTGAAGGTCAGAGGACAACCTTGTGCAGTCATTTCTCTCTTGGGTTCCACAAATCAAATTCAAGTTGTGAGTCTTCACAAATGGCACTTTTATCAACTGAGCCATCTGGCATATTTTTATTACATTGAATTTATTTAGGACAATTAAGAAGCACAACCCATGCATGCTTAGTGTTTCAAAAGTCCAGAATCACTTGTCTTACAGCTGACACCACCCCCCTGCCCTGCTACAGCCATTTTCTGGGTGTGCATGAGACAGGTTAAGTATCACTAAAAACTCCAGATCTGACATACTCCAAAATCTGAAACTCTCCGAACATAGACACGATGCCATAAGAGGAAAGTGTCGACTATGACCCTGGATAATCAGGGACCACAGTCAAAATGCAAACACGCTAAAACCACGTTGTCAACTTACCTTCTGGCTATGTGCATAAGGTCTCTATAAAACAAAATGAGTTTCATGTATCAATTCAGACCACCACCAAGATTATATATATATATAGAATCATATATAGAATATTAATACATATGAGTGCATACATATATGTATATATAATAATAATTATAATGTAAATATTCCAACTTATTAAAGACAAAATGAGTACCATCCCTAGCCCCAAGCATCTCAAATAAGGGTGACTGTAAACTTAGAAGGCAGTACCTTGGACTTCTCCACTGCACATACCCTGCAAGGCTGAATGTGAGTTTTGATGGCTTTGCCTTCGGACAAACCACTGAATGCCCTGGGCCCCGGTGGCTCCATCCATCCAATGCAGTCTCTAAGCCATCTTCACCTCACTGGGAAGCTGAGAAAAGGATACAAAAGAATCCATGTAAGGTGCACAACACAGGCCTAGCATTTGACTGCTGCCCCCGACTTCCAAATGCCTTTTCTCTTCCTTCTTTTCCTTTGTTAGAGCAGACAGTTTGTCTTCCTTCCTTTCTTCCTTCCTTTCTCCAGCCTCCCCTTCCTCTACCCTAGCACCCTCCCGCACCTTTCTTCTCCTCCAGATCCACTCCTCCATTTCCTCTTCAGAAAAGAACAGGCCTCCAAGAGACAACAGCCAAAACAAGATACAGTAAGTCAAGGCCAAAACCTTCATATAAAGCTGGACGAGGCAATCCAATAGGAGGAAAAGAGTCCCAAGAGAAGCCCAAAGAGCAAGAATACACACACACCCACTGTTAGGAATCCCACAAAAACACCATGCTAATGGCCACAACATTCATGCAGAGGACCTGGTGCAGACCCTTGCAGGCCCTGTGCTTGCTATTTCTGTCTCTGTGAGACTCTGTGAGCCCTGCTTACATGATTTGGTGGGCCATGTTCTCCTGGTGAACTCCATCCCTTCTGACTCCTCCAATCTTTCCTCCCCCTGTTCTGTGGGGTCCAATATCTGAAGGGAGGGACCTCCAATTTAATCTCTCTACATAATGTCTGGCTGGGGGTCTCTACACCTGCTCCCATCTGCTGCCAGAGGAAGTTCTCTGATAATGACTGGACAAGGCACCAATCTGAGTTTAGCAGAATATCATTACAAATAATTTCACTGATTGTTTTTTTGGCCAGTCATATTTGGTTCTACCCTAGGTCTCTGGGCTACCCAGTCTGTGGCTCCTGGCCATCCAGGCAGTGTAGTGCATGGGCTTTTGTGGTGTGGGCCTCATGTTAAACAGACATTGGTTGGTGACTCCCACAAGTTCTGGGCCACCATTGCCCCAACACATCTTTCAGGCCGGACAGATTGTAGGCTGAGGGTTTTGTGGCTGGGTTGGTGTCCAGTACCTTCTCATGCCCCAAAGACTAGAATATAGGGGTGAAAGCTCCATGTAGGCACCAGTTTGACTTCTCTGGGTTCAATGAGCTATATTGATGTTGTCCTCAGTAACAGGGCCACACTGTCAGTTTTCAGAGAGCAAACCTCTGTCCTAGCATCAGCATGGGTTGTTTAGGGATTTCCATGGAACCCCCTTGGCCAACAATTTCACTAAATGCAACCCAGTCCCACCACTGGAAGCCTTGCCTGGCTACAAAAGATGGCCAGTTTAGGCTCCATACCCTCCTTTACTAGGAGTCCTCACTAGGTCACCCTCATAGATTCCAGGAGGCATCCACAGCACTAGGTTTCCACACCTCTCCCAAATGCCCCCCACTTCCAGCTGTCTCTTCTGGCATTCTCTCCCTCTATCCTCCCACAGATACCTGATCCTTATCCTTCCCAAGCCAAGATCAGATTAAACAATTTAAATAGACCTATAACCCCTAGTGAAATAGAAGAAGTCATTAAAAGTCTCTCAACCAAAAAAGCCCAGGGCCAGACAGTTTAGTTTAGAGTTCTACCAGACTTTCAAAGAAGAGTTAATGCCAATACTCCTCAAATTCTTCCACAAAATAGAAACAGAATAAACATTGCCCAGTTCATTTTATGAGGCCACAGTCACTGTGATATACAAACCACATAAAGACTTAACAAAGGAAGAGAATTACAGATTAATTTTTCTTATGAATATAGATGCAAAAATACTCAATAAAATACTTTCAAACTGAATCCAAGAACACATCAAAAAGATCATCCTCCATGATCAAGTAGGCTTCCTCCCAGAGATGCATGGATGTTAAACATATGAAAATCAGTCAATGTAATCAACTATATAAACAAACTGAAGGGGGAAAATTACATAAGATGCAGAAAAGACCCTTATCAAAAATCTAACACCCCTTCATGATAAAAGTCCTGGAGAGATTAGTGATACAAAGGATATAGCTAACCTTAATAAAGACAGTTTACAGTAAGCCCATAGCCCAGTGGCTTTTTCTAAGGTCTCTGCTTATGAGTGGTTTGGGAATTATGGTGTTGGGTTTTTAATGAATGTTCAATAATAACTGAAGTTTTCTATAGAAGAGTTTGATGAACACAAGATGCTTCCCAGTTAAACAATGCTTTCTTCTGGGTCACTCAGAGATATACTTTCCCTAGGGACCAATGGTTACCTTTAGTTCTGTAGTGATCTCTCCCAGGCCCATGACAACCAAGCCCCTGCCTGCTTTGGCCCTAGAAACCCCTTTATATGATGGCAGGGTCCTTTATCTTTTAGCTGAAGGTTGTGCTTAAACTATGAAAACTCCCATTCTGCCCCAGTACTAGGAGCACTGGTGATGTCCTCTCCTAAACCCAGCCCCAGTGGCATCACTGTCAATGAAGAAGAGGTGTGAGCCCACCACAGGATGAACTGTGTACGTTCTTACCTGAATAGTAAGTCAAAGTGGCCTATCCTTCTATGCAATTACCCCTACTGAATTTGGCAGAAAATGTTCCATATTTGCCTGGTCATGCAACAAATAAGAAGAAAGTCTGGCAATTCCATAAGAGCGGTAACAAGGATATTAACTCAATAAGAGAATCATAACAGTCTCCAAGCCAGTTCCAAGTCCCTTGTGTGAGCAAACTTGTGTTGACAGAAGCAGAACAAGCCTGAGGCTGACAAGGTGAAGGGAGCATGATGGGACATGCACTGCGCAGAGGAGCAAATAAGGACAGAAAAAATAACAGCTAGGAGACAGCTGGGTCGGACTCACGGGACCTTGCACTCTGAACCTCCTACATTCCCAATCTATGTGAGCACATACATTGGCATGCACTGCCAACCCTAATGTGTGCAGTCATCCCAGGACACCCTGGTGGGCTCTGACAAAGCTCCCCAGAAAGAAGCTCAATTACAGAATCTTAACATTCCACAAAGGCCAGGAGACTGGCAAGGAACATTTTAAAGATATTTCCAAAATAGGAACAACTGTGGTGAATATGTATTTTTATTTTTAAGCATAGCTTTCATGTACTGGTAAAATAGACATCACCTGGACAAAAACAATGAGGCTTTGACTTACTTTTGTTGTTGTTGAAACAACATTGTTCACCATCTTGTATACAAGGTATGTTCCTGTATGTTATAACACACACACACACACACACACACACACACACACACACACACACACACACAACACATTTAAAGGAATACATCCTGCATAGATAAAAGAATGCCCCGGGTTAACTAGCAGGAAGACATGGCAGTTCCATAGCATCCACAGGTATGGTACAAATCTAATTAGCAGGCCCAGAAACTGTTCAACCTCTGATGTGAGCTACCTCCTTTTGTTCTTTTATTGCTCTCCCTTGCCCTGCCCCTCACCATCTTCCCCTACAGTGGCATTTGCAAGGAATAGCCACTTTGGAATTGGCTGCCCTCTGTCCTACTAAGTAGATCTGCTCTGTCCCTGGCTAAAAAGAGAAATACAGTATCAAGGTTCATCTTTCAATAGAGTAAATTCAAAATCATTTGTCCTGGGCTCCTTCTAACATCCTTTGAAATGGCTTCCCTTCAACCAAGACGTAGTGGAAATCACAAGTAGAGTATGTATTTACTGGACACTTTCCTAAATTTGCTTCCAAAGACACACATTTAAAGTTTCATTTCAAAATCCAAAAGCTCGGACATGGATCTGTACAACACCATCAGCACAGCAACCTTATCTTAGTTGAACTTGTTTAAAGACAAAAGCTTAGCCTGATGGCCATAAGCTTATACATAGTTCTTTCTTATCCTGCAACATTGTGTAAGCATAAAAAGCACTTTGAGTAGAAACATTAATGAGTTCCTCCACGTGTTGTCACTGAGACCACCCACATGTACATATGGTGCATATTACCATTCTGAAATCTGAAAAACATCTGGATTCTGAAATGCTCATTGAAGAAACAGACAAATGGACAAAGGTCTGATGCGCACACCTGATGGTAACCTCAGGCAGCTCTGGTTTTTTGTTTGTTTGTTGTTGTTGTTTGTTTTGTTTTTACTAATTTATTTATTTTACATTCCAATGGCAACCTTCCCTCCCTCCTCTCCTCCCACTCCTTCCCTCCTACCTCCCCAAAGCCCAATGTTTGCCCACGGGTCTCTAAATCTGCCTCCATCAGTCACTGATGAAGGCTTTCCAATGACAACCTAGGTAGTCACCAATCTGATTACAGAGGCTGGCCAGTTCAGGCTATGCATCCACAGCTGCTGGGAGTCTTAACTGGGGTCATCCTTGTAGACTCATGGGAGTTTTCCTTACATCAGGCTTCTACCTGACTCTGTAAGGCCCCTTTTCAGTCATCTCTCTCAGCACTGTCCCCCTCCACCCACCCCACAACCCAATTCCTCAAGTTCCCATGCCCACCCATCCTAAGTCCAACCAGGAGATTGCCTCTATTTCCCCTTCCCTAGGAGATCCATATGTCCTCCCTTGGACCCTTCTTATTACCTAGCCTCTCTGGGTCTGTGGATTACAGCATGGTTACATATAGTTAATATCCACTTTCAGCTCTGGTTTTGGTCGTTTGAGCAGTGGCTATGAGGCTCTTTATCATCTCATTAATGAACTGAAGAGGTAGAACTCTAGATATCTGGTATTGCCTGTAGCACCTTGATTTCTTCTGTCTCTATATGGTGATGAATAGAACTGAGCTCTCTTCATCCATTGAATCACTGTAACATACCACCCATCTACTCACTCCTCCACTCATTCAACAAAAGTTTATATATATTATTTCTTCAGGCACTATGGTCGTACAAGAAATACAAAGATGAATGAATCTTTCCCTCTTAAACTTATTCATAATGTGTCTACTATAAAACAGAACATTTGAGTCTAAAATGATCTTCCTTACAAAATAGCCATCCATTCTTTCTAACCCATGTTTACCCAATTCTACTTGGTGCCAGGTACTAAAAACACAAAATCGAATATACCCTCTTAAAGTGCATAGTCAAGCACAAAGAGAAAAGACTGATGCTCAGAAACTGTATGCTTCTGCAGCCATTCTGGCATTGTGGAGAGAAGATACCAATGCCTGGTGGATCAGGTCAAATAGCTTTGACCAAATACAGTGATAATATTGGAGCTAGGCTAGTGCAATGAGGCAACTAGGAAAAGACTATCCTAAGGAAAGGGCGCAATACATACAGCAGCACTGAAATCCAAAACAGCTTGCCACAGAGAGCTAGAGTCCAGTCAGAGCAAGGAAACATTTTTTAAAGTAGCCAAGGGCCACAACATAAAAGGACTGCATACTCCCATCCAAGGACTAGGCTGGCCGGCCTGCTTAGCTTAGAGATGGGATGAGATTGGATGTGGACATGGCAGGACAGCCACAGTTAGCAACATCTGCATGTGATTCCAGCACTTGGGAGGTGGAGGCAAGAGGATCAGAAGTTCAAAGCCATCCTTGGCTGCTTAACCATGTGTGAGACTAAATTTCTGTTACTGGCAAATGGCCTTGAAGATACATGTGTGAGGAATCTCGATGTCTTGCAGAGCTAAATCTAAATGAAACCAGGTAGAAAACAAAGTGGCTTCTCTCACCCTCCAGCCACCCCACATTTGTGTCTTACTTCCCTTCAGAGGTCCTCTGATGCCACTAGAGTGCCCAAACTGACCAAGATGCACAAGGGGGAAAATAATCCTACATTCCTTTTAGTAGAAGGTAAATATGGCAGTAAGTCATTTTTTCTTCAAATGATTTTTGTAAAGTGAGATAGATCACTTCAACAAAGACATCACTTTCTCATTGTTGTCTGTCCCCCTGCCCCCCACACTCAAGAAGAAGGGGTCTCTCAGGAACCAAAGTAGCAACTATGAACTAACTGCCCACCTGCAGCCCCTACCATCAGTGTGATGGAGAAGTCATGCACCATGAGTTCTGTTTGCATTAATATTACCTAAGTAAAGGCCATGGGATAACTGTGTGTTATAAGTAAGGAGCAAACATCTATTTGTTAGGTCTCTTTCATTGTTTTCATTGAAAGTATCAACATGAGGCCTAGATGCACACAAATGAAATGTTTACTGCCCATTGGTAAAGCTCTGAAGCACTCAGGGAAAGGAAGTGCATACTCACCTTTGATAGGGCAGAATTTAGTAATTATTATTCTCATTTCTCTAGTCTGAAGACTCCAACTAGTTTGCTATCATTTCAAAACAATGGGATGTTATTAATAAGTTCATACATGTCACAAATATGCACACATACACACACAAATAAAAATAATAAAAGAACAGAAATTGGACATTTACTGCCTACTTAGACCTGGCACTGTTGGTTGAAAGTATTGTTTGAGTGGGCTCTTTAACTCCTGTAAAAATAAGCAGCATATTACATTTTAATGGGCTATATTTGTTCTGCCACCTAATAGCCAAAAGCCAGGAAGGAAGATTATTCCCTACAATCAAGTGCTTGCCCCAGCTTTGCCTGCCAATAAAGGCTTGGCCCCCTCAGCCATCTGCTCTCTCATATTCTTGCAGATCTGCGAAGGTCTGCACCTCAGCTTCCACCCTAAACCCTGGTCTTCTGCCTCGGGAGGAGAGTGGCCACTTTTATAAAGACAAGTCCATCCAAACAGATGAGCCAGACCAAAGCTATGACACCACGGGGAATAATCGAACAGGTTAAGCACCCAGGACAGACTCGCCACGGCTAACCTCCTACTGAGCCAGAGACCTCAATCTTCAGGCGGTACTTTGCTTGCACAGACAATGCTTATTTTGAAATCCCAGAACTCCCAGGTCATTGACTTTGAGGTGTTTGGGTCTATGAGATGTCTAACTGAATTTTTTCCCTGCTGAGTCCTAAACTAGTTGAGAAACAGATAAAAAGAGCCAGCTGATAGAAAGCATGGGGGAAAAAATCACATGCTCTATCAACTAAGCCCAGGCTGAGTGACAGATTTTCTCTTCGAGCAAATAGAATTCCTAATACACATGGACCCAAAATGTGATTCTTATCTCTGAGTCTGGTTTACCTTGGCATGATGTCCTTCAGTCACATTCATCTTGCTATAGAGGACAAGATTTTGTTCTTTGTTGTGGCTGTGTGTGTGTGTGTGTGTGTGTGTGTGTGTGTGTGTGTGATGTTCTATGTCCATTCATCAGTTGGTGGCCACCTAGCCTGACTCAGTAAGCTAGTTATTACAGATATCTCTTTGCTCTATTGATTTTCTTTGTCTACACACTCAGTAGTGAAGTTGGTTGCTGGATCATATATAATAGATCTATTTTTAGTTTGTTCGGGAACCTCTCCAGTTATAATGGTTGCAGTAATTGATATTCACATAGCGGTGTATAAAAGTGCCCGCTTCCCCCACTTTCACCAGCATTGTGTTGTGTTGTTGCTATTGCTTTGTTTTGTTGTTTGTTGTTGTTTTATTGTATTTCAATAATAGGCGTTTTAATTGGGGTGAGATGACATCTCATTGGAGTTTTGATTGGCATTTCCCTGATGGTTAAAGGAACTGAGCATCTCCCTTATATGTTTATTGACCATCTGTATTGGTAAAATAACCTTTTAAATTTTGTATTTATTTTATTTTCTATGCATGAGTATTTTGTCTGCATGTATGTATGTGTACTGTGTGCAAGTCTGGTGCCCAAGGAGACCAGAAGAGGGAGTCAGATTCCCTGGAACTGGAGTTACAGCTGGTTGATCCATCTTGTAGGTGTTGGAAACTGAGTCTGTGTCCTTTAAAAGAGGTGTAAGTGGTTTTGACTACTGAGCCGTCACCTCTCCAGCCCCTTGTAAATTAACTTTGAAGAACAAAGACAAAAAAGAAAAGGCCAAAATGTCTGAAACAAAGCATTAATGCATCAGGCAAGAGACTATGAGCTTCTGGTTCCAGCTCTTCCCTGAACCAGCTGTGTGCTTACAAGAGGGTCCCACTCTCCTCTTGCCCATCACCCTCATCAATAACACAAATTCATCACTAAGTCGTTCAAAAAACCCTTTCAGTTATTTGACTTGTCAAAACAGGTAAAGTAAAGTCCAGTTTTGTTTTGAATCCTGGCTTTGCCAATCAGCTATGCCTATGGCTTCATTTCAGCTATTAAATCTCTCTATATGATCATTTCAATACCATAGGATAACATGTCACTACATCATACATGATTTGAATATATGATAGGTTAAGTAGGGTTATGGAAGTCTGCAATATGGAGATAGAGCAGTATTTTCCAAGCTGGTTCTTTAGAAAATGAAGTTCATTGTAACAATTATTTACACTCTGATTTCTCTTTTCAGTCAACTCTTGTCTGTCATAAAATCAATTTTCTGCTCCATGGATTATCCGGGGAAATTCAGTGCTTTTTACTCCAACACTAGAATTAAGCCGTGAATCAGCACAGTAACATTAAGCTCATTAGCGTGGGAAACGTGAAGTGCTATGAAAAAGTATATACTTACTCCCTGAAATCTGCTGCTGCAACTGCTGCTGGGAAGATACATTTCATTAGGCTTTCTGTGAGACAAAGAGGAGAGAGCTGTTGTAACAGCCAAAAGGCTCCTACATGGAAACAGTCTTCATTTGGAGAACACTGTTCACCAATTGACATTTGAGGAATTTGAGAGTGCTTAGATGGGATTTCTCAATACCTTTCTCCTTGACCTGTTTGTTAATTATAAACTTCAAGGACTTCCTGAACAGCAGGCTCAATGGTTCTTATCTTTACTCTAAAGGGGCTGGAGATGTGATTCAGCGTGGAGTACTTGCCCATCATGCCCCCAATATTGTGTGGGCAGGCATCTCTAAGAGGAGGTACTTTCAAACGTAAGTTTTATAAACTTACCTTCTTAATACCGATTAAGTTTAAAACTCTAGTTTGTGGGGCTGGAGAGATGGCTCAGGGGTTAAGAGCACTGGCTGCTCTTCCAGAGGTCCTGAGTTCAATTCCCAGCAACCACATGGTGGCTCACAACCATCTGTAATTCAATCTGGTGCCCTCTTCTGGCCTGTAGGGATATATGCAGGCAGAATACTGTATACATAATAAATAAATCTTAAAAAACAAAAAAAAACCTCTAGTTTGTGTCAGAAGGTTATCTTCATGAATTAAGAAGTCAGTCATTCCTCGGAATAATAACACATGTACATATACATGCATGTATATACATATATTACATATATATAGGGAGAGGTGTGTATGTATGTCTTTATACATGATAGGTAAAGAGGCAATTATTCTTTGTTGTGATGATACACTGCATGCAAGCTACAGGCACAACTGTACTAAAGTCACTTGGTCTCTATAAAAAAAATTCTAGCATAGTTATAATTACAGCCACTTTATCGTTCAGATAACTGAAGTAAGAAAGACCAGGCAGTCAGGGGTCAACCATCTTTCAGAGCCAGGTCTCAGAATTCAAGATGGCAACATCTTTAATTTCAACCTCCCCCTGTCTCCTACTGTGTGGGAGTGGCATATTGTATCAACCCACCATTCTCATGAAAATTCAAGCTCTCTTGCAAAAGACATGCGTAGAACAGGTAGTTCATCCATCTACCTACCCACTGACCCATTCATCCATCCATCCATCCACCCATCCATCCATACATCATCCATCCATCCATCCATCCTTCCATGCATCTATCCATCCATCCAACAAACAGTTATCTTGAAAACAAATCACGAGCCAGGCACTATTTAGGTAAAGGGTATAGTATAAACAGGTGAACAACAGACAAAAAGTTATTCTTTGAAACTTAAAATCGTGGTGATCTAAGTGAACTTAACATCACTGATCTAAGAAACAAATACAAAAACACAATTACATAACCAATAAATATCCTTTATGGTTTTTGGTTTGTTTTGTTGTTGTAGTTTGTTTGTGTTTGTTGTTGTTGTTGTTTGTTTGTTTGTTTGTTTTGGTAGTGGAGACTGAGCCTTAATGTCTCATACATGCCAGGCAAGTGTGAACTATATATCCATTCCTTAATGCTATGTTTATATATATAATGTGACTAAAACTATTTGGGCAGGGGAGCTACTTAATTTGTAAAAAGTAGTTAATGAAGACTTTTGAGAAAAGGTGGAATTTGAGATTAGTCCTAATAAGAAGAGGTCAAACACACTCCACAGTATGGGGGGAAAAGGACCTGAAAGTGCAGAGCTCTAAGAGGGGCGGGTATGAACCATGAGGTGGGATGTGGTGAACCAGGAAGAATGAAGATTGGAAGACAGAGCCACCACAGTGGGCAAAGGTCAGCTACTTGAAGGCCATGGCCAGGAGCATGGAATGGAGAGTTTTAGTGGGATGTCTGCTAAGGGAGAAAATGAACTTGAGCTGTTGCAAGATCCTAAGCAGGAGTGGACGTGCCCAGACTTAAGGTGTATTTTGAAGAAAATATGGAAGATTGGCTGTGGAAATGAGAGAAAAGGAAACCTAAGGCCCTGCCTTGGTTTGGATTGATGTAAATGGAAGGATGGCAGAGGCATCTACCAAGATGAAAAAGAGTGGGGAAATTAGAGATTATGTAGAGAACATGGTACGTTTGAAGTGTCTGTTAGCGATCTATGCAAGTGAACATGTCAGCTAGATACCTGGGTACCCATGTCTAAAACTCCATGAGGAGGTCAGCGCAGGAGATTTGGGAGTCATTAGTTCATTAATGGGTTTTACAAACATGAGCATTCTCAGGAGGCAGCACATGTAGAGAAAAGAGAATCAGCATCATGATCTCCTAGTTTAAGAGGTTTACTCATTTCCTTAAGGAAATTTCTATTTCTAATCTGAAAGATGTACCTTATGTTTGAAACTCACAGAGGATGCCATTTGCCATTTGATGTTAAAAGACATTTTCTCTGTGCATGAGTCCAATAAAATGAAATGAATAATTTAATTCCAATTTTGATGACTTGATGTTTTCAGCCCTTCACTTTCATTAAATAATTCTATAACGTAATATCTCCCAGTGAGAAATAAGACAATAGATAAATGTTTATTTTTCCCACCTTTTTTTTCTTTTAAATCATTGTCTGTTCTTGATTGTGACTAAATAAAACCAAATGCTGGTGAGCTACCTCTTTCTCCATAATTGGATGGACCCATGAAAAAGCACGGTATTTTTAGTATATTAGTGCAATAGAATTTTAAACTTATGGTAACTATGGTATTTCCTTGGAAGTCCCTGTTGTAATCAAACAAAGCACAAGATGCCCAGTTTACTCATATTAAAAACAAATACAACAACGGTAGGCAAAATATTTTGTGCTCTACTTCCTCTTGGAGCAAGAAAGCCTTCTTTTGTTTTGATTTTACAAGAGTCCACTGTTGCATCCACAGTCCCATGTCCCCCAAAAAACACCAAGAGAACAATCCGAATACAAAAACAAAGGGTCTTTAATTCTTGAGTTTAAACTCGGGCGCCTTGTCCGTCCATCACAGTGGTGGAGTGAGAGGGACCCTAAGCAGAAACAGGACAGGATTTTTATAGTGGTTAGGGTCGGGGATCCAGGAGAATTCCAACTGTATACAGTTACAATCTCAGGATCGATGCTTACTTACCGCAGGTTAGAGATGCTCGGTTTGAACTGATTGGAGAGCTGCAGCTGCAAGGACATTGCCATCTCCTCTAACAATTTATGTTATAGTATCCATATTGCCGGCAGATCCATTCCTCTGACATCCCATTTTTATCTACAGGAAACTCATTCCCTCTGACAGCTGTGGAACACAATCTATAACAGCAGAAAACATCCCACAGGACGTACCTGGTGCTCTGTTTATTACACAAGTTATGTTATATCATAGCCTTTAGGTTATGGCCGGACATGTCTGAAACTTGTTTTTGTGTAGCTCCTAACTATCTGGGTCTAGGGGCAGCAGCACATCCTCTGGTGTGGTGGTTTGTTTTGTTGTTTTTTGTTTGTTTGTTTGTTTGTTTGTTTGTTTGTTTTTGTTTTTTTCTTTATTATTATGTGTTTTAAATTTAATATATCAGCCATGGGTTCCCCTGTCCAACCCCCTCCCGCCCCCACTCCCACCTTCCCCCCAGCCCCTCCCCTCCATTCCCATGTCCTCCAGGATCAAGGCACCCCTGGGGATTCATTTAAACCTGGTGGATTCAGTACAGGCAGGTCCTGTCCCCTCCTTCCAGACTGAGCAAAGTGTCCCTGTGTAAGCCCAAGGTTTCAAACAGCCAGCTCATGCACTAAGGACAGATCCTGGTCCCACAGACTGGGTGCCTCCCAAACAGTTCAAGCTATTCAATGGTTTCACTTATCCAGAGGGCCTGATCCAGCTGGGGGCTCCACAGCCTTTGGTTCATAATTCATGTGCTTCCATTCGTTTAGCTATTTATCCCTGTGCTTTTTGCAATCTTGGATTGAACAATTCACGCTCTTGCAGACCCTCCTCTTTCTCAACAGTTGGACACCTGGAGCTCCACCTGAGGCCTGGCTGAGGATCTCTGCATCCACTTCCATCAGTTATTGGATGAGAGTTCCAAGACGACTGTTAGGGTGTTTAGTCATCTGATCACCAGAATAGGTCAGATCAGGCTTTCTCTCAACCATTGCCAGCAGACTACAGAGGATATATCATTGTGGATTTCTGGGGACCTCTCAAGCACTCTGCCTATTCCTGTTCTCATGTAGTCTTCATTTATCATGGTCTGTTATTCCTCATTCTCCCTTTCTGTTCTTGATCCAGCTGGGATCTTCTGCTCCCCTAAGCTTTCTTTCCCTCCAATCTTGCCCTTCATTACTCCCACTGTTGTCCAGGTTGTTCATGTAGATCTCATCCATTTCTCTGTCAGTGGGTGATCCTTGGGTCTTTCCTAGAGTCCCGTTTTTCTAGGTAGCCTCCCTGGAGTTGTATAGCAGTCTAGTCATCTTTGTTTTACATCTAGTATCCTCCTATGAGTGAGTACATACCATGTTTATCCCTCTGAGTCTGGGTTACCTCACTCAGGATGATTTTTTTCTAGATCCATCCATTTGCCTGCAAACCTCATGATGTCATTGTTTTTCTCTGCTGAGTAGTACTCCATTGTGTATATGTACCATATTTTCTTTATCCATTCTTCAGTTGAAGGGCATCTAGGTTGTTTCCAGGTTCTGGCTATTACAAACAAAGCTGATACGAACATAGCTGAGCAAATGCCCTTGTGGTATGATTGAGCATTCCTTGGGTATATGCCCAAGAATACTATAGCTGGGTCTTGGGGAAGATGGATTCCCAATTTTCTAAGGAAGCACCATATTGATTTCCAAAGTGGCTGTACAAGCTTGCATTCCCACCAACAGTGGAGGAGAGTTCCCCTTGCTCCACATCCTCTCCAGCATAAGCTATCTTCTGTGCTTTTCATCTTAGCCATTCTGACAGGTGTAAGGTGGTATCTCAGAGTCATTTTGATTTGCATTTCCCGGATAATTAGGGATGTTGAGCAGTTCCTTAAATGTCTTTCAGCCATTTGAACTTCCTCTGTGGAGAATTCTCTGTTTAGTTCTATAGCCCATTTCTTAATTGGACTGTTGGGCATTTTGATGTGTAATTTATTGAGTTCCTTATATATTCTGGATATCAGCCCTCTGTCAGATGTGGGGTTGGTGAAGACCTTTTCCCATTCTGTAGGCTGTCACTTTGTCTTGTTGACAGTGTCCTTTGCTCTACAAAAGCTTCTCAGTTTCAACAGGTCCCATGGATTGACTGTTTCTCTCAGTGTCTGTGCTACTGGTGTTAGATTTAGAAAGTGATCTCCGGTGCCAATGCGTTCAAGAGTACTTCCTACTTTCTCTACTATCAGGTTCAGAGTAGCTGGATTTATGTTGAGGTCTTTGATCCACTTGGATTTAAGTTTTGTACACGGTGACAGATATGGATCTATTTGCAGCCTTCTACATGTTGACATCCAATTATGCCAGCACCATTTGTTGAAGATGCTTTCTTTTTTCCATTGTACATTTTTGGTTTCTTTGTCAAAAATTATATGTTCATAGGTGTGCGGGTTAACGTCAGGATCTTCAATTTGATTCCATTGGTCCACATATCGGTTTTTATGCCAGTACCAAGCTGTTTTTATTACAGTAGCTCTATAGTAGAGCTTGAGGTCGGGGATTGTGATGCCTCCAGAAGCTGTTTTATTGTACAGGATTCTTTTGGCTATCCTGGGTTTTTTGTTTTTCCATATGAAGTTGAGTATTATTCTTTCCAGATCTGTGATGAATTGTGTTAGTAATTTGATGGGGATTGCATTGAATCTGTAGATTGCTTTTGGTAAGGTCGCCATTTTTACTATGTTAATCCTGCCTATCCATGAGCATGGGAGATCTTTCCATTTTCTGACATCTTCTTCAATTTCTTTTTTCAGGGACTTAAAGTTCTTGTCATATAGGTACTTCACATGCTTAGTTAGTATAACCCCAAGGTATTTTATATCATTTATGGATATTGTAAAGGGTGATGTATCTCTGATTTCCTTCTCAGCCTGTTTGTCTACTGTATATAGAAGGGCTACTGATTTTTTTGAGTTGATCTTGTATCCTGCAATGCTGCTGAAGGTTTTTATTAGCTGTATCAGTTCCTTGGTTGAATTTTTGGGGTCACTCATGTATACTAACATGTCATCTGCAAATAGGGAGAGCTTGACTTCTTCCTTTCCAATTTGTATCCCCTTAATCTCTTTATGTTGTCTTATAGCTCTGGCTAGAACTTCAAGTACTATATTGAATAAGTAGGGGGAGAGGGGACAGCCTTGCCTTGTTCCTGATTTTAGTGGTATTGCTTTGAGTTTCTCTCCATTTAATTTGATGTTGGCTGTTGCGTTGCTGTAGATTACCTTTATTATGTTTAGGTATGTTCCCTGTATTCCTGGTCGCTCCAAGACCTTTATCATGAAGGGGTGTTGGATTTTGTCAAATGCCTTTTCTGCATCTAGTGAGATGATCATGTGGTTTTTGCTTTGAGTTTGTTCATAAGGTGTATTACATTGACGGACTTTCGTATGTTGAATCACCCTTGCATCCCTGGGATGAAGCCTACTTGATCATGGTGGATAATTGTTTTGATGTGTTCTTGGAGTCTGTTTGCCAGAATTTTATTGAGTATTTTTGCATCAATGTTCATGAGGGAGATCGGTCTGTAGTTCTCTTTCTTTGATGCATCTTTGTTTTGTTTAGGAATCAGGGCAATTGTAGCCTCATAGAAGGAGTTTGGTAATATACCTTCTGCTTCTATTGTGTGGAACAATTTAAAGAGTATTGGTATTAAGTCTTCTTTGAAGATCTGGTAGAATTCTGCAGTGAAACCATAAGGTCCAGGGCTTTTTTTGTTTGGGAGACTTTTAATGAATGATTCTATTTCCTTAGGGGTTATTGGACTATTTAAATGGTTTATCTGGTCTTGATTTAACTTAGGTATGTGGTACCTGTCCAGAAAATTATCCATTTCTTTTAGCTTTTCCAGTTTTGTGGAGTAGAGGTTTTTGAAGTATGACCTGATGATTCTCTGGATTTCCTCATTGTCTGTTGTTATGTCCCCCTTTTCATTTCTGATTTTGTTAATTTGGATGCTCTCTCTCTGTCTTTTGGTTAGTTTGGATAAGGCCTTGTCTATCTTCTCAAAGAACCAACTCTTTGTTTCATTAATCCTTTTATTGTTCTCTTTATTTCTATTTTATTGATTTCAGCTCTCAATTTGATAATTTCCTGGCATCTGTTCCTCCTGGGAGACTTTGCTTCTTCCTGTTCAAGGGCTTTCAGGTGTGCTGTCAAGTCACTAGCGTGAGATTTCTCCAGCTTCTTTATGTGGGCATTCAGTGCTATGAATTTCCCTCTTAGCACTGCTTTCATAGTATCCCATAAGTTTAGGTATGTGGTGTATTCATTTTCATTGATCTCTAGGAAGTCTTTAATTTCTTTCTTTATTTCTTCCTTAACCCATTGGTGATTCAGTTGAGCATTATTCAGTTTCCATGAGATTGTAGGGTTTCTGTAGTTTTTTCTGTTGTTGAAATCTAACTTTAAACCATGGTGGTCTGATAGAACACAGTGGGTTATTCCAATTGTTTTGTATCTGTTGAGATTTGTTTTGTGGCCAAGTATGTGGTCAATTTTAGAGAAGGTTCCATGGGGTGTTGAGAAGAAGGTATATTCTTTTTTGTTTGGGTGGAATGTTCTGTAGATATCGATTAAGTCCATTTGAGCCATAACATCAGTTAAGTCCATTATGTCTCTGTTAAGTTTCAATTTGGCCGATCTGTACAGAGGTGAAAGTGGGGTGTTGAAGTCTCCCACTACTAATGTGTGGGGTTTTATATGTGATTTAAACTTTAGTAATGTTTCTTTTACATATGTGGGTGTCCTTGTGTTTGGGGCATAAATGTTCAGAATTGAAACTTCATCTTGGTGGATCTTTCCTGCGATGAGTATGTAGTGTCCTTCATCATCTCTTTTGATTGATTTTAGTTTGAAGTCTATTTTGCTGGATATTAGGATGGCTACACCAGCTTGCTTCTTAAGACCATATGATTGGAAAGTCTTTTCCCATCCTTCTATTCTTAGGAGGTGTCTGTCTTTGAATTTGAGGTGTGCTTCTTGTATACAGCAGAAAGATGGGTCCTGTTTTTGTATCCATTCTCTTAGTCTGTGTCTTTTTATAGGTGAATTAAGTCCATTGATATTAAGGGATATTAATGACCAGTGATTGTTCGTTCCTGTTGTTATTTTTATTTTTTGGTGGTAGTGTGTGTGTACTTCTCTTCTTTGGGGTTTACTGCTATGGTGTTATCTATTGCCTGTGTTTTCATGGGCGTATCTGCCTTCATTAGGTTGGAATTTTCCTTCTAGTGCTTTCTGTAGGGCTGGGTTTGTGGACAAGTATTGTTTAAATCTGGTTTTGTCTTGGAAGGTCTTGTTCACTCCATCTATGATGATTGAAAGTTTTGCTGGGTATATTAGTCTAGGCTGGCATCTATGGTCTCTTAGTGTCTGCATTATATCTGTCCAGGTCCTTCTGGCTTTCAAAGTCTCCATCGAGAAATCGGGTGTTATTCTGATGGGTTTGCCTTTATAAGTCATTTGGCCTTTTTCCTTTGCTGCCCTTAATATTCTTTCTTTATTCTGTACGTTTAGTTGTTTAATTAGTATGTGGCGAGGGGACTTTGGGGGAGGGGGTCTAGTCTGTTTGGTGTTCTATAGGCTTCTTGTATCTTCATAGGCATTTCCTTCTTTAAGTTGGGAAAGTTTTCTTCTATGATCTGATTAAATATATTTTCTGTGCCTTTGAGTTGGTATTATTTTCCTTCTTCTATCCCTATTATTCATAGGTTTGGTCTTTTCATGGTGTCCCAAATTTCTTGGACATTTTGGGTCATGACTTTGTTGGTTTTAGTGTTTTCTTTGACTGATGAATCTATTTCTTCTAACATATCTTCAATGCCAGAGATCTTCTCTTCCATCTCTTGCATTCTGTTGGTTATACTTGCCTCTGAAGTTCCTGTTTGTTTACTTAGATTTTCTATTTCCAACATTCCTTCTGCTAGTGTCTTCTTCGTTTTTTCTATTTCCCTCTTCAGGTCTTGGATTGTCTTCCTTTCTTTTTCATGATTTTCATTCAAGGATTTATTGTTTTCTTCTGCTTTAATTGCCCTTTCCTCTAGTTTTTTATAGCGTTCTTCCCATTTTTTGTTTGTCTGTTCCTCTACTTTATTTTTGATTTCTTCTATATAAGGCTCTAGCCTCTTCATGATGTTACTTATAAGGTTGTTTTCTTCTTCTTCTTCCATTCCGTGATGTTCAGGTCTAGCTGTTGGATAAGGGCTAGGTTCTGGTGATGCTGTATTGCTCTTTATTTTGTTGTATGTACTTCTGCCTTGACATCTGCCCATCTCCTCTTGTGTTCGTTCTTGGTCTTATCAGTGTACTTGGTCCAGAGAGAGTTGACAGATTTAGGGAGCCTCTCTCTGGTCCAGATGGAAGCTCTGGGCCAGATGGGAGCGCTGGTCCAGATGAGAGTGCTGGCCAGATAGGAGCTGGGGGGCTGGACTCTGAGTCTTGGGAAGTCCCTGATGTCTCCTTATTTTGTCCAGATGGGAGCTCCTCTTGTCCAGATGGGAGTTCCAGGGCAGGATGGAAGCTTGGGGCTGGTCTCTGATTCTCAGGAAGTGGCTGGGGTCTCCAGCAGATGGGTGTGGGGCCAGGGCATAGAGACTGCAGTGTCTGCCCGCAGTCTTGGAAAAGGGAAGCCTTCCCACAGGGCCTGCCAATTGGCAGGAAACTTGGGCCAAGTTGGTCAGGTCCTCCCAGAGTGGCCTGTGTCCAGAGGTGGGACCCAAGGGCAGTTGCCTCTCTGACTATAACCCAGGAACTCCTGTTGTTTTTTTTTCCAGAAAAATTTGCCCAAGGGCATGTTGCCCCCTGTCTGACCCTTCTCTGAGACAGATGCAACCCTGTCTTCTTCTCACCCACAGCTGAGAGACTTTGAACTTTTTTAAAGACATTGGATTTTAAAGAGAGCTTGATTTTTTAAAGTGTCAGAATTTTTAAAGAGTGTGGGAGATTTTAAAGTTATATTGTGTTGCTGGGCACAGATGGTGCACACCTTTAATCCCAGCACTTGGGAGGCAGAGGCAGGTAGATCTCTGTAAGTTTGAAGCCAGCCTAGTCTACAGAATCAGTTCCAGGATAGCTAGAGTTACATAGTGCAACTCTGTCTCAAAAAAAAAAAAGTTATATTATGTTTCATACTGTGATAATAATATAAGATCTTGAGAATAAATGGAAAGGAAAAGTTATGGTGACATATTTGTATGTCAAGTTGACAATGAGTCCATTGTACTTGTTAGTTTTTAGTCTACTCGAAAGAAGCTGGAATATTCTGCAAAGATGAAACCTCAACTGAGAAAATGTGTGGTGATATATTGTGTACCCTAATAAAATTTGCCTGAAGATCAGAGGACAGAACAAGCCACTAGACTAAACATAGAAGCCAGGCAGTGGTGGCACATGCCTTTAATCCTAGCACTCGGGAGGCAGAGATCCATCTAGATCTCTGTGACTTCAAAGCCACTCTGGACAACATGAGATTGACTCAGTCTAAGAGAAAAAAAAAAAAAAACAGAGCCAGACAATGGTGGCATACACCTTTAACCCCAGTACTTGGGAATCACACACCTTTAATCCCAGCACTTGAGATCTCAGGCCTTTGCTACCAGTATTTGGGAAGCATGCACGCCTTTAATCCCAGCGCTAGGAAGGAAGTGATGGCTGGGTGGAGGAAGGCTGGACATGAGAAGACAGGAACTGAAGCTGTTCAGGCTGACGAGTCCTAGAGGTGAGACATGGCAGGGGCTTGTTCTTCTGTCTCTCTGATCTCTCAGCATTCACCCCAAATCTAGCTCTGGGTTTTTATTAATAGGACCATTTAAGATCATACAACAAAAATGCCTCCATAAGATTGGCCTGTAAAAGGTAAGTCTGTGGGGGCATTTTCTTAATGATTGATATGGGAAGGCTCAGCCTACTGTGGCTATGTAGACATCAGTGCATGTAGTCGCAGGTTGCATAAAACCAAGCTTCTGAATGAGCCATGGAGCCAATAAGCAGTGTTCCTCCAGGGTTTCTGCTCAGCTCTTGATTCCAGGTTCCTGCCCTGCTTGAGTTTCTGCCTTGGCTTGCCTCAGTGGTGAAATGTGATCAGGAGTTGTAAATCAAAATAAACTTTTTCCTTCCTAAGTTGCTCTTGGTCACTGTGCTGGAGAGTTTTACATCAACTTGATATAAGTTAAAGTCATCTGAGAGGAGAGAATCTCAATTAAGACAATGCCTTTATATGATGGGGCTAGAGGCAGGCCTGTCGGGCATATCTTAACTAGTGATTGATGGGGAAGGGTCCAGCCCATGGTGGTTTGTGCCCTCCCTGGGCTGGTGGTCCTGGGTTCTATAAGAAATCAGACTGAGCAAGCCATGAGGAGCAAGCTAGTAAGCAGCACTCCTCCATGGCCTCTGCATCAGCTCCTGTCTCCAGGTTCCTGCCCTGTTTGAGATCCTGTACTGAGTTCCTATAATGATGAACAGTTATGTGGAAGTACAAGCTAAAATAATCCCTTTCCTCCCCAATCTGCTTTTGGTCATGGTGTTTTATCACAGCAATAGTCACCCTAACTAGGACAACCTAGATGTTTTTCAAAGCAATAGGGAGCAAACTAGGACAGAAATTGGTAACCAGGAATGGGATAATGCTGTGACAGATCTGATCATGTTGCTTTGGGAAGGACTGTGGAAGTCACTGGTATTTGGGGCTGGAAAAGTCATGAGTGCACGAAGCCTAGTGAGCTGTTCTGTGGTGTTTGAGAGATAAAGAGTGTTGACAGAGTAGAGACATTGGAGGCCCAGCTTCTGAAGTTTCAGAGGGAAGCAAAGACCTTTCATGTGATATATATTGAATGGAGAGTCTGTGGCTTCTGGTCAGCTGGAGATGAAGAATCAGTTGTGGTTAATAAAAGACCAATACCACTTAAGTGAAACCTTTGCTTTACTGGGACAATGACGCTGGCTAGTGGAGGCCAAAAACCCAGCTGTGATTAATAAGAGACAAACGTCATTGAGGCAAGTCCAGGAAGTGTCTCCTCAGTCAGGGTCAGTAAATAGCAGGGATTAGACCGCATCTCAATCAAGCAGCCACACTTGGTAGTGTGTTAGAGGGTCCCACATGGTACTGGTTTGGGCAATATGGAAGCTGCCAAATTGGAGGCATCATCAAAGAAAAGCTGAAGTTTGGCACCATGTGGCAAGGCTGGGGTCCCCAAAGAGGTCAGAAGAGGCCACAAGTGAATGCACAGCATCAGTTGAAATAGAGATCCCAGCATATTGGAGATGGCAGGAGCATGCAATGATCACTAAGGACAGCAGTAGCTGTGGTATGGAGCTGGCCTCAGACAGAGGCAAGCTATATGTGCCAAGAATCGCAGAGCCAGAGACACGGAGCTGCCTAAGCCCTTTGTAGCCCAGAAGATCAAGAGTGACTCCTAGACATCAGACACTGAGATATTATATTGTTAGATTTTAATTGTGCTCTGATCTGTTTGTGACTATGTCCTTTTTATGTCTTTTGAGATAAACAAAAAAGGAAAGGTTATGGTTTAATAGTGGTTTATTTGTGTGTCAAGTTGACAAGGGTCCATTTTACTGTTTTTGTTTGTTTGTTTGTTTGGTTGGTTGGTTGGTTGGTTGGTTGGTTGATTGGTTGGTTGGATGGTTGGTTGGTTGGATGGTTGGTTGGTTGGTTGGTTGATTGGTTGGTTGGATGGTTGGTTGGTTGGTTGGTTGGTTGGTCGGTTTGCTTGTCCACTTGACACAAGTTAGAAGCATCTGGAAGAAGCCTTAATTGAGGAGTTGCCTCCAGCAGGCTCCCTCTAAAGTCTATCTAAGATCTGTCCATGTTAGAGGGTATATCAATAGTTCATTCTTACCTGCTGCTCAGCAGCATCCCATTTATATCACTGTTTACCTATTTTGAAAACTTCACATACTATAACTTTCTTCCCATTCAAAGAAAGAAAACATGCACGCACACACACATACACACACACACACACACACACACACACACACACACACACACACACGAACTAAGCCTCACCCTCCAAGGAAACATAGTAAGACAAGAAAAATAATTGTCTATGATAGTGAGCCCTACACTCATAGACATCCCCCCCATTCCCAGAGGTTCCTACTGATGCTGTATTTTATAAATCCTGCAATGATTTTTAATATTCACAGGTTTGTGAACATTCGTTAGGATTTGACCAGGACAGCTGTCACAGCAAACAGCCTCATGACCAAAGAGCACATGCCGGGGAAGGCACAGAGGTTGTACACAGCTGGGACAGGCACAGGCCACACAAAGTCAAGTGGGACAAAATGGTGTCAGGGCAGGAAGAACAAGATAACTCCTGTGACTCAGACCAACATAGTCAGCTTGGGCAGAAAGAAGTGGCCGCCAGCACCCTGGAGAGCTCCCCATTGGCAAAACTGATTCCATCATGCCTGAGGCCTCCTAGTTCCAGAAACTCAGACTTGGCTAGGGATGCAGTTCTGCGGTAGAGCACTTACTTTCCATGGGTTATGTCCCCAGTATCACAGAACAGGAATGTCAAGGGTATGTGTGATGATCATCTTTGTTTGGTTGGTTGAAGAGCCTGCGCATATGGCAAATGGACCCCAGAAAATAAAGAAATGCTGCTCGTTCTCCACCACCAGCACCAGAACTTTTAAGCTACCAAGTTCAAAGGATCCACAGATGTCACCTGTGTGGTCATGATGCTGATAATGGAGCAGAGTGCATGAGACCTCCCTAGTTGAATGTCACATTTTACCAGATCATACCTCTAGGGATTCTTAACACTGTCCTAAATATTCAAAAGAGCTGCTAACTGCAGGATCAATATAGATAAATTGACACCAGGACACTTAGCTGGAGAGTATCATTGACCATTACCCACAGTTCCTTCCTTGTGGTGGCAGGACTCTAGTTAGACGAAAGAAATCATGATATTGAAGTAACTCGGGAAAAAAAATATAACAGCTCTTTTCACTATCCCCATAAAGGAAAACAAAGAAGATCCAATTTTTTAAAGGCCATTAATGTGGAGGTCTCGAGTGGCAATGGTTAAGCATTACCTCAGAATGCAGAACCTCAAATGGGAATATATTATAGAACAAAGATATTCACAATGGTGATTCAGACATGGTCTTCTCTGTCATTTTGGCTCTTCTAATAGCAAAGAAGAGACAAATTGGATTATTAGTACCACAGGCCTACAGACCTGGTAGTGTCATGAAATTCTGAAGTAATAATTGCTGCATACAATTTAGCTTGGAGACAGTGAATTGATTTCTTTGGAGATGCTTCATTTACATGAGATGGTAATTTGCCTAGATGTTACAATATAAGACGTTCTCATAAAAGGCCACAAAAGGGTATTTATAACACTTCTAGACAAAAACCATAAGAGGCAGCCCAGCCAGAAATAACACATTTCCTCAGCCATATTCTTCCCCTACTGTTATCCCTGGTGAGTGAAAGCCCAGAGGACTGTGTGCCTTAAGTTTTACCTCAAGTAGAAGAAAATTAAATGAAGGATTAAAAACTTTAATCTGTTGCTCCTGGGTGTTATTTCTTTCTACATGTACTTTAGATTGGTGTCATGTGATATCATCTTTATTTTTATTTTGTGGTGACCAGATACCTAACAGAAACAGAAAAGAGGTTTCTTCTTATTAAAAGAGGTCAGGGAACACAGTCTACCGTGGTGGGGAAGGCAATGGCGGCAGGGGCCTGAGAGAGCTGGTCACATCTGGGCAGATGAGGAACCAGAGATCTGATACCATAAGTAGGTCCAGCTATCACCATAAAGGTCCGCCCTTAGGGGTTCCCTTCAAAAGCATGCCTTCTACTCCCACAACCTTCCAAAACATCACCCTCTACTATTTCACATCTTTGAACACCTTAGCCTGTGGAAGATATTTCCCATTCAAGCCCTAATAACTAGATTGGAACCAGCTTATCTATTAAAACATTTACAAATTCAGTCCCACTCTGCCTGAAAATGCTCACAGACGTGTGTTTCAGAGGTGACAGCAGAGAGAATGGACTGACCGTTGTCAAGGAGAACTCCATGCTGTTGACAGGGAAGGCAAGGGACTTGGGTTTTCTATGAAAGATTAGTTTTAGGAAATGGTCTTCTACTCCTAACTAGCTTACCCATGCTTTCCAACATTCATCATTCCCTAGTTTGAATAGCACCCTCAGTTTATTTGCTATTCAGATAAAAACACTAGCCCAATATTCTTATAATCTTTGCAAAATTTTCCACATACTAGTTACAGTATACTGATGGAAGTCTTATTTTTAAACGTTCTTTGGGATTGTAAACCTGTTCCCAAGGTGGCAATTTTGAATGTCATCCCCACACCCAGTTTCCAGGAAGGCAGTTGTTAATATAATCTTGGGCTGACTTTGTGCAAAAACTACAATCTCACAGCTGTTTTCCTCAAAGGGTCGCCCTCAAACAGCTGCATCTAAGTCACCTACAATTCTCATTACATGTGAGGCTCTTGGCCACCGTTGCAAGTGTGTAAAGTGTCAGTGTTTCTGAGTACGGAGCCTGAGAAGCCAGCTGTGTACACAGCTCCCAAACTGACTTGCTGCACCTCTTTTACTATTTCATTCCGTTAATCGAGTTAAGCAAGAGTATATTCAAAACCCTGGGTTCCTTAGCTTTTTAATCTATTCACCAAATATTCATTTTGTGATCACTGTAATCAAGGAGGCACCTGGCTCAACCGCCTGAGGAATCTCGGTGGAAAAGATAATTCAAGTCTTCATTAGAAACATAAGAAGAATTTCTAAAGCCTTCAGTAGAAACGTAACTCTAATTCTAACATGGACAAAAACTAGCAAATATTTTCATTGCTAATTGCTCAATTGCAATTTTGACAAGCTCCACTATGGAGAAATAAAAGGTGCTGATACCAAGGGCACCAACTCATCCTAGAGATGTGTGGGAGCCCACAGAGGCTTCCTAGTGAGACCTTACTCAGGGTCAGAGAATCTGAGCTTGCTTTTCCAAGCAGGGCTGCATAGTGGAATGATTTGACCATGGGCATGGTTACCAGGTGTTTGGAAAGGTCTACACTTGGCTATACACTGCTTTGATCTTGCAAGGGGAAGGTCTTTTGCCTCTCCCCTTGGCATTGTTTAAAATGCCCTTTTGAATAAATGGAAGGGCTGTTGGGTATTGATCCAGGCCCTCCCGCAGCTATCCTGTGTTTCTGTCTTTCTTCTGGTCATTTAGATCTCTTTCTATCTACATTTTCTTATCCCTCTTGCCTTCACCCAAGGACCCTTCAATAGGTGGGAGCAGCTCGGAGCTGGTCTCCCACAGACTCCCACAGACAAGAGTCCCAGAACTAGGCTGATAACTAACTACATCAACAGCACAGTGCAGAGTTGATGAGGGCAGATGAATCGAGTCTTCTGAGTTCTGTGGAGGATGTTTGGGTTTTATCTGGAGAACAACATGATTCTATTAGAGAGTTTTAAAAACACCTGCTGGTCTGTCAGTTCTGTAACTGTGGAAGGAAGGAAGGAAGGAAGGAAGGGAGGGAGGGAGGGAGGGAGGGAGGGAGGGAGGGAGGAAAGAGAATGGGTGTGGCCAGAACACATAGGTAGGCTCATAGTAACAGGAAAAAAGAACCATGCAACAGAAATACAGGTTCAAGCAATGATGTCCCCATTGTGACTGGTGAAAACAGTGTCCTTGAACATTCTGAGGACTGTAAAATCTCAGCTACTTAATTTTACAAATTTAAAAATAACGATAAGAAATTATATGCTGAGTGGCAACCCTTCAAATGAATGAAGCTAAAAAGATAAATGCACTCCCAAATCATTCATTCTGTTCCATATCACGGGATTTGTGCGGTTTGTAGCTTCAGCTCTCTGCTTCTCAGGGAGGACATGGAGTTAGTTAGGCCTCTCACAGGCCAGAAGCACCCATTCCTACAAACAGGTAAATTGTAATCACAGTGGAGTCGAGGAACACAACTCTCCAACCTGAAGCCTGTTATTCTATAGAGTTAAATGCAGGTTTAACTCAAAAGTCAATGTATCATTTTAAAAGAATTGTCAACCACCACTTTAACCAAACTACACAGTGAGTCAGAATAAATAGAAAGATGCTTCAAAGGAAACAGCATGGAATCATTTTGGAATTTAAGTCAGTCTCTAGCTTTTTACCCTGGGCTATAATAAACAACAAAGACCTTCACTTTCTGCCCCCGGCACATGGAAAATGCAACTGGAACCTTTGACTCAGATCCTTTGCTCTGTAATCACTGTCTTTTGAAAACCCTGTTGGCTGTTGTTGACAAGCTTTAATGACAGAGAAGGACGTCTAAAGACAGACTTCCAGTCCTAACTTCATTTCGGTGGATGCCACTAAATCAAAACCTCTGAGATCCAATTAGATCTGAGGTTTATAACCGAAAACTTCATTAAGCAAACCAGTAACATGAACAAGATTGGGATGTAAATGTGCGAGAACTCATGAACTGTGAACTAGCTTCAGAGTGGCCACTGTGCTTCCTCTAGTGTCTTATTTATTCGAAGCAGCAGAGCCAGGGAAGTCTCTACTACGGGCCATGAATATTTGAGGACATATACCTCCTCCTGTTGTGATAGACATGTAATTCATCATTCTGCTGAATTATATATGCATAAAGTAGACATAAATATATACAAACAACCTACAATTGGCCCCCAATATCCATGGGTCCCACGTCCAAAGACTGAATAGACCGCAGAGTAATAACATTTGGAAAAAAAAGTGGCACCAAACCTGAATATGCAATTACTCCACAAACAATGTTGTATGACAACTACTTACAGAGCACTTATGTTGTACTGGGTGTGATAATAGATATGACTTAACATATACATGAAGATGTGCGAAGATTTTATGCATATATTTCACCACTTTCTACAAAGGACTTGAGTATCATGAATCTCGGTATTTGCATAGTGTCTGACAGTTAATCCCCTAGTGAATTATGATAGCTGACAGACCTTGCATGCACAAAATGCGGGTGTGTGCACATACACACATATATGCACACATGTATAATTGTCAAGAATACTACAAAGGAATCGCCAGTTTTTAAAGTACTAGACAATGAAATATAGTTGCAGAAAATTTACCTAAAAATAATTGAATTTTCTATTTTTATTTATGTTTTTAATTTACATAGTGTAAAAAATGGCATTCAATTCTTTGAGCTACCGCAATACAGATTCTTGTAATCATAACCATAAACAGGCTCTCAAATGACCTCAAAATCCCAAAGACTTTCTCCAAGTTTACCCTTCTTCAACTGGAACCCCAGCCCTCAGCCATGGCACGCACTGGTATGTTTTGATGGGGTAGTTTGAATGTAAATGGCCCCCATAAGCTCATAGGGAGTGGCACTTTTAGGAGGTGTGGCTTTGTTGGAAGAAGTGTGTCACTGTTGAGGTGGGATTTGAGATTTCCTAGACTCAAGCTCTACCTACTCCTTCTTCTGCCTGGAGATCAAGATGTATCTGTGGGCCAGAAATGGGCATGGTACCTCCTGGGACTGGAGTTGGAGAGAGATATAAGTGTCCATGAAGGTTCTGGGACTCAAACCTAGGTTCCCTGGAAGAGGAGTCAGTGCTCTTAACTGGTAAGCTATCTCTCCAGGTCCTCTTTGGGGACTTTTTTATATTAGTGTGCATTACCTCAGAGTGTTGGGAAGATGTGGTGACCACTGAACAAATAAGCAGGTGCTTAGTTGTCAGAGACCTACATGCCCCGGTCTGCCTTATATATATAGTAAGCAATGTCATGTAACATTCTAACTACAGTAGCGGCACAAACACAATGTTGGAGACAACTCTGACAGGAATAATACTGTATATTTCCAGTTTTTTTAATTTTTATTTATTTTATGTGTCTCCAAGTGTATGTATGTATGTATGTATGTATGTATGTATGTATGTATGTATGTATTTATGTGCATTGTGTGCATGCATGAACCTGTAGATGTTCAAAAATGGCATTGGACCCCCTAGAGCTATAGTTACAGACAGTTGTGAGCTGCCATGTGGATGTTAGGAAGGGAAGCCCAGGTCCTCTGCAAAAGTAGTCTTAACCATTGAACCATCTCTCCAGACCCAAGTATCTAGCTAATTCTTTTTTTTTTTAGATTTGTTTATTTATTATGTATACAGAAGAGGATGTCAGATCTCATTGCAGATGGTTGTGAGCCACCATGTGGGTGCTGGGAATAGAACTCAGGACCTCTGGACCTCTGGAAGAGCAGTCGGTGCTCTTAGCCTCTGAGCCATCTCCTCAGCCCCCTAGCTAATTCCTAATCCTACTGACAAGCTTTGTGATTCATAAATTCCTCACCTATAGTATTTAGTGCACAGAAATATTTTGATTAGTGCAGGTAAAGTAAATTGTGGCCTCTGCATTCACCTTGCAAAGAGTTGCTATTTCCAGCTCTTCTTTCCAAATCCCCTTCTTGAAAATAGATTTTTTTTCCTCATACAATATATTCTGATTAGAGTTTCCCCTCCCTCTACCCCTCCTAGTTCTTCCCACCTCTCATTCCACCCAGATCAACTTCCCCCATTTCTCATTAGAAAAGATCAAGTTTCCAAGAGATAACAACATAATATAACAATATAAAATATAGTATGATAAAACAAAAACCATCACATTAAGGTTAGACAAGGAAAACCAACAGAAGGGAAGATCCCAAGAGAAGGCACAAGAATCAGAGACCCACTTGTTCACACACTCAGGTTTCCCACAAAAATACTAACCTGAAAGCTATGGTACATACACAGAGGACCTGGTACAGATCCGTGCAGGCCCTGCACATGCTGCTTCAGTCCCTGTGAGTTCATATGAGCTTTGCTCAGTCGATTTCTAGGACCTTGTTCTCCCGGTGTCCTCCATCCCCTCTGGCTCTTACACTCTTTCTGTCTCCTCCTCCACAGGGTTCCCTGAGCTCTGAGGGGAGGGATTCAAGACATCTCATTTAGAGCTATATGTTCCAAGGTCTCTCTATATACCAAATAATTAAATAATACAATTTAAAAATGGGGTACAGATCTAAATAGAAAATTCTCAACAGAGGAAAATCAAATGACTGAGAAACACTTTAAGAAAGGTTTCATGTTCTTAGCCATCGGGGAAATGAAAATCAAAAATACTTTGAGATTCCATCTTGCACATATCAGAATTTCTAAGATCAGTAACAGAAATGACAGCTCATGCTGGCAGGATGTGGCATAAAGGGAACATCCACCCAATGGCTGGTAAGGGTGCAAACTTACACTTTCACTTTGGAAATCGGTGTAGCAGTTCCTCAGAAAGATGGGAATTGATGCAGCTATAGCACTCTTGAGCATATACCCACAGCGTGCTTCATCTACCACAAGGACACTTGCTGTGGACATCGCTCTGTATAAATAACGCTGGTTGGCCAATAGCCAGGCAGGAAGTATAGGCGGGACAAGCAGAGATGAGAATGCTGGGAAGTGGAAGGCTGAGGCAGAGAGACACGGCCAGCCACCACCATGACAAGGGAGATGTAAGGTGCCTGTATGCCACAAGCCATGTGGCAAAGTATAGATTAATAGAAATGGGTTGATTTAAGATAAAAGAAGTAAGGGTTGGGGATTTAGCTCAGTGGTAGAGCGCTTGCCTAGCAAGCACAAGGCCCTGGGTTCGATCCTCAGCTCCACAAAAAAAAGTAAAAGATAAAAGAAGTAAATAACAAGAAGCCATACAGTTTGTAATACAGGTCTCTGTGTGCTTACTTGGTTGGGTCTGAGCGACTGTGGGGCTTGGCGGGAGCTGGAGAGAAAACTCTATCTACAGACACTTGTTGAATCATGTTCATTACTGCTCTATTCATAGTAACCAGAAATTGTAAACAACCTCGATGTCCTCAATAGGAGAACAAATAAAGAAAGTGTGGCACGTTTACACAGTGGAGTATTACTCAGCTGTTAAAAAAAACAACTTTGCAGGCACATAGATAAAACTAGGAAAAAAAACATCCTGAGTCAGGTAACCCATATCCAGAAAGATAAATATGGTATTCACTTATATGTGGCTATTAGCCAATAAGTAAATAATAACCAAGCTATAATCCATAGACCCAGAGAGGTAGGTATAGAGGAAGGACCTGGGGGGGGGGGGAGCACACAAATCTCCCTGGGAATGGAAAATAGAACAGATTTTATGGGTTGACGGGGGGGGGGGGGGGGATGCGGGAGGGGGGACAGGAGGTTCAGATAGGCAAAGGGAGGGAAGATGGAGTTGAGAGAGGGAATATGGGAAGAGATTGCTGTAATTGAGGGGCATTTGAAGTGTGGTATAGGAACTGAATTCAGTGGAAACTTCACAAAATATATGAAGGCTTTCCCAATGAAGTCTCCAAATAATGGAGGAGATGGAGTCAGAAATGGCCATCACTTATCACCAAATGAAGCTTCCAGTACTGGGATGGGGTCACACCCTGTTGACTTGTTGACCAAAAGGGTCCCATGGAAATTCCCAAACAACCCAGGCTATGGCCCAGACTATAGGTTGCTCTCCACAAACTGACAGCAAGGACCATTGCTGAAGACAACACCTACAGAACTCACTGAACATAGAGAGCTGGTGCCTGCACAGAACCATCACTAGTGTCTTTGGTATGGGAAGGCACTCTGAAGGCTACCGAAAGAGAAGCATAAACACAAACCAAGCCACAAGTCCTTTGAGCTGCAATGCTGTCCTGCCAACAAAATATGCAAGAGAAATGGTGGGACAAAGCTTGAGGGAGTAACTAACCAACCATCTGATTGACTTAAGACCTGCGCCATGAAAGGGAGCCCATACCTGATACTGCTTGTGTGACCAAGAACCAGAGACTAGATAGCCCAGAGTCCTAGGGTAAACCCAAATACTACTGTTCAAATATATATAATTTATGTGTATTTGTGTGTAACCAATATAATGACTCCTAATGACATTCTGCTATACTCATAGATCCATGCCTTATTCAGCCATCTTAAGAGGAGCTTCCTCCTGCAGCAAATGGGAACAAACACAGAGACCCAGTTCTTCTTTTATCTGTATGCTCTTAGTATTGGAATTTCTAATAGTTTTCATTTGGGGGGATTTGAAAGTATTTGGGAGGATGTTGAGAAATATATTAGTGAAGACTGAAGCTGTTAAGAGCTCAACCTTCAAGGATGTTACAGGTGCTAATACTGGATTAAATCTTGTCTAATTTGCTTTCTAGGCTCCATAGTTATTCAGTAAAGGCCCTAGGTATGGATAATAATTTAATTGTAGAACTCATTTACTTAATAACCCATAATAGTGTCTGTCTAACTTTTAAAGCCATTGCAGTACCTTTGTTGAAATAGCAACATGTTAGTAAAACTTCATTCTTAAGCAAACACAAAGTTCAAGGCAAAGCAGTATGAGTACCTGCCATGCCCTCTTTTTGAGCAAGTGTCCGTCTCGAGGCTGCTAGATCCTCAGTATCCGTGACCATCCAGGGGCCTCCCAAGCCTGAGCGTCTGCCTGTCTCTCTGCCTCACCAGCATGCAATGGCCATTGTTAGATTATCCAGCTCCTATCCTATAAACTAAACTAATGTACCTGGTACATAGTTCTGTTTGCTGTTGCTGTGATGCAATATCTTGACAAGGCAACTTAAAAGAGAAGAGGTTCCTTTTAGCTCACAGTTGGAGGTGATAGTCCATCATAGTGAGGAAGTCACAGTGGTGGGGGACAACTCCCATGCTACATCTGCCATCAAGAACAGAAAACAAAGGTTTCAGACATACATGGGAGTGTTCAACTCACTTTCTCCACTCTTTAAAAAGGCTTATTTATTTTATGTGTATATGCAACAGGCTTTTGCAGACCATCAGCCCCAAATCATGACAGGGAGACTTCTTACTATTGATTATGAATGCTCAGCCTTGGCTTAGGTCTGCTTCTAGTTAGCTTTTTTTCTTTAACTTAAATTAACCCATTTCTATTCATCTATGTGCTGCCCTGAGGCTCATTTACCTCATCCACATACTGTCCATCCTGCTTTCCTCCATGTCTGGCTGGCAAGCCCCCAGCTGGCTGGATGGCTCCCCTTTTCTCTCTGCCCACCAGCGCCACCTGTCCCTCATCCGCCTAGCTACTGGCCATTGAGCTTTTTGTTAGACCAATCAGGTGCCTTAGGCAGGCAAAGTGAAACAGCAACATATCTTTACATAGTTAAACAAATGCAGCCTCAACAAAAGCAACACATCTTTGCATAGTTAAGCAATTATTCTTCAACACAAACAAATGCAACACATCTTTACATAGTTAGACAAATGCAGCATAAACAAATGCAACACATCTTTACATGGTTAAGCAATTATTCTGCAACACAAACAAATGCAACACATCTTTACATAGTTAGACAAATGCAGCATAAACAAATGCAACACATCTTTACATAGTTAGACAAATGCAGCATAAACAAATGCAACACATCTTTGCATAGTTAAGCAATTATTCTGCAACACATCTTTACATAGTTAAACAACTGTTCTATTCCACAACATGCATATGGCAATGCTTGGTGCCCTGAGAAAACAAAAAGGAGACAACAGATTCCTGGTACTGGAGCTGTAAGTGGTCATGAGCCTGTATATGGGTGCTGGGAACCTGAGTCCTCTGCAAGCAGCAAGCACTTTTTTTAAGATTTTATTAATTTTTACTTTATGTATATGAGTGTTTTGCATTGATGTATATATGTGTACTACATGTGTGTGTGGTGCTCACAGAGGCCAGAAGAGCAGGTTGGATTCCTGAAACTGGAGTTATGGGTGATTGAGACATCATGTAGTGGTGGGAACCGAACCCTAGTCCTCTAGAAGAATGGCCAGTGCTCTTATCCACCTCTCCAACCTCTACTTCTCCACTGTTATACTGTCTAGGATCTTCTTCTCGAGGAACAATGCTGCCTACAACAGCTGAGTCTTCCCACCACAGCTAAGACAACCCCACAGAAACGTCCACAGGCCAAGCTAATCCAGACAGTGCCTCAAGTGAGACTTCCTTCCTTGTTGATTCTGGATGTGTCACATTGGCAATTTCAAACCAGCCATCACAGACACCTACACTGTGGCATGTTCTGTCGCACCCAAGTAGAACCTTGGTAACTACTCAGCAGGGACAAATATGTCTTACCTTTTAAAAACACAGAGCACACCCAGCAATTAAAAAACAACACTAAATGGTTATATTACATGTAGATATCTATCCCTAAATTCTAGGGTCTAGAAAATGAGAGAGAAAAGAGTAGACATAAAACAAAACTGACCATAAAAGAAAAATCTGACACGACCAGTTCATATAATTGAAATTATTTTTCTCAGTTACAATTTCTATCTGGTATAAAAAACACATAGTGTCGATTTCTAGAAGGAAAAATAAAACCCTAAAATTGTGAAAAGATTATCCAGGGATTCCTGGTATTTTGTCTTCTGTTACATTTAAGACATGCAAGTGTCCTCGTCTCCTCGTGAGCCACATGTGTCCTTCCAAGGACTCACAGCAGTTTCCTTGGCTGGAGTGAATCACAGAAGCTGGGTCATGACAGGAGCAGAGAGATGGCGGTATTCATCTTCTAAAACACCACACAGCAATTGGTCACTAATAGCTGAGTGAATCACTCCCTCTCATGACAATGGGACTGTTCTACTTTTTCAAATGATGTATAAACACCGCATAGATGAATCATATCCTATGCTTCTCTATCTTAAATGGAGTTCACAACCCCCCCACCACCACCACCCCCTGGCTGCCTCACTTCATACCATGGCCATCACCCACATAAGCACAGTTTATGGAAGGGATACTCTAAATTTCAAGACCATTCTGACTCTGTAGAGACTGCAGCATTTGAACAACTGCATCCCAACCACTTTCCCCATTTTCTAATGTTACTTTGGGCTCTGCAAAGTTGATACACCCTTCCTCTGGACCAGCCTCTCTCTCTCCTCTTCAGTTTGGCATTTGTGAAAGCAAAGACAGAGTCTTC
The DNA here is from genome assembly GCF_903995425.1 of Onychomys torridus. Classification (NCBI taxonomy): domain Eukaryota; kingdom Metazoa; phylum Chordata; class Mammalia; order Rodentia; family Cricetidae; genus Onychomys; species Onychomys torridus. The sequence goes on from NC_050459.1 coordinate 52,936,848, forward strand.
ACACAAATGAATAGTTAAGGGGAGCGGGTTCTAGTTCCCACTGTTTCACTAGCCAGTCATGTAGCCTTATGGGACTCAGCAGCCTGCTCTCGGCCTATGTCCTTGTTCATAGGGTGGTCATTGCATTAAATGTATTAAGCGTCACTCCAGTTCCAGTATGTGCTGGTCCTAACCTTGAAGGACCCTTACACCCTTCCAGAACATATATCAAATCTGGCTGTCTTTTCCCTCTTCCTCCAGTTTCCTATCTAGGCTGAGGTAAGTCCAAACAGTAGGGCTGAGCTGTTTTTCCCTTCCTCAGGGCCACACTGGGACAGGTCAGCTAGGATTCTCTATTCTGACAGCCCCACAGAACAATCTTTGAAGTAAATAATAAGATGGCAATAAAAGTTCTATTTTTTTTATCCTGCATTTAGTGATTTTTTTCCAAGTGAGAAAATTGATAACACATAAAAGCCTCATCAATATTGCAGGCACGCAGCACTTGGTAGCTACAGATTTCAGTGGCCATGGACCTTCAATGGCTCGGCTGTTAATAGATAATAAAAACGGTTGGACCTTGAATTTCTTTTCACCTGACCCTCTAATGTATCTAGGGCCTTGAAGTGAATAACTACTTTCTCTGGCACTCAAGTCCTTCCCTGGGGGTGATGAGCCTCTTGGGAAGACTCATTGACTCTGAGAGGAGTGTCTGGAGGGGCTGTTGCTATACTCACAGCCCATGAAAAGGTGTGCCCTCTTTTCCTCCCTTCTCCCGTGGGAAGTGAGTGGTGGGGACCCAGGCATGTAACCCACCCTATGGTTCCAGACAACAGAGATCATGCCTCATGAGCCATCATGCCCAACCACCCCAGGAGTGGCTCTGATCCTTAATATACAGAGTGGTTTGACCTTGACCAATTCACTTGCTCTCCTTGGATTTAGAATCTTTGAATAAGTGTATAAGCTCAACCACACGTGTACACAATCCAAGAAAAGAAGAAATCTATGTATGTCTCCCCTCTTCCCCCTTCCCCTACCAGACTCCTTCTCTGTATTTTTTCCTCTCTCTATGTCCGGGAACCTTTCAGCACTTATAGGGCAAAGTACCATCTCTTCACACCTCCACACTCTTTTAAAGAAGATGAAAGAAAATGTTCTGATGACATACAAGCCACTATCCTGTTCAACTTTAACTAAGAACAATATAATATCAACTCAATTACTGCTATGATTTGAAGATGTGTGTCTCTCCAAAATTCACATGATGAAGGCTATCTCCCATCATGACAGCATAGGTTTAACATTCATAATCCAAATCCCATGTGCTCCCAAATGATATTTTGAATGTCAACCTCATGTCACAAGTGGAAGAAGATTCCACATCTTAGTTTCAGATGAGCATGCACAGTCCAGACACAGGAGCACTAAAAGTATTATATAAAATCACCTCCAAGTTGTGTGTGCTAGTGGGTATGAGACATACAGGCCATGATATTTCATATACATGCATGTATTTCATTTCAAGACAGAGGTCCATTTCCCGATATTTTGTAAGATACCTGCAGAAATTCCAAAATCCAAACAGTGCGTCCAAAAATACCACCTCTTCTGGCCCCAAACATTTCTAGTAAAAGGTTCTAAACCTGTAGTAAGAGGACTTTCAGGAAGTAATTACTCTGTGACCACTCTGCCTTCAGGAAAGCAATCAACACTCTTACAAAAGAAACTGAAGGGATGTCCTGCTCCTTTTTGACCGACTGCCTTTTCAATTACAGGAAGATGTTGCTACAAGGTGCCACCCATGGGACAAACCCTCAATAACACAAATGAACAGGTGTCACGTTCCAGAACCACAAGAAATACATGTCTGTTGTTTAGAAAACAACTCAGTCTGGGTAAATTGTTGGAGTTGCCTGAATCACCTAAGACAATTACCTAGACATTCTGTGCATGCATTTAATACAATCATGTCAAGGAGCTTAAGATGCCAGTGGATTCCATGACAGTCCCCATTTCACAGCTGGGAAACTAAGCACAGAGAAGCACTTATACGACTTCCCAGTGTTCTAGATCTTAACTGCTATGTTCCAGGTGATGGTTGACAAAGACATGGGAGTGTAGGGTGGTCAAATTTACCAAATGCAAGCTCAGCCCACTCTGCTATATTTGAACCTCAGATACAAAGTGAATAACATTTAATTAACATAAGTGATGCCATGAACTACTAGGAATATACCTAAACTGAAAAAAAAAAAAAGAAAAAAAGAAAAAAAAAAAAAAAAAAAAACCACGTGTTGTTTACCTGGAATTTAAGTTTAGGTAAATCCCCTGCATTTAAACTGGCTGTGGCTTAGAGACAAGGCCTATGGGGGATAGCCAATGAGAGTACAGTGGAGAAAATACCATGAAGAACCAAGAACCAGAAAATATGGTTTGAGCCCAAAAACCTCATTAGACAGCCTACCTCCAACTGACCTATCTCGTAAAGGTCCAGGCCAACTCCCAATATTGTCTTTCTGGACAACAGGATGCCAAGACCTGAACTTTTTACGGGATATAAACCTTATTCAAACCACAGCCAGTGGAAAAATACAGGAATCTTATGGCACTATGTTTTCCAATCTTTCTAAAAAAAAAAAAAAAAAAAAAATCCTGTCTTTTCTGAGCCTGGTTCATTAGGAAAACTTGATTGGAGGTCCAGGGAGACAAGAACAAAAGGGATGAGAATGGGACCATTTATTTTTATGTTTAGAATTGACATTCCCCCCCCCCACACACACACACAAATACACTAATAGAAAGTATCAAAATAATTATGTAATACAAAGTATGTTTTCTAAGGCTAGGAGTAGGGCTGAGGGTAGGGGACAGAGAAGATACAGGCATGCCACCCACCATCATCAAAAAGAGTGGAGCCTCTAATCTCCCTGTAACCTTCGATCCAGCCTGACCCCCCAACCAGGAAGGCAATATCTAGCATTCTTTCATTAGACATATTTGAACACTTACTGAAAACACACTGGGACCACTGAGGAAAAATGTTTTGGAAGAGATCTCCTAGAATATTTTGGTAGTTTCTCTTTTTAACATTAGATAATGTCTGTTTTTGTGATTCAGATAGAGTCATCTGTATTCCCATAAAGCTTGATGTCACACAAGTGAGTCAGCAGAAGGCATCATTTTTCCCACACCTCCTATTTACTGAACATCATCCTAGGCACGGGCACCCATTATATGAAGTGCTTTATGAGAAGGAGAGAATCTTGTCTTGACCTGATCCTGATGTTCACAATAAGGATACTATGTATAGATTTGGCACATTACAGGAAGAGAAGGGTTCTAGCCCCATGATTTGATTCAGCCAGATTTGCCAACTAAGACTTACCTTTAAGTGCCTTGGAGTAGAGGTGTTCAAATCCTGGTTCTCTCACTTAATAGCTCTTAATCTTAACCTTCCTGTCCTCTCATCTTCAATATGAACAATACTAGTAGCTGTCTCACAACGTGGTAAGGAATTAATGAGTAAGTCCACGTACAGTGCTTTAAGCACAGTGCCTGGCCTAAATAAACATTCAGTGGCTATTATCACTGTGGTAAATGTTGGCCACTGAATCTATACAATGTGTCCTCTCTGTTCTGACCCTGAGTCATATCCCTTTAAACAATTTAACTGCATCTTGGGTACCAGGAAGGCTGGCAGGCATAGCCACTGTATAATTGACTCATGGTATATAAATTCATATATAAGGTCATCTTAGTGCTCTTAAAAAATTGATCCTCTAGTTGCAATTGATACATTTCTTTAAAAAAAAAAACTAAAGCTTGCATGTATTTAAATATTTAAAATCATCTAAGCTAATTGCTGACGGAAAATACTTTAAGCTGTTTCTTTGTGAGCCTCTTTACTGATAAGTAATTAGAAATGGGTTTATTTTGAAGGAATTATCATCTCTTTATAAGTAATTAGAAATGGGTTTATTTTGAAGGAACTGTCATCTCTTTATAAGTAATTAGAAATGGGTTTATTTTGAAGGAATTATCATCTCTTTGTCACCTAAATGATTGTTTACATTTTTCACACAAAACTACACTTAAAATTAGATTTTTTTAAAGACAAAAACAATTCTCTGCCTTTAATGGTGCCATTTAAAATGCAAATTTTGTTTCAGACGAGGAAAACTGAAATTTTTATAGCATAAGAATAAATGGAATTCCAGAGTCACTATCATATAAATAGGTGTCCATCTGGCCAACCCTAGGCTTGCCAAATTTCTGCCTTCAATTGTTCCCCCAAGTTTAACAAGAGCTTAAGCAGTGCCCTCTTGTGGCTTACAAGGTCTGGAGTCTGGTCTATTTAACCTATTCACTGCATGTTTTGTTTCTACATTATATATTTTAAATTTGCTGGAGTAATGAGAAGGCAAACTACACAGCGCTGAAATGAATGTGGTCGCTGGAGAGTACAGATGTAGCCAGTTTTGAAGTCCCACTGCATCACTGACGTGGGGCTGCTACTGCTTTTCATTTGGGGACTGTGTTCGTCTACAAGACCAGAAGGAGTTTGCCCAGAACAAGAATGGCTGCCTGTATTTGATTATTTCAACCACAAGGTGCTCAGGAATCATCACATCCAATCTACCTATCTTCAGCTGAAAAGCTTCAGATCCCAAGGAATCCAGAATGAAGCCAGGCGTAGTGGCCCACACCTTTAAACCTAGCGCTCGGGAGGAAGAGGCAGATGGCCTAGAGAGAGAGACCCTACATTAAGGAAAAAAAAAATACAGAATGAATGAAAGTCCTCTTTCATCTATACATTTAGCCCTTATTCCCTGGTAAAGTGCACCACACTCTTTGAAACGCTACTTTTCTTTTCTTGGTTCCAGAAATATTTTTGGAGCAGTGATCAAGTACCATGACCAGTGCTAGACACCGAAAACAGTAATAAAAACTGATACTGCTCTGTGGGGTCAACAGCGGGAAGACAGGCGTGATACGAGCAGTCGGTGTGTTAACATTGGATGTGGACGTCACTGGAAGAGAAAATGACAGGGAGATTTTGTGTAGAGAGCTACATGAGGGAAGTGACCCGAGAAGGAATTTACCGGATTAAGGCAGGGTGGGAAACAATTTCAAATGCAAAAAACGAAACACACCAGAGTTGGGACTAGAGAAGGACGTGACTCTGCTGGGGAGCTGAAAGAACTCAGTGGAGCTGGAGAGGGGTGGAAGACCATAGATCTAAACCAGGCCAGCACGGGCCATGGGGCTCAGGGGGCAAAAGTGCTTGTTAAGGAACACACACACACACACACACACACACACACACACACACACACACACACACGGGAAGGCAGAGAAGCCAAGTCATGCAGGACTAGATCACATGTGGGCTTTGAGTATTGTCTTAAAGGCAGTGGGAACTCATGAAATGAGTTCATGGCTAACACGATCGAACCTTCTGTCGCACTGCATAGGAAGAGAGGATTGAGGAGAAACAGTTATGGTAATGCAGATGCACATCAAAAGGCAATAGTAGAGTTCTAGCAAGAACCACTGCTGGCTAGACCCTAGTGGGGGAGGGGAGTAGGGGGGTGGCGTGTTTCAGGAGATGGCAAGGAGGAGGCAGGACTTCAGATGTATTTAAAGATGATGCTGGTGAGATTTGCTGGTGAAAATTAAAAAGATAGGGGGTGGTAAACACAATGCCACAAAACACATAAACACTCTCCAATTATATGCATCTCACAAAAGATACTGAATTCATAAAAGACAAATTTAGAGAGGGGGTGGGGAAGCTAACTCCAAAAACCTGCATCCCTGTAACTCCCTTCACTCTGACCTCCCTCTCCGAACCTCCTGGGGTCCAGTAAGGGGGCTTATTTTGTACCAGTGGCTTTCCAAAGTCAGGACAAGGGAATCTTCTGGAAAAAACCAAAAGCCCATTATTTCAGGATAAAAAGACAGGCAACTAATGCAGGCGTTTCTGCTCAGCATGGTGGCTATTCAAGGAACAGCTTAGGCTCTGAGCAGAACATAAATAGAGACATTTCCAACATTATATTCAACAGATTATGAGAAGTAAAAAAGAGAACTCACACATTTTCCGGTAAAGATGGAGGGGGTGTGAATATACATTGGAATATCTTAGGAGACACACAAACCATGAGAAATGTCCCTTTGAATTCCCTGCTTACTCCAGGCCCTATGCATCACCCATATTTCAGTCACTCTGTATGAAATGGAAATAGATCTTTCTGGCCTCAAAGCAGAAGGCATCATCTAGGGTGTAGAACAAATGCCAGCCTTTTAAATTGTCTGAGAGTTAAAATTAGTTCGCATGAGGCATCTCAATCTTTCGGCTGAGGGAAACATAATTGAATGTAGGAGGGCAGCTGAGGACTCGGCTAGAGTCTGCATAGAAGTGTCTGGGAGGAGGAATGGAGAAAACCTAATTTACATAGGAAACAAATACAGGGAGGGGATGGGGAGTTGAAAATGTCCTTTGGTGGCTTCATTTAGTAATTCATTTCAAAGCAGACGGGAAGACAGCGTCTAACAAAACTGTTTCATTTCTTCCAAGGGTTCTAGAAGTCTTTATCACCTCAAGCCCACAAGGAGGAAGAATCCTTTTCATTAGAGAGGAAGTAAATGTTCGTCCATCCGCTTTAGATGTGCTGTTGAGTTTATGTGCTCAGTTTGGGGTCCATTTGTCTCATTCCTTCATTTCGGTCTCTAGGAAGAAAACAGAAGCAAGAATGTAAATCTGGGGCCAGGGAAATGACTCAGGTGGTAAAGGTCTTGCTGCACAGATATGAGGACCTGAGTTCAGATCACCGGCACCCATGCAAAAATCCAGGTACAGTGGGGTGTGTGTGTGTGTGTGTGTAATCCCAGTGATGGGGAGGTGGAAACAGGCCAAACCCTAAACCCTGGAGCTCACTAGAAAACCAGGCTACCTAAGTCAGTGAGTTCCAGTTTCAGCGAGAGACCCTGATTCCAGAAACAAGGTCAAGAGAGATTGAGGAAAGTACCCAACATTGGCCTTACACACACACACACACACACACATACACACACACACACACACACACACACACACACACACGCGCGTGTGCGCACGCACACACGTGCGCACAGACACACACACGTTTTTTAAAATGTACAGACTTCATTAGAGACCTACCTTTCCCTTTGAACAGCTCTGTCTCTATTTCTCCTCTGAGTATGAATCTTGAGTAGTCACTGATGAGGATCCTGCCTGCTGACAGCTATCTCAGAGCCTGCTTCCCAGGGGATACATTAGCATCGCCAGACTGTGTGATCTCTTGTCTATTTTTCTAGACAGAGGGAGGAAGAGTCTTAGCACAGATGCCTAGTTGTCCTTGACCTTTCTTTTCCATGGGAATGTGAAAGGGTGGAAATAAGAGGCCCACTTAGAAAACATTCAAAACCAACCTTGTATGGCTACAGAGCATGGCAATCCTCAGCCAGGACATTAATCTCTATAAAAATAAGGAATTTTGACAGTCTAATCTAATGCAGGCCTCACATTCCTTGCATGAGGTGGGCAGGTCCCCACCTCTGTCTAAGGACCTATAGATAGTTAATGTTTGCTGGGTAAGCAGGGGTGTCCAGTTCTTTGGGGACACAACCACTGGTAGGTGGCCCATGAACTTGTAAGTAACTCTAATGAAATTCATGGGGTAAAAAATGAGAAGGAAAGGGACTGAGAAAGAACCTTGCGTGAGCTGACCAGGGAGGGCAAAGTTTGTTCAGAAACAGAGTCACAAGCCTCATAGAGAAGTCACCATTTACAATCATTTCTGTGCAAGAGGGAGCATGTGGTGGGGGGAGATCCAATTCTTGGTTGCAGCCTTGAAACGTAGAGTGTGCACAAATATGTAAGAGGATTTATATAAGTATGTGCCTGGTATTTGCTTGATTAGCAAAAGTTTGTTCCAGACAAAACGTGGCTAAATGAGGTATGTATGTTATATAAATTATTAAGGAACTACAAGGCCGTGTTTCAATGCATTCTCTTCTGCCAGGTGTCTGTTTTGATGCATTAGCCTGGTTTTCCCTTGACCCAGCAGGTGACTCATTGCAGTCTGCGTATTTTTTCCCTCACTGTGAAAACACGCGCAGAAGATCTGAGTTTAAAAGCAAATCCTTGCTTTCCTATTAATCACCTTTCCTATTACTCCTCACACCCTATATCAAGCATACTGACATGGGGGCCTCGTCTATTCTAGGACCCAGAAGAGGCGTTCCAGCTACCTTTTTGGGTGAAGGTATGAAGAAACAAGGAGAGGAGCAGGACTAATCCTGTCTTACCTCTGATCTAGCCCGGGAGTAAACAGGATGTGTGTGCTGAGTGAGCCAACAAGATGTTGGCACGCTGCCCTATTGTTTAAGGGAGCAGTTAAATAGTTATTAAGCTTTTATTGCACATTGGGTCCTGCAAACGTGGCAAAAATATCAAAGAAACGCAAGATCATCCTTACCCTAAGAAATGGCCATCTCTGTGGAAAGATAATACTAGCACGTATGATCAGTCAGTTAGAGAGCAGTTAAGCTCTGAAGTCTTCAGCTACCGAGCATAGGTCTGCCTTGGCTGAAGAAACTAGGGCTCAACCACCAAGAACCAGCTCTTCAATAAGCCACCCATGAGGGAAGTTGTGGGAGCCCATCTAGGATCCCTGGTGGCTGGACCCAGCAGGTCTGCATAAAGAGGATGACTGGACCACGGGCCTGAGTACCAGGTGTTTGGAAGGCTCTACACTTGGCTGTGTTGAGCAAGGGGGAGGTCGTCTTTTGTTCTACCCCCTTGGCTTTGGAATAAAGTTCTGGGCTGGTGGATAAAGATCCAGGCCCACCCGAGGCTATCCTGCGTTTTTCTGTTTCTCTCCCCTCTTTATTTCTATCTATGTCTCTTATCCCACATACCTAAAGAATCCCTAGGGTAAATAAATGTGGGGGCTAGTCTCCCACAGGAAGTGTGTCTGGGTCTCATCATGTTTCCCTAGCATTCAGATGGCACTTATTAGAGTAAGTTACACCATCAGCTGTTGCAGGATATTTGATCGCACCGTGAAACCCGAGACTGTGTTAATAAAGTCTGCATTTGTTGCATCTGTACCTGTCAATTCCCACCCCCCACCCCATCCCCTACCCCCTGCCCCCACCCTTCCACTGCCCCCCACTGCCCTGAAGTCAGCACCCTGCCACTCAGACCTTGAAGCCTGGTAGGATTTCCAGTCACACCAGCCCTGGCTCTGCTGTGTTGGGGTGAAAACCTGCTAACTCAGAGAGGCCGAGAAACCACCAGCTGACCTTCCTTTTGGCTGGAGACCCAGCAAGAGAGCATCTCTCCAGTCATGCCAAACCCAAAAGACACAAAACTCCAAGTTGCTCCCTACTCCTTCCTGTATATCTTTCTATCCATCTTTCTGCCCCATAGAAATAGGCAGGCTGCTCGTTTCCCCTCTCTGGGCCACACTTTTTCAATTAGGAATAAACATGGTGGTGGCCATGCTCCTGGGTTCCTATATGGAGCTCTTCCTACAGCCCTTTCCCTGCCCTCATCCAGCTCAGAAAGGAGTCCATCAAAATTGCTGAGGACCAGAGTAATATTTAAAGCTGCCATTTACATAGCACATAATGTGTGTGATAGGCCATTCTAAGCCGACTATACAAATTAACTCAAAATACCCTGGAGAAGCGTCTAACTACAATTAGCGCCATTTCTTAAACAGAGCTTAATGATGGAGATTTAGCAACTTGTCCAAGGTTGCTACCTGTTACTAGAAGAACTGGGGCTTGATCCAAGATCCTGGGCTACAGAATTTGCACACTCAAACACTCCTTCTCTGTCTTAGGAGTCTCCAGCTCAGGCCCCATGCCAAGCCCCGCCCAGATGTTCAGCTGGGGGTTCAGTCCACGCCTCCCATTCCAGACCCTGTCCAAAGAAAGCCAGCCATCAGTGGCTCCTCCCCTGGAGGGGATTTCAAGAGGTCTCTTTGGGCGCTGCCCAGTAGTTTCTCCTCTTTCCCGAGACCACCCGGGAATGCTTTGCTCAGATTAAACCTGGCCTTTAATTTGGCTTGATTGGCTATTGCATTAGTAGAGTTACCCACTTGGGGGAGTTTCATAATACTTATCACTCTGTTCCTTACTGTCCTGCCTTGGGCACCCGCTCAGAAATTATCACTTTGCTCCAGGCAAAGTGTTAATAAATAAATACATAAAAGTCTTTGGGATTCTGGTTCACGCTGGGACCTACCGTACAAAAGCACCTTCCTGGGTTTAGTTTTCCCAATTAGCTTAAACGTAGCTCTCTCGAGGTCAGAGATGCCCACCATCAAGCCTCAGAACCTGAGTCTGAGCTCTGTGACTCACAGAGTGAAGGGAGAGAAAACGGACCACCCTAAGTTGTCCTCTGACCTCCACATGCATACTGTAATATGCATGTGTACCCCCCAACACACACACACACACACACACACACACACACACACACACACACACAAGAAAGACAGAGACAGAGAATTTTTTAGGCCAGTTTTCTCAAGC